>NC_081201.1:27684278-28327612 GCF_902713425.1 Acipenser ruthenus
GTACGCAATACAAAATATACTAAAAATACATGTTTCAAGTAATAACAACAACAATTAGAAACATCCTGAATTAGTTTAGTTATCGATGTATCTGAGTTCACTTGAACAGCTAAATGTTTAGCAGTAGTAAAGCTGAATTATGAGCAACTTGACACCCTACAACAAGCGGGAAATACATCAAACTGCAATTGAGTTTATTTGAGAAACTTTGAGGGGGAAATTATTCACAAATGTCAACAACAACAACAAAAAAGATTCATTGAAACTGAAGAGAAATATTGGACCCCCTTTGTAAGGGACTTTTCCTTTGAATGCAAAACAAGTGCTTGCAAAATACACTACCTGAACGATTTAAAAAGTTCCACAAATTCAGTGAAGCTCATGTTGCTGTCGGATATCATCAGGTTCTGAAAGCCTTTTAAGCTTCCTTTCCCTCGACCATGCCAGCTGCGACTGCTCCAGGTGCTGAAGGAAACACATATTAAAGTTCAGTAACGCTGTTCCATTGTACAAAACATCATCAGGTGTCCTGTCTTATTTCCAATTCACCTCCATTCAATTCAATAGACATTCCCTTTTATTTCTGAACATCTACATACCTTGTAACTGCATTAGCTGCATCTATTTTTGCTATTTCCCCTTTACATATGTAAAATTAATACGGCTTTAACCTTTTTATTTGTGAAAAACAAAGAAAAGCCAAAATGCCTCACCTATAAGGTGTTATCTAGCGAAAGCATGAAGCCAAGTAAACTGCAGCTACACTTGGAAACAAGGAATGCATGGGGAAACCAAAATCATTTTTCCAGTGCAGGAAAGAGGGCCTATCGCATCAACAAGTGCAATTCAAGATGGCCTTGTCCGTCTCTGATCAAGATCAACAGGCATCATCTGAGGTGAACTACTGTATCACACAGGCCAAGAAGCCTCACACAACTGGGGAGACTAATTTTGCCTGCTGCAGTCAATATGGCGAGAATAATGTGTGAGGAAACTGAGGCGAACAAACTCAGAGCCATACCTCTCCAACAACAATGGGAATCGAAGGACTGAGGGAATAGCAGCAAATAAAGAAAACATGGTGGTGGAACGGTTGAAAAACATGGATGCCTTTGCACTTCAAATTGATTTGAGCACTGAGGCGTGATGCACACTTCTTAGCTTTTGTGTGATACTTATGGGAGGGTGCAATTCTCAAAGACATTCTGTTCTGTCTCCCTCTTCCAGGACACAAGACTGCACAAGAAATATTTAAATGTGCTACATGGCTACATAAAGGGCAACGATATCCCGTTCGATCGTAAGGGGGCACCATCTGTGGCTGGCCACAAGCAGGGCTTAATGAAGAGAGTTTCTCCATCTGTGTGGACTCACTGCATGATCCACAGAGAGCAACTGGCAGCTAAAGATTTAAGCACAGAGCTAGGTGAAGTCTTGCAGCAGGCCACATCCATTGTGAACTACATCAAGCCTCACCCTCTTCGTGCACGTCTGTTTGCAAAACTGTGTGAAGACATGGGGTCTGACCACAACATGTTGCTGTTACACACTGAAATTCTTTGGCTCTCAAGAGGAAGGGTACTAGAATGATTTCTAGAAGACCTGCTTGCCTATGCGATGGACTGTAAAAAAAAAGGAATTTGTTGATTTTCTCTGTGATCAAAATAATGCATGTGTGACAGATATATTTGCACAGTCAAATTAACTGAATGCAGGTTTGCAAGGAAAGAACACCAACATCTTTCAGCGGAGTGATCGAATCACAGCATTCGTGAAAAAAATGGCTTTCTGGAAGAATAATCTATTGAAATCAAACTATGACTCCTTCCCACAGTTTGCAGGTTCCTGGCTGACAATGAATTACTCAGCCTCCCACACAGGTCATGGCTGAGCATCTCAGCCAGCTGGAGACACAGTTTGTGTCCATCCTCCCACCCCCATCCCCGACTTAGACATGACAAAATATGATTGGGTGCAAAACCCCTTTCAGTGCACACCTGATGCTATGGATTTGCCAGCAGCTGAAACAGCTAATTGACATTTACTATGATCGACTCTTGTAAGGAACATATGCCTGACTTTCTCTCCCAGAGTTCTGGTTCAGAGTCAACAGTGAATATCCTGCGCTCTCAACACGCGCCTTAAAACTGATAGCGCCATTTGCCAGCACATATTTGTGGGAAGTTGGATTCTCCGCACTTGTGTGCATCAAGTCTCGATATTAAACCACCACGGATGTAACATCAGAAATTAGATATGCAGTTTCAACCACATCGCTGGATTTTGAGAAGCTGTGTCACAACATGCAAGCCTACGTGTCACATCAGACTTGGTGAGTACATTCAATAACATATTAATGTGTTGGTTGCTTGGTTTGCTTTCTGGGGTCACGTACACATTTACGTATCAAAATGGGGTCATGCAGGAAAAAAGTTGTGGAACCTCTGATCTAGGGAGTCTCCAGGGGTCTCCCACTTACCATGGCTGGCTCTTATTAGCAGCAGACAAGACAGGAGAAGAAGCAGGCCTGGCAGGGGTGGTGGAGGCTGCCATGCTAGGAGAGACAGCGGTCGTGAGGGAGTTGGCTTTTCTTGACGGTAGGGGATAGGATCCAGGAAAACCCATTGCAGTATTCTCCTCTAAAGGAAAGTATGATAAAAAAATAAAAACTTTTATCCCCACTTCAAAGTAATGATGACTATATATGGTAATTACTGCTTTTATATATTCATATTTAAACACTTTCAGAAAAATATTTATTTATTTATTTATTTATTTATTTATTTATTTAAGTGTCCTTTTCTTTAAGGGTAAGATTTTTTTCCCCCTTTTATCAAGAGGGTGCCTACACTTATGAAAACATCAGAACCTCAAGCCTTTTTTTTTTTTAAAGTAGAAAAGAAATATGAATGACTGGAAATATCTGAAAACGTAATGGATTGAACTTATCGGACCTGGTTCAACCTGCTCCCTGAAGTCCAGAAGATCAGAACCACTCCTGCCAGAGTTTTCTTTACAGCTTTTTGTTTTCCGAGTCGCCATTTCATCATCGGTAGCATCTCCACTGTCCCCCTGTGCGCACAGGAATGAGAATAATCAATCCTTTTTTTATGTTAACAGGGAGGTCAAGGTACAGTTACACACATTTTACCAAAGCAGTGCACATTTCATTCAAAGTTTCCAAGGCTGTTTGTGTGTATCAGCAAATGTTGCTAAACCCTCATGGCTTCTCCAATTGACCCCTATATCAATGAATCACCTGTTTCAGTTACATTCGGGGATCGAACGAGAAGCTGCAGTGTAGAAACACTCTGAATATATTTACATTTGAAACTACATTTAGTAGAAACTTGATTTATGGATAATCGTGAAGAAAAAAACAATATGATATTCTAAATTGTTTCATCATAATTCATCTTTTGTTGAGGTCAAGCAAGCACGGCGAATTCTTTACTGGGAAAATAAGCAGGTGCATTTTCAGCAAGTGTGTGCGTACTGTACATGACCTAACTGTTCTGGCATTTCAGCTCTGACTCCAGGAGGACAGCATGTACCCTCTGAGCTCCACCTGCTCGTTGCGTTATTTTAAGTGACATCACGACTCAACTTGATGCAGCTTTAGAACTCCCACCCAGTGTCTCTTTACTGGTAATTTAACAGTTAACTGCTGCTGTTTTGAAGAGACCACTTCTAAGAGGGGAATGGGTTGGCTGGGTTCTCACCCTCATAAGTCCTTTTTTTTTCTTCTTTGTCGTGCTGATTCTTTGTATGTTGGGTTTCTCTGAGCCTCTGCTCAAAGTCCCTGTGCTTGTGTTCCTCGCGTTCCACCGCCTGCCTCCAAACAGCTCAATCGCCTGAGCCAGCGTTGGACCTTCATAACGGCCTTCTTCCTGAAAACAAAGAAAAACAGTTTGCATTTAAAATGCACTAACATCAGTTAATTGCTCAATTTTCACCCCCTCAATTTAGTTTCTATGGAATTATCCATGTGTATCTATAGAAACAGCATGTTGGAGGAAGAGTGAGAAGGGCTGCCCTGTTAACTCATATTCCACTGTCAGAATATATGTACATTCTGTAGCCTGAGTATTGTCTGTAGATCATCTACATCTAGTGATCTAGGCTTATTCCACACTAGAGCACAGGGATACCTTGTACAGTTCAGCACTAATGTAATTTTGTGTTTAAACCTGTAATACTGTGAGGGGCCCATGACTTAAAAGCAGGGCTGCATGGTGTGGAGGGTGATTGATAGTCAGGGGAGTGCAGGTGCGCGTCCTGGCTGTGCGAAGTCATCGGTCTACTCTGGGGATACAAGAGTAGGCCTTGCACTGGCTCTGGCTCTCCTGCAGGTTAGGGAGGCAAAACCAGCAGAGATTGTTTTGCCTCATTGCACTACAGCGGACCCTACTGGCCAGGTGAGCTCAAGTGGACAACTAGAGGGCTGGCCTTTGTCTTCTAGAGGTCAGCAGCTCGCTGATATCCACTCTCGAGTTCCTGGATGTAAAGAGGCAATTGGCTTGTTCGTGGGATCAGAGGAACCCCACTGACCTTCAGTTCTTCTGAGGCATGCTCTGGTGAGGAAATGTAATTGGGCCCTCTAAATTTATATATAAATAAAAATAAAACTGTAACACTGCTAGACAAATGCTGAGTTTTCAAATTAAAATCAGACCCTGGATCTCATGTTCAAAATGTTTTTGTTATATAACTCCCCATGAGGTCGTCTGTACTGTAGTTGATAAAATGTCATTCTACAGTATAAAGAAAAATGGTTTTATAACAAAGAAAATCCTGAAGAGATAACTGCCAGGCATTCTACAAACATTTAATGAAACCTAGTTTCTATAACTTTTTCAAGCTAATATTTAGATTTTCACAGGTTTGCTATAAAGATACAAGACTTAAACTAGCATAAGTAGCACATAATTTCAAAAAGGTGCGATAAAATTATGAAAAAGGTATATGTTCCACACAGCAACAAATACCATTATCTTACATTGCAACTTTTTTTTATGAGAACCTGCATACATTTAGAATTCATTTGTAGTGCAAGCGTTAAAAAAAAGAAACAATATGCAAAATAGAAATGGAATGGCACTGTTACCTGGTACAAGCAAACATACTGCTTCCTTAGCCACTGAAGCCTCTGGTCAGGGAACCTTTTCATCTTCCTCACAGCGTTGGCTAACTCCAGCAGTCCATCATATAGCATTCTGGCAGTGTACTTCGGAGCGACAAAGTGCAACAACTTGTTATCAGTAGTGTGGAGCCCATACAGCAGTGTCACCCCATTCTCTTCAGGGGTCATGTCACACAGTTTATTCTGAACGCAAACAGCGTGCATGTCCATTCCGGGGTGGCCCATGTAAACAGCCTTAACCACGGACAAGTCCAAGAACCCATCAGCCAATCCATTCAGTGCAACTTGTCCAAAGAACTGGGGCTTGCAATGACTGAGCTCCCCACCGCAGCTCATCGGCTTCGACCAAGTCAAGAAGCAGTTGTCGGGCTGCAGCTTCAAGAAGCAGCGGGCCGAGAGGTGGGCTTCCTGGTCGTAATGAATGACTGTGGCTCCTTGGAGTAGGAACTGGTGGACGTCAGCCCTGATGGACAGGACGTACCAGGGGACAAGTTCTGTCCCATGGCTGAAAGCTTTTTGCTGCTCTTCCGTTCCTTGAAAGTCATAATCCTTCGCTTGCTCAGACAGGTCTCCCTCGGAATCGGACAGGTCTCCCACTGTGAATCTGCATGACAATGCAACAGATTAACCAGGTATCTATGCAAAAACAAATCAATGGACTGTGTTAAGCAAGGTCATTCTTTTTACAGAATGGCACATCATCTTTTATGTTACAGCTATTTCCGTTTCTGTGTTAATCCGTTATCTTACAGTTAAAAGTGTTGCAACATCTAAATTATAGGAGCCGTGTATCTGAAAACTGGTAGTCCAATACTTAATGCTACTGAGTCAAGAATATTTTTAGAATGCATATACAAACCAATGAATCATTATGAGAAACAATAAGCGAAGAAAACCCAAATGGCCGACCCAGACATTACTGTATATATTTTATTTATTTATTCATTTATCTTAAAACTGAATATTGAATAAACTTGAGTTTTAAAAACTGAACAGTGAATGCTTCCTTTTATACACTGTACTGTATATCCAGTATTGTACACAGCAACAAAGAAAAACATATTGAGCCAAAAACAACAGGATATGATTTCTGTATTATTTATCAAGCACTCCAAAGCAGCAAAAGAAAAAGCAAGAGGACAGAAGAGACTTACAATACAGGGTTTGACTCAGAGGTTGTCCTGAAAGGTGTTGGACTACAGTGAAAAGCAATGAGTAGGTGGGGAGAAAAAAAAATGAAATGGAAAAAGTTAGAAAACAGACTCATGAACACTGGGAAACGTGAAAAGATAGAGAGTAGTATTAAAAAAATAATAATAATAATAATAATAATAAATAAGACTAGTGTTTGTCTTTGTCAAGTGTCTAATACAGTACCTGTACAAACATTTGTCTGATTTTAAGTAATATTGCATCATTATGGTTTTTATTGATGAAAAATAGGAGATAGATGGAAAGGCTTGGCAGGGATGTAGCCTTTTGGATTCATTTTAATAACGGTGCTGCTAACCGTGAGAACTATAAATAATGTTTTGGCAATTTCAGCAGTTTTCCCCTTTCAATACTTCCAATCATCTAAAGAAGCAACACATAGCATACATTTAAAAGAGCAGCAGTGCCATAGTTCACATGTAATCCTATCCATTGGGCAGGTTGCAAAATATACAGAGAATGTGCAGGGAAATTCAGAGCACAACATATCATGTATTAATAGTAGTCTGAATTCCAATGAGGTTTTTTTCTCATTCAGGACAAATAGGACATCTGTAGTTTTCCTGGATAATCTATAGCCTTTTGGATAGTAACATATCCATCATGTATTTCATTTACCTGACCTAGGGTTAAAGGCCACCAAACAGCCTGTTATGACAAATGCAATTCTAGCTCTAAATACCTGTGCTTAATAAGTCGACTAAATACAGAAGATTTCTTTTCAGGGGCTGATGAAACCATGCGAGAGTGAACTCACTGGCCTTTCATCTCACTCAGAATCAGAATGAATTGGGGGGTGTAAAATATGTGATGTTACTTTTATATTGAACACAGAAGACTGCTTGCCAAAACAGACATACTATTTATTTTATTTTATTTTAAAAGTAACCTTTGAATTTTAAAATTCCCTGTTCCTGGAATGATAAAAATAAACAACATAAATAAACGTTATGTCAGGTCATTTTGCAGGTCCTAACATAAAACAAAAAAACAATGTTAAAAAAAAAAAAAAAGAGAAAAAATACTTTATGCGAAAATAAATATTGAGCAACACCGAGTGTTCTCCATCACATCATGCAGAAATTTGTCTTCAAGTGCATTAGCACAAATGGAAGCAGGGAACCATGTGTTTTGGGCTAAAAGTTAATTTACCGGCACATAAGCACAGTAATGGCTTTCCAAGGTCACATTATGAAATCACTTTTAACTTGAAAGGGCAATACAGGCATGAAATGAAAAGTGGTTGGCGAAAAAAAGGGAAACATATTATTGAAATAAGACACTAAAGTGTCTAATAGGAAATGGTCTTTCTAGTCTCTGCTGGCAATTTAGGGGGCCTGCTGTAGTATATATTCTGACAATAATGGTTCTCTTTCCCCTGCTCATTTAAGAAAGCTGTGAACTCTAAATAATAAATCACTCTTCTGGAATGACGTACTCTAACACTGTAGCTCTTCAGGGACCAAAGAGCAATGGTTTAGTACTGTAAATGGTTTAGTGTAATGGTTTAGTGAGGAAAGGTCCATACCAGGTTGTCACAGTGACCCTACATATAGAAGTGCTTCTCCTGGACTAGTTCCATCATCTTAGAATAACATGGCACATACATTGCAATTCACAAAATTACATTTGCAGGCAAAAATAAAACAATACAAATCTTAGTATGCATTTTGTTTTATTACAATTTACATTGCAAATAATACCAAGTTTACTAACCACTATCAATGTCTGATAGTGGTTAGTAAATGTCTGATTCTTAATGTTTCTCTTTGAGAATTGATTGGACTGGAGTTTCCTGAACTTACTGGTTCTTGCTCCTGTCCTTAAAGGAGTTCTTGCGTGACCCAGAGCCTTCGCTGATGGTCTCGTCCACCTCCTCGGACTCCAGGCTCCGGTTGCAGCTGCGAATGGTCTGCAGGATGTTGCTGACAGTCGCCTCCTTCTCAGTGTTGTGGAGACCATCCATCCCAACCCGCTGGAAGAAGTTGTCCTGCCCATTGTAGTCTGTGACAAACTGCAAGCAACATGTATTTCATTGAGTTGCTATCATCCAGAGCTCTAGAGGTTTATAGAGATCCAGGCAGAAATCAGTTTAGGTATTGATTATGAGCCATTCATTGAAAACCATGGCAGATGCTTTAGAAGACATTTACATTTTTAGAAGTTTATTAATCCAGACGATTAAGTGTATTAATCCAGTGACAAAATGCTGATAGGCGATGCCATGTGGCAAATATTTAATCTCAAATATCAATTTGTATTATTACAAGTACACTAACAAAGGATATGCATTGAAGTTTTATAGATTAGAAAACACCCAATATGAGAACAGCCTGTACTGTCTATGTGTAAGAGGGCATCATTTACCAGGCAGCATACAGATCAAAGTAAAATGGCCAAACAGTTACACTGTAGTGGAGGGGTAGCGACGATTAGTCAACCTCAGAAATTTGTAGTCAACTAATGGCATAGCACGTGATTGTGAAGCAAGTGTGAAGCATGCGGTTTCAGATGGACGGAAGTGCCGTTACGATTGCAATCTATTAACATATTACATTTTAGAACATTAATAAAATAGTTTTTAAAAATTCAAGGACGTTTTAAAATATACTCCACAACAGCAAACACAACTACAAAACAGTATGTTCACAAACAGAGCACCAGACAATATCAAAACACATTATTTATTCATATTTATTTAAAAGTGGCGACTACTTGAACCATTCCACTCAAATTAGTAGCCGTTCTACCGTTACTGTAGTGTTACCTCAATAGATTCCTCCTGAGAGATGAAGTGAGGACGGAGTTTCATCAGACTGGCAGCCCCATCCAGAGCATCACAGAGCTCCTTCAGAAAGACTCCGCAGAAAGGCACCACTTTACAGCCGGGGATGTTCAGAGCCCTGTTCACGACCTTCCTGTACTCCGAAGAGGATTCGTGCTGTGCCATAGCATCCTTCAGGCTTCGCATGGTTTCAATATCAGACTGGTCCATAAACTGCCACATCTTCAGCACCTTCCGAGACCTGGGAGAGAGACATGTGAAACTTTATACTGGGCATGTGTATTTGTACAGCTCACCTGCAAAATGTTTGGTGTATTTTGGAATGTGAGCTTGTAAACATTCTTAAGACAGGTTTCCATGGTAAATGTGAGGTTGTTCTCAATGGGTTCTCTCTCACCTGGCTAACTTTCGCCATTTATTGATGATTTGACTGGTTTGCGATAGTGCTTAGAAGACAATGCACTTAAATTGCTGGCTGACAGCAAGAACATCATAACTACAACATTATAAAAACTACAAAAGAAGCATATGATGCCACATTCATGTTTTTATATATAAAAAAACTGAAATATCACAAAACCTAGTTCTATAGCCCTGGACACACTGCCCGATGCGATCAATAGTGACAGTCGCATCGGGCAGTGTGTTATGCTTTGACATGCGATTTTACAGGATCGGGCGATTGATTTAAATCGGCTCGCAAAGTTTAAACATGTTAAATTGGCCGAGCGCCGCCAATTATATATATA
The DNA here is from genome assembly GCF_902713425.1 of Acipenser ruthenus. NCBI lineage: Eukaryota > Metazoa > Chordata > Actinopteri > Acipenseriformes > Acipenseridae > Acipenser > Acipenser ruthenus. The sequence continues at coordinate 27,694,168 of NC_081201.1, forward strand.
TATACACACATGATGAATGTATTGAGTTTCACAATGTATTGAGCAAGTTTCCCCATGTTCTGTTGTTATTAGGACTGTAGTTTTTTGTTCTGGTGTACAAACAACAGTTCTGATATTAAAGATGGTTTGACGTTTTAAACCTTTCCATAAAAAAGAGTAAGTAAACAGTTCTGAGATAACCCCCAAGGCACTCAATATGTCAGATAAAGAGTGTGATTATTTTCTTGTGTATGACTAGATGACAGAAGGCACTATCGAAATCCTTATTGTTTTTGGTTTGTTCTATAATTCTTCATTGATGTTGACTTCAAAGTTGAAATCATGGTCATATCTTTCAGTTAAGGGGATGGATAATGCAGCATTTGCAATTTTGTTCAACCCTGGTCCCTAAATGCACTGTACACACATTGTTAGAAAACACACACAAAGTCAATATGTAGGTGCTTGGTTTGTTTCCAAAAGCATATATTCCCCCAAAAATATTGTGTGCATCACTCAGAAAAAGTATAATTTGTTTTTTAACACCAAAAATGAGACATCCTTTTAAATCTGCCCTCTCCTGAATAATCACCACCAATAGACAAGTCATGCTGTTGTGACTTATATGAAATACTATCTTAAGCCTCATCAGAGTGAGCACCAAGCACTGTTTTGGAACCAAGTGGTCTATAACAGCTAATACTGAATGATGTATTTGAATCTACGGTTTTCTTTAAAAGCCAGTGAAGGAATGCAGCATACCTGAGCCCAGCCAGGAATTCCATCACAGCATTGTAGTTTCCCATGTTCCAGCAACACTTGGCTACGTGGATGAGGTAGGAGAAGACCTCCCGTTTCTCTTCCATGGAGCCGGCGGTCAGGATCAGCCAGGTCACCCAGGAGCTCACCTACAGTACAAACGAAAAGCATGCCATGACACAGCAGTAGGCTAATCCATATTATGCACAGGCTTCGGTTTCTGCGACTTTTACTGCCAAGACTGGTATCACATGTAATGTTGTAGCAGTCTTTGCTGTCTCTATTGAAGAAACATAATTAAATACATCCCACCCAGTCATTCTGCATTGGTAGTCTAAATAAACTAGGTGTACCCCAGCTCTGGGACACTTTGCTTGTTAAAATGTAGAGTGGATATTTAACTATTCAGGGATACAGTACCAAGATATTTAGTCAGCAAGGTTATGACAGGTTAAACAGATAATAAATCCTAGAAAATTGATCGATTTTGGGGCACTGCTGCGCTTGTGTGACACCTTGCTAATTTAAATTATTTGCATATATTTGAAGAGCAGACATGTATCTATTCAGGCATAAGAAGTAAGCACTGAGTGGGGTTAAAAAACTCTCCAGAAGCACAAACCAGCACTGGTATTTTTCCCACAAAAAAAGTCCAATAAAAAACAAAACAAAGAAAGAAAAAAACACCAGCTTCTTTATTTACCTTCTTTGCTTGTGACAAGGCTTATAATCTTGAGAAGAGGATGCCCTACTGACCCTTATTAACATTATGCAGACCCAAGCTATGTCTGGGAAGCTATGCATCGATATCTCTGTGATCTTGAAAGTAAGAGGTTTTACTGGAACACCACCATTCGTGTCCCTGTAATTTAATAGAGCAGCATGACTATTAACTCCATAGAACACTCTAAAATAAACATCTGCTAGACTGCTTCTACAGTATTGACCTTATACGTCAGTTTGCTTTAGTGAATAGATAATACTGTATACAAAAGCCCTTCTAAATGCTTACATTGATTGGATATGGATAGACAGACCATTTATTTAATTGTTTTATTACAATTAATCAGTGCAGGTTGTTTGTTTTACTATCTATCTATCTATCGTTAACACATGTATTTGTGTAGATTTCTTATATTACTCTTACAAAAATAAGCAGTCTAGCCAAATAGCATTTGTTCCAGAAAATATCATGTTTAGTGGGTTAGACAACTTTATTTCAAAGGTAAAATAAAGCAAGCCCTGATGGAAAGCCCCAAACAATCATTTTTTACAATCATAAAAATTACTGGATACAATTTCTGTTTAGAAACTCATTAGAAATGCATATCATAGTGCTGGTATAGCAGCTGGTTGCTTTCCCAAGCAAATTAATAAAAATAGCTCTATTTTACATGGACAGCTAACGTAAAACAAATGTTATATCTTACACTGACATCCCCCCAGGGACAGCTTTTTTTTTTTTTTTATTGAGTCAACAATTGTATCTTTTTAAAATGTTTATATAGACACTGGTTCCTGGCCTACTGGCAATGTCAGAAAGGTTACTAGTTCATTATTTTTCAGAGGCTTCTCCTATTACAGCTTAAGTGCATACTGTACATGCTGTATCATTTGTGAAAGATGGACCAGTCTTGCCAGTGATTACATTTAGCTGGTAAATACTAACACTAACATGATTATGCTCATTCCACAGCAAATAACCAAGAAAATGCTTAGCATTTATGATTTTTAAATGATTTAAAATCCCCTTTTTATTGCTCACTTAATTCTTATGATGTATCCCTTATTTATCCAGTTGTCCCACTGAGAATAACATCTCGTTTAACAGGGTGACCTGGCTATTTGTGCAGCTGGACTTCTGAAACTGCAGGACTAAGGCCCTGTGTAAATCGCGATTTCACGGGCTGCACGGAAATCGTGAAATTAGCCAATATCACAATTTTTACAATATTTTTAAGAAATAAAAATAATTTCATAATTATTTGTATTTCATACAAAAAAAACACCACATTAATGAAACTGTGCAGCTCTGCTGTGTGCCTGCGTGTAATATTCGCCACGCACACAGTGCTGTGCAGTAATTGTCATGTGACTATATGCAATCTATGCAGGAAACTGTAAACAAGAATATGGATGTCTCTAAAAAGGCTACAAATGTGTCCGCAGTGGATCCCGTAAAGCAGTATCCAGCAGGAGTTTTACACAGCGATGGAGGTAAGCTCTTCTCTACGTCCTGCAACGTTACTGTAGATCACTACCGAGAATCAACTGTTAACAGGTATTTAGATTCAAGTGTTCACCGAAAGAGAAAGGCGGAAATCCAGAGCAGTACTGCGACTGCTTTACTTGCAAAGAAACAAAAAACGGTGACTTCCATATTCCAAAAGTCCACTTATTAAATTTTGACCTTTTTAAAAAAAAAAAAAAAAATCTGTACAAGTAATTTATAACATATTTCCGTGCACATTCCGCAAAATATGATACTTTACCCGTGACACTGCCGTGAATTTTAAAGAAAATTTCCAGGATTTTCACGGGGGGCCTCCCCCCTCCCCCCTCCCATTACAGGTGTGCTTATCTGCTCTCTTTAAATTATTTAGTCCAGTTCAACAAGATCAACATGACAAAAGGTTGCAGTAGAGGTTTTTACCCTTCTTTCATTTTCACATCTTGCAACGGTGAGGTAATTATAAAATATAACTGAAATAAATGGTTTCTTCGTGCAAATCTGGCGATTACAGCTTCTGGATTCAAAGTAACCAGAAAGCAGACAAATCGTTCAGAGCTTGTGTAAGAACACTGCTTTGATAACAAATCTGGCACATTACCTTGGAAAAAGATTTAAGTTTGTGATTTAAAAAAAAAAGCAAAAAAAAAAAAAAACAAAACAAAGGTTATTTGCCTTGAAAACTGAATCTCAGTTTTTTGTCATATATAGGCTGGAAAGCACAGGGGACTTGAGTTATAGCACAACCACAAATTTTATTTGTTCAGCATAAACACAGTTCGATTTATATAGTTTACATGTAATACACAGATGTGGTCATGTTTCTGTATTTTGGCATACTGTATTATGATTTACTTTTTAAGCAAAATCAAACTGATTAAAGTTCCCTTTACTGTAGCATGCTACATTTCACATTAAACTAGGCAAATGTAGGAAGAGCTGTTTTGCACATGAGGTCATTTATCATAACTTTCCTGGTTACAAGCAGTTCTGTGTTATGTATACTTTTATGCATTCCTGTCTCTGTTCTTCTCCTGAAAACTCAATGGGCTGTGATTATAATAACAGATTCTTGCTTTGACTTGGTACCGTCCCTTGATACTGTACATGAAACTTCATTTTTATGCATATATCCATTTAAACCACTAGGCTGCTAGAATTTGTTATGAAATATAGTTACATACTGTTGATGGCATCAATTGTTACTGTTCATTGCTAAATGAACTATTATATTACATAAATACAGTAATTACACCGATTCACTACACATACATATACTCACACACCTATACATACTGCAAATTAAGAAACCATTAAGGTCTTATACAAATATAGAGCAAAGGGAATTAAAGGAAGCTTGTGAACAACTGTATGTGTGTTCAGATAACAAGGTACTGTAATACAACAACTGTCCTCGTACACAAGGTTCATAATAGCGTAAAACAAACTACAAAGACAACATATATAAATAAAAGGGTAATCCTATATTGTTGAATGGATTTACTAAATTGAACTAAACAATTTAAATATCTTATTTAGAGCTATCCATGCTATTTGACCCACAATGTTAGAACTGGACCCCACATGGCCTGATTGAGGCAGCGTGTTCTTAGTTTTTGTAGCTTGCACACTGTTACAATCTTTTTGGTAAACAATACATGTAACTAGTTACTGGCACATTGGGAGGGGCAATAAAATGATGAAACCTCCCATTAAAGGCACTAGTATCAGAGGCGAGAGAGTATTTTATGTATACTATTTAACAGCACAACACACATAACTGGTATTTAGCATCTTGCACAAGAGAAGTTTCTCAGCCAAAGGTTTATCTACAGGGTACAATGTGTCCTTTTTGGCACTTTGCTAATGTACCAATAGGTCTTCCATAAAATGCTGAGAGAATTTCAATTCTGCCTCTGCGGTCTCATTCATTGTTCTCTGAACAGAAGGTCCTGATGTATGCAACACAGCATATTAAACATATTTGAGCCCTGCATTTGTTCTAATTCGTTTTAAACGGGTCATTAAATAAATTCCACCTTCCTCAGACTTGCCCAGTCACTGCCCCAAAAGGTAAAATATGCTGTACTTTATTAAACATGTAAAATATCCATGAGTTTGGGTTTCATTCTTGTGTAGAGCACATCTGTGGGAGGGTTTAGGACAGAATGGGATGAAGTTAGGATAGAATAAATAAATTGTCTCCTAAAGCAACACAAGCTAAAAATTCACAAACAGATATGTTCAAGAAAATGTGTCGGTCACCATTCCTATAGATTGTGACTTATTTTATGTTCATAAGCCACAGTTTATAAAACACAACAACATATAACTAGCTTCTTCCCAGTTGAGTACAACGTGACTGCAATCAGCTGTTCCACAAAGTCACTTTCTGCCTGATGTTCTCGCCACCTACAGTCAAGTGAGATGGCAAGAAAAATCATCTGATGAATTGTAAATCCTATTTACCGACAGTGGCATGTATTAAGACAAGTCAACTCAGTAGTGCTTGGGTAACAAAATAGCTCTGGGCTGTCACACTTTACAGATCTGCTTTGGTATCTTGCAGTAAAGCCAACACGGTCCACATGCTTGATTGGTTGCTATTGTTCATTTTAACAGTAGCCCGGTGTACGGTTTTTCAGAAATGCTTCTCAAACATATGACAATAGCAAAACCAAATTGCTGCAAAATATGAACTTTACACAACTAAGTGGACGATCAATCAGTTTGAATATGAATACTCTTACTCCTTATCTAGCGATGGTACTATATTAAGGCAGTTTGGTTTGGATCATGTTTCTCAAGGAGTCAGTATGTACGCACATAGATGTCTTCTTGGTATGCAGGGACTTTTGGTACTGTAATAAAAGAAAACTTGCAAATATCTTAGTTAAGTTATGGAAATTGTGGTATTCTTATCTCATTCCCAGAACATTTTGTTTTGGCCCAACAGTATAAAAACATGCAAGCCTGTGGAAGCGTGTTACAAAGCAGCCTTGGGTTGCACCTCTACCCAATCAAAAACACTATAGTATGCTATAATGACACAAAGAATTACCAGTATACTATACAAATCGTACACAACCTATGTGTAACATACATTCTCCCAAATCTTTAAATAGGATGCACATTTAAAAATGACGGTATTCTATACAAGTTTTACATACTGAACACAGCCATTACAGGTACAGGATTGAGTCTACAAATCGCTACAGTATCTGCTGAATACACACACCTAAACTTAAATAACAAACACACGACTCAAGTGGGGGTGTGGGATTCATGCGTGCCCAGCAGAATGGAGACAAACAAAGCCTGGATACAGGTCACAGCACCTGTCATGGCTGGCTTTCCCAGCAGATTTATTTTTGAAATATTTTGTGCCGAGAAAGAGCTTGACTGCGACAGGTTCTGCTGCAATGTAATGCTCTGGATCCTGGTCGGTAAGTTGTTTTAAACATTCCATATCTTTATCTAAATCATGACCACAAGAAATAAAGTTTAGGTGGATATTTTACTCAATAATATCCAATGTGCTACTGAGGGATTCACACTTTAAATGCTGGATTCTGGTGGGCCATGTTTTGTGAATGTCCCCAGTTCAGAACAGGGTGCTTTCAATGATCCACAGCTTCCAAAGAAATAACTCTCTCTTTTAAGGTAAACTGTCCTGGTCATTACACAATCCAAATAAAATCTGCAAATGAAATACAGTGCACCTACAGGTAAATTACTGTTAGGGTGGAGAGTTTGAACACATTACATTCATTTTCAACAAATCAGATTTATCTTGCTGCAGAATGAACAAAGAATTCTGATTGGCTCCTGTAACCGCCATATTATTCCACAATTCTTTACCCCGCTATTTTGAAGGTGTATAAAAATTAATGATGATATACACAAATATACAAAAACAATCTAATAGGATGTTCACCCATATAATCGTTTTCTAAAACAAAAGCACAGCAAAGTAGCATAGTGAAAGCATGGTAAAGCAATAGTAACCACTATAAAGCTGACAGAGGTCTGGTAAAGCATATACATTTAATAACAAAAAAGTATTGCAATCCATGGTAAACTAAGGTGAATTAATAGTATAACCATGGGAAAAGCATGAAAAAACTGCAAAATACCTTCCTAATGTTTTATAAGCAAATGTACCTTGGTAAACTTTTATATGGGCACAAGTTAAGAATCATTAGCTTTTCATAGAAACAAATACACTGTATATTACTTTTTTCATAATCTCTAATATTAAGGAAGCTGTGAGTTAAAGTAATGCTGGGCTATAAGAGAGGAGCTAGAAACCACCTGAAAGGTTATTGGGAACTTTTTCAGAAAGGGTATCTGTCTAAATTGTACACAAAAAAGATGCATGTTAGCAGAAAAGATTTAGACAGACTGTGTCACCTATACTAATTGTATGCTGCATGCAACAAGGGCAAAAAGAGGAAAATATACATGTGTTGCTAACCCTCACCATTCTGTCATGTTTTAATCCACTTGGCTCAGCTATACTGTAGCAAGTACAGACTACATTACTGCAAGACCTGTCATAAAAACAGAAAACACGGGCTACACCGAGCCAACACAAGCATGACTTAATATTAAAGAATAAATCAAAAGCCAAAATTAAATTAACAAAAGATGACTTATGCAGTGAGACAACATCAGCAGGACAAAAACGGAAAAAGGCTGCTCTACTTGATGACATACTTAATTATTTAAAATAAAAAATAAAAATATTGGAAACCGGTGAAGATAAAAGGCAGGCTGTTTAATTGGAATGTGTAGCATAAATCAGATTCTACTTGTAAGTGGAATAGTATTACATTTGTTCTTCCTATTCCCAGTCAGGATCTGAGCAATGATGCACGACACAACGGGAATTAAGATCACAGGAAAATGTTTTTTTGGCAGGGACTTTAGTGTATTATCTTATTGGGTATTACTGCATTTATATGGTCAATGACATCATATTATATTTTCATATAATTTTCATATATATCATCATATTATATCTCTTTGCACTCTGCAGGGATATTACTCTACGTTTCTGGGGATGAGGTCACAGGCAGTGTATAAAGGAATACTGACAGTTTTAGCCAATCAGCTTTAGCGTTATTTTATATTATTATTATTATTTATTTCTTAGCAGACGCCCTTATCCAGGGCGACTTACAATTGTTACAAGGTATCACATTATACATTATTTCACATTATGCAGATATCACATTATTTTACATACAATTACCCATTTATACAGTTGGGTTTATACTGGAGCAATCTAGGTAAAGTACCTTGCTCAAGGGTACAACAGCAGTGTCCACCACTGGGGATTGAACCCACAACCCTCCGGTCAAGAGTCCAGAGCCCTAACCACTACTCTACCACTACTTAGGACAGAATGGGATGAAGTTAGGATAGAATAAATAAATTGTCTCCTATATATATATATATATATATATATATATATATATATATATATATATATATATATATATATATATAAACACCGGAATTCCCTTACACAAGATTACATTTGAATTTGCATAGAAATGTGTTTGGTCATTGACATTAAATTGAACACAATACTGAAAATAATAAGCTGAAGTTTAATGAAGCGTAGTGTGCACTAAAATGACTGCTATCCAGGGTGAGAGATGAGAAGTTACACAGTCCCTGGTCCAGACACTTATATACACACAATGACCCAACAGCATTAACGCTTGGGGAGTCTAAAATGTTCAATCAAACACTGACTATACTGACAGTATAAGCGTAGTGGGCAAAAGAAAGATAAATGGGTCATTCTTTTCCATACTGTGACTACATGTCTGTAACACACAAACAAATGTTTATTAAGAAAATACATTTTATAAAACAAGATATAGCAATTATTCAATCTTTTAAATAAACTAATTCATAAATTAATAATAACTTGGTTAAAAGACAATCCATGTTCGCGAAACATTTCTCCAACATACAAGTGGAAGTGCTAAAGTAAGGCAAACAAAGCAGTGCATTGTAAATTTATCAGCAGAGCCATTTCAGAAACACCAGCCAGCAAGCAGTTTAAAATGAAGGAAAATAAATACTTTTGTCTGATAACGGGAAGAAGACATGGTTTTTGGTTTATTTTTAAAATTCAGATTTCAATATTTTGAATTCCTCCAAACATTTTGCAATTGTATTTATTCTAACAACTGTCAGAGCAGCCAGATGTAATGTTAACCCTGGAGGGAGACTGTCACCGTCATATAAAGCAGCCGCTTGGTATAGATAATTGTAGGTTAGTCAGACAATGCAGCTGCACACACAAGGTGGATGTTTTTCTTATTCACTGTACACCGGTCTGGAAACGTCAAAACAACTCACAGTTCACATTTATCATTAACCACAAAATTGAAAAGGAGGTTTTGTTTTATATAGTCGAACAAATGATTCATGATAAAGGAAATATTTTGAATTGTTCTCATTTTTCTTTGAGTGCTTAGTTCATTTAAAACGATTGTGCAATTTATAATGCTATACATTCCAGTATATTATATATATATAATTTGTTTAATGAATTGTCCTGTCAATGAAAGGATCAAAATATTAAATAGCAAAAGTAATTTTTAATAAAATTTGATAGTTACCCTTGAGTTTAAATTATCATTTCTGAAATAGCCAACAATATACATATTACAATAGTATTGTCTCTTCAAAGAATGGCATTATTTTGAGAGGCTCAGTTTAATTGCTGAGCTCATAAATTGCAATTAACAATATGTCCCATGCAAACTTGATCTCATTCAATCAAATTATTACAGTAAGATTAAGTCTGAACTTATCGTATTGACAAATCATGTGCTCTAAGATTATATTTAAATACTTTGGCTAGTACGTTATACAATTTCAAAGCGATGGGGTTGAAAAATCTGCTTACTTAGAACAGAGGAATTCAACAGAACGCTAGAGTGCGGACTAGACTAAACTTAAATGACATCAGAATTGCTTAAATGCTTCTGATCTTTATTTTAGAGGCTATCTAAACAAATGGTAAGATAAAAACAGCTAGAGGTTCTTTTTTTTCAATCTATCAAGGTTGTGTTCCTTCTACTTCCATTTAATTACAGCAACATAATTTGAACGTACAGGATGAATACTTAGCTATTTCAAATGCAACGCTAAAAAAAATTGAGAAACAAAAAGCAGCCCTTCTTAACACAACATATATATATTTTTTATATTTAGAAAAAGCCTGGTGACAAAACTGTGTTGTTACTTTTAACTCCAAATAAAAATACCATGATGCATGTTAAGCTGAAATAAGACAAGTTGTAAGAAGATATGCAAGTTTATATCTGCTATGTTTTCCTGTACAGTATATGCAAATAATCAAGATGGAGTGTGTACCGCTGTTGCACATGGAGTACCTATTTATAAGTGGCCTTACCTCATTGAAGCGTGTGACCAGGTCCTCAATGGTGTTGTGGCTGCCACTCTTTTTGGAGAGGGCAGGAGCAGAGAGAGAGGTTTTAAGGACAGGATGCCGGTTCTGGCAGTCGGGACTGCCCAGGTCCCTCGTCAGGAAGCTGAGGTAATCGAGTGGAAAAACTCTGCGGTACAGGTGCTGCTCCTGCTCTGTCAAAATGCTGGCAATCTCCTCAGGGAACTGGATAAGGTGCCTCAGGTCAGCCAGATCCTTACTGATTCCAGCTACATTCGAGGGCAGAGTGTTTGAACCAGCCATCGTTGTGCCCAGTTGACGTTCTGTGGGGAGGCAAAGAAAATGGATAAGCAACACTCCCTGGTCTATTTTCTAGCTTTAGTAACTTTTGATAACCTTTACATAAAATGATGCAGCAAATAATTAGTTCAGTGGAAAAAAAGTCAGGACGACAGGTTACTGTAGTGATCTGAACTGCACTGTTTCTTTGCAAAAGCTTGTGTAACAGATTGTGTCACGTTGCAGCTGGAGAATATGAATAAAATAAAAATAACAGTAATAACAAAACATAGATATGATCTAGATTGGATCAAAAAGTTCACTCACTTCTAATGTGTATCACACAGCACACAGAGAGCTGTCCAGTTTTCTCAGTTACATAATGCAGCTAAGGAATACCAACGCTCTCAGTGATTCATTCTAGAAAGTTTGCTGCAGATCCTCAGAGATTAATCAGAATGAAAAACTTCAAATTTTTACGAAATGTTTTGGGGGGTCACAAAATATGTGATTAATGGACAAATTAATCACTCTGATTAATCAATTGATAAAAGACAAAGGTAAAAGAAAATGTTAGGATTCTGAAACAAACTGATTATGCATGTATGGTGAATGTGAGATTATTAGTCATTGTCTCCACTGTTGTTCTTTCTCTGCTCCGCTGCAAATGATGACCCCTTTCTTGTAACAGTGATCAATGAGTTTGCAGCCCTGGTTCATTTTGAATGCAGGAAGATCATCTGTGCTCACAAAGGATTCCTAATTTACAAATATTTGTAAAAGTATGTAACTGCAGTAATTCATAAACAAACACACTCTACACAGCCCCCATTTAGTAAACCATACAGAATGCACTAAACTGTTCAAGTCACAACACACAAATGACTTGCATAGTGAATGAATGCACTGGCTGGTCGCTGGTTCAAGTGTTCAGTGAATGCCTAGACCTCTAGTGGTTAAACCTGTACTGTAAAGTAAACTACACTGAAGCACAATGTGTACATTTATGAAAAATAATATATAAATGAGACCACTTAAAACAATGGATGCCAGAGCTAAAACCCAGAGAGGGAGAAAAAAAATCCATGTCTACAAAAACACAGCACAGATGAACTGAAACAGCTTTTCTTTCTTTCTTTCTTTTTAAATGATACACATTTCTGCAAATGAAATCCACATGTTTACAGATGGCATTGAGTTGAGTGCAATGAATGGCATAGCAATCTACAAGCAAAAGCCGTTTGTGCAACATTCAAGGTTCTTTCAAGCCTGAGATGTTCTTTTCAGGTCACACTAGCATGACTTCATACAACTATTGTAAAAAAAAAAAGTTTCATGAGTCCAAAGAGCTGAACTATGAACAAATGCTTCCTAGACTGCGACATAATTTGAGTTACATCTACAAACTCCAGAGGGGGTCTATTTTAATAATCTAAACATTGGCAGATCGAAATACTGCACCCTTTAACCATATGAATCCCCCAAGGATACAAAGATGCACTCGAATCCTTCGCTTTCGAGTCTAAAGAGTTGTTAAATATACATATAAATCTAAACAGTGGGTCCTATTAGCAAAACCTTAAGACTGTTTCCGTTATATAAATACTCTGCATTCCCCCAAATTGTTCTAGATTGTTGCTGCTGCCTTTCAGTACAGAACAGGTTCCTGAAGTCAGCAGTTCCAAGATCTGCAGCTGCTGAGGTCAGAGAAACAGAACTCAAAAGGGGGCAATTTTAATAATCTAAACAGAGGCAGTTCTTAATGCCACTGCTGAATCCTGCTGGGGTTCCTCCTTCCCATTACGATTTACTCACTCATACATTCACATTTCTGTATACAATAAAAATACAGTGAAATGAGGTCCACAAAAATATATAATTAGACAAGATAGTAGTACAGTAATATCTGTCAGGTCATAGAATAGTGTTTGAAATGTCTCTCAATGTACTATATGTTGTCATGAGCGACAGTGGTGAAATGGTGTGTGAATAAGCTTGTGCAGCCATAAAGAAAGCTCTCTGTGGCGACACCAATTGCAGTCTCTAGTGCTTTAGAATAAACTACTTTCAAAAATTAAAATTAAAGGAGCATGTACAGTAAGAGCTGAAAATATTACTCACTAGATTAATCTGTGATCTCCCATTACTGTCTTTGGAGTTTGGAGTTTTTATAGAAACGTCATGAGGAAGCTGTTATACACTGTAGCTTGGAATTGGGCACTACATACTGTAACTGCCAAAAGCAGTTAATGAGGTGTGATAAGTAGTAGCTCTCTTTATCAAACCTAAAATGATAATTGAGCATCATCAAAAAATGCAAGTGAAAAATAGTGCAGTCCAGCAGACATGCCCTCCCCATTCAAAGAAGCTCTACTACGTGGCAATGCCTGGAAGCAAAAACAGAAGCATGGATTACTGCCATTCTGATTCGGAGAAACTACTGCAAAGTCATGCTTTTGACTTCAGTCCCTCGGTTTATATGCACATAACGTGTTCCAGTCACTGACGTTTAGATGATAGCTCAATCTAAGGTGTGATTACGATTAAAACCATATCCATAAAAAAAAACATCCTGTTTTGGCTTATTTAGAGAATAATAATGCTGTTACCATTCAAAGCTTAGGTAAACTAATCACGACACTGCTACATGTTCATGTGACAACTGACAGAAGAAACAAGTAGGCTGTGTTAGTAACTCACATAATCCACCACCACCGCTGTAACAACTAAATCAGAGCTTCCATACTCAATGCCGGGGATAAGAAAACCCCCTTTTTCATTCTGATCAATTGCTTTTTTTTTTCCTTTTCATATCCAGCCCCTAAACATGAGTGGCTCGTCGCTGGGGTTTTCCAGGACACTGTACAAATATCAAGCCCAATTTCTTTTAAATATGCCATGGCAATTCCAGTTCCATCTGGGGTTGCAGCATTTAAATCATTCTGTTAAATCTGAATAGGATGGGAGAGTCACCCTGTTCAAGGCAGTGCTGCTTCACTGGCTATGAAAGGGTTATAAACATGAGGATGAAATCTCTCTAGAATGATTTGTTATAAACGTACCACGTATCACGCAAGGCGACACACTTTAAGTTGCAGGTATGAGCAAGAATATGTTCTTTGGCAATGTAAAACCTGTTATGTAATGAGCTATGCACATCAATAATTCTCTCTCTCTCTCTCTCTCTCTCTCTCTCTCTCTCTCTCTCTCTCGCTCGCTCTCGCTCTCGCGCTCTCGGGTCTGAGGCTTGACAACCCAGTGATAGAAATAGTGATCACAATGAATGAACAGTCAACCTCGGTTAACTCAACACCCCAGGGGGATGCCATTTATCCACGGGTGCACACGAGCCATGGCATTACCATGCATATAAGAAACAAAACTCACATGTTTACAGTATTTACAAGTTTATTTTTAGTAAATGTCCTTATGAAAACGGTTGACAGAATTAATTCAGTAAACAAAAACAATAAGAAACAACTTAGTTTCACACAGAAATCAAACGATTGTTTTGCATGCAAAAACACACGCTTTGAAAGTTCTGCTGACAAGCTTGTTATCCCCAATAACCTGAGATTTAAAGTCAATTGAACGATAACTCATTTTTTGCTTCTCACTCATTATGAACTGACACTGTAACCAGCTGCACCTGGTAGTTTGTGAATGAATGAATGAATGAATGAATGAATGAACGATGCGTTTCCAGTCAGAGGTCAGTCACGTGAAGTGTCGAGTTATCCACTAGTCTTTTTAATACTTTTTATCCATTCTGAGTGTTGAGTTACATGTAAAGCATGGTGTCAAATTAAAAAACTAAAAGAGGCAGGATGCATATATTTTATATGGAGAAAATCCGGGACCAAGACTGTCTGTCGAATTAAGCAAAAGTGTCCAGTTATCCACCAGTCGAGTTAACCAAGGTTGACTGTATCTCAAATTCTGAAGTTCAACATCAAACAACTCCATTGAAAGGAGGTCTCGTGGCATATCATGACAGTTTTTTTTTTTTTTTGTATAAAAATCTGCTGGCAAAAAGTAAAAGGGACTCATCTGTCGACAAAAAAAAAAAAAAAAAAAGAAAAATTGCTTCCCTAATCAACAAAACATTTTTTCCATTCACTTACACAAACTCACATATGAAATTGCTCAGCTCAGCACTGATTTTAATGAAGATCTGTATCAGGGCTGAAATTTACCAAAAGCATCAATCTCTAAAGGTGGGTGCAGCTGATGCTAAGCATTTGGAGCTGGATCGATGTAATCTGACATACAAACAGCGTTAATTACTCCATCATTCCGGGCAAAGGACCGGCCTTCTTTGAAGTGCTTTTAAAACAAACAGCACAGCATAGCGCAAGGCCACATTTAGGGGCACCGTCAGGGTTTTAGATATATATCTCAACTACTTTACAAATTGAAAGCTTTCACCTAAAAACAAGCTAACCTTAAAATGACTATACAGTAGTTTGTTTAATAGAAAAAGGCCATGCATTTTTGTAACCTTGTTTTACAAAAGACCTTTAAAACATGCAGTTTCCAAGACACTTAAAAAAACAAACCCTACCACTTGAAAGAGATTTGTTGTTTCCAAATCCATATCTATAGTTTTTGGATCAGGTTCATTTGGAACTTGAACTATTTTTCTATTTGTTTATTTTGTATTTTTTATGTATTTGTTCTTTGCAAAGCTGACAGCACTTCCAATAATCATAGATATGTGATCACCAGGAGAAACCACTTTTGCTGAAGAACCACCTAATTTTCAAGAGGAGACAGAGAAGGTCTCACTCCTGTGACACTGAGGTACAGTAAAATAGACACATGTTTTATATACTGCCTTCCTCAATGTAATCACTGCAGTACACTGTATAGAAACATGACTTGGTTTCTTATAGTTTTATCACTTCTCTATTCGCTATACAGTAGCACTAAAGATCAGCTCAAAAAACATGTGTTTTAGCTCAGTACAATATAACATGATGGGCTCCTTTAACTACACCAGGTAAAGGAATAAGTGGTTACTGGATACCTGGCTGGTACCTGTATATAAAACCCCAACACAGGTTTCTAATTCCGGGTGGTACACAACAAGAATGTTTAAGTAATGGACCTTAAAATTCACTGAATTTCCAACAGGGTACATTTTCGTACACCAAAGTTTACCATTGCAAATAACTTATCCGTAAATGTAGCCGCAAACTGTAGCCCACTGATTTTGTTAATAACACAACTGGAAGAACACACCATGTGCTTGACTCAGGCTTATTTGTGCTTGCTGTATTTATCACCACATCCAGCTCAAGCCATACATCTGATAATTAAAGTCTCACCGGAGCCCTCAGCTAATGCCATGGAAACCAGGCTCATTTCCTATGACTTTACTGGCCAGTTTTAAAATATAATACTAAAAGATGCCTTTGTACTAATTGGGTGCTAAGGGTTGTAACCCTCCTGGGCGTACGCATCAAAGGTGTATCTGGATCCCAAAGGATGCACACGAATAACAGGATATAACCATTTCAGATTGGAAGTAATATACACAGAATAAAAAATAAGCAAGATATTTTACAAGAACACAATGCAGCATTATTATCCTCAAAAAGCAGTTTTTATGTTAAATTCAAAATGTTAAACTTGAAACGTTTAAATAACAACAACAATACATGTCATGAATTCTGTCCATTTATGTTGTGTGTGTATATATATATATATATATATATATATATATATATATATATATATATATATATATATATATATATATATATATAAACACACAGATTTATTTTTAATCTTGCCAGTTAATCATTAAGAAGAACCAAGGAAAAATATTTGTTTTAAAAATACTATATTTAGTGTACACATTTTATCATATTTAAAAAGTGCATTTCAAGACATACGGTATACATCTTTCTTAATTATCAACTAACAAAAAATAAACAGAAGCATTTAAATATAAACTCTGCTTATAAAACTGATAAACATTCATCCAAAATAAACAGAAGCATGCAGCACACACACACACACACAGACACACACACACTTTTGCATTTGCTACAGAGGAACACAAAAATCTTTAAATCATGTTTATGTACAGTATGGTACTATAAGCCTTTACTTTACCTAATTTCAAAAATATATTGAAAGCCACTCATCATCTCTGTCCCCACAACACAGTATACATTGTGTGTGAAGCATTTCCTTAAGAAAACAAGACAGATAGCCGATTCCAAGTTTCAACCTGACCTTATAGTGGCTATTCATCATTATGAAAAAAGCAGACAAACTCTCTGAACTGTTTTCCAAAAATGAACTAAAAACAGGCTCAAATTCCCTATAACATGTATGCATAAAATCAAATACTACAGGTACCACAACACTGAGACTATAGTCTATACAGCGTATCTCATTAAGTCAAATATGATTTCACTTAGGCAAAACACAGGCTGGATAAACCTTTCTACTTACAGTCCAGCAACACTGGCTAAAAGAATATCAACACGGAGTAGGCATCCTTGAACTTCAATACCTTTGAATGGTAAAGAGGCAGCTCGGACTCTGACAGCTCTTCAACAAATTGCAAACTTACTTATCAATAAGCAATCCAACCTGGGTGAACGTTTTTCATTGGCATGAAAGAGGAACAGGTATCCCAGCCTCAGGGAAGGACAGAGTGCTGCACTTGTCCACATTTAACTGTCAGGCAGCAGCTGCGTGCTGAAATCTGACAAAATGCATATCTGTGTGTGTGAGAGAGAGAGGAGAGAGGGGAGAGAGAGAGAGAGAGAGACACAGAGAGAGAGAGAGAGGAGAGAGAGAGAGGAGAGAGAGAGAGAGAGAGAGAGAGAGAGAGAGAGAGAGAGAGAGAGAGAGAGCTGAGGAGGCAATCGTTGGACTGTGCTTGCAGAAGGTCAGGTTACCCACAGATAAAAGCCTGTGGACTCCAGAGGGAGGAAATCAAGCATCTAAACATTGGCCTGTGTCCATCCAAGGGCCAAACAAAGTTCACCAGATTAAAAATGAAGAGGCTGACAAATTTATTTTAGATGCAGAGTGAAGGTTTGAAATTACTGGTAGATAGCTCATTTAAACCATCACAAATGTTAATATTTTAGAAGATTACAAGGATTTCATGGTAGATGTAATTAGTAGAAGGGTGATTTATTTGGCATATATTTTTTCCTTCAGTGTATTTCATTACAAAAAGGTTTTCTCGCTAATACAGTAAACATTACCTTAAAGTTTTATGTGGTCAAAAAGAGATTTCACCATACCCAGATAATGCATGCTTATCACTTAATTTATCACAGATTACCTAGTTCCTGAAACCATGATAAGATTAACAAAAACAGTAATAAATAGTAATGTATTGTATTGTATTGTAAAATTGTCAGTTCACACACTATTGTCCCTAGTTAAACCAGTTTGTTAAACAGAATGAACAGAGCATAATATTTCTGTACTGTAGCTGCTATTGTCCTGTGGATTTAATGCCCATCAAAAGGCACATTGCAGTCCTCACCACTTTGCCTTTAGCGTGGTTGATTGATGTAGAGAGTCTCATAAGCATGACTGGGCAAAATCAAACCGTGTCCAAAACTACCTCAACAGCTGACACATTTACTCAGACCTGCTTAGCCTCAATACAAAAACATAGATATAATAATAACCGGCACAGCATTACATTCCTGGATTTGAATAGCACACCACTGCCTGCCAAACTGCAAAAGGTATAAACTGTATACAGTATAGCAGCTAAAGTCTGTGGGACACTGCAGTAAAAATCACTTTTTTTAATGAAAGTAAACATTCGCAAATTAACATAAATGTAAATAACAAAAGAATATATATGTATTTTATAGGAAAACTACATAATTAATTAATACACAAATTACAATAGGTGTATTTTGGTACTCACGTTTGTTCGGGGCACCGACCAGAAAATTATAAACTCGGCACATATACTGTATTTTCTTTTTTTTATTTCTTCTAAACTCAGTGACTTAGACTGGCGGTTCTTATGCTGCTCAAGTATAAATTTGATCAATTACAATCACTTTTTATGTTTTATTTATTCGGCGGATAAATCATGATTATCGTGATAATTTACAGACGATAAATCAATAGATGAAAATGTCATTATCGTCCAACCCTAGTATATGATATCCTTTCCACTGCAGCAGTCAGTCTTGTGTCTCACTGAATAAACAAAGCACTTCGTTAGTTACCCGAGACCTGTCCTCCAACCGGTCCAGAATGCTACAATATCCTTTCACTTTTACACCAGACCAACACAGCAAATCACCTTAATGCTGTGACCTTTCTGCTTGGCATCAGCACCTCCCCCACGTTCACAATGGAGGCATGTAACTCCATGTGCTAACCAACATTATATAACAGACTCAAGAGACTACAGGGCAAATGACTCATTGTGACAACTCTTGTAAGAGTTTTAATACAGCAATAAGAAAAAAAAATCAGTCTGGACTCATCTTGCTTAACAGTAACTGTATGTAAATCACTACAAAAGGTGAAGTACAGAACTAAATTCAAAACAGACAATGAAATGAAAAATGATAAGCAAAAGAACACAATTACAGCCGTGCGGAAGTAGACCATTTTCACATTCAAATGAACAGTGCTGTTTTATTAATTTAATTAGCTTGTAAATAAAACAGCTGCCTCAGATGTGGATAAATGGTTGCCTTCAAACAAAAAATGTTGGTAGCAAAACATATTGGACATCCAAACCTGTTTTCATCTATCAGTGCCATTAAAGTTCTTGGCAGAACAAATGGTACGCCAAATTACAATCCAGGGTTTTTGGTTCAATTAAATCAATTCATCAAAAACTGTATTTATCCAGATGAGTTAATTGAGAACAAATTCTCATTTACAATGACCACCTGGCAAACCTGGTTCACCCCTTCATGCTCCATAGTCATTCAAAAGGATGCGCTTCCTCCTTTAATTGTTTGTAATTAAACTAATGATAAAGTGGATAGTATGTTTCTTTCAACAACCCACAATTGCATTATAACTGCAGGCAAATCAATTAGAAATACCTTGACGCTTAGGCTGGATAAATCTTTCTCTCTGCAGAATCTTGTCCTATTGACAAACACTGGTTCTTTATAGCTGTATCTGAAGCATTATCTACAGACTGGTAAGAATCCTACGCATGTTAAACCACGGAACAGTCTTACTGTAGGACAATATTTGATTGAGCTGTCATAACCACACTGTTTCCTCTCACTTTTATCTCTATAAAGTATGGAAAATATGAATATATGCTGCATAAAAACTAAACAAATAATTAGTGTGATTGCATGGACAAAAGACAAAATAATATCTGCAGATTTCTGAAAACCCAGAATTGCTTTCATTAAACACACTAAAAAGGAAAGTTTTCAGAAAAGTAATATTCTGTATTCTGTAAACTTGACCACCCGTACAAGCACTGAGTGGTATGGTAGTCTAGTGTTTTGTGTATTAAACTCCAAAAGGGAAAAGGATTACGTGTGTTGATTGCCATTTACCATCACATTTTCAACACGTGATAATAACAGATTGCTCCGGTAATATGAATAGTGCACAAGTGGCTTATTATTCTTCCCTGGATCTTGGGAGAAACCTGAACCCGATGCAATGCAGTCTTGAAGAATGTCTACTTAAAGAGAAGCCAAATGCAAGAGTTGCCCCCGTTAAATATCACCTTTTAGCATTGCTCTGCCAGTGAATCCTGCTATGAGGTTCAGCAGCCCACTCCGTGCTCCTATGGATGTAGTAGCCTCTAGCAGAGCCCCGGTGATGTGGTCAGAGACAGACGTTCTTTGGAGAGTGGCGCGGTACTTAGGCAGCACACGATGGACACATGGCTTTATATCACAGCAACCTCCACCTCTCCTGCAGGCTACTGCCGAGGCCAGGAGCTTTCTAGAAGGATGGAGCAGGTTCTCAAGGGCTTCCTCCCCCCCTTCTCCTCTCAGTGCACTGTGGATCTGTGAACACAGCAATAAGACAAATTGATTAGAACTGGAAATTGTCCCTGCTGGAAAGTTGCAAGGTAGGTTTATAACTGAAGAGGGATAAAGAAGAAATAAAAGCAATGAACTCAGTAACACTGGTTTCTACTGCAGTAGACAGCCTTAACATAATTCTTTATCACAGGGACCTGTTTCAGTTCAACAGACTGTATTTCATGCATAATTATAAAACACTAAACTGTGGTGTAGCCATTCCAAATAGAGTGTATACAAATGCTTCAACAATTTATTTTTCAATGTTTTCCATCAATGAGAATCCTTGCCCGTTGCTAGGATACAGGTATCAGAAACCGTGTAGGTTTGATAGAAACCATCTTTATACTTGAGAGCACAGAATATGTCAAATAAACCAAATTAAATTAAATTAATTAAATACCTGTGATGTTAGTATAGCTATTTTGATGCCATGCTTGGGTACAATTGTAGCAGTGCAAATCTGAATTGAAGAAAAATCAGATCAACTTGCAATCCACAATTTCCTGGTGAGAACATAAATTACCCTTTTTCTTCAAAGGACAAGAACCAATTACATCTATTTAAAAAGGACAACCACCCCACGATATGTAACTAATTTGTTTCTAAATTGCCGGCATAACCCTATTTCTTTTCATGTCGTAGGCTATTTGCGCTGACTAACTATTCCAGCAAATGTAATTTTTTAACCACTTCAAAAGCTGAATTTGAAAAAGGTGAAAGTCAGTTTTAGAAATGACAACTTTGTGGGATTAGAACATATATTGTTATATAAATCTTTCAGGTTATGTTTTATTTTTATTTAATTATTATTTAAATCAAGCTACAAATAACATTTACCCTGAAACTGCCAACAGCAGGATACTCTCTCTTCAACAGCTCTTCAAGTGCAGAAAACAGTCCAAAAATATATCTGAAGAGCAGCATTTAAGTGTATGAAGTCTACAGTCAGAGTGGTTATGCCTTCAGTCCTCAGCTATAAGGGGAGTAAAGGAAAGGACGTCTTCTCCCAGTGAACTGGAACTCAGAATACTGAAAACCTTTCAGGTTTCTCTTATTTGTATGTTATACTTACTGTACACCAAACAGGATATGAGCTCATTGATCACATTAAACAGGTTCAGCCACATTATTGTCATTTTAACTGCAGCACTATATAAACAGCTGCTATATACAAAATACAAAACTTTATAACATTTACAACAGTGTCCTAGTAAGAAGCAACATTCCAAGAAGCAATTTAAGGTCATATCCGTCATAGGGGTACTTTTCGATCTGAGAAATGTTGATTCACATCATTGGTTACAACAGATAGTGAAGATATCAACTGGTATTCTGAGATACCATTATTTTAACCTCAGAGTTGTGTTTTTTAGCTTGCGTCCCACTACTCTTCCAAAAACAAAAACCGTGGTAAGTTTCCATAGAGGTTTGTCCACTCGTGTGAAATGAGGACAGTCAGAACAAAGGACATGAGTAAACAATACTCCCTAGAAACTGACCATGGTTCTTTGCTTATTAGCCATACCGTTTTGTAGTTGCACAACGGTTGATTAAATATGTATCTAACGAATTTAATACAATAACATCTCAAAGCCAGATGCATTCAATGATTTTCTCTAGCCTATGTTTCCCTTTCAGGTTGCTTAGTAAGAATACTTTTCTCTGATATTCCTGTCCAAAACATTTGTGAAGTCCTTTCACTTTTAGTTACTTAGCAACTAATTCACCGCTGTATAGCTTTGGAAAATTACTAAGGCTATAATAACTAGCAGCCAGCAACTCACTGTATCCAACATTAAAGGGAACACATTCAAGACATTTGTTAAAGCATTTCCAGGTGGTGGACCATTCTAATGTCCAGAACATTCATCAGCAGATATGCTGGATAAGAACCAACCTGTGGCACACCAACCCCATTTACACAGTGATATGGAAAACTTTGAAGATACAGTCCAGCATTTGTAAATCAGGAAACATTTAGCATCATCTTTTTTGTAAATTGAAATCAATGACCTGCAACGCTTAGGGAAGTAGCTGCAAGAGTTAATCTAAAATGCAGTTACAGTAAACTTTACAATACATTAACTACATGCAGTTACACTGTATTTGTGATGTACTAATATTTATTACATGTACTTAGCATGCAAGTATCGTGATTGTAAGGATGGAACACCATACAACAACATGTATTTAACAACATATTTTCACTTTTAGTTTCATAAATAATGCACAAGGTAATTGTAGGTACATTACACAAGTTACGGAACAGACCATCCAAGTAGTAAAGTATGGCCTGCATTAATGAATGATTAATTTAGAAATTTACACTACATACATGTGTCACCGCTAAGAGGGAAAAAAATAATAAAATAATTCAAATTATACAGATTAGAAAGTAAAAATATAGGGGCAAATATTCAAAGGTCTTGCGAATGTTATCATCTTTTTCGCAACTCTGCTTGCCTTGCGAATGTTTTGCGTAAAATCGCAAGTGAGTGAAATCTAAGAGAGTTGCAGAGAAACTGCAATTCTCGCAGCACTGCGGAAATTAATAAATTAAAATGAATTAACACAGTAAATCAACCGCAACTCTCTCGAGGTATAGAACCATCACAACTTTTTGCAAAATGAAGACGCATTATTTGGGCTTGACGAGGCATAGCCCCAGCACCTCTTCAGCTATGAAAGTTAAAATGTCATTAAATGTTTTGCTCTCAAATGCATTTTCTTACAATTCTCAACACAGTTTTATCCATTCTGCAAGTTCTTGCGTGCGCTAAACAGAGACAGTCCACTGCCAGGGACATTTATGTGCCATAATGACACTGGCTGCGAAAGAAGGACTGCGACTTTGTCGTTTTTTTATACTTATGTAAGCTTACTTGATGTGAAAAACGTCTTAAACGATACAAGCAAATTCCTACACTACTCAGTTTGATTGAATGAGTTGTACACAACAAGCTTCAATATGAAAGCTAAACATTAATTTCAATAAACAACAAGTTTTTAACGAAAACGAATATTGTAGCCTACTTCACTGACGTGAAAACTGGCTTCTGTTATTTTTAAATACTATTGCTTTCGACTATACTCCTGCTTAATAACAGGAACAACATTTTATTTAGGGTTCGTGTTGAACTTAAAACGCGTTCATGCCTGCCTGTACCCCTACCCCCACACAGGAACATTGCCTGCTAACTTCCCCTATTCAAAAAAAAAATATATAAAACAATAACGGTCTGAGAATAAAAACAAACCAAGCTAACAACTATCTAGCCTAAACAGAAATATATTATTTATTTATTTATGTATTAATTAATTTTTTTCAGTCTCCACAAACTCCGGGTTCTGGTGCACTTACAGCGCTAATAATGTTAGATATAGCTAGATATTACTACAGCACAGACCATGGATCAAACCAATTATATATATATATATATATATATATATATATATATCCTGCATTTGCCTTTATTTGTTTTTCTGCACATACTACTGCTTAGCATATATGATGTAGAATACATGATTATAAAATCGAACACTAGTACAATACTCTTTCAAATAAACTTGTTATGATTTTGAATGTGCGCTTCTTAAGAACGATATTATTGCTTGCACACTGGCACCTCTTTCATTACAGATTAAACACTGGTAATTAGTGTTGTTTAAAATAAACCAAACAAATGAAATCTTTGAGTTGGAAATAAACCAAAATGTTATTTTAATCAAAGTATAAATCGACTAAGGACTTCTGTAGACAAGTCAATGGATGTGATACGTTGTGTGTATATTCTGCCTGCATGATATTTCCTCTTTTTCTGCTGCTCTGCTAGCATTTGCAGATATAGCTGACCGACAGTCATGTTCACTCTTTAACTAGAAACAGAGATTGTCCTGAAATACTAAACATCTAACTTTCTCACATTCTATTATGATTAAGCCAACACCCCTTAGGGCTGGTTACATCTTATGAGTCATTCAGCAAAATCCAATTACATTAGTTCTTTCATGGACACTTATTTCCCAACATTAATACTACAGCAATACATTTAGGTACAATAGAACAACAGTCTCTAGCTAGAATGTTAAAGTTAGTTAATGGGCATCACGCATGCAAAATCCACAATTTGTGCAGTGTGAGTGTGCTAAAATAACGATAGAAATGTGCTTGTGCCACGGGTCTCCTATTTGTTCTCCAATAATAAAACTGATCAGCTTTTACAACCGGGACTATAATAATAAAACCAGCATCACTGTTAATGTATATCATCATTAAAGACCAAGTAACAAATAATTGAAAAAATACTTGAGTTCAACAGTATCCATAGCTGTCTAATCACAGGGATGTTTGTGGGTTACAGGTACTGTATGTGTGATACTCTGCTGCCGGTCCACATCGGCATGTCAAGCTACTCCCTGGGTGAAGTCAAATGGAAGGTTTAAAAGCACCTGTTAATTTGAAGAAATAAGAAACCTGATCATCATGCATTTTAAAAAGCAATATAAAAACAAACAGACCTACTGTAAATAACTTTTTAAAAAGTTAGGACAGTTACAATTTTTTTTTTTTCTAGAGAACTTTTATATATCTAAAAGAAGTTCAGTGGCAACCCGGCAGATACACAGGTCAACCTAACCTGGTATTATTAACATGGACGTGCCTTTTATTTTCTACAGCATTGATTTTGCCCTTACACACCCACAGAATAAATCTTCAAAAAGTACACGTTATAAGCTGATGTAGTACTCGGCTAGCAGTGCAGCATGACCTGAAAAAGCACAATGCAGTTCTATTCCCTACCTGCAAATTGTATTTTTTTCCCCCCCAAACGCAAAAAAGAAAAATGAAAATAAGTTATATAAGGTTGGAAACAGGGTTATACATGCAATTCAGATTGTACAGGGACTGATTGTAACTTGCTATTCTTTTGTTATTCAGTCTCCCAGTGGGATTGAAATTACTGTACCGTATTCACTATTCAACAGATGCGATTCAAAGTGTGTTTGACCCCAGAGCATTACTACGGCACAGTTTGGCCACGTGCTTTGCCCTACATCACCACTTCCACTGTGGTGGCACTGTGTATCATGGTAAAATCCCATTTTAAGGAATGTTACTTACAATATTTGGTCACACTACGCACTGTTTCCTATACTGAAATATTTTAGAAAATTAAGAGACAAAGAGAAGGTGATACCTTTTATTGGACTGACTAAACAATAATTAAAATCACACGCTTTCAAGACCTCAGGGGTCTCTTCTTCAGGATCTGAGGTCTTGAAAGCGTACGATTAATTATTGTTTAGTCAGACCAAGAAAAGGTATCACCTCATCTTCTCTTTGTCCATCATCTCTGGACTGATATGGCAACCATTTCACCTATAGAAACGACTATAGAAAATGAACAGAAATACAAACAACTGAAAAAGGGAAATCCACAGACAAAACCTGGAAAATCATGTGATCCTTCAGGAATGTTCCCACCAGTGATACGTTATAGTGGGAATGCCTCTTTCAACTGGGAAACACCACAAAGCTCCAATATAAAAAAAACTAAAAAATACAATAATCTGGAGTCAATGTAAAAACATACCCCTTGGTTAACCGAGACTGGGATTCATCATCAAACAGCTTTCTCACTACAATGCAGTATGTCTCAGCTCAATGGAGGTTACAAGTTATGTGTATCCCGTTTTAATAAGGGTTTGTACTACCACAAGCTGTAGCTGTTCTGAGCGTCACGGGAATGCTTTGGTAGACATCCTTTATCACCTCTACAGCTGTGTAGGAAACCCCTCTCCTATAATGTCGTGTGAAGTTATGAAATAACTAGATTCTCACGAATGTCTTTATGGAGTCCTTTACATTGGCCCCATTGAAATTACAGAAACGAAGGGAGTACAGTTCAACCCCCCCCCCCCATTAAGAGATTTGACAAAAACAACAGCAGTAAGAGGCACCAACCCCATAGTGATGGGAAATCTTGCCAGTTTTTCTGCAGAACAGAAATGCAACAGCAGTATTAATCCCAGGTAGTGTGGTGCCAGCGATGGCTTTGGCACACCGTTACCTGGGCTCAGCTCCATCTGTTCCTGCTTGTAAGGACTGCAATTGGGTGGCATTGACAGAGGATTATTAAAAACTGGATGTTCAGGGAAATCAGTGTCAAATGGCAAGCTGAATTACTGTAAATATGCAAATATGCCTTGGTTTTGAATGGCACACTAAAGATCTGAAAAGTTACTGTAAATGCCACTGTGAAAATAATGTAGGGTTTGTTAAATGCAACTTGTCACAAGATCTTAAATTTATATATATATATATATATATATATATATATATATATATATATATATATATATATATATATTTTTTTTTTTTTTACCTAATTTTATTTTGCTTGAGAATACCTATATTCACATGTTACAAACGTACATAATTCAAGTCCAGGCTGCAGGCTTTATTATACAGTACTAGAATTTATTTTGACTACAATTTCTGTTATAGTCTACATATCACTGCCAGGATAACATTAACACCCCATTGTGGAGACATAAACCCCATATAACACGCACAGGATCTTCTTGACAGTCAACTTACTCACTTAAGACCCCCCAGATAGGGTGCTGGGACTGAACGAAGGTTTTCCTGGACATCTGGGAAAACCTGGACTAAGATATAGTGCCAGCCCTCATTAATTCTTATGGCACTGAAAGGACAGTGATGGAGGGACAATGGAATACTCCTTGTCTTACTGTATAACAGCCACAATACAGTAAGTGCTTGATTAAACATGGGCTTTTCATGGCTATTTGAAACACTCATACAGCACAGTACTATATAATATTTCTGTTGTAAAATTATACCCCTGTAGACCACCAAACTATTTTTCAAAACAAACAGAAGCACTGTATTGTAAGTGTTTTATGTATTTCAGACATCATTTCGAACATTATACATTAAACCTGGTGGCAGTGATGCTTTTTATGACAATATCTCTTTGGCATCCTAATGTCTTTATAAAGAAACTACAAGTTGTGTGGCCTTATAACTTTTGAAAGCAATGTCAAATAAAGTTGATATTTGAAAGAGAGCTTAGTGGGCTGCTTGTACGTTTTTGTTTCATGATGTGGAAACAGATACACCAATTCTTAAATGATGTCTGACCACATCATCAAACAAAACCTGCCTACATTTAGAGCCCTCTGGTGGATATGGAACAACGCCAATAGGTCCATCGGCTTCCCTGTCAAATATAATGTTTATTTAACATCTCCTTCATATGTTATGGACACAAAACTTTCAGAGGTATCATTATAATAGCCCTGTGTTTAAAATTACCTGTGAAAATTATCGTGAACAATACATTCATTTTTTTTAATATTTCTCCAGCACTACAATAATACTTTGGTAATAAAAGTTTTCTGAAATGTAATTAAAGTGACTTTCATTACCACTTAAATGTTGATTTTTTTTCCCCCCAGAAAGATCTCAAATCATTTGCCACATCCAGTTTCCAAAGGCATCCTGCTACTGTAATATGCTTGTTTTACATTCTCTCTCCATGGTAGGTCTAAATTGTAATTTTTTTGTATTGATTTAGTTTTTCGTTTATTGATGTTTCTCAGCACATACTGTATTTGTTCTATACATATAACATGTTACATAACATATCATAGTTTAACTTCAAACTTACAAAAGTTCACTACAGTGTGTGTGTGTTGTGGCAAAGTGCCCGCCCCCTATGTATATAGTATATGTCTGCCATTATTATTTATTCTATTATTGTTTGGCTTATATTGCTTAGTGTTCGTGATTTTGTTTTGTTTGACTATTTATTTTAACTCTGTGCGTTTATTTTTGTTCAAACCTTTTATTTTATTGTTTTGAAAATAAACGGCTCCGCAGCACCTTTTGCCCTGCAGCACTTGCTTCTGTGTTTGTTCCTGCATCTGGCCTGACGTCACCACTCAGCCATTCCTGTGACAGTGTAAACAACTACAAAAAAACATAGAAAAAGTAAAAACTATATTAAGTGAATTTGAACTCCATCCTTACAATTTAGCAATTACAACCGACAGTGATGATAAGGCTCGCATTTGGATAGACTTGCCCACACATTCCAAAACCTCATACTCCCGAGTCCAAACACTACCACTAGGCCACACTACTGCAGCAAGTGGTTTGTTTCCATTGTTGTATGCTGTAGTAAAGTACTATACCAAGGTTGTGAACTTCATTACTTTCAAACAGTGCTTCTCAAAAGCTGGCAGTACAAGCACTCAGAAGGACCAATCAAGAACATAGTGTTTGTTCCCATATAAAATGACAAGAGAGGGACTTCAGATAGGGATTCCACCACAAGACCCCTATAAAACAAATCCATATTTGAAGTAAAGTTGGCCCAGGCATAAAGAATGCTTCAGCTGTGCAAGTTTAATGGTTACAACACAAGAGTAGCCAACATTTGCTCTTAACACGGAAAACAGACCTGCTTTAGCAGTTCTCTTTTATGAAAAGAGAAAGGATTGACTCATGTGTTTTTAAAATTATTTTTCAGTATCTTCAAATGGCTTATTTTTACAAACAGGAAGACAAAGCTTCACAACACTAAACTATATTAGTCTCTCTCCCTTTGGTTAAAATGTCATATCTGAAACATCACCTTGTGCTCCTTGAAATATCTCTGTTAAAGAAACAGGAACACATTTTTAAAAATACTAAAAAGGGACCCTGATATACCATTAAACCTTAAAAAATATATGGGGAGGGGGGTGGTCTTTCTAGTCAGCTTTTTCATTATATTGCTCAAGTCGTAACAGTTCATTTAGTTGCTTGAGTATGTATTTCGAAAAGCACATTTTGAGAATTAAGTTTATTTTTCAAAATATATGTTCCAGAGAGATTTAATAATGCTTTGTAATGTCTACTTCCACCAAGCATGGTACCCTTCTGTATTGATAATTCAACAGCAACAAAATGCTGGTTTGTGCTGCAAGGTTTTTATTCCTGCACTTGATGGTTGATGGTGCTCAAGATGGTTTCTATGGAAACCAAATTAACAAGGCAGGACAGCAAAATTGTCCATCGTCTTATTTTTTTTACAGGACACATTACTTTCAGTAGGATTATCGAGTAAAATCTGAATACATGGACGCACTATTGAATAACACTACAGAACAGTTGATGTGTACAGTACCAGTGTCATGAACTGCAGTGCTCAGTGGTATATTTCTTCAATCTTATATCTCAGAATTCAATACTAAATCAAAAAGGTGTTCTTTTCGACCCTTCCTGAAATTCCTTTCTTTCTGTGAATCATTTGACATGCAGGAGAGTAGATGGTAATTTTAAAAGTACAGTATATGGCCATTTTTGAAAATGAAGGATATTAAACCAAAAAAAAAAAAGTTCACTAACAAAGTAATGTAGAAGAAATACAGTCTGTGCTTGACAAATATATGTGGTTTACATAATGTAGTGTTTTTGTTATTTTGAAAAGGAGACTGCAGGTCTTGGGTACTATACAGAACCATATTGAACATTTCCAATGTACAGTGGTGTTTTTGATTTGGAAGACTGATAACGTTGGACAATCAACCTATCTGTAATGTGACCCCCTCAGATGGGAACATCCCCAAACTGCTGCAGCTCAGAGGTTTCACCCACTTAAGGGTTTCACACCTGCTGAAACCTCTCGCAGTTGGATCTGTCACATCTCAGGCATCCAAATGAGACTGGAGAGACCAGGCTTAAATTAGCTTCAGGGAGCTCAAAGATTGTTCCAATACTTGGCTAGAATTGTCTTCGATGCTCTGAGATGTTCTTCAGAACAATTTTTCCAATTAATTTCATCCAAGCCCATGCAACCTCTGGCTCCCTGAGTAGCTGCCTACTGTGTAAAGTACTGAAGTACTGATTGATTGTGATGGTGCGTTTTTATTTTATATTCTTCTTGATATAAAAATGTGTTAAGACAATCAGAAACTATTTCAAATATGACTCTAAAATCAACCAGCTCAAAAGCATTATTCTTATTCTTATTAAGGAATCAAACTAATGGCCATCATTTACTTCGCTTGCCATGTGTCACTTTTTTCTCTTCTCTGTTGAAACACGACACCAAGAATGTCACAAATTCTTGGGAGTATCACTGCCTGTTGTAGATACATTCCTTAATACACTAAAGTAGCTTGCTTCAAGACAAAATGCTACATGTATTTCTAGTTCATGGGTTTCACATCAGAGCAGCTCAACTCTGACTATAGTCGCAACATTTTATTTTAAAGAAATTACAAAGGTAAATTTCCAAAGTGACAAAAACAGACTAAATCTTGTAAGATACTATTCTTTTAACTACTTCTTTCTGCAACAAAGTTGTTTTTTGCTAGTTTTATACTGTTACACACACTTGCTTCGAAATAGTGCCCTAGGTGTGAAGTATCCATAAAGGGTTTTTCCAAATGTATTTTCTATATTCCATTTGACGTAGGTAAAATATCAGTAAAACTTTCAAGTTTTTCTATATAAGCTGTGATACAGCTACTGTAGCATGTCATTAAAAACCCAGTCAGTTTCAAAGGAGCTTGTATTGTTTATTTGAAGTCCTCATACTGTAACACAGGACGCATGGCATGTCACAGTAACACGACAATGATTAACTCCTCATCCATTTCAATTTCCATATGAAAGACAAACTATCCTGGTTCCTGACTGGTCAGTTCCAAAGCAACTAGGTTTGTAATGTATATCATTTTTTGCTTGCTCATCACATGTTCAGTGTGAGGAGAGATGAGCAATGGAAGAGCAGCTTAGGTACCTACACCTGAAACCTGGAAAGTGTACCAAAGACTAAACAATAGAATAACGTAGTATAAATTATACCAAGCATTCATAATAGATTTGTTTTCAAATGTAACTTTATTGAGGAATTGTGTGGCTTTAAGACTAATAATGCTTTAAAACCACAATTTATCAAATCCATACTTGGCCCCTTTTGCTTTCCTGGCCCTTTTATCTTGTTTGTGACACACTGGTGTCTGGCATGCTAAATAGTGCTTGCCCTGGATTTTAATAACATTTACACTTGTTAGCCTAACCCTTGCTTGCTTTATGAACGCTTAGTGGAATAAAATGAGTGTCTGTTTACGTGGGTTCTGCCGTCTGTCTCCAGGGCAGCCCTGGTACATCTCAATGGGATTATTCTTCATGATAGCTTTATTTAAATAAAATTAATAAAAGGCAGAGGCATGATGCAAAAGAGTTTAAGGTAATGTAGGAAGAAGCAGGCTGGGAATACTTGGATTATCTTCAAATGGGCTCCGGTTTAACAACCTTCTCCTGTTTACTATCAAAACTATTAGTTTGTGTTATTTTTGTAACAAGAACATGTAATGCACTGTACTGAATTAAATGTTTGTATCACTACTGTCTTGAAAGCAAATGAGACTGAAGGCCAACCATAAACAAGAACGAAAAGGATGTGACCATACGTTGGTTTTACTGAAACTACTTTGGCATCCATAATAACAGATAAAAAACCTCATGTGAAATTGCACCAGTTGCAAATACATGCCCCTGACTGGAATAGAACTTGAAGGAAGATACTGTAACCTGATGGGGGCATTTTACCTTGAACAACCTTAAATAAAAATGGGAGCCAGTGTAAAATATTTCCTTTGTTGAGGCTTATATATTATTCTCTGTAGATGGTCTTTTAAAACTTGAGTTGATCTTACAGTATCTGCAGTGCATAGTCATGTGTTACAGACTTGCAATACAGTTTAGGACAGCAGAGAATGCTATGCATTTGACAAATGCTGAACAGCTGTTGGCAGTGGACACGGAAGGGGTCTTTTCTCTGGCTGACACCATCAATCCCAATGCTACAATGGGAACTGTAGCATTAAGGACGCATACAGAAATTCAGCTTCCTTTTCTAACTGTCCCAAAAGTCTACTGTAAATGCAAAATTAAGCTTTGATAAGAACAAAACAACCAACATTTATGCATTTAAATTACTTATGTTTAAAAGTATAGTAGGTTAAAACCACTGTATTCACAGCTCATCAGTTACAGCAAAGTTACGTTAGCAGAGGCCCATACTGTACAGACCACCCAGGTCAGTTTAGACATTCTTTTCTATGTTGGTATATATGTTATGCTGACATCTGTACAGTCTTAACTGGTGCACTAAATTGTTCATATTTGGGTCCTGACAAATACTACATACTACTACTGTGTTTCCCGTCTGCAGAGGTTTGCACTTTTAATAAAAAATAAAATACAAAAATTCAGTAAAATGTAGCTGTACTGAATAGTAATTAACAAATGTCATTACAACTCGCTACCAATGCACGCCTAAAAAAAAAAACTTAGTAGTTTCTATGTGATTCAAGTTATTTCTCATAATTTCAAAAGACACGATAGCGCTGTACACGCTACATGCCTTAAATAGAGCAATCCAATCAGTCACAGGTCATGAGATCAGTCAACATAGTCCATAAAAATTGATCAAGGTTGCCTCATTGGCCGAAAATAAAAATATTCTCTTATGTGGTGAATTATCACTGGCAGAAATTTAGATACAGATGGCGACTCAAAACATTGTGTTGACTTTACATGGAAGACATCACAGCAACAGCAGGCCAGCCTTACACTAATGTGCCGACAAGTAGCTGCCTGACAGCTAGAAAAAGGAAGTACTTCTTTGGCTGATAAGAGACTGCTGTAATTGCTTAATCATTTAGTTGTAAAACATACAATAAAGATTGACACTGAAGACATTTGTCTACTTGGTTTAGTTTTACCTCAGAATTTATGATTGAGAGTTAGAATTATACAGTAAATACTTTCATTGTTTCTGATCAGAAATATGCATTCATTGCTATGTTTTGGTCTAGTTCATCTCCAGAACTGACTCTCTCCAGGCTGACTCCTGGTTACTAACCCGGCCCTGCACCAGTTGGTTAGTGTCATTCAACACTGAGCAACAACTTAAAAAAATTAAATACAAAAATATCCTCTTGTCAAACAGTGTGCATTCTAACAATTTATGACCTATAGTTGTTAGCCAAAGAATCATTCTTCACCCACTGACTCAGCTGCCAAGATATTCGGATGCACTGACCTCTAGTGCAAGCACTGCCAGTGTTCTAAACCCAGGTCACGTGACCCAAACACCACCCAGCTGTCGCAGCAATGAACGCTCTCAGCCGTTGTACATGAGACTGGGAATGCTTCCATTGCTAAGAGGGTACAAACACAGTGGTCTACTATTTAAATACTCATTGGATACACACACAGCCAACATACAGTGCTGTTCAAAAGTCACTTTATATACCAGTACATGGATATGCCTGGGAAAAAGTATGCACCTTCAAGTAATGATTGCAAACGTGACAAACATCCCATTATTTCAACATGGTCTACTATTGCTAAAAGACAGTACGTACTGTACATATAGCTTTGAGTGTGGATAGGTCACATTTTGTCAGTACACAATTATATAATTATTTATAGATTGTTAAATATATATATTTTCGATGTGTGTATTAACTCTGGCTAAAACTAAACTAGTAGTCTCATTCAGCACAGAAAGGTAGAAAATAATTTGCAAATGTTCATATTATATATTTAGTCAAACATAAATGCTAATTACAGAAGGAAAGTTGGAGTTTTAAATTAATACACGAATAGCAAGAAAATCTTAGCCCTTGTATGTGTTTGTGTATATATATATATATATTATATATATATATTTACACATTTGGAAATGAATATCAGATAATCAGTATTCTCAGCAATGACATGCAGTATCTCTGTGTATTGGGACATCTGAAAATAATCAGCTCAACCACTGTGGTTAGATCCGGCCTCCTTCCTTGTTTAAAACAATTAATCTAATTCTCTTCCAATTTTCCACATTGGGAAATGGCGACCCTTAAAAGGCATGTTGACAGCAGTGTATTGTGTGTTAAAATACTGCAGTCTGTATAGGATATGCTCACAATATGAAAACCCTAACAAGTTTCACATGTAAGGAATCATGTCATTCAAGTAGGCACAGCGTACATCGATTGGAATTAATTTACTTCATTGTGTTTCCAGTTGGTATGATTTCGCCTTTTTTCTTAATGAATGTACTTTTTTTTAAATGAACACAGCAATAAGCTACCGGCTGATGCCTCATTGTTGGTACTTTTGTATCAGAAAAAAACAGCAGAATAATGACTTGACAGCCAAATAGCAGAATAGGATTTACTGTGCTAGTTTTGCATCACACCAACCGAAAATGTGGTAATGACTGTATTGTATACATTTTAGGCTATAGTAATTAAGTAAAGTCAGCAACTTTCATTTCTTTTAGTTTGTTGCTAGATTAAAAGGTGGCTGCATCTATTCAATTAAATTATGTGGTTTATACTTTGTAAAACACAGCAGGGATACGGAATATAAGGCACTATTTTAACCACGACCTACACAGTTGAAGTTAAGCAGTTCACAATGGGTTACAAATCTAAAGAAATATATTGTACTGTAACAACCAGTCTAATATATGTCAAAACTATGAGCTTGGCTAAAAGAGCAGAACGTTTATGAGTTCATACTGCAGCCCTGAGACTCCCTGTACAAGGTTGTAGTGTTGACCCCTTACTGGGAACTACTGTACTGGTAACTCTATGTGCAATTATTACATAAACAATATCAGACTTACAAAATGCTGACTGGAATTTTCCATCTTAATGCTTTCAACACCTTCTACAGTACACAGAGACCCCAGAGTAGTTTTCCATATTTCTATATTGTGTCATTTGCCTCACGGACCAAGAATATATGAAGATCACCCTTAATCCTGACATGATACAAACACTGGTTTCTGACAACCACTATAGATGATGACTGATGCCCAAAACGGGTTCTTTCAGCAGTAACTTTGCAAAAAAGACGACTCTATGATAACTAATTAAATAGTTCCACTTATATAGAAATAAGTAAGTAATACAAAAATGATACAGGGCTATACCCAAGACCAAGACAGGTCAACAGGTCTGTTGTGTTGGGTGGAGTTATTTTTCCTAGGCTGAACTATCAATCTGATTAAAAGTTTCCTTGTTGAAAGAGTTAAAAGTTGCTTCAATGCTACAAAGACTGACTAAAAATCTAGAAGATATGAACACACTTATGTAGAATCTTTGAACAACAAGTCTACAACAAAACTGCATCTCAGGAGTGCAGAGCGAGAGTAGGCTAGTTTATCTTAATGCCACTGATATGAATCATAGAATCTGGGAAAATATACTGACTTGCCTTATAAAAAAAAAGTCCTCACTTAAGGACTTCATTTGAAAACATAAACCTCTAAAAAAACAAATATGTTTATACCACTGAGATATAAAAATTGTAGTTTGGCATTCTTAAGTTTTAACAAGGCAAATACTTTCTCTAGTTAACCATCACACTGCAACAGTACCAGGAAAGTGAAATATAACGTAATGTTATTACAGCAAAACAGCGTGCAATTTAATGAGGCCTGCAAAAAATAACTTTGATGGTTTCCCATTGAGGATAAAGCAGAGTAGAGGCGTCTCTAGCTGAAATGTTTCCATCTGGCAGCTTGTCTGTCAAGGCAGCCAATATGCTTGAACTGTGTTAGATTTATACTCAGAGGATACATGGAGAAGGCCAGAGATTACTTTGCTTAACAGCAGTGCATTCCCATTTTTTGGACCATTTAGAATTGAATAGCAAATGGTGCAAAATCATTACCGTTTACCTCATGCCATAAAATGTGTGTGACATGAATACTTTGTAATTCGTATTAATCTACATGCTGTATCTTAATGTGCCCCTACACCCTTATTAACAAGTGCTTGTGAAAGTTACATTTGAAGTATAACATGGCTCATATAAAGCAGTAGAACAAATGATGTAAAATAAATCAATTAGAAAAAAACAAACACTATTATTATTATTATTTGTTTATTTAGCAGACGCCTTTATCCAAGGCGATTTACAGAGACTAGGGTGTGTGAACTATGCATCAGCTGCAGAGTCACTTACAACTGCGTCTCACCCGAAAGACGGAGCACAAGGAGGTTAAGTGACTTGCTCAGGGTCACACAATGAGTTAGTGGCTGAAGTGGGATACGAACCGGGAACATCCTGGTTATAATCCCTTTTCTTTAACCACTGGACCACACAGCCTCTTCTACATCAAATACTGTAGAATCAATAGTACAATTCTAAAAAAGCATATGATTTATTTTATCACCAGGAGCATTGTTATGGGGTAATCGCATTACAAGTATTATATGAGGCCCCCCGATTAAAATCCCGATTAACCAAGCCCCAGTACTGTAGCTTAATAATCAACACAGTTAGGAAAAGCAAACAGTATTCCTGATCTAGAGAGTCTCACCCTCAAAAAAAAGTCAGTCCATATCGCAGCGTTATATTTTAAGACATATTGCAGACTTTTAGATCAAACATCGTGGTTAATAAATCAACTGGAGAATACATTTCTCAACATTAACATGGGAGCATTTGCCAGGAGAAATATAATTTCTCTTCTAAACATCACAGTGTATCCAGATCATACTCTCTCCTGCAGAAATACTGTGTTTTTGTTCCCACAACACACCACTCATTTTAATCAGAGCACCAGCATTGTTTCAGGAGCATGATCTGAATACACTACGATATTTAGAAAATAAATTATATTTCTCCTGGCGAACATTCCCAAGAAAAGGTTGAAAACAAAACAAAAACAAATCCATTGTTGATTTACCTATGATGTGTGAATAAAAATATATTGCTGCAATATGAACAACATGGGATACAGCAAAGGTAAAGTAATGTGTTTCTTGTGAAAACCACAGGGGGTTGTGCAACACTTTAAGATCTTCTGCACATTCTGTACGATGTGAACATTTCCATTCCAAACCATTTGCTGTAAGATCTTCTGCAACCCTTCCTTTCACAAACCCTGTGCTATAATCCATTCTCCAGGGGGGGGGGAATGTTTTTCACATGCTTGGATGTCTGGTGTTTTTCAGGTTGGACACATTTTGTCAATTAATACAGAGAGAGTTTGGAATTCGGTCACCTCTTTTTCCGGAATGCTTCATCAAAAACTAAGAGCATTCAAGAGCTAGCATAAATCAGAGCCTTGAAGAATCTGGCAGATTTACATTATGTAAACAAGTCAGAATGGTGAAAAAGTGTATTGTTCATTATCAAGAAAATGCGGCATTTCAGCTAAACACGATATACTGAAAAAGGAAAACAAGTGAAAAAGCAGTCACTAATGTAAAACCAACATAAAGGCTACGTAACACTGTATTGCGAGTTGCGTATTCTTTGACTCAAGCTTGTCTAGTCTGGATTCGAATAAAGTTGAAAAGAAACAAATTTATTTGGAATGCTCATGATAAAGTATGCAGCCGCACCAACTTCATTTTAATACTGTGTATTTGAATCTGACTGTAAAAGGGTAGACACTCAACCCTTTTGTTCACAATGATAAAACCCAACATTGCCAAGAACCAGCCTGCAATGTCAGCTCCTCACAACCTACAAATAAACCACAATCAAAACTGTTGACCACCATTCAGATCACTCATAGTGATGACTAACCAGGTCTAGTTAATGATAAAAACAGAAAGTACATTCCACTATCACACTGTGAAATTCACTGGACAGGATAATAACAACAACATCAGAAAACAAAATGCTTGTTTCAGAATAAACTCGGACTGTAAGTCATTAGAAGATTAACTGAACTACATTGTGACCTTTTCACGCATACTAGGCATTGGAGCTGTGGAAATGGCATTATAGTATATGAATCTGGTTCTGTACCTTTCAGGGGCATGCTGGAGTCTCTGCTACTGATCCAGTACTGCATCTCAAACGGTTTGCAGACTATTTAAAACTGAGTCATAAAGCAGATTTGGCAGGGATTTCACTGGTGTGTACTAATGTGAAAACTCCGGATGTAGGTTGCAACAAAGGATTATTCCATCTTTTTTGCTGCCAGAGTGCAGACATTGACCTTTCACAGCAGTAATATGATTTAAAGCACCAAGGCAAACTGCAAGAAGTATTTATTTAGAGCCTTAGGCTTAAACTATCAAGTACCAATCACAAGTTTAATTGACACATACTTAACAAGCAATAGACAAAAAAAGACACTGGCGTACAAATGAATGGATTTTAGGAAATGCTTAAAAAGACAATATTGAAACCAATTTGTGACTATTGGTGCACCACAAACTGGGAAACTAACTGATAACATCGCTTAAAACATTTGCACTTCAGTGGTCTGGACACTTATGTCTGTCAAGTTAGCACCAGCTGGCAGACTGAAAACATGATGTTTGTTTAATACATTCATCAATCACTACCAATAATATGTGCACCTCTTACAGTTCTTGAGCAACCGTACCTATGGGGTTTCGCTGTCGCTCGTCACTCTCGTAATTTGCGAATGTTTTTTGAAAGTGACGACAAAAAAAAAAAGTGGAATCGTCAATAGTGACGATCGTTTCTGTTTGTACTATAAAAAAAATCCCTTTTGTTAAAGACACACACAACGTCTCTTTCTTCAAAAGAAGGGATCGCTAAACCATAGCCACTGCTGCTGATCAGATCAGCGCCTCGGCCTCATCGATTCATTGACTACAACGTTCTCATCCCGTGGTTGGCGACGTAAATACAATTATTATGTTATACAGTTCACGTGCAGCATGGTTTTGGTAAGTAGCATTTTCAAAACCATATCATTATGTGCAGTATTAAAATAAGTTAAAAACCTAGCAAATCCACAAAACCAACGAAATACTTATTGTATATTTGACATTGTATTTGTAGTGTTCTGTGTAACACGGGCCTATCGTTTAACCTGAAGCAGATATACGCGTTTATCAACAACACCAACGTGTGTTGTTAAAATAAAGCAACAATTGTTTTGAAAACTGTCCAAAATATTTACTTGGTGGCTAAGAATGAAACATGTCAAGATAAAAATGCCCTTTTTTATATGGAAATTGTCAAAATAAAAGAGGAAGCTGGAAGAATTTACCAGTCACTGACAACGGCATTTAAATACGACTACTATTAAACTGTATCTGTTGGTAATGTGGTTTCTTGTAGCAGTTTTCAAACTGGGGTACACGTACCCCTGGGGGTACTCGAGAAAAATTCTGAAATGGCAGACAACGCATTTTATTTAGTACCACTTGCCAATCTATTGCAAACTTTTGTCATGTAAGCTACGTTTAATCGCTAACACCAGACTGACGAGCTGTGACAAAGCGTTCAGTGCACACACGACTAATTTACATATTAAATATGTACATTTTAAATAAGCCCTGTTGTTTAAATGTAATATAAACAGTTGGGTGGTTACTGCAGTCTGTGTAGGATACAAAAAATACATTTTAAAAAACTAAACGCCTAGTATTTAACTCATTTTATTTCCTGTGTGCGTTGATGCCTGCAAGTCGATATTTATTTGTTTCAATGACCCGATTAAAGTTTATTGTGTTAAGTACTATTGGTTCATTTCAAAATACAGAATGTATGGCCAGTCAGAAACCGCAGTATTGTCATGCGGTCTAGTTTGACATGCCGTTACGTCTGGTGTGAGAGTTAAGAGTTTTTAGCTTTCAATTCAGTGAAAAAATGTGGATTGTTTGCTCAATACTAGTACATTACTAGCAAAGGGCCATCAAGATGAAATACCATCAAAGATTAAAAACGCCAAAAATGTCTTGTGACTGAAGCTCTCTCCAATTTCCCTGCCATCATCAGTGATTTGTGTGGTAACAAGCAGGGACATCCATCACACTGATACTAGGTAAGCGTTTTATTATTATTTTGTAATTAGCATCAGTACTGTACGTTTTAGTCACCAATAATTTAAAAATGCCAGTAATATGTTTTCGTATTGAGGTCAGCTGTAGAGATGCGTGGATAGTGAACTTTTCTTTGCCTTCTTTTCTATAACTTTATCATCAATATAAATACATGATTGCGGTAAACGTGCGCGCGATTTAAAAAACAAAACTGTTAGCCAATACTGTAAAATGTCGCAGAAGAAAATCCACTCGTTTTTTCAACAAGAGTGAAATAGAACAAACAGAACAACAAGTTGTAGAAGATGAAGACTTGGATTCGGAACACCAGACAAAAAAGAACAAACAAAGCTCACAAGCGTCAGATAAAAGAAAAAGAAAAAGAAAACAAGCAGCAAAGTTTCAGCCTTATTGCAAAACTCTGTTTCCATGGGTTGTATATAATATTCTAACACTTTTTTTTCTTTTTATTGTAAAAAGACATACATGGTATAAGTAATTCATAATGCATTCTGTGTCTGTATGTAGCTTTTATGGGCAAATAAATCTGGTTCTTGAGTTTTAATGTTCTAAAACTACAGCTGTAAATTACCAATTTATTTAAACTGTAGAGCATTATTAAAATGGTTTAATTCAATAATTGTTTTGGTCAATACAGTGATTTAAGGTATAAAATAAAATCAGGACTCATAACACCCTTGAAAACTTGAGCTGTGCGCCAGTAGTGACTACTGAATATCTGGAGTGACTAATGTTTTTAGAAAGTATTAGTCACTAGTGACTACAAAAATCTAGAACCCAGGGGAAACCCTGCCTATGATGTATTGTTTTCTATGTAAAAAGTACCTGTAGGGGATAAAAAGCTTCATAAAAATAAAAGGTTACAGACATATGCATTTAAAAATTCATCAGTAAACACAATTATTCATTGCTTTGGGCTTTAAAATAAGGTAGAAACAGACAAGATCTCTGCTTCCATAATGAGAATAATGTTGAACAGTCACTAACTCAGACTTGAAAATCAGAGTAAAAACAGCTACTGGTAATAATGGTTTACAAGAAGACTATTTTTGTTTTTACAGAAAATCTGAGTTTGGCTGTTGCTAATAAATGCACACTGTGAAAGCTGAACCATCTATTTTATAACAGCTACATTATACAGTACAAGTATCCAAAACTAGCAATATTCCTCACAGCTGCACCGTCAGTCAACCTGCAGGTGTGTTTATCTGTCCTGTTTTACAGAAAGCAGACCTGTATTTCTGTGTACAATAAATTAGCTACTGCTTTGATGATTTATCAGTGTTCTACAGCACACAAGCAAGATGATGAGGACAAAAAAAAAAACTGTGTCTGCTTTACCAGTTGTTCAGGCAGCCTTTTTTACGTACAGTAACACTGCAATAGGACCTGGGAGCAGTGCACCAAGTTTGAATACAATACGAACAGTAGACATTAAGAAAGGCATAGTCCAAAGAGTTGTGTTGGGGTCAAGGGATATAAAGACTAGGGCTCTCACGCGATTAAAAATTCTGATCAGTTTATTTATGGGCATAAGTTGATTAATCCGTGCACATTTTTAATAAAGGTAATCATCTTATAGCAGCTATCCTGCATAGTAATCTAAAAAAATCAATAGAATCTTAAATCTAAAAAAATCAATAAAATTTTATTTTAGTAAATGTAACACATTTTCACAAAACAACCGTTCTTTCGGGCCACTGTGTCAGTCACATACCAGAAAATACAAGACAGCTGAGCTGTGTTTCCATCGTCGAGTGTTTAATCTACCATTACAGCTGCATACGTGGCTTCTTGTACTGCTTTTGTTAGAGGTACCCGAGAATAATGTGGCTATTGACAAGTGATTGCTTAACATGCTGTCGTAGTCAGAAATCAGAGAAAGTAATTCCACATAATTACCTCTATTTGAGGAATTGGTGCCTTTCGTCGTGCCCTCTGAATGCCAGTTCTTGCTTGCCAAAGTAAACAACAGAATCAATCAAGTGTTTAAGAACCTCATGATTTTTTCTTACTTGCTCACTGTGATGTATTGTATCCCTACACTTCTGCTCATCCAGTTGAACATCAGTCTGGGTTTGTCCAAAGGTTTTTAGTGTATCAGTGGCTCACAAGTGACTTTGGGGACTCTCATGTTTTTGTGCTGACTTCGACAGACATCCTAGATTGCTGTAGCCAGTGCTGCTCCACATCGCCTTTTCTGTACTGAACAAAAGACAGTTCCAGCAGTATAATTTTTTTTTTTTAATTGACAGCTACCGGTAAGCCATGGATACCTTTCATAATTTGAATGTTGGAAGTGGCGAGTACTTGTGGTGTATATACCTCCCTTTTTAAACAC
This sequence comes from Acipenser ruthenus, assembly GCF_902713425.1. Lineage (NCBI taxonomy): Eukaryota > Metazoa > Chordata > Actinopteri > Acipenseriformes > Acipenseridae > Acipenser > Acipenser ruthenus. Next base: position 27,737,097 of record NC_081201.1, read on the forward strand.
TCTTCAATTTTTCTGAGAAAGTTCTTCTTGAAAATTGATTCGTAACCAAATCAACTACAATGTCTCCATTGTCTGATAACTTTTTTTTTTTAATTTGTAAAAAGTAATTAGAAATATTACTTCAAAGTTCTCAATACAATTCTCAATAAAAGTCTCTATAATATTAGCAATATCTTGTGAAATTCAGCTATTCTTATACCGTGCACCCTAGCATATTTGTCACGCCTCTGCTCACTAATGATTAGACAGCTGCAAAACCAGGGTAGATCTTTGACTTTCCCATTGGTTAAACTCACAAGACCTTCAACTGAAACGCAGAATACCTTCAACGGTGTATGTACCACCTTCGCTCACTTATGATTGGACTGCTGCGGAGAAAGTACAGATCTTCTAATAAAAAAATAGATTCTGCACGATTAAATTGTAAAAAAAAAAAAAATCTGCTATCAACTCAAAGTAGCCCTAATAAAAACCAACTAGTCCTATATAATTATTTTAAAACTAAAATATACCTAAAATGTTTTTCAATTAATTTTGGTTTAAATATTGATTTAAGTATTTATATATTATGATACATTGTTCTGTTATATAAAGAAAATTATGATTTTAAAAAAGTATTAACAACATCCTATATGTTCCATTGCATATACCTTATTTTTTATTTTTTTTATTTAGTCGTTGCCAATGATTTTATCTCATTTTTTTCTCCCCAATTTGTAATCGCCAATTGTGTTATTAATCCCAGTTCATTGCTGCAACCCCCTGGCGTTTGACACACGCGTCCTCCGAAACGTGTCCCTGCCAAGCCGTTTTTCACACTGCGGATCCACAGCGAAGCCATCAGACCTATAGTGCCGGAGGACAACACAGATCTGAATGGCTCCACAACAGACCCGCAGGCGCCCCATCAGCCACTGGAGTCGCTGGTGCGTGGTGAACCGTGGTGCAAGAGAGAATTTGAGAAGTTTCTTTCTTTCATTACTTTTATTACTAATGATGGTTTGAACAAGGTATAATTACTAACAAAATATAGTTAAGCTTAACAGTTAATATGAGTATGCATGTTAAAATACTGTAAGCTGAAGTTGCCTAGAGTTGATAGTTGTCTCAAGAGAGAACAGACTGCAAGAAGGGGGAGGTGGAGGCTAGTAGATAACGAGAATGAACAGTTTGTGAAGGTTGATGTGACAAAAGGCATGAACAGTTTGTGGGGTGTATACTGATGTTGTTTTGCATGCATGTACAAAAATGTTGTGTGAACTCTGCTGCGTTAGAGAATTTTGAAGTTCTCTCCAGCGCTGTAACCTCACTCTTTTGTGATTACAATAAAGCAACCTCTGATTTTGAAACTGGAACTTGGTGTGTGACATATCTCTTTTCTTACAGTGGATTGCCCTGCCAAGCTAAGCCCTCCCTACCTGGGCGGCGCTCTGCCAATTGTGTGCCACCCCCTGGGAACTCCCGCTCACAATCAGCAATGACATAGCCTGGATTCGAACTTGCGATCTCCAGGCTATAGGGCACATCCTGCACTCCACGCGGAGCGCCTTTACTGGATGCGCCACTCAGGAGCCGCTTATACCCTATTTATTCAATATTTTTATACTACAGTAGTCGAGTATTAAAATTAAGAAAAGTATTGGGGATTTTAAATAAAATTAATGATTTGCCATAGCATCCTAATGTAAAAGCATGTTGGGCCATTTCCCCATCCATCACAAATACAATTGTTTTGACAGAAGCAGAAATACTGTACAGTATGAAGAAACCTCAAGAAAAGCCATCAGGGTTAGGATTAAGAGAATACAGCTAACACATGGGACTACCTTACATAGACTAGTCGCTGCCACTTCTAAAACTATACTCACCGCTTTGTTTAGGTGCGCCAAATAACATTTCTATTAACAAAATGAAAAAAAGAAACATGCCAATGGTAATAAAAACCAAGGAGGATATATATTTTAATTTAGTCCTGTTAATTGTCTTATTTGACATTGAAACAATTTTGATTTATTTAGCAAATCTTTACATAAACCATATGGAACAGATACTGTATTATAAAAGTATGTATTATAACAATGTATACTTTTGCATTTGTCCACATTTTTCTTTCCAAACTTTTCATTTAAATGTTACAATAAATGATAGCTATACAAACTAAAAGCCGAGATCTGCTGCTGAATAACTAATGTTAATTTGTAAAGCCACCTTTTCAGAGAACTGTTCTGTGAACCAGTTATTGGCATGAAAAAAAAGTATATTACATAAAGATGTCAACCTTTTTTAGCATGCTGTGATTCCTGGAAGGGGTTCTATTTGCATAACCTCAACACAGAACCACTACAGTAAGTGTGACTGCTTTCTCAGACAAATTAAGGACTGACAGACAAAAACGACAGTATCAGAACATCCATCAGTTCTGAATTTACCACATGCACACCACCAATAAATGCACAAAACCGCCACCTCACCCCCAATATTAAGTGTGCAAAATGCAACACATTTATTTAAGAACAACAAGTTCTAAATCTCAGAGATCAGCAGAATACAATAAAGCAGAGTTTACTGTAAAAATCTGCTGTGATAAATTATGTCTTAAATCCACCTGGAATACACAAAAGCACACAGTATTGCATGTACAGTATAGGGCTGAAAGTGAAGTCTTTATCACATCTAGCAGAAACAATAGTGAGACCCATTACCCTACCTTTGTGTCGCCAATGCCTTTGCTTCCCTTGCACCCAGTTTATTTGCTTGAAACACCCCTGTAGTGAAGTTGTTGGCTGTATTGTACTCCACAAGATGCTGGTCTCCCTCAGTCTCTCCTGCTAAGACTGTGCCTAACAGCCTGTAGGGAAGTGAACTCTGTGCCAATTCATAATCCCTTGCTGAATTTCACATGGGACTGTTTCACCTCTTCTGCTTAAAGACATCACTCAGGCATATGACTGTGCATTAAGACGTTTGGTTTTTTTTTTTTTTTAACTTGAAGTTTGAAAAAGAATGGGTATGTTGGAGGGGGAGGCCACAGGAAAAAAGTAGAGGAAGTACAATTTTTAAGCTATACAGAAAACAAGTTCATAAAGGAGGACAAACATTCAAAAGGTTTTTAGTCAGTGGGGTAACGGGCCATTTGCAGATTTCAAGTACAGTTAACTTTATAATATTTGACGTTTTAGTGTTGTATCATTGCTTTACTGTTGTTTTGTATTGTTTTTATTGTGTTCCTCACAAAGCAAAAACTGGAACCCTCAAAAAACATCTTTAGCACAAATCTTTCAGAGGGTGTGGCATGGTACCTCTTGTAAAAAATTAACAGAATGACCTTGACTCCCTGATGAAAACCTGGAAATCATTAAGTAAGAGTGACAGTACCGGGAAAGCATGTTTCTGTGCATGACATATCTCATCCCACGTTCAATGATGTAATGCATACTTAACTCCATGATAAATGCTGTACTTTGATTTCTTTCTTACTGAACTTTTAAATAAAGTGGAGCTTAAAAGCAAAGTTCAGTCTAGGTCCTTTACAATCAATTTACTGAAAGACAATATAATCATTAAAAACATAAAACACGAAGCATTACCAGTACTATTGTAATCTGTAAGGCTTACAGTGTAAGGGGTACATTTTAAATCCCAACATAAGGTTTACATATCGGGGAGCTATTTAATATTAAGCCTTCAAACCTGTATCAATACAATGCATCACTGTAGTACCAAGCAATAAATTCACACAAGCAATTATATCAATACACTAAGAAATACTTTACAAAAACTCATCTTAGGAGAGTCCAAAACAGCAACACAAAGAGAGTTATACTTAAAACAGGAAGGGTGTTTACCAAATATGGCCAATCACACCAATATGCAAAAATAATGATGTTCATTGATTAATAGTCAGTTGGTGGGTTTTTGGACTGTTTAAAAAAATAAATAATAATAATAATAATAATAATAATAATAATAATAATAATAATAATAATAATAATAAACTAACTGTGCCTGTCTCATTCACCCATCAAGTTAAAAAGCCTCAGAAACGTTCACAAAAATAAATATCAAAACATCCAAAGAAGAAACCGATGTTAGAAGACTGAACTACTGTATGTTCATACTCAACCATGGAGAAGGAAGCTGCACAGAATGTTATGGGGATTTCAACTGGTTTCAGGGGTTCAATCAACAATCAAAGCTTTCAACATGGTTTTTCACTTTCATCTGAACTGTGGTCAGATGGACAAAGCCAATACATTACATGTACACTGACCTGGAAGATGTATTTCGCACTACTATTTAAAACAGATAAAAAAAAAGAGCCGAGGTGTTGACAAACATGATTCTGCAGTCCCCAGGCCCATTGCCAACAGATGACCCTCTTTGGAATGTACTCAGCATGTAGAACCCATAGGCTTCCAAAAACCTGGGCACCAGCACTGGCAGTACCTTCTGTGCATGAAGCATAGAACAAACTGTCCTTGGTTTGATGGACCTCAAAGCTTGTATTGCGCTTGCCAACCAGGGATTAACTCTACAGGGAGGACATTCTGGTGAAAGCATCTGTGTACATGTTGATTTGCATGCACCTTTATGCCTAAAGATATGAATCCCTTATTTTGTTCCTGTTTTATTTGTTAAATTAACACATTTTAGATGTGCTTTTCTTAAGGACATTAGCAGTCCCATACTTTTTAAGGTTTAAGACAAGAGAAAACACATAATAACATTTAAACAAAAAGATATGGAAACACCATCAAATCTGTATTCACTGACAGGTAGAGAAAAGAAAAGGTTTAAAAAAAACAACATACAAATGACAATTTAGCTCTGCTGGCATTCAAAGAGCATGTCTCAAGTTATATCACGTCAAAGCACTTCAGCAGTATGTAGCCTAAAGGACAAGATACTGTAATAATAATAATAATAATAATAATAATAATACTTTATTTTGTATAGAGCCTAAATGCAAACATCTCAAAGCGCTGTACAGTTTAGAACAATAACACTAAAATAACAAAACAAAGTGCAAAACAACAAGTACACAACATAAAGTTAAAAATAAAACAAATTATGAAATAGGAATCCTTAACAGACCTGAATTCGCAGTGAAGGTTACGAGTGGGAATGTACCTCATAAACAATTCAGAAATATAATTTGGGGCCAAACCATTTAGAGCTTTATAAATTAGCAGTACATTCTTTAAATCAATCCTGCTCTTAACTGCCAACCAATTCAATAGTGTGCAGTCATTGTTAGGATCATAACACACATGTATTTGAATGTGTTATAGCATACGTGTATTTACATTTAAAAAATATGGTCTTTGGTACCATGGTTCAAGAAAGTTTAACCATGGTACCTGATAACTAAAAGTCTGTTACATTTGCACTTCCTAGGTCATTTAACCTGGAGAGACCATTCACCCCTTCAACTCCTTTTTTCTTGTGATTAATCAGGCAGCTGCTTTCACTAATGACTGATATGCTTGGCAGTTACTATAGTGACATGCTTTGCAAAGGATCAAATGTGCAGATATCATTTTAAAAATGAATACAGGTTTGTGAATGGAAGTCCACAACAGTAGATCGTAGATTTATGGAACACTGAATTAACTAAAACCACTTTAATTATTGAGGCTAGTGGCTTTCGTAATGCACAGACACAGAGACACACACACACAAGCCCATGCAATGTTCAGAGATGAGAAAACCACACAATACAGCTTTGAAGACTTGTTACTGCATCGACTTCATGAAAACAAATTGTTAATTAAAATACCAATTGCAAATTGCTTTGTTGCTTAAACATAAATAGTATCTTGTCACTGCAAATGCTGTAAATGAAAGCCTGTTCAATGCAAGCAAATGGCTAATTAGCTCATCTAATCACCAGCACATAAAACTTGAGAGGCTCTTTTGTTCACCATTCAATTATTCCCATTCCTATTTTATTAAACAAATTAGCCCGTAGACCAGTCATCTTACATGGTCAATGACAATCTTGCATGTAATAGCCTCATTATCCCTTAATACCATGACAAATTAGAATTTCACTCTGGAAAGTGAGGTGATCCTGCTCATTAAGCTTCCACTGTTGCCATGACAACCTCTTAAAAGGTCTTAAATTCTTACATTGGGTACTCAGATAGCACAAATGAGTTTATTTAAAACAAGCAACCCCATCCCGCTTTAACTTTTCCCTTCAATTCCCACTGTATTAACTATCACTAATATATAGAAGGAGTATATTATGCAATAAAGTATTTTGTACAATGAACTGCAATTCCTTCAAGTGTGCATTGTTTCCCTTCTATGAAAAAAAGTCTCTTTAAAACTAGAAATGCTATTACGCTGTTCTATTTACATCTTAAAGGGAAGAGATTTTAAACATGACTATTCAGTTTATTTTATACATCCAAAAATACTACTATAGTAAGGCAAATGCTGTGACAATCAGTGTAACAGTGGTGAAAAAAAGAGTGTGGGTGTAGTCATTTAAAAATTCCAACTCAATATCATCTAAGAATGTATGTGTTTTGTAGTTTAAACATTTGAACCTGTTCAAAGTGTTACAGTTATGAATGTAATGTTTACACAGTAAGGCTCATTTAATTCCCACATTCACTTGTCTTTAAAACATTACCATGCAATATACCAGATGTGGTAGGAATATTTCAAATGTCTCATTCACTTAAAAGCGCCAAGTGTAAGTAGAATGCACATGTGAAGTGGTACACCAGACCAATACCATATGCGTTTCGTCCCTAAACAGATTTAATGAAGGTATTGGCTCCATCTACGTTTGCAGTGTTTAGACCTACGGTGCGAACACTGATTCCTGAAGCCAGAGTTCCTTCTAGCACTTTGATTTATAAGATTTAACAGAAACGTATCTCCAGATAACGTTAGAATATTTCCAGGCATTATGTTCTGCAGTGACTAACCAACAGCTGTGTGCTAATGAGAGAAACCTTGATCCATGTTATCATTCGGTTTTTAATCTTGTAATGAAAGCGAGCTGCTGATGATGATCTCACAGATACAGTAGTAAAAAAAATGGTCTATTTTATGGATTTATATGCTGCAAGGGCTTATGTACATGCAATAAAACACTTAACACTGGAGCAACAGGAGATGACAATGATGCTCGATAAGCCTGTTCTCATTTTTCTTTGCTTTGATATCCTTATCTTTCTAGCAATCTCTCTTTTAAGCAGTACAGTTCAAGTCAGAAACATTTTCTTATCAATCACTGCTCGGTATGCAGGACTAAGAGGTGCTGAAATTAGATGCGATTTCATTTCCTAATGCTTTACTCCTAGGTTCATTGTTGGTTCTACTTTATCTGTTAGATATGTACTAAGCAGGAATAAAGAAAATAAGCCTACAAATAACTAAAAGGATAATCTACAATAAGCCATATGGTAAACATGAAATACTAAGTCACTGATGATAAATTTGACCATATGTTCTGAAATGAATGAGTACTGTATATTAATGTAACAAAACAAGAGTTAAACAAGCAGGGTTTCTTGTAACAATAATTCCCGATTATTTCCAAATACAGTTTACTGGCACTTGGTTACAGTGTACAGTAGTGTTGGACTGTGTACTGTACCACTATAGCATTTTGCATCACCCAACACTGCTTCCTAGTGGGTGTTCACAGTGACTGCAGTATAAAATCACTACAGCACATGCTTGACAGTGCAACTAATACTGTCCATTCGCTAATCTGTGGCTAAAAAAAATACACATCAGTTGATTGTTAGTTTAAAATCTCAGAACAGCCCACAGGGAACAGAAGTAAAGCACACACTGTCTTCAATAAAGAAGCAGTGTCACTGAATACATCCAGTTCCATTTTGGTCCCAGTACCCCGTTACTAATAAACAAACAGTACCCCGTTACTAATAAGGAAGCCATACACTGCTGATCAGCAGGTACTGTAGGTTGAAGTAAACATTTGCCCAAGGCAAGACCACGATACTTTATACACAACCTTGAGCTCTCAAAGTCTTATTTTGCAGGCCTGTATTTGATTTTTTTTTTTTTTGTTTGTGTGTTCTTAAATGGTATGAATGATTTGTCCATGCAATGTCTGCAGGCACCTTTAGAAACAAGATGACTCATCTCAATTAGCTTTTTTCTGGTTTCATGTTTTGTTTTTGTTTTTTCAGTAAAGTGTCTATATGGTAGGCTTTGAACCGAAGCCTTCAACCACCCCCGAATTCTCTGTTTCAAATAGATGGGATTTATCACAACCTTTCTTGCTTTCTGTTATTTGGTCACATTCATTGTATTATAAAAACTTTTATTTTACTGTAAATACAACCCCAAAAGTATTCACTTCCACATATTTAAATTTAGTATCCAGGAACAACTAAATAATGTGCAACTTCTTAACACAAAAATGATACAGTTCATTAAATTGAAGATATTTGTTTTGTAGCTAAAATGTTAGTGATTAGCCTTATAAAACTAATTTAAAACTACTTTTGGAAATGCGTAGGAAGTCCACTAGGTGGCAGACATGTACAGTTATATAAAAAAAAAAAAACAGTTTGTGCAGCATATCATCCTTCAACTGAGTAAACGTAATCCTTGAACGAAGTTCCACCATATTTTTATTTCTTAATACCCTGTATGATTCTGATAATGAAGAAAGCCGTGTAGGAATCTGTGGGGGTCCCTGTGGTTTTTGTTTGTTTGTTTGTTTTTCCCATTATAAGCAATAGTTTATCTATCGATGACAGCCTGTCCAAACAGAAAGCTTAGTTACTGTAGTTGCAACATTCAGTATACTACTAAAGCTACTGTGAAAATGGCCTCACACAGTTGCGGTCTGGAAAAAGGTCTAATATTTGGAATGCTATCTATTTACTCTCCATGGGAATCAGTGAAGAGGATGTGAATACATCCATCCCCCTGTCGTCCTGCCCCCCCGCCCCTCCATCAGAATTTGTTGTTTATCATAAGGTCCCAATGCAGATTCCATTTATTTTGTTGTTTTTGTTTTGCTGTCCAACATACAGCTGGGAAAACACTGTATTGTGATAGACTCACAGATGCATGTTGTAAACCTAACTGCAAACCTAATATTGCATGAGGTTACAATCCTTTTATCCTAAAACACCCTAAATTTAGGCTCAAAGAGCAACATTTAAATAAATACTTTCTTTATGTCTCGTTGTGGCTGGGACCTTGTTGTTGCAGTTTGACAACATATGCATTTGCAACAGAGTCATCCACTATCGTTTAATCAGACCAAATAGTCTCAAGCTCACATGTCCCACCCACAACCTAACTGAATGTATGGAAAGTTCCAAAGGCAAACCAAATCAACAGACAGACAGACAGACAGGCCAGCCATACTCTGCTTTAACATGCTGCAAAATCAAATTATGGTAAACTAACAATAGCACTCACCAGGTGGTATAAGATTTGATATGAGTCTAGCTACTGTGGTATGTTCCAGAGTTTTGTTCAGTCACGAGTCCTTTTTTTCAGGTAAAGATACTGAATGAATGAATACTGTCTGATGACCTTACAGTTACTCACAAATCCTGTTGTCAGTCTAAAACATCTGTTTACATGATTGCATATTATTCACTAATCTGTCCATAAGCTAGATGGCCCAGCTGAGAGAAACAAGCTCAATATGCACATTCCTGATTATTCACACAATTATTTTAGAACACAGAGTCTGGTTAAAAAACACCTGCTATTGAGCCTGCAGACCTAGACCTAGTTAATTTGGTCATGTGGAATTCTGCAAGTTCCAGGCTTTGGGCACGCATATGGAAGCAAGGTTGAACTAAATAAATTCCAGTTGTTTCATGAGATTATGTCTCGCCCAGACCCATAACCCTGACCCTCACAGTTACTGAACTGCATTTGGACAATTGGTCACAAATAAAAGACAATGTGATTTACTGTACCTATCCAAAACTCTCAAGTTTGCTAAATTAATCAATTGTAATTACAAATGGTTTACTAGACAAAAGTACCGATTTGATCATTCTTTTATCAGCAACCCAAACTGTACTGCATGCCCTGGGGTCACTCACATTCCATGTTTACAAACATGCATGGAGTTTGGGAACTTCACTGTGTCGCACTGTTTCCTTTCTGAAAAAAAACGTGATAAATAGGAATAAATAGCTTTAAAACCTTTTTTTTTTTTTAATGTTCTTAAGTGTCTGTGCATTAGCATTTGGTTATGATTCTGTGTCAGTGAAGCCATTGTTTTAGATAAATGTTTTAAATTTTTTCCTCTTGTATTTTACAACAAATACAGTAGATGAACCAATGATTTTGGGAACCAGTTTTTTTTTAAAAGCGATCCAGCATTTTCTCCACATTTTTTATGAAATGATGTGTGCTATGCCCATGGTCATCTCTGAAAATCAGGCTCTGTGGCGGAAACCATAATGGCTGAAGATGAGACGCTACTTGCAAGAAAAGCTACACCATTAGGAAACAATGAGGCTTGACTCGCTTTCTTTCCAGTCAATATATAAACAATATCAAATCACAAAACCAGTTCCATATTCCCAAGATTCTTAAACAACAGGACTGTTTTCTGAAATCACTCTCACAATCCCCACCTGCTGTTTGTTGATAACTCCATCTCATCTGTGATTTACGCGTTTTCCAGAACCTTGCACAGAAAGGATTAACATTTTGGAAATTCACCTCAATGGCAACAGCTTTCATGCCGAGCAGCATTGTCCTGTAGCACTTCAGAAAGGCAGTATCAGAAAAGGCTTTGTTCAGATGATATATTAAAATGTACCATCACACTGACAGGTCCTTTTTAATGGTCGACAGGTAATAAGCACATCTCTCAGAAGCTAAAAACGACAATAAATGATTCAGTAATATAGTCATGCAATCACGTCCGTTTATAAAAATGTGATTGCTAGGGCACAGGAGGAAGCTTGAGTTTCTCTACCTTCCTGTCACAATGCCAGGAGGAAATATCAGCTAAGATACAGATAATGTATATTCACCCAATTAAAAATGATCTGATAACCTGACTAAAGTGATTCGCTAGTTTGACTTCCAATTTATGGATGTATTAGTTGATTTGAATGTAGTGCTCTTGAAGAGTGGGACAATAGGCACAGTTCCAGCAAGAACTAGGAGAGATTTGCTTAATGTGTGTTTTTGTTTGGTTTATGTTCGTTTGTGTTTTGTAATTTATTAGAGCCAGACGTTCCATCGGAGACATGCTAACTGTTGTGTTTGATTGCGGGGGAAAAGCAACTGAGGACTGGCCAGCTGTGGATAATTAACCAGCAGGTGGGCGTGTCCCAGCAGAGAGTTTTGCAATAAAAGGGAGAAGCTGACACACCTCAAGGGTGTTGAAAAGCCAAGGACAGGATCGTCCACACTACCCTAGATACTAACCTGGATTTTGTGAATTAAAACCTCTTTGGAACCTGGATCCAGGTTTTATTGTCACTAGAAGCAGGGATTTCACAAGTATAGCGAGGCGTGTCAACGGAACCTCCCTGGTACAGTCGTGCTCGCATCTTACCAGCAACTTATATTTCTTAGTTTCATTTCCCAGTGTTTGGTTGTGCATTTTCTGTTCCTGTTCATTTTGCTGTATGCCCCCCATGCACTGTCACTGCCGGTATTGTTGCATGTTTTTTTTCTTGTAGCGACAGAGCTGTGGAACTATCATGCATGCCAATATTACTATATTCATGATTGTTTTCAATCAGTTCATACAACAAACAAACATAGTTTAAAATGTCATGCTTTTGTAAGACCCACTGCACAAATCAGGGATTTTTTTGTTGTTGTATTTAAATCCTCAATTGAACCGGATGCCTTATTGATGGAAAACATTCACCCTGTAGGAACACTTAAGATGATCTCAGTCCGTCTTTCTCAAAGGACATCATGCTGTCACTTAAATGAATCCCTTCAGCAGAGTCAGCTATTGTTCTTTGGGTGGTCTTCTGTGCTTGATACCAGCTATTTCATTTAAAACCCAGTTTGAAAGCATCATGTTCACCATTGAAAATGTGATTCAATGGTTTTTTATTCATTTAATAACTTCTGGTCGCTGCTATCTTCTTTCCCTTCAATATAAGGACCCTGAAACACCAATTCCTAATGGTGATAGCAGTGGAAGGAGTAGAAGCAAAGCAGCTGTGAGTTTATCCACAGCTGTTGCCCACAAGTCCCTGTTCCAGGTTGAGCAGTATGGGGGATGTTAGACTGATCGGCCTGGTTTTCCTCCTTATCATCACACAGCCAGTATGATGGAGTTATGGAAGCCTGACTATGCCAAATGAACAGATTAAATACAACCTCTTAATGGCAAGTTTTGTTTTATTTTTAGTTTACCAAATAGGAAGTAATGCATAACTTCTATTGCAGTTTGTTACTGTTTTTTCTAAGATAACTTTTTAAGCTCTTTCGTCTGGTTTCACAGACTCGGATAAACTCTAATCTTGGACTACATTAACCAAGGTAACAACAGGTAGTCCAAGATTTTGCAAAATCGGGTTAAGTGAACTAACTGCTAAAATGTGTTTCATCAAGAAACTTTGGGTTGCACTGGACCTGAATATAAAAATAAAGACTTTAGAGCTTTAATAAGAATAAGACACTAGAAATGTCTTTGTCCTAAAAAAAATAAAAAAATAAAATCTGACTTTGCATGTTTAAGAAACCACATGAATACAGGAACCTGACAGTTTACAAATATAATCTGCAGCAACTCAGGCAGAGCGAGGTTGAATGCCAGGTCCCAGTAGTGAAGCAATTACTGGCTGGCGGCAGACAGCTCCCTTGGACAGCTGTAAGTTTCATTACTTTTCCTAGAAACTAGTCCAATAGGAAACTGCAAGTAATGGAGGAAAATCACTAACTGCAGCAATGTTAGGTCCACCACTAAAATACAATAGAAAATACTGATATCTTATTTAAATAACCACTTCAATCTAAGCTGTTTTTTTAATGCCAAATTTGTACTAAAAGGGTTGTTCTAAAAGTATGTCTCTAAACTGTTTATACTGTGTGTGTGTGGCTGATTTCTTTAGTCCCTTTTTTATTTATTTTTTTTTATTTAATGTAGTAGTTGCCAATTGATTTTTACCCAACAGCTCACCGCTACCACCCCTGCGCTGACTCGGGAGCGGCGAAGACGAACGCACACAGTCCTCCGAAATGTGTGCCATCAGCCAACCGCTTCTATTCACTCTGCGGGCCCACCATGCAGCCACCTCAGCTATAGTGTCAGACTACAATGCAGCTCTGGGCAGCTTACAGGCAAGCCCGCAGGCGTCTGGCCAGTCCACAGGGGTCGCTGGTGCGCAGGGAGTCGAGGACACCCTGGGCGACTTAAGCCCTCCCCACCCGGGCAATGCTCTGCCAATTGTGCACCGCCCCTTGGGAGCTCTCATCTGCGGTCGGCAGTGGAATAGCCTGGACTCAAACCGGCGATCTCCAGGCTATAGGGCGCATCCTGCGCTCCATGCAGAGCACCTTTGCCGGATGCGCCACTCGGGAGCCCCTTTACAGTCACTTTTAAGCAATACTCTTTGACATTATTATGTTATCATGTTTCACTTACGACACTAGTCTCTCTCGTAGAAACAAATGGTAACAGTAAAGTATTTGCTCATTGGCAAGGACTACAGTAATAGCTCAACAGCTTATTTGACTCAGAGAAATGTAAAGAAACAAACATGCAAGCAACTCAATCATATTTTTTCCATGATTATTTCCTTGAGATTAGCTGCACTTTGTTATTTGCCTAAATCAACAATTATTCCTCAACTAAAACTGTTGTTTAAAACTACTCCATTACCTCTGAGCCAGCATTGTTTAAACATACAGTATTTCTTATAAACCCCTGTTAAAATGATTTACAGTCCAGAGCCATGGCCAGGTTATGCTTTCACAGTTCAGTTTCCAGACATGTCTTGTGCGCCTCTTTTTTAGGTGAATTGTCAGAGCTAGGGAAAAAAAAACATGATCTTGGAGAAACTCAAATACGTGTGTGCCAAGAATCTATACATTTTGCAAGCGACATGAATGTGTTATCTTCTTGTGCGGAGTCTGTAATAAGTTCTACCCTTAAAAAAAAAATGTACCTCTGGAAATGCAATATTCAATTAATTAATACATTTTCAACTCAACACTAAAATGAGTATGTCTCACTGTCTGTGGTTACTACAAAAGTTGATATTTACTGTGGAATGTTAAGTGTCGATTAGTGCTTACAAATCTGCTGATCTAAAACTAATTTGCAACTAAAAAAATAAGCAATTGGCCAGGACTTTGTGCTCAAGTCATTATTGTTTTACAACAGACCATTATTCAATTCCCCAATTTGCCTTCCTGCAAGTCAGTATGTGCCAGCTCTATTGAGATTTGATCCACATTTTGAGCACAACCACATTTTTTAACTTCTCCAGACTTATAATGTTTTACTGTAATCAGCACTCCGGGTTTTGGGTCTGGGAGTAAATTACCCTCTAATTTTAACACTGAGAGAGTAAAATGTTTTCTCAGGGGGTAAAATGCAACATTACCTTGATGTCATGAGTAATCTCAATAAATACTGTACAATCTTTAATGGTAATGGGGTAGGCATTAAAAAAAAAAAAAAAGTCTTCCATTTTAACTGCAACGTTACATTGAACTACTGTACATCCACGCGTGTGTTCTATAAGGTTCTTTATCGGTCATCACATTTTTTTCGAGGTATCACACAGACTCATATTAATTACGTTACTTATATTTTAACATTAACTTCTTAATGTTAACTCAGTTAAAACGTCAAACTAAAGATATACAGATAAATAAAAAAAGGACATGCAGAAGTAAGTTCTAAAACAGTTTGTTTAATATTATAGGCACCTTTTTTTGGACAGGTGTCTACGCTTCAACCTGTGTAGCTTCTAATTTTTCTTATTCCTACTGCGATTGGCTGCAAAGACAACAGGGCTATCCAGAGATTGGATAATGTTTGCTGGGTTGGTTTTTGTTGTGTACAGATTCCTAGTAACTGAAGACATTGTATTCTGGGAGATATAGTTGCTAGAAGAGGTTTTAGGGGAGGCGGGAGGGGAGACAGACAAGCTGTGCAGCAAAATTGCTATGCATATTTATATGCTTTAAATTTAGGGCATTTTTAATGTGTAAAAAAGGCAGGTAGGCAGCTTATCTGGACCGCTGACTGAAATCGACAAGTTTATAAACAAAGAGCCATAAACTGAAATAGCACATTTCTGTAGACTGTGTTTAAAGGAAAGACCAAGAGAATGTGGCTGCTATGACATTACAAATGATCCATTCTATTTTGTCGTATGGTAATATAAACGGGGTTCTGTTAAAGATTTAAAATGATTAAGACGTAGATTTTTCATTTCCCTCAAAACCCTATTGTTGGTCACCTATCTGTATAAATGCTTAATAGCATTTGTGATTTTTCCCACTAAAACTGTTTTGTAATAATCAGTCTGTATTTCAGTTTAGGAAATCTGTTTGACATTTTATTACAAAACATTCCTAAGCACTCAAAAACCATGCTGGATCACAATATGATATTTATACAGGACATCCTTTTAAACATCCATTGCCAAATGTAACAGAAGCAAAATTAATTAAATATTGTGAATAATCTAGAGGGGAACTACAATACAGAGCAATAATATTTTCAAATATGTATTACATTTCTGTCAATAACATCATAATGGCTGTTACAATAATACAATTCAATGCAAGATACCACGTCATGTTTGCTGGTAAAGTGGTGTATTTAGATCTGTTAAATTTTATAATAATGATCAGATAACAGATTAAAGAGGATGTTTTTTTCATGTTTGTGATGTTCAATTATAAAAAGGCATTACTTTTTATTATGTTATGCCTGCAAGGTGTAACTGGCCCATGGAAAGAAAGCTTTGGCACGTTGCATATTTAATAGGAAAGTGCTGTGTATTTATTACATTCTGGGATATACAGAGCTGTAATAAATACACCGAGCTGGCATGTATTCTTAGCTACAGTATTTCCCTAAGCATGTGCTGATATGACCAAGCCATGCACAATGCAGAGCAGCATCACATCCTCTGTTGTGTTCCTCTCCAGCAGGCCTCATAGGATGCACTGCAATTCTTTCTGTGACCTTTAAGGGGAATTTGTACAAACTTGCTGGTGAAGATGTTCCTTTATCTTTCCCAGTAGAGTTCATGAGACCGGAAAGCTCATTCCTTTGTGGACTCAACTAATTTGGAAACTTACCACTACTGGATCCTGGTCAATTTTCCAGTGCTGCTGTCTCTCATAATTTCTGTGCATCTATGAGAAATCCTAGTGTTTTGAATATGTGTTGTGTAATGTATAAATTGGATTAGCTGGATGTTACAAAGTTGGGAGTAAATCCAATTCCAAAGTATGAATATTTGTAAATAAGCCAACATATGGTATACAGTACTGGTGCCTGAAGAATTTATCTCTAAATAGTGTATCTAGGATCTGTCAATTATTATTATTATTTATTTCTTAGCAGACGCCCTTATCCAGGGCGACTTACAATTGTTACAAGATATCACATTATTTTTACATACAATTACCCATTTATACAGTTGGGTTTTTACTGGAGCAATCTAGGTAAAGTACCTTGCTCAAGGGTACAACAGCAGTGTCCTCTACCAGGGATTGAACCCACAACCCTCCGGTCAAGAGTCCAGAGCCCTAACCACTACTCCACCAAATAAATACAAACTGTTTTTACTATTGCTGTGGTTTTAATTTAAAAAACACAGTAGAAAAAAAAAAAAAATCAATTAAACTTCCAGGTTCCTCACACTCAGTTATGATTCTAAGTATTTGCCAGTCATACCAGACACTTTGGATGGATTAATAATGGTGTTTTCACTAAAGCGAACACCAGATTAGTGGAAGTCTATATTACAATTATTTAATTACCACAGGAGTTTTGTAACATTAACAGATTCAAGTCTCGGTCATTACAAACCCCCCTGTAATGTATTACAAACATATGGTGAATGCTGCACACTGTAGGGCCCTGAAATAAAACAGTTAAACAAACAAGTTCCAGGAATGATAATTAAAAAGGACCCTGTGTAACATAATTAAAAGACTTCAGATACGTAGCGAGGAAAAAGTTAGACAGTTAACATCCTAAAGCAGACAGGGAAATAAATAAAACAGTAAGGCACATAATATCTGCAAGTTTTCTTTTTATAGAAAAAAGATTTACACTTTCTGGAGAATTATTTACTTGAAATAAATGTCATTATTTTTTATTGAGACACACTGTTTATTTCAATATTGCTGGATTTAATAAATTTTGACTACAAAGCTCTTCCAAGATTCGGAAATGATCTTAAACCACAGTGTACTCATTACTTTTGGTTGGCACAGTAACACGTACAGCTTACAAATATTAGGAAGGGGGGGGGGATAAGACTTCAATCACTAACAGCAGACTACTTAAAACAGTGCACAAATTTAAATGCTGTTGGTTAGCAAGCTTGACCCTTAAAATAAAAAAAATCAGGTTTTAAAAACTATTTTTGCAAGCTGTTATGGTGTACCTTTTGGAAAGCCGAGATTGTGTTCCAACTTTGGTGCTCAGTAGGAAAAGGTTAGGAAAGTAGTTTTTCAAAATGAAAATGCTTTGTATTTCTCTGCTGCCTAAATGTCATCTGAGCGGCATTGGGGGGGGGTTGAGGGTTCAGATTTCTTTCAACTCAAACATCTCTGTTTTGGCGATGGTTCTAATCTCTTGGTGTACCTTTGTACAGAAGGGTGTACAGTATGTTTTGGCCAGGGAAATAAACACAGTGCTTTGGTAAGATGATTTTTTTTTTTTAGAAATACATTTTACACATTTTAAAACCTTCTTATCTTGATGGCTTTTAATGTTATCAAGCAGTACCTTACAATAATCATGACTTTTAGAATCCACCAGCATTTAACTATTTCCGTTATCCTGCGGAGCGGACGCCCTCCCCCTCAATGTAAACACAGCAAGCTTTGGCTCTGCACCCGCCTGTAACAGGCGTAGGCTCCCCAGACACAGCAGCAGAGCAGCTGAACCAGCGACAGGGTCCTCTCAGTCACAAAGCGTCATTAACTTCCTAAGGAATTTGAAGAGAAGCTTTTACAATTTCAGTTATTAGGCTCAGTTCTAATCAGCCCCCCGTATTTTTCTACTTGCCAAGCATTTTCACAGTTCACAAAAAGGGAGAAAAACATGTGTGAGCAATCACAACTGAAAAAGAAAAGTGGCGCATAACTGTAATGCTCTGTGTGACAGCAGACGGCTGCAAACTGCCTCCACACTTAGTTTTCTTATATGATTAAATGCATCTTTATTTGATTTTTTTTTCTCAAGTGGAGGGTGGGAATTTGGGGCTGTGTTTTAAATCCAAGGACATCTGAAGGTATTCTAAACAAGTTCACTGATGTTAAAAAGATTACAACTGAATTTTCACTGGAACTGAACCTCTATGCATTACTGAATCAATACTTCACTTTTGAGTTTTTCTACACTTGCATTGTAAATAATTGTTATGCTACTTAAAAATTGTCCAACTCCTGAAATGATACTCAAAGGCATTCTTCTACCATAAACTTCACATCTTATAGTCTGCTGATACACTAACAGGTTGTCGATATATGGGTGTCAGGATACCAACATGTCTGTAGCCATAGTGTCTTAGATAATGAAGTAGTCTGGTCAGAACTTAAATGAAGACATGCACGGTATACCATCAGTGTTGAAAAGGGCAGGGGTGCTGACCTAGCTATAATCCCCTCCCATATCTATCTAATTGAAATACAAACTGTGTAATCATTATTAAATTATATAAGTTACAATGTATGTCATAAATCAGAGTGTCAACCTTGCCTTAACTTGTCAAAGTTCCCTAACTCTTTCAGGTTGCATAGGGAAAGGGTTAACAGAAGTAAGGATAAACACGGTGGTGTTCTAAGGTTTCTTACTGCTCGGACCTCCAGTGCTATGCTGTAGTGTCTAATCCCCCTGTTAGCACTACTACAGTAGTGTGTATATTTTGGCAGGCTTATTTAGCACAGGAAATAAAAGAAAATGGCATTAGAGGCCTCTTGTATCCATTCTGTTCCTCTTACAATGTCAAGACAAACATAATGGATACAAGTACCTTTCCGGGCTGCAGCTTGCAAGCAGGGAACACATCCAATTCATAAACGCATAAAAATCACTTCCGTTCTAGTCCATATCTATATGTTTGGTTTCTGTGGTAACAGTAAACGCAGACAAAATATTAAATTTTGACAGGAGTTCTGATTATTAACCTTTTCAATGGAAACCATTGTTAGCCAAGTAGAGTACCACAGTGGAGGGAAAGTTGAAAGTTGAGATCACCCATTTCCTTACCACAGAGGAGCAATAAATCAACTCATAAATCCATCTAGGATATGTACAGTACAGTGGCTTATTGTACCATGAGGTGCTGGCAACCAACATATGTACTGCAGTCTGCACTGGTTAATTATACAATTGAGCATTACCACTACTGTAGGTCACTTAACAGCAGGTCATTAGCAGCTTCTACAGTAATAAGTTATGTTTCTAATGAATTGAAAAATCTGTAACCAATGCCCAGCACTATTCCTATGGGTGTCTGTGGGGCTGTGAAAGAAATACAGTGATTCTTGGTGGTAAATCTCCCTCCCGACCTTTGAAGGCACTAAGTAACGGGAACAGAATACCTTGGACTTGTTGGCCTAACAATTCATTCCCAGGGTTAAAAGGAAGTCGGTCTTCTAGAAAGGGGGCGGGGCTTCGGTGCACTAACTCATCGACCCAGAAGGGAAACAATGTGGCAACCATGGATTGGAGCAGCTGCAATCGTTGACCAAGGGGTCATGAGTGACGTTACAAATAGGGGACGAAGTTCCGTGCTCTGTTCCTTCGTTTTGGTTATTGCTTTAAAACCCGGAAGGACCTATTTTGTGCTGTATCATTGTTTTGTGCTGTATCGTGTTTTGCCAGCACGTACCCAGAACATCACTGCACTTGCAACACGGTAAATTGTATTTACAGCACGAGCACTACTGCACTCAGTGAGGACTGGTGACTGTATGTATATTGTGTATGTGTCTTTTGAATACCATGTACTTTGTTTGGGACTACCCCGTGAATTAAATATACAGAGCAGTACACACTGTTGTGTATTGCCTGTATCTCATTATTATTTCTGTTGGTCAGTTTCGACCCTTGGATTATAATTAAAACCATCACCACTTCATCAGAACTGTGTTTGTCGTTGTTTGGAGCACTGCATCACCTTTACACCTGCGCACTACAACCCATTTTCCCAAAGGGGCTATGTGGTCTTTTTATACTTTATTCAAAGTTTTATTCTTCCTCCAAGAAATGTATCTCAAGAAATACCAATAGCAACTTTCAAAGTAACCATTTATAATACTAGCTGCAATCTGTCTTTATGTGTTCTTAAAAGCAGTCAAATACAGTATTCAGTTTAACTAACAGTATTGCATTCAAGCAAGCTCACATTGCCTTACCACTGGTTTCCAGAAAAATTGGATAACTGTAGAAGGTATTTAACTCTGTACCCTACTGTAATTCATTCTTGATTACTGGCCTGTCTGGATGTTGCAGTACAATCTTCTAATAGACAAACATCAAAAGAATATTACAGTAGTACACTACATTCCCACCCAATCGAGTTGCCTGGAGACATCACTGCATTCTGTGAACATGTAATAGCACTGTGGCTAAACAAAGCATGTTTTTTACAGGAAAGCAGCTGGAAAAAAGGAACACTACCTAATAATCTACTCCCCCTGGGGGCTGCGTGTGTTACATTCTATGGGGAACAGTTTGGTGAGACAATGTAGAAAGTATGTAGTTGGGCCCTCCAAACAGAATACACTGCATAGCTATACTGTAGACTCACACACCGTTTCTTAATCTTTGAAAAAATACAGTATGTGTGCCATTTATCTTTTCAGGTACAAGACATACTGTCCGTCTGTCCGTCAAATATTATTTGTTGGCAATAGGCCCCCAATGGCACTGCATGCTCAGGAGTAGAGCCCCGTGAAATTATTTTTATTTTTTATAATTTTTCACTTTATTTTTCACAAATTTAGTTTTATTAGACACACATTAATGAAAACAACTCAAATAGATGTATACCAATAACAGTACAGTATACATCATGTCAATTACAGATGAACCCACTTTATATCATGATTGCCGTGCAGGCATAATTCATGATGTAAAGCGGGTCATGATATAAACCGGGTTATTACATTTGCTTATGACAGCACATTACCAGTGCGAGAAAAAAGAAAGAAAACTAACAGTGAATTAGAAAGCAGTGTTTTAATACTGTACATTTAGTTGTTCTTTACATTTAAACAAACGCGTATAGTTCACTACAGGACAAATACTCATTAACTGGAATGAAACAGTTTGTGTCATTATCTAAAAAATGCATGAATTGTCGACTGATGAGAGCTATCAATTAGGCGCTGCACTTTGTGTTTTTTCTGCAATTCAGAATTTATTTTGTGAATAGGATTGATTCTAAACACATCCACTGCCTGCACAATTGCCTCAATCCAACAGATCCAAGTCTCTGGGCAATGGGCCACAAGCTTCAGCAAATATTACTTGGCAGGTGTGAAATATACAATTGCATTGTACTGTATGAGAGAGAGAGAGAGAGAGAGAGAGAGAGAGAGAGAGAGAGAGAGAGAGAGAGAGAGAGAGAGAGAGAGAGAGAGAAATAGGCTTTTTAGGGTTAAAGCCTTAAATGCTTGTTACATATACTCACAGATAAACATGGGTGTTGTTGTGTAACATACAATTACCTAGCCTTATTATACAGGAAGTACTACCTTTATATCTTTACTAAAAATCAGTGAAGTTCATACTTCACAGGAAATTACTATAAAGTAATATAGTAAAAGCGTGTGCTTATTGATCATTAACAAGGAGCTTTTAGTCAGTTCTGTAAAATGTCTATCGAAGGTGTAAGTACAGTCATTATATTTTACAAGAAACTGTACAGTATGCTTTTAAATAGTTAGTGTAGTAAAAGCCTTGGTGGATAATTAGTTTTTGCCTTTCTATAGTGTTCACGTTAATATTTTTTTTTTTTTTTTTTTTTTTAATACATTTAGTAGTCTCCAATTGATTTTTACCCATTTCTTACTCCCAATTTGAAACATCCAATTGTATTTTAGGCTCACTGCTACCACCCCTGCACTGACTCGGGAGCAGTGAAGACGAACCCATGCTGTCCTCTGAAATGTATGCCGTCAGCCAACCGCTTCTTTTCACTTTGCAGGCCCGCCATGCAGCCAACCCAGAGCTACAGCCTTGGAGGACAACAGTTTACAGGCAAGCCCGCAGGCACCGGCCAGTCTACAGGGGTCGCTGGTGCGCGGTGAGCCGAGGACACCCTGGCCTCCCAAAGCCCTCCCCTCCCCTGGGGCGGCGCTCAGCCAATTGTGCGCCACCCCCTGGGAACTCCTGTCCACGGTCGGCATTGGAATAGCCTGGACTCGAACCAGCAACCTCCAGGCTATAGGGCGCATCCTGCACTCCACACGGAGCACCTTTACCGGATGTGTCACTTGGGAGCCCCCTATATTCTGACAATTACATGTAAAATCCACTGACTTAATTAAATCACAGTGCTGACCAAAGTTCTCTTTTATTAGGTTTACTCAGTTCCATTGCAACATGTGTTTATGACGCCATATTTCAGAGCGTATGATTTTGATGGTATCCTGTTTCACTCACATGGCAGAAATGTCTTATAACAGTTAACCCTGTTTTGCAGTAAACTATGCCATTACCATATTATCTTTTATTTAGTAAAGTATAAAACTAAGAATATCTTCATTTTCAGGTGTACCTGTGTCTATCCATCAATATTTATTTTATGTTTTGTTTTAAATATTATAATGATAAAGTCTGTAATCTATAGTAATTGTCAGTAGTATTTCTGAATGAAACAGAAAGGAAGCAGAGTAAAGAAGTTGTTAAAGTAAAATAATAACTGCTTAATACAGTACCTTTATTTTATACGCTTTACTGAAATTAGTATAAGCTGCTCTTTAGCTAAAGCACTACACAAGTCTATATGACCGTAGGCTTTTTATCATCCTTTGCTTGAAGAGAGAAAGCTTCCCTTAATCCCGTTTAAATGATGGGCTTAAATATTTGTCCACATATCTAGAGGTAAAGATGTACGGTCATTTCTTGAAGATTTAAACCCGTTTACTTTGCAATACATCTGTGGTGTGCATGGCTGATTGATAATATCCTACCCTACCTTAGTCTGTTTACATAATGGCTTTGTAAACCTGTTAGATGTTAACATGGGGAATCCTATTAAGTTAAAGCATATCTATCTCTCAAAAACAAATTCGTAATCTTCTCTTGCACAAAGGCCAAAGTGGTAGGCATTCCAGCTGTAACCAGTATATGTATCGGATACGGTTTTTTAGTATTTGAAGATGAATGGTAGGTGTTGATTGGAAATTGCATTCCGTAAGGCTCATCACACTTGCTACAATATCATATCTGTGTTTACAATCCAGCCTTGAGAGACAACCTTTTTAAAATAGGTTGACCGGCTAAATAAATGAAGCAGTAGTGTAACTGTAATCAGGGCCCTTGCGGAGACCACGGACGGAATCACGGAATTCAGAGAAAAAAAAACAGAATTAGACACCCGAGGACATTACCACAAAATCAGTTTAAACAAACAAAATATATTTTTAAAATTACACTGAAATAGCACGATGTTTGTATGACAAGAGGCTTCAAGAAACACGCGTCATGGGAACGCATGAAAAAAACTATTAGGATACAAATCTACAGACATTTTGTTTAATAATTGACTATATAGTGCATTTTCTATTTGCTATTTGGATGTCAAACTGTCAAATTACACGTAATATTGCTCTTCCACTGTTGTCCACGAGTGTCCTGTCCAGACTTAAAAGACCACAAGATTTATTTTCCTATTGTATAATGCAGTGCTTATGATCTACATCTTCCAACTGTGCAGCATCAGTGCTGGTTTAAAAATATTTCTTGTGCCCTAAAGCAAACAATGACATGACTGTTTCCACATTAGTGTAAATATGTAACTCTGTATCATAATAACATGGGTATGTCCAGTAGAATTTGTCTAAATAAGCTATGTGGAAAGGAAGAAAATGTGACTTGCAATGGTTTGATAAACTGTGATTGTGTGACTAATTAGACCTACCTTTACAGTGTTCTTAGTTTCCTTTGATTATAAATAAAATAATGTATGGGTTAGAATACATTATCATACAATAATATGTCTCGAGTTGGTTTTGGGCAGTAATGCACAAGTGGCATGGCACATATGCATTACCAGGCCAAAACCAACTAGAAACATGTAGTACTAGCACTTAGAATACATAACATATGTTATGTTATATATTCTAAGTTTCTTAAAGCATACAAAAGTGAATAACATTTAAAAATAAACTGCTGCCATTATGTCTCTCGCTACAACAAGCACAGCACCATGGAAAAGAAATAATACATTCAAAATAAAGACATTGTTCAAAGTCTTCCACATTTTTCTTTTTTACTGACAAGATGAAATTCGAAAGGTGTTTGTACAAGTCTTTTTTGAGGTATCTTGTTTTTCCCGCTGAATGCAAATACGACATTGTGAAGTTCATATCAAAAGTGTTTTTTCCCTATTTTCATGTTCTTGCTCTTTTAAAGTCTCCTTAACTACTTCTGTCATTGGTCTTAAACCACATTGTTTCCGAGTTCTCGTCTTTTTGATTGAATGTCCATCTCTTTTGAATTTATAATTTTTTCTCTGTTGAACTGTGCTTGTTTAAGAATGATAATGGCGGTTGTTTGTTTAGTGATGAAGTAGGAACATTTATATTACAAGAATATTTTTTTATATATACACATGACTATTACAAGGATATATATTTTTTCAATATAGCATTATGTTTCCATTGCAACACAGATAATAATGGGATAATAAATGGGAGAGTCAAAGCCATGATCGTAAGGCCTATTGAGCATCGTTAGAAACTTCCTTGTCTTGCCCTCTAGTCCTGCTTTTCAGAATTCCCTGTTATGTTAGTATTATTGAAATGACCAGGTATCAGGAATTTGAGAAATCAGGCCCCTGCTGAGTCTGTAGGCTCACTAATATAATGAGTCATTATAAGGAAGAAACTATTTATTTTACATGGGCCTGGTTGCTCAAACTCCTGGCTCCTGATCGTTTCAACAACATACGCAATAAAGTGGAGTTGTCTAACCAAGGATTGTGTGCAGTTTCAAACTCTGGTATCTATTCAGGCTTATCTGGATACGAAACTGTGAAGGGAGCTGTTCCAAAAGCTTTTTAACACATACACATGACTAACTCAGTGGCAATAAAGTATGTTTTTGTTTTGTATTATAATAAATTAATTATCCTTACCTCATAATCCTTAGATTTGGCCAAGAAATGGAGCAGCCCATACGATTGCAGGTCACCAGCCTGAAGCACAGTGATGTTTTCAGTCACTGACCTAATGTGTTTCTCAAAGATGTTTTGTCTTTTTTTGCAAACAGACTCCCAGGCTTTGTCTCCTATGTGACCTGAAGGCAGCGTCCTCATTATAGCTCTTGTGCCTGTATAAACAGATTTCTTCACCTCCCGGTTATTTTTATAATACCTCCTGACTAGTAGAGTGGAGCGTTCTTTCTTGTTTCGGAAAAAATCATCCTCTGGCCACTCTTCCCCACTGTTATCCTCATTATTTTGTGGACTTGTGGCTGGCTTATGGGCCACTCGGAACTGAAAAGAGCTGCTACCATCACTAGGGCATTTGGATTTGTGTTTCCTACAGCGTCTATCCAGACTTGAGTACCCATCTTTAACCCATTGAACACAACCTTGCAACATATCTTGGTTCGGGCAACTTTTTGTAACGTCCACAATATCACAGCCACAGACACCTATCAAGTCAGCATCTGGGACAGCAGGACAGTCTAATGGCACTGGTAAACACTGTCCTGTGGAGCTAGTTTTGAGTCTGCGACACAGACAGGAATATTGCTTCTCCCTTTTCTGGCTGGTGTTCGAGTCCCATGGGTTGTTGGATCCAGCCACACAGCTCTCCTCTGGCTTTTCCCCTACAAACTGATCTAACTTTGAGGAAAGGCTCTCCATTCCCAACTGTAGCTCATCTTGCAGGGGCTTAGCAGTGCTCTCCAGTTCTGTAAGAATGTGAGTCTCCAAGCAAACGCTCCCTTCTACCAGTAGATCACATGTCTGGCACAGCTGGCTGCAACAGAAGCTGCCTGTACTGTCTCTCTGCATTGAGCTGCAGCAGTGTAGGTTGTCAATGTCAACAACGGAACCCAACTCCCCAGTTTTGCCACCCCAAAACTCTCTTGTCTGGCAGTCATAGGGTATTCCTGCTTTGGTTGACAGTGGCAGAATATTTGACGCAGATTCGTAGTGTTCTGACTCTGTAAGGCACGGCAGTGTTGAAGTGAGACCTCTTTCTTGCTTGGCCGAGTGTCTCCTGGTGTTTGAAGCATTTGAGCTATTTTTGTTCCCAGCTGACAAAGCTGATATCACTTTCCCCTGCCCCAAAGCATCCATTCCCTCAGAGGCCATGCTAACACATAGACTGGAGATATTCCGCTGGTTTTCTCCGCTAACCTTCATATCATGGAGCAAAAAACTGGGTGTAAATCAACTTGCATAATCAGCTAACAGAGCATGCAAGCTCAAAGCAGATGTGTTGTTAATAGGCAATACAACTTCCACAGCTGTGAAACTCTGGCAGGCAAGACTGATCTTCTGAGGTGGAAGCAGTTCCGGATTTAAGAGCTTGCATATCAATGTTTTGCTTTCCAATATTGACAGGCAAGTTGTTCTGCTTGAGCATTGAGCACTGTGGAACAGAACGTCACCGAAGCCCCTGTTCACATTTCTGTGTCTCAGTGTTTGTCTTTGTGTGCTTCCAGGACTTGGGTAACCTCTCTCTGAAAAACAAAATGATTTTCTTTCTGTAAATCTATACAGGAGATACTGTGAGTACATAGTAGTTTATCCTAAACCAAAAAATCATTAACACAAAAGAATTATTCAAAAACTCATATTCCTTCTGTATGAAAAAGAGAGAGCTAGGACAAAGCTAAATAGTTTTTTTGTTGAGCATGTGAAATATTGTGTTTCTTGCTATTATACAGTATTTAGCTTTTAAACTTTACTGGTAACCTATAAGCAATAACTGACTGCATTTTTCAGTTTAGAAAAAAATGATAACCTTTATAACCTTTCCATAAAGCAATGTCACGTTTAATACACACTGCCACCTCAGTACTGTACATATCAGTTGAAACTAAATCGAAAAGTTACTATTGTACTGCTCCTGACAGCCTATAAAATTAAAGTTGACCTTGATAAAAAGGCAGAATGCAACACATTTTCTATGATAACAGGAAAAAAGAGAGGCATGGATTTTACTAGATTAATCTGTTTACCGTTCCTGTCTACCTCAATATGGGCTGTTCTGTAGCTAGCCTGTTTGAGGAGTTCTACTCAGTCAGAAGTATTTTTCACAAACCACCACTATAAGGAGTCTTACCCTACAGCTATTTCAACAGTTAACTCAAGACAGGACCAAAAAAAAATTCAAAAGAAATGTGTGGGGTGGAATGGAAGGCCTCTGCAGAAGAGGGTAGTTTACGAAGGGCAAGATGCAGGAGAAGGAAAACAAGAGGTATGGCATTGCTGGCATCTAACAGTGCTCTACAGCAAGGCTTTTGAGTTCAGGTTTATTAAAACCAGGATAATCATTTTCAGATCCAGATGCATAAACAGCACTGTTATACAATCAAAACCACATAAGAAAAGAAAAAAAAAAACAGCCAAGCATACCAAAACATTCAAGCAATGACAAAATATATGTCAAGAAAAAAAGAAAAAAGCAATTGGAGTAACTAAAAGGCCTTTAAATGCTTTTCATAATCCTTCTGCATCAGAAATTATTGTTAATAAATGATGCAATAACAACAATATACAGTATGTTGCATTTATAGTTAATTTAAAAGATAATCCACTTTGTGGCAGATGTTTAATAATAATATTATTATACCTTGTGAAAGAGTACTCAACATGTCTTAGCTGAACTGCACAAGCTTTGAATTGTTTAAAACGTGGAGAAATGTTTGCTTATTCACAAGATTATAAAATAAAGAAACATCAATCTAAATAAACCAGTATGTGTGGTAAATAGAGTTCATGCAGTACATTAAGCCCTTATACCAGCAAAGCCTTTCGTGCTGCATGGCTATTGAGGACTTATAATAATGAAAGTGTTTAAATGAATGTATTGAACATACAGAACAGACACCTAGTTCTAAAAACAATCAATCATGTTTCTGAAAAACAAAAAAACAAGCCTGTATCACACACCGAATCCTTAAACATGCCAGGTAGTTTTCTGATAAATCCTGCTTTGTCATTCTTCCAGGTGTGAATGGGAACTTCATACATTAAATGATTTCTTAACTTAAAGCATGCAGCTCTGTTTACTCTGCCCTAAAGTGTGCTTGTAAAATTTCCAAAAGAAGGTTGGTCCTTAAAGAGGCTACACATATTAACACATCCAGTTCTTTAAACATTCAAGAACTAACTGCGAGATAAAACAACTGGAAACTAATCAGGTATTAGCTGAAATTTCAATTTCAGCTAATACCTTCATCAGTGAGTGGTGTTTAAGCACCGTGACAATTGATATAAATTGCCCTCCCCATTATTACATAAATGCGTGTGTCTGATTGGGGGTCACCTTAGCCAAGGAGGGAAAGGAAAAACCTTTAGGATCGGGAAAAAATGTAAGTATTACTAACATTTTACTACACACAGTAAAAACACACAGTGGGCAGCTTGGCTGCAGTTGATTCTCCAAGCACAACAGAGCAAAAGATTAACTGCATCCAGCAGGGGAGACACAATACAGCCTGCATCATCAGGAATTCTGGGTCTCAAAGCATCTATCAAACAAGGAAACCACAAACAAAGTCCACCACTACTTTGAAACTCATTGTGAAGAATACATTTTCAGCATTTTAGAAATGTAAAAAGGAAATGTGCAGTATGTGATCGACACGGCAGGGATACTGTAATAACTTCTCTATGCTGTAGCGCCTACCCAAGAAATACTTGCAAGGGGCCATCTGGTATAAGGCTACCAATTTCAATACATAAGAATAATTCATGAAAAACTATTTTTACATCTCCTAGACTCGCTATGAAGATGATTTAACATCAAAGTCTCCTGGTTTTATCTGTACTGTAACACCACTTCAATCTATCAATTCCTTTATGTAAATTCTTGTTTGATGTTCCTTTTGCTTCTAGTGCTTTTCTTTGATGAAAAACAAAACATGTGTATATACTTTAAAAAAAAAAACACAACTGTATTTCCTTTTTACCATAGTAAAGTACCAATATCTGGTACCCACTAGCTGAACCAGATGTAGTTAGGCTCTTACTGCTGGTTGGAGATGTCAGTGTCTGAGAGACTGATTAAAGGTTGTCCTATGTTGTTTAACTGAAAGATTACTGCTAGAATACATCATTGAAAAATGTACAATTGAGAATATATGTTTTACAAGAATGGTATACTACAGTAAAAGTCAACTTGTTTCCTATTCTTTTTTTTTTAATGCCATAAAACAAGCTCTCTGATAATGTACAGTATAGGTCAAAGTGCTCTTTTTTTATCAAACTGCCAGTCTACATAACAATACAAATAAGCTGCGACATATTTTAGACGGCACCACACCTTCTGTGTGTACGCCCTCAAAAGCACAAGTAGGGCCGCTTGTTGAATAAATTAGTACATTATTATTATTATTATTATTATTATTATTATTATATTATGATGTAAACAAGTAGTTGCAGGTTAAAGACAGGAAATGTCAATCTTACACTGCATGGTCTGCCTTGTTCATTAAGTCTTTGTCTGATTATTGTCAGAATTGAGAATACGATAGAAAGCAGCTCATTAGTGTGTAAAAAGGGCTGGCCTCACTCAGACAGCTCGTAACAGTCATTTTTAATGAGCAAAAATGAGCAGTTGAAGGCTGTGCCATGAGAGTCTGTACAATATTACATTAAATACAATTGTAAATGTCAAAATGGGACAACTATACTGTAGGACAGAAGAATGTTCTTTCACAACTGGATCTGTTTCTAAAGACAATATCTGGAAAACAAATATTTAACTGTTGCAGTCTTTACATTACACAACATTCAATACAGGTGCTCTCCCTTCAGTGTGAACTCATTGATTCTAAGGTAGTTCCTGCAGTACTCAAGTCAAGCTGACATACTTTTGCAATACTCACCAGCCTATACGTATCCCAATGGAGCAGCTTAACCATCCTTTGAATTTGCAGGACACTTAATAAACTGACCATCACTTTGGCAAACTAAATAGATTCATGCCTTTTCGAGCTCTTCAAACTGTTTATCTTCTGCATTTAGTTTTATTAGCCTCTGCTGGTCTGCATTTCATTATTATCCTTGAAGACGGATTCAACATTGCAAAAGCAAATATTTCCACAAGAAGATTAGGCATTCTCCACAGCATTGCAAACTTGCTTTAATCTTCTGTAAACATAAATAAACATTTGCATTCTACATGCAATGGTTGCTGTGCGCTCCACACTCTTCTCAACGAAAGCTTTTACTCACCAGGATAAACCTATGACCAGACCTGCATATGAACAGAACTCCTGGAGTAGAAAACGGTTACAGGAACAAGAAACACAGAAGAGACCGTTGTGGTCCAGAAAGCTAGGTGTGTGCTTTATCGCTGTCAAAGACTCTACCAAATATAATTTCATTTATTCAAGTATTCAGAAGACTTAGACCAGTTTCTCTGATCATGTTAACAGGAAGCACATCCATATGAGAATACTGGTAAACTGAATTATTTGTTAACAGAAGCAAAATAAAGATCTGTATCAAAACCATGACCACAATATTGCATAACAACAAAATAAATACACTAGTAAAGCTTTACAATTTATTTACCAAACTGGATCAAACTTAAAGTTTACCTTACTGTGCATTAACAAACTGTATAATAACAATTACTTGCATTGCCAAAATATTGCTAGCTGATGATGGCCAGCCTGTTTGACAAACATGAAACCATTCCAATACCCCCTCCCCCACAACCCTTCAATTAACACAATATAACTGTTCAATATTTTGATTTATGATGCCTTTTCCAAACATGTATTCTCTTTCACCCCTATTGAGAAGACACAAGCTGTCAACCACTGTAATCAGAGCAAAAATTCTTATGCAAAATGGTTTCCTTAACAATGTGTGTTTGCTACATGTCCACTGCAGTGTCACACAAAAAATAAAATAAATAAATAACAAGACAGACATAATGTAATTATTCAAAAACTTCAACTATGCCATTCTTTGCTGCAAGAATGCCAACCCTAGCAACTTAAAGTTGTTGGTAACTGGTACTATAGTGGGATACAAGGGCTGCGCTGCATGTCCCAGAACACACGCCTCAAGAGGTGAAGTGCAAAAACAGAAATAATTAGGACACAGCAGGTAGATGCAGGTTAAGGGAGATGTGGACCAATTTATGCTAGGCTTTTATCCTGCTATTTCTAGCATTTAAAGTGATCTTTCAAAACAGAAGCTTTACAGTATCGGAAATATCTCTTGGAAAGGAAAGTTAAGTGGAATATTACATATAAATACAGACTCTAGATGAAAGTAACTACTACATAGACAAGGCAAATAAAATAAAAATAAAAACTATAAAACAAATTTGCTTCCAGATCTACCTCACCACTGTGAAAGCTGGTTATAAAATAAGAAACTATTTTTTTAAATGCAATAAAAAAGCAGATGGCATCTTGTTATCGGTACCTAATAATAAAAAATCGATTTATATTATGCATATTATTTATATTTATATTAGAAGTCACTGCGATCACCAACTATTTTATATATATATATATATATTATATATATATATATATATTATATATATATATATAT
Organism: Acipenser ruthenus; assembly: GCF_902713425.1. NCBI lineage: Eukaryota > Metazoa > Chordata > Actinopteri > Acipenseriformes > Acipenseridae > Acipenser > Acipenser ruthenus. The sequence continues at coordinate 27,769,247 of NC_081201.1, forward strand.
ATATAATCTTCACATGCTGCGTCCAGTAAACACATTTTTGTGGTTAACGCCTGCAATTAAATACCACATTTCATGGTTTTAATAACAGCACAGCTTTTTTTAAGGGATTAAAATATTTTACAGCACCCCCCAATGGAATTCGAATGCTATCACTAACACAACAGCATTAATATAATAGAGTTAAATCTATTAAGGCAATAAATAAGTAATGTACTGTATACTACGGCAATCAGTTATCACTTTGTATTACAGATTTTTTCAAAAAAACAAAACAAATCTATAAATGACACTACTGTACCATTTTTGTTCCAGGCACCAACCTTGCAGCCTGTGCACACCCACTTTAGTTTTCCACAGCACCAAGATTATATCTTCCATAAGCCACCAAAGCTGCCAGTTCACATATGCAGCTGTTGGAAATTTGACAAACTGTTTTATTTTATTTAATACTGTATAGCATTTCCTGAAAGTTGCTTAACCTAATTTAATATTTAAAAGGTACTAACCAACAAAATATGCCAGTCTGTTGATAAAGGTAATACAAGCTCTTCATTATTTTCTTTAATGGGGATAACTCAAACACATTTAAACACCACTGTATAAAATCTGGTTGGAATCCATGAAGGTCATGCAGGCCCCTAAGAATTTGAAAATGTTTAAAATCCAGACAGGAAGGCAAGGGTACCCCTAGTTTAATGCATTCAGCTATAGGCAGACTGAAAACGACACTACAGAGAAAACTGAAAAATGGAAAAATTTACGTAAGAGAACCAAGCACCTAAATTATGACTATAAACGCCATCACACAGTTCTCAAAATAAATGTCTAAGTTAACCATGTATACCAAGAAGCTGCTCACGCACAGAATATTTTGCCAGCTTTTCCTGAGACACTTAAATGTATTTTGGCTGGCCTAAGCCATTTTTCCCCTAATCAATCCCAAACCCAACACGTCATTCCCAACAGATGTATTTCTCCTTTCCAGGTTAGAACATAAAACTGTAATGACTGGAAAAAAAACAGGACAAAAAAAAAATACATGTATGGCAAAGATTGAAACCAATTTTTGAAGAATCAGTAAGCATTTTGCTTTCATTAATTGGTCAACGCCTAGTTCATTGTCACTGAAAAAAGTATGGACTTCGCAAAGTGTTGCTTTGTCAGGCATGGTGAGAGAAACCCACTGGTCCCTGTTTTTAATCCAAGATCTGAGTCACCCAGCTAGCGATGATAATGCAACACTGAGCAACCTAGCAACACTGAGCTCTGGGGGAATTTCACATGCAGGTTTCTATAGACTTTTATACTGCTGACATCACACATCTTTTCCCCAGATGGATCAAAGGAATCGAGCTATTTTCTCAACTATCTGCATTAATCTAGATTTAGAAGAACATTCAGGTGGAATTACACAAAAAAAGTCTAAACTGGAAAACACTGGACCTGAAATTCTTAGATCAACAGAAAATAAAGTTTGCATGCTAGTGTCTGTGGAATGACACAGACAAGATTTGCACTCTTCAGTTGACAGAAATAGTAAGGGTTTGAGACCTAACAGGCATAAACAGACATCCCACTGTTACACAACAATGTAACTTTATTTGGTCTCATACAAGCCAGTTACATGGTACTTCCCACATTCCTCAACTGAAAAGGAGTGGAGAACAGTTATTTTACGTGGGTTGTCTCCATGGAAACTGGGCTTAGCATTCATGGTGTGACTTGTGAGCCACACAGTGTGACCCCCCCCCCCCCCCTCTCCACCCCCCTCGTTTTTTTATTTAAATATTGGATGCTTACTATATTACATCCCTCAACAGTAATGTGATTTGCTTTATTATTTATTTGTGTATTGGGTTAGGGTTAGTGTCAGGTTAATATAAATGAAGGGCATTGTTATTCTCATGCATCACATTGCGGCCTTGGCAAAATTAATTCTGAAGATGGTAGAAAGTGGTCAAGCCCAAGAGACCTTGAGCAAACCTACCATTGTCAAGCCAATACAGATATTACATTGAACGTTGTATATATTTGAGTAGCACATCATTGTCTATTCAGGGATACCACGATACTTAGTAAGCAAGCGGTCTGCGCATGTGGTCTCTATGGCCAGAATTTAAAGCAATGTAGCAGTGAAAGGGTTTATTTTTACTGGACAACACTGGTAATGAAATTTAAGTAAGAAAATCAAAGAACATCGCTATGTTCCAACATTAAGAACTCAAAGTATACTTGTTTCCATGTAACTAGAACTTATGGCAGCCATAGGTTTATTTTTCTTGTACAACACTATGGGCCGAACTTGACCTAGAGGATCATAGAATACACCTGTGTACCGAGTATGAAGCCAACATCTCGAAGCGTTAAGTGTTTATCATCCAGAAACCAAAAAGTGGAATGACCCCCATACGGCGGCCATCATAGGCCACAGGTCAAAGTGAAGGGTGTTGTAGTGTCCACTACACTGACATTTTGAAGTTGTAGTTTATACAAACTCCCCTACAGGAATACTTAATGGATATGATTCAAAAAACAGTTTTAAATATGACCTTTCCAGTATGATGAAGATCCAAGTTGAATATTACTAATCTAAACAGGTGCAGCCAGGAAAATAAGCAGGTAGACATAACAAAACTATTGACTGAAAGCAGTTATAAATCATGTGAAATGCTTCAGTGTGAATTCATATTTTCAGTTGTCTTTAGACATGGGGATTGTGCATCTTTATCAAGCATATTACTGAGATAATGCTGTGCTTTATGGATGGAATGTGAGCGTTCAAGGTCGGACACAGACCTGCTTGCCAACTCCCATGCAATTCTTAATGTTTTAGTTCAGGATGCAAATCTTAGTACATTTCTTACAGAATGCTAACAACACTGTGCAACTTGTACTTGGAAACAAGTTTTGTCAATGGTAATAGTCAACAACCAAATACATTTCTATTCCACGGAACATGACTAAAGCTATCTTTACTATTCAGGAAACACTGTAGTATTGTGAGCCGTCAGCCACATACTCTCCCACTTCATATTCCTCTGCCATGTGAAGTGAATTAATGGTCCAACATGATGCATTTGTTTTTTGTACTGGACTTCTCCATGCTGCATAGGACAGCCCTGAGAAAAGAGTTTGCACCAAGATATTACCCTATACATTTCAGGAGCGGAACAACCATGTCCATTAACAGGTAAGTTCCCCATTTGCCAGATTAATGCAAGACGGACAGACATCTGCAAGATAAATGCAAGCTTGCAAGCATATATTGCCATTAGTCCAGGAAAAATCAGATCAGCTTAAAAAAAAAAAAAAAACACCTTATCACACATGATTGTCAGAAGCAATTCTGGTTTCATGGTTCCACGACTGGTGGTAGTGTACTGTAGTATGCAGCACCATCAGCTGCAGATAGGCCTCTATGTGAGCAAATACAAGCTACCTGAGGAACTTACTGAGTGCCAGGACTGGAATACTCTGGTAAACAGCTGTTAAATAACATGTGTTTTTCCTGGCATCTATATTTTATTAGAAAGTCTGACTGAAGTCGTTATGGATTCACATACACATGTCTAAAATAGTAATACCAGTAAGGGTTAAATCAACACTCATCAGCTGAAACCTATTAGAAAACATGCCTGCTCAGCTATGGTCTCTAATTGTTAGCAGATGTTACTCATCAAACTTCAGCTTTATGGACTCCTCTTATCAATCTTAAACAAACATTTAACTTCTATGACAAATAAAAAGAACTGCTAACTCACCCACTTACAAACAGCAATGAGAGAGCAAAATGGAGGAATGCTGGGTAGTATGACTGATCAAAATGTTGCAAATATCAATGCAATTTAGAGAGCCATTTCAGTTCTCTAAATACGTATCTTAAGAGTGTGCAAGCTGGAAATGGGTTTATTGTGTATGCTCATACCACAAAAAGCACAAACAAATCAATGTTGGGGACTGATAATGACAATAAAGCAAGTGATAAAGTCGTAACAGGGTTAAACTGCTTCGGGTTTGTCTTCTGTGGCCATTCACTTTTTACCAGGGTGGGATGTGTGCCATTCAGAAAATATTCAATACCATTTGGGTAGAAGTAAACATGTATTCGGTTTGATTTAACAGACTCATATCACAAAGCGTGTTTTAGACAATAATAAACATATAGGTTAGTTTCTGAAAGCCTGTCCTTTTAAAACTTCCCCAAATGCAATCTAAGTAAACCTTGGTTTCTATTGTTATTAAAATATAATTTTAAAAAAACATGTACAACCAGTTCCCTTTAGCACAGTTTGAATACATAAACCTAATACAGAAAACATTATCCTCATGCATTTAACTTACTGTACCAAAAAAAAAAACTTCTACTGTACCTACACAACAGTACCGCCCTTCTTAGGTGGTTATATTTTTCTGTAGGCCTTATGTCCCAGTTTCTTCTTTCAAATAGGTCTTATTGTATAAGCCGATTCTTTTATAAAAAAAACCAAAACATAATAATTCACAAAGGGTTTCGTTGTACCATGTGGCAAAATACAGTACGTTTCTGTAAAAGGTACAATAACACAGAAGAGCTGCAATAAAATTGTGTATTAATCTGGAAAACCTCCTTATGACATAACAAGTATTATGAATGATAATTCTAACTCATTTGTCTGTTGCCATAAAAAGTTGGCCAGACATCTTGGTGTTAAAATAAAGAACAATATCTCTACCTACAGTCTCAATTTACTATGTGCTAATGGAATAGTTCTGTCACACATTTTGATTATTTCAGAATACAATACCGTGAACTTGCAGAGGATTCTCCTAGTCACTAAATGGAAACCTTTACAGTATGAACACTTTACCTGGGAAGGTGTCTCTGAATCACGTCTATGAGCATCTGTTTGCGATAAACTACTCAAGACGATCCTGGGCTTCCCTGTTACAAGACTGTGTAAATGTGTGACCTCATACAACGTTATTATTAAAAAGTGTAAGTAAACACATTGTTTTTAACCATTAGTGCTGCTATTTGTGGTCACTACCGGAGTACAACTGATGAATTTGGTTCCTAATGCTTTTAAAAGGCTTTAAATCAAATGCATGATGTACCTGACCTATGAATCCCAGGCAGGTTATTGTTTAAAATATACAACCTTGTATTGCAGTTCACTTCAAGAATAAGCAACCTGCAGCTACAACACTTTACTTTTTAGTGAAATAAGTTTGTTGCTCCGAACTTAACCCAAGTGGAAATTCGTCTGGCTTTGGGTTTAATGAGATGAGGGGGGAGGGGAGAGATCCCATCATGCTTGCCAACACTGTGCACATTGCACAAGCACTACATGTATTTTCACTAAAAAACAATGCTGAGAAAATATCAGTGCCCCTGTTATGCAGTAATGAATAATGACCCAGTTCATAACTGAGGAGGGAGGTTTGAGGTTAGCAACCTACCTTCTCTCTGGGTCTTCCAGGAAAGTTATTTACAATAGCACATTCAAAAACAGAGTGCGAGAACATCATTGTTCCAACAGGGAAGACCTGACACATTACATAAATGACAATTAAGGGGAAACTGCACTGTGGGAATATTTGTGAGTCTGTTGGCTACCTCCACTTCCTGTTTTTAAACCTATGGATACAAAACCACATAGTTTGTCTATATGCCAACACAAACACACAGACAAACACAAACTCCCGGGGCTAATTACAGCTTCTGACACAGCCACCGAATTAGAAACCTGCAGAGATTCTGAGATTGCACTTCGCTCCCATTAGTTTTCCCCCAAATACAGTTTAAGCTATAACGTGACCGCTACTGCAAGTTCCTTCACCAGGACAGTGTGTTATAAATTATATAGACAGATCCAAAAAGGATTGCGTTTTCCCAATTGGTATATTTATTATTCTAGTAAAAAAAAATGTACAGAACAAAAGTGTGTATATTGTAACATAAGGGACGCTACAGTTTCATTAAATAGATAACATCGCATTGAATGAAATTAACAAATACAGTAAGCGATTGTGTTGTTTTGTTATTCAAGAAGTTATTATGCAGTACACAGATTGAATGGTGCATCATCAATACATCTTTCGCGCAAAAAGTTACCTTTGTGTTTACATTGCACACGCTCATGATTGGATCCTGCAAATGTGTGCTTTTCAAAAGAAACGCTGTTCAAAGGTATTTTAAAACAATCTAAAAATTACCTGAAACATTAAAAACACTAAATATCTATTAACGATTATAACAGAGAGCTTTATGCAACCGCTTAGCACATATGTGTCTAACCCAGCCACATTACGTGTTGCCATTTTGCAGTCCATTGGGTCACATTACTGCCGCAAAATAAACAAAAAATAATATGAAAGTGTAATATTCTATGCAAAATTTATAAAAATGGGTTTATTCGTTTAAATGTGAAATCTCACTTACCATGTGCGTTGAACTAAGGAAGGCAAAGTTTGGTGGCGATATGGAATGTGTTCTCACTGACTCCAGCTCCAGCACCACCTAATTCGCACTTGCACGCTGCAGAGTGGAGCGAGGTCCACGGTCATATTGCTACTGTGAGTGAAAGTTAAGCGGGAGTTCCAGCTACAGCTCTATGTACAATAGCTTGGCCAGATAAACTGTGGAAGTGGCGTTTACTGTGTGCCGTGTCACGGCATAGGAATGTCTGAGCTAACCGTGTTTCCAAGAGACTGAGTGAGTACTGATGGGACTGGTACTGATTGCTCCGATTTCTTCGTGATATTCAGCTAGCCTCGATGGTCTATCAGCAGCAGCACACAAGGTGCCTTTTTACACCATTCTCTCGTTTTCACAATGAAAAAGTCCTGCTATCTAGGCAAACAATGCCCCAATTCAACGGTTTCCCTCAGAAGTGCAACACAGCAACCTCTGCCTTATTCGTTGCTGCCAGCAGTCTTGTAGAAAGAAAGACTTTAGTTACTAATGTCTCCGAATGAAAAAAAAAAGTTGAATTCCCCCACATGGAAAATGTAAATTAGCTGAAGCAAGAAAGGTTCGCTCGCATGCAAGGCAAAACATGCTTATAACTTCACAAGGAAGGTCTGCAGGATCACATTTGTACGGTTATTTAAAAAACGGTAAACCACCTTAACAATATAATTGTGCACAAGTTCAAAAAAAGGTGGAGCGTGAGTAGAAACTGAGCGTTTTACTAGCACTTTTTTTTTTTCTGAACGCATTTCTTTTACCTTTGTTTTATTTTTTAAGAACTTCTGTGTTTGTTTGTTTATAAATATCTTCTTTGGTTACACAGAACTGAACATGAGAATGAACACATGAACCCTCTCCAAAACAGCTGAACGGATTAAATTAATCAATTAAAAACAGTCCTTAAAGTTCTGTGAATATGACCTACTGGCTGCCCAGCTACTCTAGTATGTTGCACCTTTAGAGATGTTTGTTAAAATAACTAATAGAAATTAATCGGGGGTATGAAATAAGATATGAAAAGGATTTGAACTTTTACTAAAGCAACAATTGAATGTGGCAGCGCTTCTCACTCAAACTAACCTTAAAACACAATAAGCACTAATCTATCTACTTTAATTATATGCAGTATTAATTAACAACATGCACCATAGCAAATTGACATTTCCAATGTCATTTGAATCAAATAGGACCAGTCTTAACATTACTTTTTAATTCAATTATGATATGGTATGAAGTTATCACAGCTGGGTGAACACAAAAAAAAACTGCCTCTTGAATATCGATTTGCATTAAATCAAAAACAGTTTGAAAGTCAACTTCCTACATTATGCCAAGTGCTTTTTAGGAGCTTCACATGTACTGCAGGGACCCCTGCTGGGAAGTGAGGGTAAGGGCAACATTTATTTAAACCGGGTATAGCAGTCACTTCACGGAGGTTCACTTACAACAGGGCTTGGTGGTTTAGTTTACCCAATCCACAAATAAAATTATTTTCTATACAGAATATTTATATAAAAGAAAGGGAGGCAGGTGAAGTAAAATAAAAATAAAAGTGGAATACAGAAAGGGGGGAACATTCAGGCAATTGTACATACAATAATAGTTTTAATATTTGACACAATTCTTAAAAAGTAGTTTTGCAATGAATTATTTACTTAATAGCAAACCATAGTGAAAAGATAATGGCAAAGACTGTCCACCCATCCCAGAGCACAGGCAGCCAATACCTGATCCCTGTCACAGGCCTGGCTGTGCTTTGTCATCATTTTCCAGTTCCCTTGTCCTCCAGGAAGGAACTTGTATGCTGTCAATTATACACACACACACACACATATATATATATATATATATATATATATATATATATATATATATATATATATATATATATATATATATATATACACACACACACACACACACACACACACAACTGATGGATTAAATGAAAGTTGAAAATGAATAGAAAAGAAATGGGACTTTCCAACATCTGTTGAATACACTTGTCACTTTCGCCCTCTGGTGGATTGTAAGATTTAATACATGCCTGACAGAAATGCTTTAAAATAGTCTGAATTACATGAAAATACATTTGAGATACAGTTGTAAACAGTTCATGAGTATATACAAATACACATTCTTTAAAACTTAACTTAAATATGGTTTCAGTTTTACAAAGAAAACACATTTTGGAACTAAATATAAACAACATCCACCATACTGTTTTAATTTTATTTCAGTGCTGTGACAGCTTAGTCAGAATGTTACAGCCAGCACTCAAACCATGTAGTACGCAGGCTAAATTTGAAGCAAGATAAGGAGATGCAATGTCATGTGTAATGTGTCCACTAGGTGGTTTAACAGAAGTGAAACTGAAGTACCTTTTGGTACCAAGCATCACAAAAATATGATTGAACTACAGCTTAAGTTTATTATAACATGCTTTTGTGTGGCACAACGTATAGCCCTTTAACCATAGCTTAATGGTGTAGTGTCCAGACTGTATGATTTTATTTTTATTTTACATATTTCAGAAGGTTGTTTTTAAAAAGTCTCCATTGGAAACATGGGGTCTAGTTTATTTTCTGTAAATTGTTATCAGCTTGTTCCTGTGCTTTAACTTGAAGATGTCATTAATAGAGACATTGCAATAATTATTTGTTTTAATGGGTAGGAAGTGTGTGTCCTTAACAGCTAAAACAATCAACTGACAACAAGGCCTGCTTTCTGAGGAAAAATATAATAAACAGAATGCTTAACTATTGAATTATATGTTACACAGACAGCATGTAATAATATTTGACTGTAAATTCAAACATGATTGAAGTACACTGCAGCTTTAACTGCTGGTGTTATTCATTTGAGGTTAAGCGACATCTGGAAAGAAAACATACATTTTCTGAATGGGAATAACAGAGATGTAGATTAATTCCCCACTGCCAAGTCATAGCAGCCAGCTTAATGTGATTAAGTTCTTCTGAAGTTGTGAATGTGACTAAACTCTTTTGAAGCTGCGAATCATACCAAACATCCACAGAAGTCTTTTTGTCTTACTTTGGTATATAATAATATATCAGCATGCATATAAGGTCCTTATTATTTGTACTAGACTAGGTTAATATAATAATACTATTGAAGTCTGTGTAATAATGGTAAATTCTTAGGCATGATTTTATTAGATCATTAGTTCCCTCTTAGCAGTGAGGACTTTTAAGTCTCTCCAGACTATCTGGGTTAGTATTTTATTAGAGATTTAATTTATGTTGACCACAGGCTGTTAATTCAATTTCAAATGAGGGGCGATCTTTTCAATATTACTATATATGGGTTTTGCACAATGGCAATAACAGAAACGAATAAGGCAGAAAACATATACATTGAATTGAATTTTTTTTTTAAATATCCATATTCTTTAGTTGAATCGCATTGCAGAAACAATCCTCGAAATCCATTTTCCAAAGTTTTTTCTAGAAGTCGGATTCACACTCTGTGAGACACCCAGCTGCATAGATGTGCGATTTACTGGCTAAAAAGTCAAACTTCTCTAAAGTACCATCACCAGATAATCACATGACCCAGCTCTATAGATAAACACTTTTGTAGTCAACAAAAACACTTGTTGACAGGGCATACCATTGACTTATTTTGTTTTTGTTTGTCTGGTTTTCAATTACAGTAGGCAGTGAGTTGACCAGTTGTGTGTAAATTTGTTGTATTCGGAGTACAATGTGTTTTGTTTTTTTTCTCCCACAGCCACTCTGACTTGACTATTGTGAACCAGTCAAATGAATGCCTAACTGTGAAAAGATTTTTTGAACTGGACAGTACAGCTTGTGTTTTAATCTACGGAGAGTTTTGCTGGAGAGTTCCTAGAATAGGAACTTTAGATCCTCTTCTCCTGTTGCCATTCATCCACTCAACTGCCACAGCCACTGCTCTTCAGGTTCCTGGAAAACAGCTGCCCAGTCAAGAAACTTATTCAACTGAATAAAAAAACAGCTCTTATTCCTTCAGGGAAGTTTGGGGTTGAAATGAACACTTTTTAGATGTAATCTTTTTTTTTTTCTTTCTGGGATACAGATTCAAATGCCAACCCGAGTGCCAAGTATTAGCATTCTATCAGATCTGCTATATTGCCCATCAAGAGAATGAGTACAGTTATTTAGAACAGGGAGAGATGCAGCTTTGATTTATTGCAGAGTATGTCAGTGTGTCTAAAATGTATTAGTCATTAGAGGAACAGACAATTTACCCCCAAAGGTATGTGCTATATATAGCAGGTGCTTTTTGCTCTAAACCTTGTGTTGTTGCTCTGCTAGTTCACCCAGCTTCCTTTATCTTTGTCTTTGAAATGATGTTCCCAAATCTCAGGCATGCAGCTGTCAAACCGGTCCCAGTGTTTTTATGGATCTTATGTCATAGTCCTGCTTCTGACTTCTTCAGGTATCGACATGTTGACATATTTGTGGCAAGAATCAACAAGCAGACTAGTTAAGAATACTTACATGTATTTTATAAGGTTTCTGAAAGGCAAGACCATTTGTTTACATTATTAGTACTTAAGACAATACTTACACGGGACTCTCAATTATGTAGAATATTTCCTTCAATGGGGACCTGTAATCTGCTTGTTATAGCAATGAGAAACTCTTTTGGATTTGTTTGCTCTTTAAAAGGTGCATCATAGGCACAAGAAATTGCCTCAGTCAAAATTGCCAAGGACACAGTCTCAGGGACCAGGTATTTGTATCCTTGATTAAACAAATTACACCATGGTGTTTTTGATTAGGCATACAGTTTCTGCGCCAGTATCACAGGTACTTTTTTATAGGGAGCATCGGAGACTACACAGTTCCCATAGTAACATTATTTGCCTTTCACTGGGTTGAAGATGGCCAGATGTGCAGGTCACACAATGTTATGCAATTGAGGTTCCTGTATCAGTACTAAAATGTCTAGTCATGCACAGAATGTTTTTGATTTTAAAATATCTCCAATGTACAATAAAACAAATTGATGCGTTTGTTTCTAGTACTTTAAATATTTACTGTTTTAGCAAAGCTGCACATTTAAATCCACTAATATTCTTTAAAAAATACCAATCTAAAAATCACCAAAAGTAATATTCAACAAAAAAGTTCAAAAGAGTAATCCTTCAGCTGACTAATAAAGGGTTCAAATGTGAAGTAACCAAAGAATATAGAGGGTTGACTTTAATGTCCACTATTGTTTTTCTGAATGGCTATTTGGACCACAAGGGAAGTTGCAGGTCAGTGTGTGTTTCATCTTTGCAGTCCTAATATCTGTATGTCGGATAACAACTGGGTGTCCTCACTTACAGGAACCGGAATACTCAAGAATGTAAAAATGTTTCGTGTTTACATAGAAAACAAGATACTTAGAAGACGAACAAAACATTAAAATATACTTGACTATCAATTTGATTGCTCACCCACGACCCCCCAGCACTACCCCTGCTGAGAACTAGAAAGTAGAAGTCAGTGTAATTAGATCACATGACAATAGGGTTAGATTTCCATGTTGAGCAATTTTATTTTTTATTTTAAAGACACTTCCTCCAACCATTCTTTAATAGTAACAACACAAAACACATATTTTGGTTTTAGGAAAAGGTTTTTATTTTTTATTTTTATACAGGTTGAAATCCGTTCAGAGAATAAGTATTTCTTTTAACATGGAATTATATTGTAAAATATTAAATGCAACCTTTTGTAATAATACATATTTAAAAAAATATATCATAGCCTGATCATTCCAAAATAGTTTTATACAGTATCAAGGACTTTCAAAACATTTTGAGTAGAAAAATATCTACAAATTGTTATTGAAACTTGTATTTAATCTTCAATGCTTATGGGGCCAAATTGCACATACAGTACAAACATTGTAAAAATGGATGGATATTTAATATTTTGGACAAAAATATTTGTACATCTTTATAAAACTGACAGAATGCTTAATTGGTTTCTTGTAGGGTTGCAAAAAAACATGTAAAAGTGTCCATTTTTTATGTTATCCATGAATCTCAAACCTAGAAATTAACCTGCAATCAAGACAGTTTAACAAAAAGTCCACAAAGAAAGATTGTGATGGCTCTTTCCTCCTAAATACTGTAAACAGTTGGGTTTTTCTAGAGAGAAAGTAGAACTTCTAGTAAGCTTTTCATGCACTTGTGGTGCATATTATACAGCTAAATGAATACAATTCAATATCTAAGCAACGGCACTCATAACTGTTTAGAACAACTGTTTAGAACAATCCCCCTTCTGAACATAGAGATTCTAGATCTCTTCCAGTAGCTTACCCATAGGGATGTAGGCAGATTGCCATTCATTATTATTATTATTTTTAAATCTTATCTGTCATGCACTTTTGTTCGTTACTGTATATAGGCCTAGGTCTCAAATATGCAAGCATGTGTTTTCATTTTAAAACATGCTATCTAACACCAGAAAAGTTCTCAGTTTACTCACCTTACTGTTACTGTTTCACTGCCTTTCAGCAGGGTCTTGTGGTTCAAATGTGTTGCTAATTGCAAATGGGGACAGTTTTACAATCCAGGTGAAATGATCAAGGAAGGGCAACAATACCTAAGCAAGACTTGCAAACACAATATTTCTTGATCCTATTGTTGTGATATCATAAAGGAAGTGCACAATAGCTACAATCACTTTTAAGTGTTTATAGTGCATAATCAATTATGGTCCTATACATGACATTTACTGAACATACTTAGAAAAGATGGAAATCTTGAAGTGAGGCCTTCACTACTGCATGGAAAAGGCTGTATGATATTCACTTAAATAAATAAAACATATACTCAAATCTATTCAAAAAGGCAAAAATGCTTCTAATGATCTGTCCCTGAGCGATCAAAATTTTCTAATATATTATGACTATTAAAAAAAGAAACAGTACCCTGTAGATTCGATGAGAAATCTAGACCCCAATGTAATACAATGCAAAACTCCTTTTTCATTATTTTTTTAACTAATAAGATAACAAGAAAATGCACCATAAGTGCATGAAAAAATGTATAAAATAATATAATAATCTAATTTACCCGTAAAAGGAATAACAAGGTATTTGTCATTACTAGGTCTTGCAAGAAAGACTGTGATGTGTGATGCAATTAAAGTGAAATTATGCTGTAGTGTTATTAATCTATACCATTTAAAATCATTAAGAAAATATACTGTAGCTGCAGTAGAAAGGTTATCAGAATATATATATATATATATATATTCTGTGCCCCCACATTATTTCACAAATTCTATTAATTGATGGGTAAATGAAAGGCTTAGATTATGGCAAGAACACAGTGAAATCTCTATTAATAGTACGCAAACTGTATAGTAGAGATTATGGTCAGATAAAGTATAGCTGTGGCCATCATTGTAGTTTTGGTTACCCACTTCTTGTATTAATATACCATTTACGCAGTGCAATTCCACTTGTACTGCTAATTACACAGAATGCTCCACCAAAACTCCACCAGGTTGGAGCACGATTAAGAAAAAAAAACTGAAATATAAAGGCAAACACCACATCCATAGTTCTCATTAAGGCCACAGGGCCTGCTTTTTCAAGCTGCAGTGCTTTTGTGAGAAAGGCCTGGCCTGCTACTCCCAGCAGCCCTATCAATATCAAAAGCCACCTGTCCCCCCCACAATATGGTAAGCTCCACTCCTGAATGGCGAACAGAGCAATGACGCATTCTATGAAACCAATGACTGCATAGTACCACACAGACAAATAGTAGTGCACGCTTTTCCCCATTTTTCTGAGCACAACAAAAGTGCATGCAGCTCCTACTGCGCCTGCAAATGCTGCAATGGTTCCCTTCATGTGGTTTGTGTATTCTCCCTCAATCCCCTCAGTGCGGGACCCAAAGAGGAAGGGGGGTCTTGCAATCAGTATAACTCCTGTCAGTGTGAAAATGGTAAAGACAAAGTCCCAGATGGTGCATTTTTCCTTGAGGAAAATCCAGGCCAAGATCGCAGTAAAGACTGGATTACTGAACATAATGACAGTTGCGTCGGCCAAAGGCATCTGCTGCACGGCGTAGAATAATAGAATCATTGCATTCGCACCGAGAAACCCTCTCAGAAAGAGAAAGATTCTCTGATCTCTTGGTCCCAAAAATCCAGTTCTATGGAAGATAAAAATAAATTGTTGTTTTCCCCCATAGGAAACAGATCTAAATACTGTACATTTACATATGGCATAAAGCAGTGCTGCTTAATGGATATCCTCCCAATCCCATGGCTAGGATCAACAAAAGTTATTAACTGATGAGAGCTTTCCATCACTCACACAGTGGCACAGTGGAGCACCTATAAGGTAGCTGAGAACTTCATGACAAAGAATACTTTTGCATATATATTTGTTTTTTGTTCTTTATTGTGTATTTGTTTAGCTGCTGTAGCTATTCCAATTGCAATGCAAATGTGAAACTTCTTTTTCCTTTAATTACCATATGAAAGAATATTTTCATTAGCACACCATTTTTAAACTGTACCCCATCCTTGTGCATATTCAAACTTGTGCACTGCAATGAACAGTTTTCAAACATCTTGTAGACTTACTTATTATAAATAATGGCAGGAAGTACAAACACCATCTGGAAGAAACATCGGATCAAACTGATTTCCACAGAATGGACTCCCTCGATTTTCTTCGCTAAAAGGGCTACGACTGAGAAAAGAAACGAGGCCAACAAGGCATAAACCAGGCCAATTCCTGTAAAGGCAGGTTTCTTTTCCAAGTCTGAAAGAAAGATGAGATCAAGTTGGTAGATCACCATAAATTCCTCTTATACACTACTTTTCAGCATATAAACCATGCATCTAGTCATTTCACACATAGTACATTGTTAGTTGTATATGCTTTTTTAAATATGAGCAATTATAATCTGTTCCACAGCTAGAAAGCTCCTGTGCAGAAACTATAAAGTGATCTTGTCCTCAGTTACCCACCAACACGTTTCTGCTCCTGTCTAAGCTAAAATGTACAAAGCGCTCTCATGGTCTAATGTCAGGCAACATTTCATTATTTCTACCAATACACTATCAGATGGTTTCATAGACCCTTACTAGCATTACAAATGTTCAAGTATGTCCTCTTGGGGACTTTTTTCAAAGTGTGTTCTTCCTGAAGGGAATTAGATCATCACACAGTAATCCAGGTTCTAACCGTATGTTTACAGGTAGTTCATCTTGTAAATCTCAGTACTTTACTACTGGCAATCCGTTCACAACTTGTGCAGCAGTGTGGAGTAGTGGTTAGGGCTCTGGACTCTTGACTGGAGGGTTGTGGGTTCAATCCCCAGTGGGGGACACTGCTGTTGTACCCTTGAGCAAGGTACTTTACCTAGATTGCTCCAGTAAAAACCCAACTGTATAAATGGGTAATTGTATGTAAAATAATGTGATATCTGTATAATGTAAAATAATGTATAATGTGATATCTTGTAACAATTGTAAGTCGCCCTGGATAAGGGCGTCTGCTAAGAAATAAATAATAATAATAATAATAATAAAGGGCTTCAGACCAATTTAGTAATTAGGGGCAGCGGTTGGTTGGTTAATAATCCTGAAATAGGATGTTAGAGGGTTTAACGGCAGTCAGGGAGTTGGGATTGTTCTCAGTGTTACAGTACCTATTTTGTTTGAATCCAGAACACACCGATAATGCATTAGAATGTCCGCAGGAAGCACAAGTTGTGAACGGATTGCCAGTAGTAAAGTACTGAGATTATGTTTGCTTTGTGTTTCTTTTAAACTCCAAAGTGTGAGATCTGCATCAGGACTATCATGGCATAAAAGGTAAGATAAAATAATTGTATTATCTTTGTGAAGGTACGTCTGCAGTAAGAAATAGACACAGATCTTGGGTTCATAACTATGGAGAACTGGAGGCATGTAACCAATCTTTCATTTTGAATCGCAGCATCATATTTTATTTTACTTTTTTTTTTGTCAATTGCATTAATTTAATACCTGTTGGAAGGTATTTCAGCCACTATGCCTATTCAGGATGTGACGCTGCCAGCAGCAGATAAGTGACCATTTATACCAATTGTCCACTATAGGAACTGGGCAGAACTGGGCCCTGAAACACACAACAGATTACCTCCAGTCACGACTGATCTTAAATGGAATCATTATGTAACACCCAATTTAAAAGCAACATATACAGTAGTACCAAGCTGTGTGCCTCTGGACATGAACCCCCTCTCCCGTACATCCGAAATAAAAGTAAAACAGCATGTGTTTTAATGAATCAATACAATCCTTTCAGGAACTTTATTAATGGAATGAACTATACTGAAAAGAACATTCATTACTTGGACTTTTAAATTGTGGGCACAAATAATAACAAACAAACAAACAAACAAACAAACAAACAAACAAACAAACAAACTGATGCATAGTGATATCAACCCAGATACCACTTTGTCCCGTGGCATTAACCACACTATGTTGTGCTGTCTTGCGGTTAAGCTAAACTGTGATTGTGCAACTGTTTTTAAAACTCAGTTTGGCGTTGTTTTGGCAATACATTTCCTCTCAATACAATTGTAAGTAATTTCTTGTTTCTGCGCATTTCTTGAACAAAACTACAAAAGCCTAAAAACTACAATGCGTTTAATTATAAAACTATTTTAATCTGTCGTTATGACAGGTAAAGTGGCGGCACAAAGTCTGTTGGGTGAGTATGCCCACTTTTAAATTTGTATCCAATCGATAATCGCATGAGGAAATAAAACTACGGTTAAATAGAATGTGCTGTGTCATTGAGCACTGAGTGACTCGTGAAACGGAATGAGTTCTGCCCACTCACACTCACTATACATACATTACATTGCAAAGAAACGTACCTGTGTGGTTCCTGAGCTATACAGTGCGTACTGTAGTTTGGTGAGCTACTTTCTATAATATCACCATTTGTCAGGGCTTTGTGGCATTATCATTACTCAATTTTAGAACATGTGTAAAAAAAAAAACAAAAAAACACACGTAACTTTTACTGTTATCCCCAGAAACATATATAGATGTTTTACATGTACTGTACTTTGAGTTATAAACGGGACACAAAGTGCCGAAAAAAAAATGTAACAAGTAAATAAATAAATAATATAATTAAATTCAATTAAAAAAAAATAAAACATTGAAAAGTGGAACTGGAAAGTCTTTGTACAGTACCTTTCGAAATTGTCTGCTTGCCATTCTTTGTATCAGCTTTAACTTTATTCTGTCCACAGCACATGAAAACAGACAACTGTTTTCTGACACCTGCGTTTCCCATACGTGCTGTGTTATTATCTGTGCTACCTGCTCCATCATCATTAGTAAAGTGATGACTGTTACTATTATTTTTCAGTTCAATCTTTTCAGTTTCACGTTCATCCTCTTGTTCTAGGCAGTTAATCTCTATTTCTTCTCTGTCGAGCGCCACTGAAATGTCGTTATCATCATCGTTTCTACTTCTCCCGGTGAAGTTGTTCATTTTTGACGCTGTCACAGATTCGTGCCTTGTTTCCTCTTCCAGCTTTCTCTTCAGTGATGAGTAATGAGTTTAGTTAAATAAGTAACCTTGGTTTAGTACTGTCAACTCCTGTAGTGCTACATTTCACCAGTTGGGTAAATCGAGGGCTTTGACTGTCACAGCAGGTAGCCAATTAAAACGTTACCCAAGGTTTAAGTACGCATCACGCAAACCCAATTCCTGATTCCTGAAAACCCGAACAGTGCTGCAATTGGTTAACATAAACAGGGGATCAGTACAATGCTACACCGAGTCAGACCATGATGACGATGTGATATAGCCACACAGACAATATCCATGATACATATTTGCATGTGCTTTTAATAATAATAGGTCTTTTAAATAAATAAATAAATAAATAAAATAAATATTTAAAGTATTTTAACTGATATTCTAGTCTCTTTAATAGCTCTCTAATAGCTCTTAAAAACTCCAGAAAAATCTGATATATGATTTTTACTATACCGGAAAGAAGTAAGCCACCAATTATAGTGCGGAATTTTATAGCCTATACCTTTATTACAGTAAAAAGTGTACCATAAGTGATCCATAATCAAGGATTTCAAAGGAAGTCTTACCACTTATTATTAGCAAAAGTCCATTCTGTTTTTACTGTAACGTTTTTGTTTTTATTTTACATTTGCACTTTGATGAATGTGAAGCTTATTTGTATTGCCACAACACTATGAGTTTGATAGACGCTTGCTTTCCTCTCCCAAATTACTCCCAGTCTTACATAGCATGCCTCTTACTGTAGGCATGTGTGGTATTTTATCTGGGCCAATACCTAATGTTGTGGCAATAAAAATAAACTTACCATACATACCCCTTTCACACAGACGAGTTCCCTTTCAATTTGAAGATGACCACCAAAACATTATGTATGGGATATGCCTGCCTATTGGTAGGTATTTTCTGAGCTCTTCTATACCAGAGTTGCCGATAGGCCCCTTCCTGGGATGACGCCCTTGGTCCCGACTATTGAGGGGTTAAAACTTCCATGGAAGCCATTTCTCTTTTTGCCTCTCAAGACACTAAAGCAAGACCTTCTATGTTGGTATCTGAGTGTTTTTTGAAAAAGAGCTTGAGTCTACTGCAGTTCCCTTGCCTTTCAGGCTGAAAGCTGGCTTGCCGCTTTCACAGAATCAGTGACTCCTGATTCAACCTTTTTCTTTCTATCTTTCCTTAGCAACCTGCATGCACTCACGTTGCAGGCTGCTGCTTTCTATCTGTGGTATGTGAGTCGACTGCCTGTGCAGTATTGACTTAAAGGTGCGAGTGTTGTTGTCTTTTCCAACCTTTACTCGTGTGGGAGCACGTCTTCCAATGGGGCTAGGCTTCTCAGTGCCCTTGGTGCGCATAGCGCTCTGGTGTGTACAGTATTGGGCGTACATTGCTCGGCGTGTACGCTACTCGGTGCAAGGCAGTGTAATTAGTGCACACAGGGCTTGGAGCTACCCAGCGGCCAAATATGATAAAAGAATTTGATGATCAGAATTATACTGTACATGTCATAAATGTTATCGTATCAGGCAAAAAAAGAATAATGCATTTTATGTATGTTATCCTTTTTAAATATTAACACACGTGTGTAGATAATATTACAATATATGTATCAGAGTAGAACAAGTCTGTTGCTTTCTCGTCCAACAAGGGGATTTATTGAGGACTTTTTATTGTTAATATATATATATATATATATATATATATATATATATATATATATATATATATATATATATATATATATATTTTTTTTTTTACAGAACTACTAATCTTCATTAAAAGCGCTACCAAGTTTTGATTTATTTTGAACACATAGCCTGGAGCTCCCTCTTCAGTTTCCAAGAGGTAAATGATCTCAAATACATGTTTAAAGAACCAGTATTACATCCATTTAAGTTATAACGATGCCTGCAAGATGTATTGGATCTTGCTGTGCTATTTCCTATCTTCCTGGATAACTTGAAATAACTTTCAGTACTTTTTCAGCATTATGAACTGCTTTGGGCAACTCCGATCTATCCTGAAGCTGGGTGGTGTGTCTACATTTTTGCCTGCAGTCCCAGAATTAACATTTTCATTCTTTACAGTCAGGTAGTAGCAGGTGCACCATGATAATAGCTAGAAGTTGCAGCTATTATTCTCAATCAAGAGTTACCCTGAGCTAAGTTTCAGACAGTAGCTACTCAGGGTGCTAGCGCATGATCTACCGGGGATCGAATGCAGCAGTGTCATCTAGGATAATTGAACTCGATGGCCTATTGGTTTTAGATTTTTGTATTAAAAATACATGTTTAGATTATTGTAAAACGCCTACTGAAACAGTAGTTGTGTACAGTAAATTAAAAACCAAGATGTAAATCGAAAAAAACTAAACAAAAGAAACATGAAGGATCTGTTCTGGTAACCCAACTAGAAGGCAAAATGGGAAAACGAGAGAACGTCAAGAAAACCGTTTTAAGGTAAGGTAAAATTGTGTATAATCAAAATAGAATGCATAACTATATTACTGGATCTTTAAGAAAAGTGAAACCTGCGTTATATATTGGAAATTTAACCTGAAAGGAAAATAAGCCATCATACTGTTTTTTATAATGGAATTAAACTTTCAATGTACAGTATATATTTTCATTAAAAAGAGCATGTACATAAAAAAAATGATATAGAACTGCATGTCATTGATGATATGTGTTAGCCATTGGAGAGAGCCCATTCTCACAAAGTGTGAACTACATTTCTGATTTTTAGCTTGTAGCAGTGGCATCACAATAATGGCTTTGCCAGGCTTTGAATTCAGAGCTCCATCCAAAAATATTTTCATCAAAATACATGGACACATTCTGCTATTTTCTTTTTTTTATTGTTATTACTATACAGTTCAACAAACAACAATAAAAATCTGAGTTGTCAGGATACCTCCCCCCAAGCAACAAGAACTAAGTTTGCATTGCAACATATGTTAATTGTCTTACAAATATATGATTTTAAAATTGCAACAGCAGATCTTAATATGAAATATTTTTCTGACTGACACGGTCCCTCTTATATTTACAAAAGCTTCATTTATAAATAATTTTGCTTACACCTGGAAGACCGAAAAATGTAAACCTGTGATTTGGCAGATATTTGTTTTCTTCCAATAGGTTAATAAATAGATGACAAACTTACTATTATTATTATTATTATTATTATTATTATTATTATTATTATTATTATTATTATTATTATTATTATTATTATTATTATTATTCGCTTTAGTAACAGATGTGATTGCACAGTTATGTACAATTTATAATCCCAAGGGGAAAGTTAACAGTGGTCTTTGTTGAAAAAGAAAGGAAAATTCAAAAGCACTAAATGATGACCAAAACAGATGGATACTTCTATCAAGACATTCACCTGGAAGTATTATTAGTGGGATATATCATGCATATAATCCAACATGATGTCCATTTCCATTAAGTGCAGTTGTTCTTTACTGCAGTGTAAATACAAGTAAGGTCTGATTCTATTAATTGCTTAGGTCAAGTATGAGATGTTCATAAATCTGCGTTTTTCCCTTGAAACTAGAAGCCAGCAGAAACTCACGGTTGTCAATAGAAACGAGTGTAAAAGCCCTCGGAGCCTGGATATTTAACTCCTGGAAATTAACAAACTGGCCCTTCTTCACGTCCCAGCGGTAGACTTGTGTAAAGGAGTAGTCACTCCCGAGAATTGCATACTGCCAGTTGTTCACAGCAAAAGGCTGGAACACCATTGATCCTCTAGATGGCATCGTCTGTATCTCCAAAAACATAGAGCCATCCCACTTCATCACTTTAGAGTCCCCAATAAACCTGGTGAGGCAGATGTACAGGTCATTCTTCACTTTGAAATGCTTGACCGCAAAGACGTCTTCCATTTCAGGAATGTCCGTACGCCTATCAAACAATTTCTGGGATTTGTTCCACTGATAGATAACAGGGCGCTGGGAGCTGCTCGACAGAATCAAGTGTGGTTTGTTAGCTATTTCGAGATATTCCACATCCGTATCTCTGTACCAAGGGTGGAGGGACTGATGGGAGTAGAACCCATTCCCATTCCACTTGTACACTGTTGTAGAACCTGCTTTGGAACTGTCGGCAATGACAAAGTATGAGGTGCCATCGATTGTGAAGGTTTCCACGTCGTTAGGCTTCCTGATTTTGAGGATGTCAATATCCTGGATTTTGATGAACTTGTTTGCAGAGTTGTCCCGTTTGTAAATGTGGGAGCCTCCAAAAAGCTGGGCAACAATGATAAACAGCTGAGTATCTATCACCATTGGTTTGCAGACGACTGTGGAAGTGCCTTCAAAAAAAGAATACAAGACTATTGTATATTGTATGACAGTCGTATGAGCTAGTAAAAAAGGTAATAACAAAGGCTCTGAAACAATTCTTACCTCGCGTTAGCATTTACAAAAAATTGTAGTTTTACAGATGTTATTTTAACCTTTATTCAGATTAAACAATCTATCCTGCCACATCCACAACACTATTGGTGGCTTTCACAGGCTCTGATTAGCACTAATCCTGAACCACCTAATGTAGCTCATATTGGTCTGTGAAACCATTAGTCTAAGGATAAACACACTGCTTCCTTTCCTGGTTCACTCCCTGTACAACAAGTTATAGACCCCACCAGAGCACCACAGTCACTCTCTATACAGCACATAAGACCGTCTGTCACAGTTATATGAAGAGATATTAACATGTATCACAGTAAGTCAGGTAAATGCAATGCCAAAATGATTCTGATTGAGTGAAAGAGTGCACCACCTTGTGGTGGAATATTGTAATCAAGCCACTGTTCTTAGAACTGAGGATATCCTAAAGGGGGTTTGTTTTTTTTAAAGATAAACAGGATTCCCCTAAATAAGAACAGATTTTGAGATGTATAATCTACATTTTCCTAGTATGTATACGGTATCATATTATATGTGCTCAGTATGATTTACTTCTCTTGTCATACTAATTAACCTTTCCACCAAAAATTTCACCTCAGTGAGTAATGCAACTCTAAATGCTTCCTGGCCTCACTCTCAAAATCAGCCTTGAGGAGTCTTTTCAAATTATTTTTTGCTGGAATTGTTAGTAAACTTAGTGAATAATAGTTAAAGCAAAAAATACAATAGAGGCTCATCCAGAAAACAAATACTGGAATATTAAACAAGAAGGAAAGTAAACCTTAGACAAATGTAGATGATATAAAGTATCCCATTAAAACGTTGGTTATTACCCTTAAAAGGGTGTATACTTCACAGTTGTGCCTAATAAGTAAGTACAAAATCTAGTGTAGATTAGTCAATGGAAGATATTGAAAATAACTTACTGCTAATGTTATCATAATTCCGGAAGACCATTTCAACATGGTCCCATTCTAGGAAGCTGCACTTCCCGATAAAAGGCTGGGCAATTACAATATAGTCATCGTTCTTGTAACTGAAGGAATCCACTGAAATTGACTCAAATTTTAGGGACTGGTATGAAGCAAATTCTGTAAAACACAAAAAGGAAACCATTGGCAATTTAGCATTCAAACCCTTTTCATTTTCTGTGCACTTGCAGAGCTGTCAGGGGCTCTCATGGTCATGGTGACAATCAGAACCACTCCTGACTACAGCCAGTGCCATTGTCTCTTACAATTTGATAAAATGTCTCGGTTTGCTTCCAAATTACAAGTAAGATGTATTCTGCAATCAGGTTTTCTAATCAAGCCACTGAATGACAAGATCTTACACTAAAAAAAATAGGATCAATGTGAATTACTTTTGAGTATGTATTACAAAACTGCTGTTAGAAATGAATTTAACAAATAACAATCACCTGTTGTTATGCAGTCAAATGATTGCGGCACAAGGTCGTTGATTTTCTTCCCTTGATATGCTGGTGGGTCTGCACAATAGATTTGATCCACAGTTGCATTTGTGTTGTGCATCCATTCAACTAACCACTTCAATTTGCAGTCACAGTTAAAGGCATTGCCTCTGAGATCCCTGCAAAGCAAAGATGATGAGAAATATAAAGACGACCTTAGAGCTGGGACACTTATGGGACAATTTTGACTATGATTTTGATAGTATTCAGTGATATATTGTACAGGTAGTGAACAAAAAAAATGGAAACACCTGGGTAAATGAGGGACACCAAGTATATTGAAAGCAAGGGCTTCCACACAGGTGTGGCTCATGCGTTAATTAAGCAAATAACATCCCAGCATGCTTAGGGTCATGTAAAAAAATGCTGGACAGGCCTGGTTGCCGATAATTATGGCTAGCATGGCTGCAAGAGGAGACCTCAGTGACTTTGAAAGAGGGGTGATTGTTGGGGCGCGTTTGGCAGGAGCTTCAGTGATCAAGACAGCTCAACTTGCTGATGTTTCACGAGCAACAGTGTCTAAGGTGATGTTGTCATGGAATTCTGAGGGAAAGACATCATCAGCAAAGGGCAAGAGTAGGCAGAAGCGCATACTCCAGGATCATGATATCCATGCAATAATTCAAAGTGCAAGGCAAAACAGGCGAGCAACTGCAGATCAATTGACTGCAAATTTCAACCTGGGGCGCGAGCAGCCAGTTTCATCAAAAACAGTCCGCCGAGAACGCCACAGAACGGGATACCATAGTGGCCCAACGCCCTATTAAGTGACTTTACATTGGTGTTTCCATTTTTTGTTCACTACCTGTATGTATAGCTTTAAAAAAAAAAAAACTTTGGCACACTCTGTTTTCAAATTTTTTTGAATTACTTAATTAAGCGATTGAGCACTAGTATTATTTTTCACAAAACATATTTAGACAAAATCTTTGGAAATGATGCAGAATTCAAACAGGAATAAGAGGTAAGTAATCCTTACACAAAAACAAGTCATTTACTAGGGAGAATGTGTCAGTTTAAAGGGCCTACTACAAAAAGTTTGAAAGCTGCATGAAAAGCTTTGTGAGCTCTTCCACTTTGTGTTGGTAATGTAGCTTTATCTGGTTCCTCTGGTCCTATATACAATGAGTGCCATTGAAGTGAACAATACTGATTACCTTTAGATAAAATATTGAGGGATGGATATTGTGAAAGGAATCACAGCTCTGCTTTCGATGTTTACATTTTTTTACCTGAAATTGCAGATAAGTGAAATAAATATGGACTTAGATTATGCATTTCCTTTGCTAAGCAATAAGCAAGAATAAGAATTCATACTTACACCTTTATTAATGCCTCCAGGCCTTTGAAAACATCTTTAGGGAGTGTCTGAAGATTATTATATGCCAGGCTCCTGCAAATACATTTTTTAAAACCATCCTCAATAAACTGTGGTATTAACCTAACAAATCCAGTAAGTGCAAATCTTTTTTTTTTCCTTTTTTTCATTTAGAGTAATCATGTATTTTAACCCTATTTTCTCCCTAATTTGAAATTTGAATGTTCCCTCACCGCTGCAACCCCTGTACCAACTCAGGAGGACTGGGCATCCTCTATTCCTGCTGTCTTGCCAAATGTCTCTTTTCAAATGATAAACAAACTCGGCAGATGTTTTCAAGCTGCTGAATTCTGGGGGCAGAGTTCAGCCTAACAGTACTCCACGTGGTCTTGTCTGGTGCCCAGCCAATAGTGGTTGCTATAGAGCAGCCAATTGCCAGATTTTCCTTCCTAACTCAGCACAACAATCGCATAACTTGCCCTCCACTTGAAAAGATACTGTCACGTATATCAGCAGCTGGTACTAACCAAACTGATTTCTGAACTGTTACCATATAAATATCAGTAATGAAACTTCTAGTCTAAAATATTTTTAAAAATTATGATTTTATTCAGTGGGTGACCTTCAAGATCTATTTTTCTATTGCTTCTGTAATTTTGCATTGGCAGTTTTTTTTCAACACCTTGCCCTTGTTTTGCATTGGCAGTTTTTTTTCAACACCTTGCACCTTGTTCAGCGTCATGCTGTTTTGATGTTTTACCACAACAATGCAGATCATTTTAAAGTGGGGGCCTGTTACTGATGTTATTAATAATTTAAAAACCTTATCAGACGGACTATATACTGGTAGCAGCATGAGTAAAAGCAATTCAAGAATGGGTTCATTAAAAATGAAACCACTTTGTGCAAGTTTGAACCCTGCTTACCTAATTCCCCCTAAATATCCCTTTGGAAAATAAACAAATTGATTGGCAGATGGCAGGTTTTTGAAGTATTCATGTGAAGTGTAAATCACTGCAATATAAAATGTAAATACATTTTATATTTATTATATAAAACCAAGGTCATCCAAAATAGTTTTTTCGTTTGTTTGTTTTTAATGTTAAAAACATATTTCAAAATTCAAATTATCTGATGAAAATTAATAAAAACCTACGGTGCTTGCCTAGCACAACAAATCATGCCAATATGCGCTCACAAATAATTACTCATAGATCCATTAATTGCCAGTGGGTGGGAGATTCCTGCAGCTGCCCATGTTTCACTCCTCAGCCATTATGAAGGTGTATTCAACAAGTCAGTCACATTACAAGACTCCAAAACATCAAACAACAGGCCCAGGTGTAGGTGAGTTTATTCTTTTTTGCTTGAATGTTTTATTTTGGCCCTCGTGCCGTGTTTTGTTTGTTTTGTTAAATAAACATGTGCATACGCACTTAAACTAAAGCTATCTGTCTCTGGATCTCTCTCCTGCCGGTAATAGCTTGGGCAGTGATGCTACCCTGTCACAATGATAATTTGTTTTTAAGCGTATTGTACAAGGAGGTAAACATTCTAAGGCCTGCCAAGTTGCTAATACACACAATTAATTTATAGAAAAATACCTTAAAATGTGTTCTGTTCATTTTCTTTCACTTTTTTTCCGTTGGTTACCTGAATAAATCTAGACATTTTAGGGTTTTTTTTTTTACTTTGCTGTCTACTGCAGTAGAATGTTTGTTTGTTTTTTCAACTTAAACTTGTTCAATTTCATACACTGTAGTAACCAAAAGCTGTTGTATTTAAACATATTGTGTGCACTATTATTATTGTTAAAATAGGTTGGCGGGGCAGGTGTTAAATTCTTCAATACATCCCGTGAGAATGCGTGGTCGGCAGCTAATAATTTATTGACGAATTGACCATGCTTATTAGAAAACCCATGCGGAATGTGGTTGAGGGATAAATGAGGTAACCAGTTAATCCCTCAACCACTATATATACCAGCGGCTTTTGCTGACTGGGGTTGGTTGTTCAGAGAGGAGGAACGAGAGAGATCAGTCAGAAAGTAAGAAATAAACAATTGCTACTCGTGTGGTGTATAGACAGGCACGATACTTGTTTTGTTTGTGTATATTTATTTTGGCCATCGTGCCGTTTTGTAAAAGTCTTGTGTTTGTTTGCTTGATTTATTATTTAATAAATACGAGCGTGTTGGCCACTGATCCTGCAGTACTATTGTGTGTATTTTCTGGTCTGGTGACCCACCAATCCATCCTGTCACAGGTGGGTATTGTAATTTTAAGCTGCATCAAGTTTTAATTGTGCACAAATGATTGTGTTACCATTAGTTTTTGTATGATTGCCAGCTCTGTGCTAACAACAGCACAACTACTACAACAAAATACAACTAAGCAAATCTGCACCTGCATTTGTAATGTCTACAACCAGATGCATCTCAATGGTACATGGCAAATTAGTAATACATTTTAACAATGTATAATCTGCATAATGATGTATGACATCGATCACAAAAAAAGTTGACAAAACTGAATCATAAAGCCTTTTTACTTCTTTGTGCTGTGAACTGCATGCATAAACAGCGTTGAGGAGTTTTAGGAATACTAGTTGAAATCTTTTCAAAGTTACATGTGTGTAGCTCTCAGTCAATAAATACCCAATCAACATGCTTTAGGAATACAAGCCATTTTACAGGAAAAAATATGGGGCAAAAACAAAGTGGAGGTCAGCATGAAATGGTAGGATTTATTACTACAACAACCACAATCAAGAAAAAGAGCATATACTTACAGGTGAATAAGTGACTTAAGTCCTTGAAAAGCATTTGGAGAAATCGATTTGATTTTGTTGTTTTCGATAAACCTGTGAAAGCATTTCCATATTGTAGTTATTGTATGAATCCACCTACATAAACTACTGTCTATTAAGAATGTGCAAAAAAAGAATACAAGTTGATATTACTTACAGGTACTCGAGGTGTGGGAGACCAAGGAAAGCATCTTCATGAATGGCCTCAAAGGAGTTTGCAGTGAACAGGCTACAGAATACATCAAATAATGTCATTTAAAAACAACCACAGAGATCATTCCAGAAAGAAGACCCTTCCACAGTTTAAGTTTAAGCTATTCAACCCTTGAAACATGCTTGCCACTCTGTGTGTCAAAAAGGCCAACTTCCAGCAGTGAGAGGTTACAAATGTAATTGTCCAGCTTGGCTATAGACTTTTGCCCAAATTACGTATTTAAATAAAACATTGATGCAGTATTATTACATTGAACGTGGAGCATTACAACTTTAAGCACTAGTTAGAGCTATCAATGGCATTATATCATTGGCAATAATGTTTAACAGCATACAAGGAAGAAATAACATGCGTTTCCTAATTTATCTGCACAATCAAACTATCAATCTAATAAAATGACTGGTTCTGTTTGATTAACTTACTGTACCCTGTATCTTTAATTTGTAGACATATGATCTATGTAATTAACTAACTGCTTGATGTTTTCTACAGTTTTAACATCATTCCTGCTATTAGACAGATGTCTAAAAAAAAGACAACTTACAACAACAGTTCTACCTAACAGCCTATAGACAGTGCAACTAGAAATTGTCATTATTTTCATCTTTTTTTGGAAAGGAAGCTAACAGAAGGTAAACAATAGCTGTGATTTAATATTCAATAGAGTTTGATGTCAACCTGCTGGTAATTTAATGATATTCCTGGGCTATGGTGAAGGAATTAATAATAACCAATTAAGCTTGTTTTGATAAATTAAATATGGGTTGGTGTTCATAAAAACGTTTGTAGTTTTCCCTTTTTTGAGTTTAAAATAAGATAATTTTGGATTTATTAAGGTGTGAGTATGGTCACAACAGTGGGTCAGATATCTAAGCTTTTTTTTAAGTTCCGGTGCAACACTTTCTATTACATTTAAAAGTAAAAAGAATGCTAAGGAAAGTAACGTTGAACTGAAGCAAAAGCTTAAACAGTTTGGCTTGATGTGTTGATATATGCTGTAGACTCCACTATATGATAGCAAATATGCCAGAAGTTTTTGTTGGGGACAAAGTACATACAATATTTCCATTTTCAGGATAACCTTTTTTTTTTTTTAATAATATAATTAAATATTGTTTGTACTAATATTCAACTATATAAACTGAGCCATTCCCATAAAACCCCAATTGTTGTTGTTATGTTGTTTTTTTTGCTTTGATGCCAAAACATCAGTCATTGTTAGTGTGAATCATGGCACCTTACTTCTTATTCTTCATCGTTTAATGATTTATTACACTTATCAAGTCCAAACACATTACTCATTTTCTCAAGCTGAGACACTATACATCACTCCCTGGTTATCAAATCCTATTCTGCTCATCAATTGCTCTGATAATTAACATAACTCTGGGATTGTTCTTTTGAGACAAAACACCCTCATTTTTTTTTTTTTTTTTTTTTACTGTTCGTTATGTTATCGCCACTCCATGCATGATCATCTTTTCGCACAGTATCTTATAAAATTTTAATTAATCCTACAGTGCAAATTACGGTTGAAGAATACGAGTCCAAATTGATTAGATTATATCTGGGAAAATGCATTTCAGCAGAATATAAATGGATGCTATAGCCTACAAGTAAGCACCAATGAGTAGCAATGTGTTTATTATGTTTTTCGGCGATAAGACACATGATGAACTAAAGTACAATATATATATATATATATATATATATATATATATATATATATATATATATATATATATATATATATATATATATATATATATATATATATATATATATTCTTAAAGCAAAAGGTGAATTAGAATTAAGTCCTTCAAATCCCATTTATTGACTAGAACCAGTACACATTCTACTGACAGTAAGAAATCATAAAACGATTAACATCATGGCTGAAGAATGACAATATTTACATAGAAAGGAAAGGTTACCGGTAGTCGTGTTTTGCGCACCTACTGCCAGCAGCTAAACCTGTTGCCTTAGTGCCAGAAAAATCCTTCTTTTAACATCTAATTTACAGTTCTGTTTTTGAGATCTTTTACAGAGAAGCACGCTAAGGTTCCGAGTACACTGTGTACGTTTGACTTGGAGTCCTTTGCTTACATTTTTTAAAAACACATTTCCTTAAACAAGTCCAACCCTTATTCAATCAGCTATCCTGCACAGACATAAAACGAATACTCTACCGTTTTGCTGTAATGCTGCAATTCTCTGCAGACTACTCGCCAGTTACTGCAACGCAAACCTCTCACATCTCCAGAAAACGCCCTTTGAAATTATGAATAAACCTCATCTGACTTAACCTTAAGACTATTTTCATATATTCATTAGGTTTTGAGATTCAGCATAAACTTATCTCCTATATGTAACAAAAAAAACCTGCTACTGGTTCGCTGTTTAAAGCTATTATAACCTGCTGACCAAAAATGTATAACATTGAATCTCACAGAAGCTGCAGTGCTGGTGTGTGCAAGAAGCTTCCTTCAGGAATTTCGTTGAATCCAGATTTAACAAACGATCTAAAAAATAAAAAAGCCAATGTGTTACATGGGGGGGGAAGCATGATAATAATAGAGAGCATTACAATAATTAATCCAATAAAAGGACGTTCAATAGCCTATTGCCTTATCCATTTAAATATTAAATATTAATCAGAAATTGCGATTAGGAAGGTTTCACAATTTAAATGTAAAATAAAATGTTTAATCTTTTGGGATGTCGAAAACTAAAATAAAAACACCAAAAATGCCGGTGTAATCCTAATTTGATACTGTAAACACAAACAAAACGCACTCAAGCACACACACACACACATACACACACACATGCAGATACACACACAAACATTTTATTAATCCATATTTCCAAATGCACTTACAAAGAAACGACATCAGGGGGAAAACTGCGAGGAACTGATCTTATATTTTCGCATAGAGCATTATCTCTTGTGCATATACACGACGTGGGGCATCTGGGTTGCCTTGGTCTCCTGCCTTCTATTGAAACAAGCAAAGATGCAATCCAAAGGAAGAGAGCGTATCTTTTGAAGGTTTTGTTGGCATATCCCATCCTTGTGATCCACTCTGGTTACAACCAGCGCGTCGAATATCGTAGAACATGAACTAGGTTCCTTTTTTCTATATGTATGATTTCTTGCACTGGAGGCCAAGACAGCCGGTTGTTTTTTTCTTTTCCTTTTTCTTCTCTTCTGCCTCTGCCGTGTAAGGAATCTGCCGCTGATCTATATTCACAGCACTGAGGCGTTGATCTAAAGCGATTCTTTCTGCGAGGCGTTATAGCACAGGGAGGATGATTTCTTCAAACTGGAAGATTCCAAAATATATAGATATATATATATATACACATATATCAAAAGGTAAGAATCGCCAACACTTTGCAGCACAGGGACGACGAATGGAGTGCCTCCCTTCAGAAATACATACAGTAAAGTCAATAGCCTATACCACGAAAAAAAATATTGTTTTATTTTTCATAAACGACGAGCCATGCGCTAATTTAATTACACAATGTTAGGCTATATGTCAGGCTCAATTCAACATGACACATATAGAATCAACGATGCCTCTTAAAATAGACGTCTACATAGCTATTGGCTAAACCCTGGGGTAAAAAATTGAACGGTCTATAACCCCGAGGGATATTTTTCCAGTCGATGTTATAGATGGATGATGTTCCCTACTTTTAGTACAATAGGTAAAAAAGGTAATTAAGGTAAATTGTACATGACACATCAGCGTGCATTTCATGACAGGCGCTGTTTAATGTAAAAAAAAAAAAAAAAACGCGATTTATTTTTACATTTAAAACCTATATTGTTATCAATAGAATAGCCTTATTTACATCATTTTTGCTAAATTATTCCAAACGCAAGCAGTTGTGCTGTCACTGAAACTTGTCAAATGCTTGTCATTCCTTTATATATCTGCATTCCAAGCAAATGATGATATTTTTTCTTATCTTTTACCTTAAAATAGCGAGAAGCTATAAAGTTGCGTTTTGCTTAGCCCGCTGCCCCACAATACTATACTGCACACCCTACGTTCATTGCAATAGCCCAACATACACAGCTACCAACTGTTTCTATTAACTGCAGGATACATAGCAGTGCTACAAAATAACCTCCCACCGCCTGACCTTGAAAATAAAGGTTGTTGTTGCATCGTATTTTGTAAGCATAGTTTTTGAACTAATAACTAAAAACACTGGAGTTTTTTTATTATTATTATTATTTAATTTAAAAACCTTACATTGTGTTCAGAAATCCAGTTTTGCTTCTTCACCGCTTGCTCAATTGTGTGGAGCGGTAGAGATCCAACTGCTGGCGAGTTTTCACTTTTGTGTGCATTGACATCAATGAGTCGCGTATGCCGCCTGTTACAAAAACGGATAGCTACAGTATGACCCCCTTACCAATAACTGAGTTAAAGTCTCTTTTTCACCGTGTGGGCTATAGCGTTCTACATTTATTGACCCAGGTCGCATTAACCATTTAATAAACTAAATACACATAACCTTTGACATTAGGGTCAACAATACATTATTCAAGTTTTTTTTTTTTAAATATTATTATTATTATTATTATTTATTTCTTAGCAGACGCCCTTATCCAGGGCGACTTACAATCGTAATATGAACCTGTAATGTTGCCTGCTGCAGAAATGCTTTATTTATTTATTTGAAGGTATATATAGAGGATAGAACCACAGATATGCACCATATTGTTTCTGTTCCTGTCATTGGTAGTTTGAGAAATCATTATGTTTACAGTCTAATTTACTTTGTATTCAGATATTTAACCAGGTCAGAACTTTTGTCTGTTTTGGAATTGGGCCAGGATACTGGGATTCACATCTCTACTTTTCTCCTCTAAAGATGGTATTAAAAAAGTTCTAGCTCAGAGGGGAGAATGCTCACATTTTATTGAGCCACATATATCACTTGATGTATTTCAATGTAGTCTTTGATCCTATGGAAGCAGATTTCAAGTTGGTCTTAATGTACAGTCAAACTGGTATTAGAGGCCACTGACACAGAATGAGAACCTGTCTACAGTGAGCACTCCAGTGTATACTCAAGAACATAAAGACCACGGTCTATTGAACCGCTTTTACACATTCTATCAAGCAGCACTATAAACAGGTCTGATTGTAATTGGTATGGCTTGAACATTTATACATTGCTATAAAACATGCAACTAACATATGTATAGGTGATGAACCTGAAGCTGATGAAAAAGTAATTGTTTGCGCACTTCTCCCTATAACAACCTAGTTTATAGATGTGATTGATAATCATTTGTATGTGTAAACCAAAAAAAGTTTGACCTTTTACCCCTTTAAAGGCAAGGTCCTGTCTTGGTGCACTGAACTCAGGATCAAGTAACAAACCATGAACACCTATTTGTGTATCAAAACCAGTGCTAAATAGTTGCAGTTGCTATTCCAAACTCTGTTTTGGCTGGTTGCTAAGCACCTTGACTGTTTTCCAACTTCTAGATACTCAGAATGCAGATGCTGTTAAATGGGGGCTCTTTGTTATATGCAATGGGGGGTTCAAACCCAGCAGAGTCTGAATAGGACTGAAGTTCTTTCTGACAAGTTTTCTCCTTGAGGCCAATTCAGTCACTTAAAAGAATAAGTGGATTGTTGTTCATTTTTGGCAACAAGCAGTCTGTGCAGTGCCCCCTTTTTGTTATGACCTTGTTTTGCAGCATGAAAAAATTTAAGGATAATTGGTCTCTTGTCTTCATGAGATAATACAAATGGCCCATCTCACACAAACTCATTATGCAAGTTGAAAAGTTATGGAGTGTTGTAAGACCATGGCATACTATCCCAACAATTTAGCAAGTATACTGTACTTCTGTCGGGTTAAACTTTCTTTCATTTAAACTAATAACATGCACACATTTTATACTTTTCTAAAGCAATGAAACTGAATCAACCTGCCACTCGTGGGTCTGTTAATTTACTTGCAATGTAAATATTTATGATATTATTCATATTTTAACGAATACCGGTAATTGACCTGCTTTGCTAGAAAACAGATTCTTACATTTACTCTATTCCTAACCTTTTATTTTCTACTCACCAGGGGTAGGTCATCATTTCCATTCTATTGATTCTATTCAAAGATGATGTAATCTGCAGCAACAGTGAAACATACCAAGACATCTACTCCCATGAATCATAGAACTTGTTTTTTATTGTAGACTTGGCTTATACAAACGAGTGAGTACCACTGAGATTTTTTTAAAACAAAACATATTGTCTAACTACCAATACTGTTTTTCACAGTGGCTGTCTTTGGCAATAGATGCAATTTCCTTGCGCAGAACATTTGCTAGATAACATCCATTCAAAACAAACATGCATGGGGAGAGAACATCTTATGAATGGGGACTGTTTTTTGTAACATTAACAGGAATCGCATTGAAATCTGAAACAGTTTATAACATTGACATTCATACCATCCATGCTCTGGTGGTTGGTTTAGATATGTTACGGTAAGTCCAACTACAGTATTGGCAAATCTCAACATGTACTGGTAAATGTCGACATTTAGCAAGTAATGTCAGAAATAAACACGACAACGCTCTACTGCAAACATTTACTGGTAAAGCTCAATAATAACCAAGTGACTTTATGAACAAGCTATCGGTAAATGTCTGAAATACTATATATATATATATATATATATATATATATATATATATATATATATATTAAAATATATATATATATATATATATATATATATATATATATATATATATATATATATATATATATATATATATATCTTCATAATTCCTGACATTTACCAATAAGCTTTGATAAATCATAATATTAACTGGTACATTTCCAAAAAACAATATATTTCTTCATAATTCCACACAATTACCACCTTACTTGGTTGTAACCGGTGAAGTGTTATTTCCAGGTACGTGGTAATTGTTATGTAGCGCACTGCACTTGCTCACGCATGCCTAAACAACATCTGCTAAAAAAGCAGGGAAGTGCCATTTCAAATCTGGTACGTTATGCTGTTTTCAGTCTTTTACATCATTGGAAATTTAATTTATCATACTTTCCAGTCTTTTACATAATTATTAATGTAATTTATCATATTTTTCCACCATTAAGAAAACAGTATCGTCTTATACATCTTTTTGTAAAACAACTGATTGTCTGTTTGCAGTTTAAGTTTGCAACAAAAAAAAATAAAAAAAAAATATGCACAGTAATATAATGGTAAATGTACCTCTGTTTGACAATTGGAAAACATCCATCAGATTGCAATTGATTTCACCTGTACCAAAATCTGACATCGTACCACTTTGTGACAACGTATCGCTTTCTGACATTACAAGGCTCAAGTGTTGGTACGTGTACCACAGTCTGACGATGTAGCACTTTTTAACACTACACCGCTATCAGATCAAAAATTACCATAACAGATACACTGTTTATTTGGTTTTTTTTTTACGGATGATATTTGACACTTCTGCAACTCAAGTATATCGGCCAAACTGATTAAATAACACTTAAAAAAAACGCAATACTTTTTCTTACTTATGAACACACGGAGAAATATTCATTTGCATTAAATTTAGAAACATACTCCTCCCTCAGGTCGGTAATCATCTAAACATATAGACGGAATGCGCTCTTAAAAATAATAATAATATTAATGTGCCTCCCTTTCCTTTCTTCCGTCGTCGCTGCCTTATGACGTCATCGAATCGCTGCTGAAACTGGAGCGTAGTGAAACCATGGACAAAAACAGATCACTGAATCTTGTAAAGGTAGACGCGATTATTAATACAAAGAGCAGTTTGCTAAGTTGTCTAAACGTTGTATGAAGCCATTTTCTTTGTACAGCACACGGAATAGATGTACGCTATCAAAATACGCTACCGAGTCTCATGTATCAACCAGTCAAATATTACTGTATTTCTAGTATCTATCTATCTATATTAATATTCCAGCATATGCTCCCACCTTCGTTACAGTATCACTTCTTGTATAAGCATGTATTTTTGTAACTCTAAAAAGTGTATGTCTGTCTGACCTTCAACGTTTTACAGGTACAAAACTATTATTTTACCTGTTCCGCCCATTGTTGGCCTTATCACAGCAATATATTTTCCAACAAAATCACGATCGGGATATAGGAAAGGTAAAATAATCCGTTTCTTGTAAACATTGCATGGTGCTCAAATTGCAGACATGTTACCTGTGCTAAACTGCCACTGGTTGTCTCACATTATGTCATAAACATCTGGTATTCTGCTACAGATACAAATCTATTTCTATGTATCAAGTTCAGGTTGCATTTTTATCTGTTAACCTTAATCTAGGTTTGAAGTGTGAAAAGAGTTCAACTAAAATTTAGTATGTATAACTTGAGAAAACGACCTTTGTGTTCTGTTAATGCTAACATCGGTTATTTTAATAGGGGGCTGTACTGGTACACTTTTGTCATGGGTCCGATTGCTTAGGTTAGTATATCGCTTCTTAAAAAAAAAATGGAACATATGGATTTGTTCATCCCTAAGCTTTTTAAATTATTCCGATACATATTTTTTTAGAGCTGACAAGGGTTCAACCCAATCTAATGAAAATAATGTAGCCCCTGTGCTGTAATAACATCCAAAGCACAGTATGTCACTGTTGTCTAAAAGGCTGTGTGCTGTGCATTGAACTGGTATATCAAATATTGAGCTCCTCTGAAAAATGCTGAGGCTTGCAGGTGAGATGTAATGGTGTAATTGTATTATTGCTTTTAACAAGTGCTCTCTGTTGTGCAGTGCATCAATCATTTAAAAAAAGCCAGAGTCAGAAGATTACATGATGATTTATAGATTGAGAGCATCAAATAGGCATGGGCTTTTATTTTTATTTTTGATTAATGTGTCATTTATATAATGGATGAGGATTCAGTTAT
Organism: Acipenser ruthenus; assembly: GCF_902713425.1. Classification (NCBI taxonomy): domain Eukaryota; kingdom Metazoa; phylum Chordata; class Actinopteri; order Acipenseriformes; family Acipenseridae; genus Acipenser; species Acipenser ruthenus. The sequence continues at coordinate 27,806,482 of NC_081201.1, forward strand.
ACTAATGTAATATTTAAAGATAAGCATGTTTTCCTTTTTAGTATTTTATTAATATACCCCATTGTTTGGATTTCCCAAGATTCAAGTCTTAATAACAAAACCCATCCCCTTAATTTTCCATATTCAATTGCACTTTCTATTACCAGAGGTTGTGGTTGTGCAGAAGCACTAATACAAATCCATTAGAAGGTGATACTATCAATGTTCTATGGAAAACCACAGTGATTGCTAATAAAAAAAAGAATACAGTATGCTGTTTTAAGTAACAAAACTAGTTACAGGTTCATTCAAAACAGATAATTGAGTATTTTGCAGTGCTAATATGTACTGTATTTAAATGATTAATGTTGATCATAAATATAGGCTCTATAACTGATTACTAAATGGGTTTACAGAGTTCCTTTACAAATATGAAGTAAACCTGCATGGATAGAAACATACGAGAATCATTCTGTCCTGCAGCTCAGAAGGTCACCATTTTGATGATCCATCCTTGCTGGTAAATTTGAAACCTTTGTGGTCTGGTGTTTAGTTGCTCAAGCTTGCTGAGGTAGTTTTAATATAGCTGTGTGACGCAAGCAGTTTATGGGAAATATGACCAGATTCTGCTTATTTTGTTTGTTGTAGCTTGCAGTACACATTGAGTTTTTTTCCCTATGTTATTTCCATCAGCTAAATAATGAACTGAGGTAGAAAAATCATTCTGCACTTATGAGGAAAAACTGTGTGCACAGCTGAGTAACACACATTTAAGCATATTTTATATTTTAAACCAAGCTGATGATAACCTGGTACCTTCCAAATGCATATACCACAACATAACTTTTTAGGAAGCTGCACAGCATTGATTGATTAGTTTAAGCTGTAGAGCAGAATGGTCATGACAAATGGCTACTTGAAAAAACACCATGTATCATAATATGCCCAGAACAGTATTACAAATAGGTTGGCCACAGCTAGTAAATCATTTCTAGAATATAAACCATTCAACCTGTTCCAGGAAAATACATGTCACATTAATATAGTATGTTTCACCCTTCATAGCTTCAGCATCACAAATCTAAACTGAAACAAGGTGGCAGTGTTGAAATGCTGTTTATAATGTGTTCCAGGTACATGGTGTTGGGGGTTATGACTCAGACTTTAGTGATGATGAAATTCAAGAAGAAACATCTGACCAGAAAAAGAAAAGGTATGTTAATAAAGAGTTATACTTAATTAATTATCATCCTGTAAAGCTACATCTCAGTTTCATAAGACGGTGAAAAACTCAGATTATAAATCTTTCAAGTGATGAAAAGCCCGGACCAAACTACTGGCAGCTGTTTTATATAGTAATCCATATCACTTGCCATTGAAGCTTTGCAGTATTTGAAGTTACAGTAGTTACTGTATTTTTTGTTATTGCGTCTATTCACTTGATTTAAAATGTGACAGGTCTCAATAATGCCACTATATACAGGGACAACCAAATCCTTTTCTTTTGTGGCTTAAGTCGGTTCCCTAGAGGTGGAATGTAAGTGCATTAAATGACTTTCTTAAAAATATGTTGCTCTAGAGAGCTTCTTGAAGAGGGATGTGCTTAAAAAAAAAAAGGTCTCCCGTGAATTAGTCATTACCTTGGGCACTGTATCATGTCTGCTGTTTTTGATGTGCTTAGAAATGGACTACCAATGTCTTATCAGCACATTTTTATAACTGCATTACCTATACTTCAGAATTACATCTTTAGTGCTGTCTATCATTATTCTCTGATGCTTTTAGCAGGAGCATTTAAGCAGAAAATCTATAGTATCCTTTTAAAATAATAGAATAATGGCTGTATGTGCCACAGACAATACCAATGTACTGCTACCTCAATGTACTATGAATAGAGTGTTTTCAGACCACGTTACAGAAATCTAACTGTCATTTCTTTGTGTGGTTCTGATCCAAATGCCACTGTGAGGCAATGATTTAAGTGTGGTTGGAGGTTGAGGCATCATAGATTTTGGATAACTTTCTTCCATTTCTACATAAGTTTCTGTAATCTGTTCATTGATAGCTATTGTTATGTATAATAAAAACATACATTAGATGCTGTTTAATTTGGCTAATTTATTTATGTTTTCAATTATTTTTTAGGATACGTAAAGATGACCCTCTGCTCCAAAAGACATTTCAGAAAGGAAAGCATGTTAAGTTGGTCCACAAGCATCTCGCAGCTCAAGAATGGGATAGGTGTGTAAATATTTACTGGTTTCAACTTAAGATCTGAATGAACAAAAGATACACAACTTTTACAGAACTTGTAGCAAGATTAACTTCTTAAAGCCATCTGAGTATGAATCTCTGAACACAAAATTCAACGTTCTGCAAGCCAGATGTTGGTGCCTTGTACAGTGTGTTGAACAAAATGCAGGCCATAGTGGCAACAGGTCTCAAGAGCATATACAGTACAGTACTGTTCAAAAGTCCAGCAACGTACGTATTTTTAGAAAAGTATTTTGTAACATAATCAATAAAATTGTGTTACATGGGATCTTAATGCATGTTTTCTTTTTTACAGGGAAGAAGCAAGAAACAGACGGCATCACTTGATTTCAATGAATGCTGTATCCTTTAAGTTCTTTCTTGTTGTCCTGAGTTGCAGTATAAACATCTCAACGGTCAAGTCGGCTTCTTAATATGGCTTCAGATGGATATCGATAAGATATAAAGCATTCAAGCTCATTGGTCCTTGTTTACAAACAGTAGTAGTCAAGCTGCCATGATGGTAGATGCACAGGTGCCTCTGGAGGATGAAACTTCAATCAGCAGGAAAGGTTTTTGTTAGTCAAAATTAGGCCTTGTGGGGCAGGCTGTCTGTCTAGAGATACGTCTTTACTGGTTAGACATAAATGCCAAAGGGTTTATTTTAATGCTTTGTTTTTTATATTTCTGTTGTCCCCTTTTGCTGTAGAAGGCTTGGGATGGGTTTAATCTGTAGAGAGATTTTATAAAATGCACGACAAGATAACTGCTTATAGGACCTTAACATTATATAGTAATTATCATAGGGAATGTGATTTATGCTAAGGCCAAGGGACAAAGAGGGGCAGATGGAACAGAGGTTGAAATCCCATATATTACTTGGAAAAATGGTCTGCTTTTGTAATTGAATGTTTAATCCTCATTTTTGACTGTCTCTCTTCATCTTCTGTGGATTACACACTCTTTCAGTAACTGAACAAGTTTATAGAACTTGTCACTCTTCTGCATGTAGGTTGACATGAGTAAAAGGTCAGCAAAGTGTAATAACGCAAAGTAAAGAATGGTTAAGCATTGTAAAGACCATCAAGGTATGGTAAATCATATTACTAAACATGGCAAAACAGGGTAAACTATGGTACATACATAGTATAACCATAGGAAAAACATGGGAAAACTGCTATGTTTTTCTAGTTTTAGGTTCTCTGCCTCTTAAACCACAGTGATCAAAAAACAGGACAGGAAAAGTAGAATTAACAGTTTGACACGTGTGCCTTTTAGTATGTTTTGTCCCTTCCAGCTATAGGGTTGCTCTTTAAAGCGTAAACAGCTTCTGTACTTTGTAACACAAATATTGTGCCTCAGAAGTACAACATTTAGGTTTGTTTTATGTTAAAAGTTGACAAATGCAAAATATGGTTTAAATAGTTTTTTTTTCCCTTTGTTACTGAAATCGTCATGCGTCATGAAACAGAGATGCGATTTCTCAATGATGACTTAATTTCCTGCAATTTTGTGTTAGTGTAAACAGCTGTTTGAAGTCATTTTAAAAAATGGAACAGAGTTTAGCTTTGTGTGTGAGCGCGTGCTGTTTTTATTCATTTTTTTTCTTTTAGGAAAAATGTCCCATTTTTGTTTTTAGCAGAAAACTGATTTACACAAACAATTGTACATTAGCCAGTAGGGATTCTCTAAAAAGTACAGAACGCAGTACTGTGGCTCCTAATAGCAGTGCAGGTTACATTTTGAATGGTTTACACTCCCTTACGTTCTGTATTCAAGGCCATTTGCTCCTGCTGGAGTCATACAGTATGACCATAAGATGTTTCAGTTTATGGTTTGTACTGTGACCAGATGCAATGGTCTTATATTGAGTTGTTTCTGGCAGTATGAAAGTTTCATACCTTTACATTGGATCATTCCTCACACAGATTGTGACCTCTGGTTATGAGGTGGTTAAGTCAGAAATACAAGGACTGTCCAAACCATATTTTTTCCTGTAGGCCAGTTACTACTAAATTAAAAAATGCAATGGAAATTCTTTAGTCCTTTTAAATTATTTATTTATTTTTGCAAAAAACTTACATTCATCTGTGTAATGTGACTTTTTTGGAGTACTAAATAGAAACAGATGTGATGTGTTACTTTAATGAAGTAACTTCTGCCTTTTAAAAGTATACTAGGGATCCCTTGCTTACAGTTGTGATCATTTGAAAGTGTGCAGTAAAAGCACAAATGAGTGTTCTGTTCTAACTTTGTGTGTCTTTGTCCTTAATTAGTTCCCTGCAGTATGACAGACACAAAAAGTTTGTCAGTGATTATATATTGTTTTATGGTGGCAAGGAGGAGGACTTTAAGCGCTCCACGTAAGTACCTTTAGTAATATACAAGATCTCTGAGTGGCTGTGTAGGGTAAGTCATACAGTCAGGGAGCGCAGATCCATGCCCTGGCTGTGAGAAGTCAGGGAGCGTCGCATTGACTCTGGTGCTTCCGCAGGTTAGGGAGGCAAAATCGTCAAGGGGTCTACAGTGGCCTCTACTGGCCAGGTGCCCAGTTAGCTCAAGATGACACCTACAGGGCTGGCCTTTGTCCTCTGTCAGTTTGCCGACCTCCACTACCAAGCTTCTGGGTGTATAGAGGCAATTGGCTTGGCGGTATCATAGTTATAGAACCGATCAGATTCTTTGTCACTCCCTTTGGTTGCCCAAAGAATAATCATTAGAACAAAATGCTGTTGTTACAACAGTCCCTTTAGCAACAATCCAAATGTATTGGTTATTAAGTAACTAATAATTGCATTGACCCTCTGAAGTGCACACTGCTATATGATTCAAAACCCTGTTAAACTTCAAAGATGATACATGCATCTCAGTTTTCAATGCTAATTGTGTATAGCCACAGGTCTCATTCTGTAGTGTAGGCAATCTGTGCTGGCTATTAAAGCTGGCTAGCAGTGAAGTAAATATAAGGGTGAAGGGTTAAATAAAAATAGACTATGCCAGCTGAGCAACATGTGCAGACCATAAAATACTGCATAGATTTTAGATTTGTGGCATTCTGTATATTTAGACATTTGTCAACATTGTGTATACTAACTAGTAAAAACAAAACAAAATATGCTAATTGCATTATTGGCAAAATGAAAACCCCTGAAATGCAGCAATGTATTGTTTGAGACTCATCTGGTAATCATTTGTAAACAGGTAGGGGACCCAAAGATTTTTTTTTTTTTTTTTTGCCTAATGAAAAGGATTCTGTTTATTAAATGCCGTTGCTTGGCAACAGTCACCATGCTTTCCTTTGTCTGTGGTTAGGGGAATGTAAAAGTCTGCCATGCACGGTTTGTAATGGCTGTTAATTTGGCATTTGTAAAGGGAAATACGAAACACAAAATAAAAGAATGTAGTTTTCAACTGCGTTTGGTTTTATTTACTGTAGCTCATTTTGGTAAGCAAGACAGACCCATTCAAGGTTACTTAATAAGTATAACAGTGTAATCATAACCAGAAAAGCAGATCAGTCTAGCTGTCTGACCTCTTAAAAAACACACCCAACCACTGAAAGTGAAGTAGCGTGACATGTCTTAATAGTGTAAGTACTGAATTAAGAAAAGTATGTTAAAAAAAGTTAAACACAATACTACTATATCATTTAACAGTAATTATGTTGAGAATACCAAAACTCCGTACATAGCAGCATGAGAAGTGATGTCTGTTCATGACATCCTGGTGACTTTTTAAAAGTCATTGCCGTAGCAGATACAGTTCCTTGAGTTACTATTTCTTATTAATAGTTCAGAGTGGTAATTGTTAACTTGCTAGATGGTTATGAAGTATATTTTTAACAGTGGCTGTCCAACGGTATGGCCTTTTAAAGTCTCGAGAGGATACACTCTACCTGATGTATGCACTGTATGTTTCCATTTCATTTTTTCAGAGAAAAAGACAAAACAGATGTGGATGTGATCAAGGAAAACCATCGGTTCCTGTGGAGAGAGGAAGATGAAGACGATATGACTTGGTAAAATGTAGCTGTAACCTGCACGGAAATGTACTGCAGATATATTGCATGTGGGATGCCTCTAACGGAACAATTAGTCCCTCTGGTGCTTTTCCAACAAAACTATCAGATTGATTTTTATTGGAGTAAATCTTTCCACTCTGCTTACAGTGCATTACTCGCAGAGATGTATTTTTGTAAGCCTTGCTTTCTCCATATCTCATTCGAATAAACAGATCGATGTAAGTTTTCTAAGCACTGTTTCAAATTTACACCGTGTTTTCACAAAACAGTTAAAAACAAGACAGGTGTTGGAACGAAGCAAGTTTTTGACAGCAAGGTCTTGTCTTTTTTCCAAATCTGCTAATGTTAATCAAAAAGGGAAGAACGGGTCCAGCGCTGCCTGAACAGCTGTGTCTGTCATACTGTATAATCAAGCAAATAGGTGCATGAGCTTGGTGAGATTAGAATGCAGTAACTCCCTTGGTTTCATATATAAGCACTTGTGCCTATCTCAGTATAAGTGCCCTGTAGTTAAAGATGAGTGAAAATGCAAGGTGTGAGATCTGCGATGTTTATAAACTTACATGACTTTAAAACAGCATGGTAAGTTGTGTTAGTAAAATTGATAAAAGACAATACTAAAGATTTATCTTAGACTTGATATATGTATTAAGCTGTTATCTTTTAAATTCTAGATTCTAACTGAAAAAATTAAAACTTATGGCACAGTTTATCTGTTTTCACTTTGACCTGGCTGTTGTTAAATATGCATTCTTTTTTAAACTGTATTTTAAATACATAGATTGATTGTCTGTTCATAATAGTAATCATGTACTGCATAATCAGAAATCAAAAAGTTAAAAGCTTTTTTGTAATTTCATTATTATTTTTTTTAAAACAAGGTTATTACTGTATTTACTGTCTCTCCAGGGAGAAAAATCTGGCAAAGAAATACTATGATAAATTATTCAAAGAATATTGCATTGCTGATCTCAGCAGATATAAAGAAAACAAGGTATGTATGTCAAATTCCGCCTTGCATGTCTGTCATCTTGAAATAATTCAGCTTAAACCCCAAATGCTTGCGTACAAATTAAATGACTGCTCACTTACAGTTACCAAGTTTCAAGTTTTATACTGCAATAGCTTTATATTATTTATTGCATTTCAAGATGTTGTGTTCAACACAAATGGTAATCTATAAAACTATGAACAGTGGAATGTATGGTTACTTTCTGAATAACGGGGATGCCACTGTACAGTAACAGGCAGTGTTGTGTGATGAACTACTGTTCTAGTTAGTTAGTGAGATGAGAAGAGGGTACTCTAACAACATGTCCCTGGCTCTTCTGCATAATGCGTAAGATGCTCACTTGTAGTTTTCATTCCATAACAATTGCAGGGTTTTAAGTATCATTTTACACTGAAAATACATTTTACTAGGGGATTATGCTTGCTATTTCATTGGCGAAGAGACAGTGAACAAACAATACAAGGTAAAAGTAGAAAAGAATAACAAAAAGCAAATGCAAATAAAAGTTTATTTGTTCCACCAAGCTTTAAAAAGATAATTCGATTGTCTGAATTGATTTTGAATACTATTGTTTTTGTACAGACGGTGACAGTATTTGCCTAGCCCATTTGCTTTCTTGTACAAGCAGGCATTTCTTACTTAAAGTGATCATATGTTTACTTTAAAACCAATTTCATGTTAAATTAATAACAAATCCGTGCATGATGTTGCTTTGCAAATTCACTGGTTTTTTTTTTTATAACAGTTTGGTTTCAGATGGCAAGTGGAGAAGGAAGTTGTTTCAGGAAAAGGTAAAAATCTGCTATTTTCCAAGCTTACTTTGCAGGTGACTTAATTTTCCAATCATTCAGTTTCATGTTTTAATAACTAGTTTATATGTTAAAAATGAAAAGATATTCTCAATATTGATTATTATGTTAGTAGAATATTCTACCTGATAATACATTTTATGTTGGAAAAGGGGTGTTGAATTCCCTTCTTTAAATTATAAAGGATGGTGAAAAGCTGTAAAATAAAATAAAGAGCACTGCTGGGATATGAGGTAATCCTTGGAGAATTTAAGGGTAATTGGCCTGAAATATAATGCAAACAAGATCTATAGGGTTATTTAAGGACAAAATAGGAAGATACAGGGAAACCTGGAGGAGTTAACATGAACCTGATTTTAATTCCAGTTATCAGTAAATACATTGGTTCCCATGAGTATTGACAGGCACTCAATTGATTATTTAGTTATGCTCGTTGATAGAATACCTAATAAACGTTTAATGACAACACACATTTTTTTTATCATTAGTCCAAAATTAAAATGAACAATAATACATTTAGTACAGTCTTAATCTAACCTTTCTCAGCTTATCAGTTTCAGCTGCTCTGTACTTGAAGTCTGTCTTCTTTTCACCAACCTCTTTAACTCGATCCAGCAATACTTGATTGGATTCAGAACTGGTGACCTGAGCAATAGAACAAGAATCTTGATGTTTCCGCCCCAGAGCTAAAACATTATGTTACAACACTGCATATCAGTGTATAAACAATAAAGTAACATGTTAATAAATGGCTTAAGATTAGAAGGGCACAAATGCTATTATTATACAAAATAAGACTCATTCTGTGGAAAGGATTACCGAAGTAATATGTTGCTTGTGATCTCAGTCCATATGGACAATACTGCAATGTAAAGCATCCAATGTTCAGTTAGTGAGATGTATTCACAGTTCTGAGCAGAATTGGGCCACATTTTTCTGGATTACAATCAACCAGGACTGCATTACTTTTTATTTTGTAAGGATCTCATTTTTAGAAACCACTAGAGGGAGCTAAATAACCGTAAATGGATGTTTGCTAAGTTTTTTGTTTGTTTGTTTTTAAAAGTCGGACAAGTCAGCACTGAAGTTTGTACAACATATGACTAGGATTTAGCAAGATCAGCTGATTGTAGTATCTAAAAGAGACATGCATATAGGCATGCAGAATGGGGTCCACATGAAGTTTGGCGATTGGGTTACTCCCACTCGCTTTCAAAATGTTGTATCTCCTAAACTATTTATTGTTAGCCTTTGTAAGCTAGGAACTGAGTGTTGTGGTAGTCCATGGAATTGAACTGCTGAAATGACAATAGACATTTGGTGGTGCCACAATATTGATAGATGCTCTGTGTCAAATGTGACACAATAAACTTGTTCAGATGATGTTTCCTGCAAAGGAAATTAACAGGTCAAAGGCTGGCAAAAATAAAACATTTCCATCAATCTCTTTACTCCATAGTAGAAAACATAGTAACAAGCTGTTTTCTAATCCATTAAACAGAGCAGACGACAATAACATAATCATACTACTGCTGTACTTTGTGATCTAGCCTTTATCCATTCTTAATAGTTATTATCCTAATAAATACCTCATTCATGTAGCTAGTCGTTAAAGGATTGCTTTGCAAACTAATGCAAAGACAGTTTTTGCAGTTAGGTGAGATTCAGTAGTTTTTTTTCTATAATTTTGAATTGCACCATTGGATTAAATGGCACCATAAAACAAGAAAAGAACTAGTCATAAAGCTGAACTATTGTTATAGAATTTTTTTATTTTATTTTATTATTTTATTTTTTTATTTTTTTTAAATCTGTCCCCCTGGTCACATAATTAATGTTAAATGATAGCATTGTGGTATTATATGGTTCTTTATAGGTGTTCACAGTGAGCGGTTTGATATTACAGAAACTGTGAAGGAGATTTCCCTCTCGACTGAGGAAATGTATTATGTGATCATCCCAGTTTTGCAAATCTAATTAAGTAAAAGACTGACTCCCAAGCATTTTTCTAAATTATTGAAAAAGCTATGCTCTTTGGAGATATAATTAGTTTATATGCTTCAGAATATTAATAAAGCACCTATGGATATTGCTAAGAGATTTTATTTTTAGAATTTATGGAAAAGAGATTTTATTTTTAGAATTTAATTTTCTTTCAAATCCTCTGATGTGCCAAGGCAAGGATTTAAAACTAGGCATTCCAGTTTTTGAGGCGTTATCTTTCTTTGATTTAAGATAGTATGAAGCTGAGCTAGCATTAACAGTGTGCAGCAGTGTGGAGTAGTGGTTAGGGCTCTGGACTCTTGACCGAAGGGTTGTGGGTTCAATCCCCAGTGGGGGACACTGCTGTTGTACCCTTGAGCAAGGTACTTTACCTAGATTGCTCCAGTAAAAACCCAACTGTATAAATGGGTAATTGTATGTAAAATAATGTGATATCTGTATAATGTAAAATAATGTGATATCTTGTAACAATTGTAAGTCGCCCTGGATAAGGGCGTCTGCTAAGAAATAAATAATAATAATAACTGCAAGTAATAAAAGAATAGCTTTTGTAGTGGGACATATAACCCTAAATAGATTATCTTTATTAAAAAGAAATTGAAATTACCTTGTTCTGGCTGGTTATGAAGTCAGTAGGTTATTTTGTAATGTGCTATGGACAAAGAATAACTCCTAACCGATTTGAAGGATACCATCTGTCGAGATGGTGCATGTCCCTGTGAAAATACTGCCTTCCGCTTTTCTCATAAACCCATTCAATGGAGACTGCCAAGTGGCAAGACATTAAATACAGTACTAGCCTAGTCGCCATTACAAAATACTGCAGCACCCTAAACCAGCTCAGGATTTTCATTTTTTCTTGTAGGTCGGAGCATGTGAAAAGTATATTTTTTACATGTACAAATACTGTGAGTGGAGATAATGAAATGTTTTTCATGATACTGATAGCCTATTTTCTACAGGGTGTATAGGGAACCCCCACACCAAACGTATAGTGCGTCAGTGCCACAATGAGATGATGCGATCACCAGTAAGACTCAGCTTGCTGAGATTACACTAAGAAGTTTCGTCACTCTCCTTACTTTGTTTTTTTTTTTTTGTTACTGTACAGCTGTTTTACAGCTTACCACTAACATACGTGTGTTTTTAAGCTTAGTGATTAGCTACATTTCGTATGTAGGGAACCCCACAACAAAGAAATAGTACATCATTGCTAGAATTAGCTAATTGGCTGGGAGGGAAAGTTAAACCCATGGTACTACTCATGCATTTAACACAATAAGTTTTTTAGTAATCAAGATGCTTTGCTATGCAGTATTGTAACTTTTACTGAAGACTCCTTTAATTTCCATCCTATTTAATATTGAACTTCAAGTTAAATATAAACCTCTTCTTCCATTATCAAGTGTTGCAAAAATATGTAGCGCCTTTTTAAACCCATAACATTTCTACTTATGGTTGAATTTTGTAGAGAATCAGTGGTGCCTAGGTTTGTACAACATGTCTACTTTCTGATTGCTGGTAGCCTATGCATATTTAGTATCACTGCTCTGTATTATCAAAAGTCTGTTCAATATGGTGCAATTTGTATCCCGGTGCTAAAACAGTCACGTGCACTTCTTAACTGCAGTGACCGCTGCCGGATGAGAAAAACTGAGAAGCACCTTTAATCCAGTCCATCTGCACATGGCCTGCTGCTAACCAGGGGAAGTGCTGGCACACATTAGCTACCAGGGATCTGGGGGGCCATACGTACAACAATACACAAATATAAGAGAATACTGTTCGAAGTGAACAATAATAACAAGGGACAGTATTTTTTTAAACTGGAAAATAACTGAATACATACAGCTATGACCTATAGAATTAACAACTTTTTAACATAAAGTTGATTGAAACGTTAGCATATTAAATTACATACTTAACGAAAAACTGGCATTTTGAAATGTCAGATCTTTAAATAAAATATCTAAATTATGTTAATATTTTCTATTTTATTTTTTTAATTTATTTTTTTATTGTTTGAATTATGTCTCAATGCTAACATTCTAGGTGATGCATTCTGGATTCTTTTTAATTCAAGTATTATAATTTTATGAGGTAATTAACAATGGTACATTGTCACTGAATATCAGTACTGCTTCTTTACAACATACTGTACAGTACCGTGCTTTTGGAAATAGAGCACATTGAAAAGGTGGGGGTGTCTGAGAATACAAGTGTTTTTTTTTGTTTAAAGTGTTTGTTTTGTTTCTGGTTACATTAATGACTTGAGTGTTTTTTTGTAAAAACTTTTTTTTTTTTGGGAGGTTTTCATAATGTCTATTTAGAAAGTACACAGAAGCCTCAGTACATTGGTATGTTTTATTTGGCTTTTGTGCTACAGTATGCAAACAAAGCATGAATGTGGGTGTTGCAGAGTTTGTATTTTATTTGAACCAAACCATAAAACCACAAAAACCCAATCCCCTTAACGCAGGACTTTTATTCTCCAGCTGAAAGAAATAGCTGACCTCTTGTGCTTTTTGACTTGTAATCAAGTTAAAGGTTTAATCTAAACTGGCAGCTGTGTTATGGCTGCTTTAAGCATGAGCTTAGAGGTAGTTTTACTTGGGGGACCTGAAGTATCTGAGGACACAAACCATCTATTACTTAGCAGCTTATGACGGAACTTGTTGAGAAATAATCTTTGTAAGATTCAGATGATGATACTGGTGGTAGGCATGGCAGTCCACTAAGGACAAGTATTACATCGTCAAGTTAATTGTGTTCCAGTAAATCTGTATCTCAAGAAAACTGTGGCAATGACCTTAAACCTTAATTCTTAACACCTAACATTTGTTAGGTCGTTAATGATGCATGCAACCATTCTAAACGTACTAATATACAATGTACAACAACAACTTACTTTTCAGTTTACAAACCAATCTATCAGATTTACATTCCATTTTACTGTGACAACTAATGGTGGAGTCAAAATATGAAGTTTAACACTTGTGAATAGTAAACACTTGGTATATTGTAGCAGGCAAGCTCGTGTTTCTTAAAATTGTCTAAGAACATTATTGGGAATTCAAATTTCTTACTTGCAACAACTTTCAAAGCAACTAGCAATGACAGCTGCTGGCTGCTGTGGGGCCACCTTTCACAGTTTTTACAGGTGAAAGGGGTCATTCTCTGGGCTTTGTCTGCTAGTGTTGACTGAGTGACATTACATGGCTAGTTTATACTTACATATGAAACCACGTGAACCCGGTCAGATTGACCTACAGTAGTTATCCAGCAATTATCATTTTGAAAGATAGGTGAAGGGTGAATGCCTTGTGGCAGTGCATTTATCTGCAGCAGCATCTAGCTTGAACCTGTTGTTAGATTTGACAGCTAAACAACAAGTCTGACCCTACTTGAAGCAGGCAAATTAAATAAACATGTTCGAAAAGAGATTTGGTTGTACATTTTCAGAAAAAAAAATGTATTGCATATCCCCACCATGTTGCTTGTGCCAAGATGAGATACTGTAAATAAAGCTGACATTTACAGATCCTTCAGGGAACCATTTACACTACAACACATACTAAGCTGTCCATTCACTGAATTACAGCATTTTGCAAGAGCCCATTTTTTATTCACCCATATGAAAACCTATATTACTGGACCTCACCAGCTCTGTTTAATTTCAGTGCTCACCATTGAAACATTGCATCGCTTTGAAGTCAAGTAAGATTCATTTAACATTGATTTCTATAGAACAGTTTTCTCTTTTGCCCTGAAATGTCATCACAATAGTTACAGTCACATTATACTTTAAAGTCCAGTCATTTATACAGCATTGGAATAAAATTACTTGGAGTATATCCACACATGCTGTGGCTTACTTAGCCAAAGTAGAGTTCTGAATGTTGGTACTGGTACAGAACAAGCCATGGAGAACTCAGTATTGCCCAGGTCACAAGATTAATTGACCATCACCAGTTGATACAATGCTGCCAGTACATGCATTAATGGACATCAACAGCGAACCGCCCCCCGCACAAATTTAGTTTTGCATCATTTAGTTTCTCATGGCTTGTTGTGCAACTACACGAACTCAACACTCATCAAAGCCTGTCAATACACCCTAAACCAGGATAGAACAATAACTGCCTTGTAAGAACAACATAGCTTTCTTGTGAAGCAAATGGTGGTGGAGGCCCATATGTGTGACAAAGCTTCCTCTCAATACATCTTGAATATCCTGTATTAATCCTACGGTAGTTAATGACCAGATTAAGGATAGTGCTAAATCAGTACATGAGTTTCAGGGATGAAAGGTCAATAAGTCTGTCACAGCAACAGGAGACTTTTTTAGATAAACCCTTACACTTTATGAAAAACTGCATCAGGGTAGCAACTGCATATATAGAAATACGAACATACAAACCTTCATAAGGTAATTGCAATGTCATCATTTGGGAATCTGGGTTAATTAGACAGTAAAATGCAACTGTACACAGTTGTGGGTCTTGCTCAAATGCATTCATGTAAAGAGTTATTGAAGAGTAACCTTTTTTTTGTTACTGTTTCTATGCCTTTTTATGTCTGAGTTCTTATTTCAGTTACTCAAATATTCTGTTTTTTTACTTGATATTAACTTTAAGGTTCAGGAACTGTTCTTCAGTTCTGGGTGTCTGTCACATACATTATATAGGCTATATTTGCAACTGCTAGCACCGTCTAGTGCACAGAAGTGTATTGCCAGCAAAACAGAAGGAAACTTGATACAAAGTGGTAGATCACTGGGCGACACTGACTGATCTAATCTGTGTTCCATATCTATGGCAAGCAACTAGAACTGAATAGCGACTCCTGAAGTAAGGAGAAAGCACTTTAACACAGTCACAGAAAAACAAAACACTGCACTAGGTAATTGCAATAAGAAACACTCTCTAATTGCAAACATCATTAAAAGGTGAAAATGTAAAGCTTACACTTTAACTATATGAATATGTCTGGTGCCACCTTACTGAGCATATTAAAATATACTGCATCCTTTTTTAGGCCAGTTCTTCTGTGGAAACAAGAACTGTGATACAAAGGACGGTCTGAAAAGCTGGGAGGTGAACTTTGGCTACGTTGAACAAGGGGAGAAGAGGAACGCCCTTGTAAAACTGCGTAAGTCAGACTTTCAATCAAGACGGATTGGGCCTGCAGGTCTATACTATTGTTTTAGTCTAATTCAAGCCTGTGCAGATAATCCTGTTACTATTAATGCTATCTCTTGTTGCAAGAAGGAGGAAATCTCATTAGTGTCACTTGATTATGGCACAATTGTTTCTTGAAAGCCAGTGTTGCTGTTTTAATATATATATATATATATATAACTTCACACTTGCATATTTTTTTTAAAAAAGCATTTTGTTTGTGATGGGAATATTCTGAATTGAATGCAGACTTATGTTGAATGGGATGGATGAGCATTGGATGTTTTAGAAGCTTGTGTGCTGGTTCACTTATCTCCCTTTAGAGGGTAACCAAAATGCCATTCATGTGTGAGCTACGCAGTCTTGGTATAACAGAACGCTGGCACTTGGTTTCACTTGATGATCCTTTACCAAACCCGGACCCTTTCCAGTACATTTTTGTTTTTGTAATGTTTTCCTGACACATACAACAGATCTGCCTGATACTGGGACTTCTGAAACTAATTTCTGTGTTCTGATTAGAACTAGTCTTGAACTACCTAATGTTGTCTTGGAAAAGGTAGTCCAAGATTAGTGCTAACCATCCCATTGTGGTGTAAAATGTACTGCCATTACCCAAAACTGATACAGTCACTGGTCAAGGCTGAAGTTTTACAAAGAAACAAATAAACTCTAAGCTGCTGGTGAAACTGTTCCACACTGATATATTTTCCAAGAACTAAGAAAAACAGTTATTTTAAATGATGTAAATATATTACAGCATTGAATCAAATGCAGTTTTTTTGCATTTACTTTTCAGGACTGTGTCCAGAATGTTCCTTCAAATTAAACTTCCATCACAGGTAAGATCGACATATAAGACTGCCTTCATTTTTTGCTGATTGCTGCTCTCCACAAAGCAGTTGCTTTCGCTGGCAGCAAAAAGAGAACAAACTGAGTTAATTTTGATGTGTGGACACTTATAGTGGTTGGTATGTTATTGTGAGAACTCCAAATAATGCTAGTGGGTGGCTCAGTAATGGCACACTTCCCTCTTGGCTAGAACTAGACCAGTGTGAATATACAAACAAACCCAAAACATGTCTCTTCTTTGTTGAGGGGTCACTGGTCTTCAGATTGAAAATAAACCTTTTCTTTTGCTGAAGGAGGAAAGAAGTTAAACCAAAGAAGAGGCAGAGAACAGAGGAAGGTGAAGATGAACCACTGTCAAAAAAATCCAAATCATCAGTGACCAAGAAACACAGAAGCAAGGGGAAAAGAAAAGGTAAAGGCAATGGATCATTGGAAAGAAGAAAACAAACAGTTAAACAATGAGCCCCAAGGGTCCTAATTTTAAGTGCATTTAAGAAGATACATTTCCTGAGTGGACTAAAAAAAGATAGTTGCTGAAATGGAGCAGTTCAATTATAGTTCTGAATCGTTTCCTGCTTGTTTTATAGTGTAAACTTATTTTGGTCACTCCAAAAAGTTGTTTTTTAAAGTATGACCCAAATAGTGCCAGGACCGAACTGCATTCTGCATTACATTCAAATCTTGGACAATATGACCTTTGAACCTTTGAATGGAAATAGACCAGTTATGTATGTATATAAAAATATATAAAACATGTATTGAGATCAGCTGGAAGAGCTACTGCACAGTCAGGTGTTACAGTAGCTTCTCACACATGGGTAAAAACAACCCTGAAAGAGAAGTAGTACACTACTGTACACTGAGCTATTATATAACATTGTATCTGAAGTATACCTGCAACAGAAACAGCACTGCTTGTGTTTTTCTTTAACCTCTTAAGTTTACATTGACATCTTTACAGTTATCTACAGTATTTCAACTGCATGAAGACATGTATTATGACAATGGCAAGGACAGTATGGAAGGGAATACATTTTATGTTCATATAGTGTTTTAGAGACCTACTTTTTTTCTTTAGCAGAAAGTCATTCACCTAAAAGTTCAGAGGACTCGGATGCATCTGATAGAGGTACACATACTCTATTCATGATACATTTTCTTTTGTTTCAGTGCACATGTGTTGTGGAACATTATTACATGCAATACAGTTCAATTCTGTTTGTAATTTTTACTAATTACGAGCTAGTCAGATATAGAGAAATGCATG
This sequence comes from Acipenser ruthenus, assembly GCF_902713425.1. Classification (NCBI taxonomy): domain Eukaryota; kingdom Metazoa; phylum Chordata; class Actinopteri; order Acipenseriformes; family Acipenseridae; genus Acipenser; species Acipenser ruthenus. The sequence continues at coordinate 27,823,859 of NC_081201.1, forward strand.
GTCTGCTGTACTAGGATTTTGCTGACTTCAATTTACTATTCTGGAATACAGATTCTGACAACTGTGATGAAACAGAAGGCCCCTCTGATGCAGACTATTGGAAAGGTCCTGCGCCAAGTGTAGACGAGAAAACAAGGTTGGTAAAATTTATTTCCCTTCTCTTTTAATGGAAACCTTGACTTAATACATTACATGAGCCAAAAAATGTATTTGTGTGACTATACCGACTGTGTAAAAATTGAGAGAAAAGTGTTATTTTCTGTATCTAATGAGATGTGTCTAATGTTTGTTCACTATTTCTGCCCCACAGGGAAGAAGAGTTTGATGACTATTTTCAAGATATGTTTCTTTGACTCACTGAAGATGGCCCTTGTATCAGAAAGGCGCACAGTTAATTCAACGCAGGGAAGGGAGAAGAAGCCCCTAGGACCCAAATGTACTCTGACAGATTTGCGATTTTCTTTCTAACAAATGTTTTCTATCAATCCTTGGCACCACCAGACCCAGTGATACAATGTGTTGATTGTTCGGAAAAAAAAGTTCCCTACGGAATTACATATTTTTATTTTGAAGCTTGCATTACTCATTTGTACGTGCATGGTTTAACATTATGTTGTCCCTGTTTCTTATTAGCCTGTCTCTCCTGCCACCTTATAAATAAATCCTTGGAAACCCCTGAAAAAATGTAGAGTGTAGTTTCTGCTAAATGTTTTCCTCTCGGCAGTCCAGATGTGATTTTTATTACACCTCTGTGGTGTAGAAGGCAGTATGTCTGTTTGACTGATTGAAATGTAAAATAAAAAAGCGCAGTTGTCTAACAAATTAGTTACTTGGCTAAACATTATGCTGTTCATAATTTTCTAACCCATTTTCACTTAGATTTATTTTCTCAGAGAAAGAATTATCCACTTTAGTGACTAGTCTCTGGAGGATGGTTCCCATTGAAATGAAATTTGAATTTGTTTTGTGGTCTTGAAAGCTTGTGTTTTAAATTAATATATTGTTTCCAATACAACATTTTTTGGGGGAAGAAAATTAAATATGTTTGCTGTGACCAAAACAATAACTGTCATTTCAGTCCCAAGTAATTTATAATAACAAAAATATTGATTTTAATACACACTATGAAACTTTAGCCGAAATATGAAACCCTACAGGTAGAGTGCTTTGTTGCTAAATTTTGTTTAAAAAAGAAAAACAGGAGAGCTGTGGAGAAATTTGTCTTGTGTTCTACACTTCAGTGTATTGTTTACAGCAGGGGGATAAAGGTTTGAAAGTATCTTTGGAACCAAATCTATTTTCTCTCAGCGACTCCGCCCTATAAGAAAGTGGATGTGTACCAGAAATTATTTATGGGTCCTAATCTTTTTAGCAGCGAATAGTAATCCTGCCTTAAAGGTTAATCCTTCAGTCCAGGAGCTATGAGAACCACACACTGTAGCTGGGATTACATTTTAATTACTGCACCACTATCCTTATGGCAGCTGTATAGTACCAAATGACAAAACAAACGAAACCTGTGATCAGGATCATTCATTATGGCAATTTTAGAAAAGCATTACTTTTATGATCTTTATCCCTTTTTTGTGGTGCTTCTAAAATATGCTGCAGTTCAAACACTACACATCAGCTTGGTTTCTTAATAAAGTTCTAGTATAACAGGCTAGCCATTAACTTTAACACCAAGCCACTTCTACTCTATTACAGCACTATAAACATCCCTGAGCTCATGTCTGTCCTTTCAGAGAGGATATATTTAGCCTTTTTATTTCAAAGCGTTGCAAGAGAAGCAGTGCTTGGTAACTTCAGGAATGATTTCACTTCATGTTCTTCCTAGCATCATGAATGACCCCTACAGTAGGCATGATAACTGTGTTTGAATTGCAAATGTATTACTACCTTTGCTGAAAAAAAACCTAATAAAAATAAGATGGAGACAGTGTTGGATTTGCCAGTTATATAAACAAGACACTGGGGGATATGAAACCACAGGTGTCCTCTATCAGAAAATTAAGTAGCCAGCATTTTAATGAGTCCTTTTTATTTTATTTTTTTAAATTTACAGATTATGACATTATCATGCAATTTCTTTTTAAATGTCAATCTAGCCTCTTTAAAATAATCCATTCATTATTATAATACTTCAATTTTAAGTGCTTTTCGCATACATACGTTAATCAGTCAATCAATCAAATGCATTAAAACATAGCTGATTAATGGGCGTAGTTTTTTTTTTCCATATGATTCTAATGCCAAATCCAAGGTGTTTATCTTGTGCTGCTTAATGTAATTTTGTAGCTCACAAAATGGAGTCCTGGTAATGTCATATTATATTGTGAGTCCTGAGCCTAGGCTAATGGGATAAAGGTCCTTAGAGATGTTACATAAGTGTTTCATTCTGCCCTGCTGTTTCTATATAAGATACTTTACAGGACAATCTTTAGTCTTAACAGGGTTATCCAGGTGACATATTTTAAATGCATACCAGTTATGGTAATACAATTGTTTCTTATTAGCCAAATGTTATTACTTAATGGAGACTTGTGCTTTCTTTTTAACAACAACATATTTCAAACATAAATAACATAAAAACAAGTGATAATTCCAGCATCAGCCTAATCCCATTCTTCCAACTCCTCATTGTCTTGCAACTTTGCATTTAACTTTTTTATTATGCAATTTAGTTTTTGGTTCAATGTTCAAACATGTTTGTAAAATAGGGACTTGGGTTAAATAAATAAGTTTGTATATCTATCAGCAACTTGTTTTAAGGTGCCCTTGAAGAACAGATATAACAGCAGCCTTGTGCAGTCTACATAAGGTAAGTAGGGGGGTTTAAAGGCTAAATCTCTGAGAATCTTTTAAAGCTTGGTTTAAAGCCAAATCCAATCCAGTGCAATCTTCTTACACCTACACAAGTCTAAACAGACGTTCATATAGGTTGTTTTCTATTTCTTACAGCAAACTTATATGTATCTTGCTGTACAAATCAATGTGGTTTTTTTTTATTTTTTTTTTTTTATATATTTTCAGAACTAAGATGCACGCTTCTAGCCTAGTTTTAAAAACTGCTTGTTTATGCAGTCCAGGCAGTAAGGGTCTTGATTAAATCAACAGTCAAACCTGTAACTTATTACCAAGTAGCACCTTTTGGACAAGGGTTTGTTTCAGTGAAGAAACAAATGTTTGTTTTCTATGTTAACAATGAATCACACCTATTTTGGTCTTTGTAAAAATGATTATATATATATATATATATATATATATATATATATATATATATATATATAAATAAAGCATATTATGGTTACTGTACAGCTTTAGAAAATTATGGTAACAGCCTTAACAATTTTATTTAAAAAAACAGCGTAAACCTTAATTTATGGACAAGGGTGCCTCACAAACCATCCAAAGTTTTTGCATACATAGAATTTAGAATGCACTGTTGCCCGCATTTAGAACTTAAAAAATAAATTGTCTTACAGTACCTTTCCAAATGCCTGCAACATATACATAAAACAGTGGATCTAAATTTAGATCAATGAAAGCCTGTTCACCACAGACCTATCAAAGAGGTCAAAAGTCAAGGCAACAATGCCTTCAGCTTGATAACAATCTGGTACAGCAGTGAGTCACAATATGCGACTACCAATGTGCCTCAACTACAGTATGGAGGAACCTATTAATTGGTCGTGAACTATACTCTGTGATTACCTAACATTTAAAAAGGTTACAACAGATTAGGTAATGGAGGTTTTCAATAGCTCCCGAATGACAGTATGACAGGCGTTTGATTGAAACCAATCTGATTTTACATGAGGTGCATAGTCATCTTACAAAAAAAATTAACTAATTAATTAAGTAAGACTAATTAATCCACTTCCCCATGCATCAATCTCAAATAGTTTTAAAGTGCGATTCTTTTAAAAGTTGATACATGGTGTGTTGGGTGTCCAAGAGATGTCATCTCGTTGAGCTTACCAGATGGCCAAACTTGGCAAAACGATTTTTGTTATAATAAGACACCCTTCACAGGACATACTGACTCATTATAAATCACAAAAACGAAGATTGTACTCATGAACTGCTATTAAACACATAAGAAATGTTATTGTTTTTTTAAGAACTACTCCGTGTGTTCTATGCATGGGATGACATCACAAGATACTGGAATTTTGACAGATCCTGAACGGTTGATTTTTCTTACGTGATTCTACTGTTAATGAAAAACAAAATTACTTAGTGACTTTGTTGTTGACAATCCAAGTAAAGGCCCCTCTCCCACCTAATTAATGAATCAACACTAAGTCCATCGCATCCTTGAAAAGAGCCAAATTTGTAATATATTTTTTTTTCACCATATATTGCCAAATGTTGTTTTCAGGCATCATTCTTTGTTTTTCTTTTTTTAATTGTACTACCCATAAGTTGGTTTATAATTTCTTTGGTTATGTGTAGCTGTGTTAGACAACAGTTCAAATAAATGTAATGTAACTGTGAATGTGACACATTTACTGTAGATTCTAGGAACTAGATTGACTGCTGGCTACATAACCACTTCAGAGAAAAAAAAAAGGAATTCAAGTGTCACAGAAAAATAAAATATCTAAATAATAATCAAGAATTTGGAAATTGTTTTAAAAATTGTGGCCAATGACTGCCTTTCACTGAGCTTTTTAAAAACCAATGTTTACATGCAAGGATTCATACAGTATCAAAGCCTGTACCCAGTAACAGCAGTCAAATAAATTGTCATCCTTTTACAGCTATTTATAAGAGAACCATATCTAATGCTCTATTGTTAGTTATATATTACACCACAAAATGCTGCTGTACATTCCAGCTCCATTACTGCCAGCGGTTCTCTCAGGTACTCATTCCAGAAGTCCATTGGTACTGACATGCAGCAGATGGTAGATGTAAGAGGATTGTACCAAATCAAACATTCTGTTGTAATCCTGGGAGGTAAGTCTTTGTACCGCTTCCTCCAGTGCTTAAACAGCACTATGTCTGAGATGGAAGGGCTGTCAGACAGTTTCTAAAATATCGTGCACGTTTTCGATTTGCCTCCTTCGCTTTCCCCTCCTCCTCCACCACCTCCTCCACCTTCTGCAAAAACACCAAAGACAAACTGTCAGCAAAGAAACCATCATTTAACTCTTTATTTAAAGTCTTTTTTTTATATAAAAAATGCACTTCATAAAACTGTTCTAAACTATCAGTAGCTTCTTTACCAACAGTTTCACAAATATCAAACTTCATTCAAAATAGAGTTTTGTGAATAGACGTTAGTTAATTTGAAGAGTACTGAAATTATCTTTTAACTGTGGTTACTTGTACAAATAAACATAATTTCACTGCGGTTTAAGTGAAAGTTGTTTTTCACATGTAAATACAACATTCACAAGTTTCTATACAACTCCCAATTGCTCCACATGGCAAATTGAGCATCACACAGAATAGTTGCATGTAGAACGGCTTGTTTATAACGGGAATGAGTTAAAGTGACAGGAAGGTATGCTTGGGGTTACTGGGTTCATTCCTCCCTGGCTATATCTCGCCTCTCACAGAGTTTTAAGCAGCTGGAGACGTGATTGGTTCACTTGTCCACTAATCTTGCAAGGATCTTTAAAATGTTGCCCTTGCTTTATACACACCATCTAAACTCTGTAACCCAATGACACAAGTTCAAACAATTACATATTTTCAAAAATCTTGTAAACATAGCAGACAAATTAACTAATTGAAACAGTGAGCTCATCAGCGGTTCCTAATGTACCTGTGTTTATATGGTTGTAGGAACTATACCATTTTTAAGTACTTAGTTAAAATTCAAATTGACATTAAGATCCAAAATTGTTATCATCTAAATACCTAGTTTTGCTGTTTCACCGTGAACTGCATTTACTCTGAACTGCATGTACTGAAAAGTTTTAGTTTTTTGCTGGTTTTCACCTGTCACAGTTGTACTAGTTTTGTCTGTCAACTACTGCCAACCGCTATTTAAAAAACAAAACAAAACAAAAAAAATACTTATAATGCCAATTAACCCATATTGGAAGTGAAACATTCAAAAGCTAGACTTCACTCACTTATTTGCAACCCTTTTGACCGTTATTAAAATAGGTTACAGTATAACCACTACAGTAGTTCAGGGAAACCCTTTTAAAGATTCCTTTTTAGTGCATGTTTTTGCTATTATTATTACTGTATTGTGCATACATACAAGATTTAAAAGGGAAAACATAATAAAGACTACATGTCCTTTCATTAAGGGGGATCCTTCAAGGCCCTACCCAGAAATGGATGGTCATGGAAATGACACATATGTTATTAGTGGGGCTTAAATAGACTTAAAGAACAGGTCTGAAAATATACAGTAAGTTAGAATTAGACATAAAACTAAACTACAATCAAAACTAAGTGGCAGCATTACCTTTTTTGGCTTCCTCTTCTTCCTTCTTCTTCTTTTCCTCCTCAATAACCTTCATCTTTGCCTCGTACACATCTGCCAATGCTTTCCATTCAACCCTGTTGTTTTGAAGACCTGACAACATTGGTGTGATTTCTTTGTGGAACCTTGAGAATTCCTGTGAGATCAGATCATAACAAAGAGAGTGCTGGTTATGACATGTTTCATCAAAGAGAATCTGCAGCCCTGAGTGAAGCAAATATTTGATAAACTCTCAAATTAGTTTGTATGATAAAAGGAAGGGCCCACACCTACCTTGTATACAAATGTACACACAAAATCGATAAAGCCAACTTGTAACTTTGGTAGCTCAGCAGATTTGTTTCTGTCCATCATGGGCTAGATAAAGAAAAAACATTATACTATATTTTCTGGTAGATTAAAAAAAAAAGCTAATATCATATAAAAATATATGTACAACATACCAAAAATGGAAGGTGAAATTAGCATATTAATGGACTTAGATGCATTATGCACTGTATTACACAAGCACAACGATAGATAAATATACAGTATATTCTTACAATGGGCTGTTGATCTAGAACTGTCCTTTCCAGATCTCCCTGCTCCCAGAATTCATTTGCTACCATAAGAGCCACCTGGAAAAACAATACATTGATGTTAATGTAGTCAAACTGTCAATGTTATGGTTTTGTGGTGTCGGATGCCAGAAAAGAAAAACACACTCAAAGTTACCAGAAATAAACATCGCAGACATTTAGTAGGTTTTTTTTTTTTTTCTTAATTGTTATAGAATGTGCTAATGAGAAGTTGGCCTTGTGTGTCTTTTGATAGTATATATGTTACTTTTGTTTTTGTTTTTTGAAAATGGAGAAACAGGGACTCGTTTGTGGAAGAATCTACACAGACCACACTCTGTACAAAGATGATCTTTAAAATAGTTTCTAGTATCTGGCCTTAGTATTTCTCCTGTAGTCTGGTAGGGTTTGTAGTTTGTCTCTCTCTGGAAACATTCATGAGGTGTTGCATTAAATGGAATAGTAATGCTGTGCCTACCTTACTTTGTACTTCCCATGGTTTGGTAATGGCAGACAGGTCACATCCAGTCATCATCATTGCCCTTTGATGAAACAGAAACAAAGTCTTAGTAAAGAATAAATTATGCAGCACAGTATACTTACACTACATCCAGTTATTAGAACAAGACATTAAACTACAGCTGAGGAGTCTTAGTTTGAAAATGCGGTGTGGGATACTGTGGCTAACTGAAATTCCCCTGAATGGGGTTACACTGAAGAGTGGCGGATCTCAAAACAGCCATTGTTTAAATCATTAAAATAGGACCGTCGCTGGTATGTATTTTAAAGAAGTAGACACAGTAGACATTTAAAATAGGACTCTTTGTGTATGGCGATCATAAGTGTATACAACCTGTGATTTTCATTCTATTGCCTGCCATAAAATATTAAAATATTTTACCAAGCAAATGTGTGCTGCTCCTGATTTTGGAGGTGATTTGATAAAAGGTGACTGACTCATGGTTATATCTGACACTTCATTTAGCAGGTGATTTCATAGTACACAATACAGTAACCCTATATATGTATTTGAAAAGATTAATATTTACATGATGACTTCCTTCTTGGTGGGGTCCAATGTGATGTACTTTATTTGCTCCTCCTCGGTTGCCATTTTTTCCGTGGCGTCAACAATCTTCTGAAACATACTTCTCTTTCTGTGGAACATTTAAACACATCTCAGGGCTTGAATTTCATTTTTCTGTGCTGGGGGGATTTCCCCCCTATGCTGCAGCCAATGGGGGGGGGGGGATTCCAAATTTTCAGGGGGGGGAATGGCAAAAGAAAGGGCACTTTTGCATATAAAAAACTATACATATATTTTACTGCGTCATCATTCACACTGGTGTTGCTTTAAAATAAGCTGCTTTCAGGAGACCTAACAGCTGTTCATCACTGTGAGACAGAGCACTCTCCATTGCTTTTGCCATTGCCTGACGTGAAGTTTTTGCAGCAGAAGAAAAAGGTGCTTTTCTTTCTAACCGGCGCTCCATTTCTTTTTTTTAACTCTTTACACTCAGCTCTATTTCTGCCTGTTTTTCACTGTTTTCATTTATGTATGTTTAACTACTGTATAGTTTGTACTGCATGTATGTAACATATCAAATGAAAGGCCACAAAATTCCCTTTCATATTATGTAAGTTGCAAAAAAAACAAAAAAAAACGTTTTTTCCAAAATAATCATGTTTGGTCATTGCTATATATATATATATATATATATATATATATATATATATATATATATATATATATATATATATATATATTGTAATCACAGATGGCTTTAAAAAAAAAAAAAAAAAAAAACACTTAACCTCAATATGAAATTAACATATGATGTGAGGCTTAACTTCAGGCGATCGTATTTCCGGCTAGGAGTACACACACTGAATACGTCTTTGGAAAGCCCAGAGTCTGTACTTTTAAACAAGCCATGGACCAGGTTGGTGGTTTTTACGCTGCCTGAGTAATATGTGCGTAACCGTCTGTGCCCAGACGCCCCAAAATGAATGGGGCTGAGATTTAAAGAGTTAAAGTGAAATTTACCGTTTGCAAAACAACACCTAGATAGACTTAATATCCTCGTTTTTTTCAAAGTTTTTTACTTAATGCAGTGTACTGAGTTTCTATAATCCTAAAGATAGCGGCCGAGAATCACGTACAAGAGAATAAAGTCTCGCGGTACTTAAAATATCCAGCACTACTTTTATTTATTTATTTATTTATTTATTTATTTATTTATTTATTTATTTATTTTAACCAGAACTAAACTCAGAATGCGACTTATAGTGCTTTTGCCCCTGACACTGACACCCACTTCCTTAGAGGTTGTTGTAGCGTATCAGGCATTCTAAATTGGGTGAAAAATACAGTAGCTTGGTGTCTTTAAATATCTCTGCGGGATTTTCTCGCACTGAAAGTTGCAGATATGCGGGCACAACTTGGAAAATGCGCGATTCCAGTAATCCAACGCTGAAATTCAAACCCTGGAAATTCAAGGAATGCCTATTGGTTGTTGTGTACATAATGTATTATATATTGGTAAATTACAATAACTTTAAAAACAATTGTTACTTTACAGATTTCTTTTTTACAACAAACTCCTGTTATCTTTTTTTAAATATAAATGGTGTTCATTTACTGACTCATTTCCTTTTAATTTTCCTGTTCAATACTAAATTACAGATAATATTAGTACACCATATTGTATAGCTAAACAACTTGCTTTTAACAAATAATATGACAATGATTCATAAAATTAAAATGTAGTAAAACGAAAGTTTGTTCTAGATCCCTGTCTTGAAACTTCATCCATTAAACACGACTACTTTAATCTATTGCACACATAAACTACAAATGTAATCGGGGAAAAAAGACACAGCATTGAAATGGCATAGCTTCACATACAATAGTTATGTACGGACCTGCAACAATGATGGACCATTTAAACAGAATCACTTACTTGAAGTACAACGCCAAGTCAGTTGCAATGATGGCAATTTCAAACAAGTGAATGACAGTTTCAAACTGACGCTTCTGAAGATTCTGGAAGATATTGAGGCTCTACAGAAGAGATTATTAAAGGCAATTTACATGAACCATGCATTATTATTAAACAAAATCAGAATGATTTATTTTCAGTGCAATACAGTTAATTAACCTCATCTGCCATAAGGGTCTTGCTGTACTCAAGGTGATGCCTTTCCATAATGGAGGACCCATGCAATTTTGCTAATGGGGATGCTGACCTGTGGGTAGAAAGTGGTAAATAGAATTATTTCTTGCAGGTGTAAAATCATGTTTTATTTTACAGATACCATAAAGTGCCATGTAAATATTCAAAGTGCATATTTATTAAATGGTAATTTATCCAAGAGCTCCCTCTCCTATTGATGAATTGTGGGGCTCACAGATAGCAATCCATAATGAATACATTGGCAGTTAAATAAGACAGCTGCAAGGTGTAGCCAGTGGAGAGAGAAACAGGTACAGTAAGCACAGAATGCAGACACTGCAGCAGGGTGACTTTCTGTGAGGATATCAACAAACTGTAGAACCATATGGATGCTGTCACCAAATATCTGCAGACATAATGGTGAGTTTCAAATCTGACAAGAGATGTTTATAACATTCTAGGCATGTTTTGAAGCAAGTACAAATGGATATAAGCATATAGTAATATATTAATAATATAGCTGGGCTTTTAAGGTAAAGACCTTCCTCAATATATATATCGTTCTAATATCATATATAACAACACATTTTTCACCTTCAAAGACTTAAAGGGAGGTCAAATAACATGTATACTGTTTGCAATGCATAGTGAAGTTTTATATTATGGCATGCTAGGGCTACTCTTAAAGAGTAAGCAGCGGGGTTCCAGAAAATATAGCGTTACACGTCCCCATGTGTTGCTACAACTGTTTAAATAACGTACCTCTAATTTTTCTTTTCATTGTTAACATCCTGACAACGTTTTACACTTATAACTTTAAACTCTGTTTCAAAGCTATTTTTAAAATGGCCGCCCTAGTGCACTGATAGTGTAAGGATTATTGCCCACATTGTCAAAGACAAAGACAGATCTCAAACCCCAGTGCAGTAGAGCGGCCATTTTGAAAATAACTTTGAAATAGAGGATGTCAGGATGTTAATAATTTGAAGCTCATGTTAGAAATATAACTAAAGTGTCATTCTTTCATCTACGTAATATTGCCGGTTAAGATCATTTTTGTCCTCATCTTCTGCTGAGAAATTAATTCATGCATTCATCTCCTCAAGATTGGACTACTGCAATGCTCTTTTGACTGGGGTTTCTATTAAAGTACTAAATAGGCTTCAGTATGTGCAGAATTCGGCAGGCTGGGTTCTAACTCATACCTCCTCTTGTGAGCACATAACACCTGTACTGTATAAACTGCACTGGCTCCCTGTGAGGTATCGGGTTGACTACAAAATTCTGCTCCTTATCTATAAGGCCTTAAATGGTGCTGCCCCTGTTTATTTGAGGGATCTATTGCAAAAGTACATTCCAGTGCTCAATTTAAGATCTGTGGATGCCGGATGTCTTATACAACCTAAGACTAGGCTCCGTACTAAGGGAGACCAAGCTTTTTGTAGTGCCGCCCCACGACTATGGAACATGTTGCCCAGATCTAGTCGAGATTCTGAGCCTGTGTTTCTTGTTCTTGTACAGTGCTTTGGGTCTGAGAAAAGCGCTCTATAAATAAAATGTATGATTATTATTATTATTATTATTATTATTATTATTATTATTATTATTATTATTATTATTATTATTAATAATCATGAAAAGAACAATTAAAGGTAAGTTATTTAAACAGTTGTAGCAACACATGGGGGTGTGTAACATTTTTCGGAACCCTGCTTCTTACTCTTTAAGATTACTGTTTTTTATATTATTATTTACAATATCACAGTGAGGGTTCTTTTTTTTCACTTGTTCCTAATTACTTACTTCATCTGGTATAAATTGTTGGTTCCCCTGTGATCAATATCGTGACAAAAAGCAGCTGCTACCATAGCAAATGCCTCAAGATCTGTGTAGTACTTCTTTAGTTTGCCAGTCTGGAAACAAACACATTTCTAAGTTAATAATTGCCTTGGCTGAATCCTAACAAAAGTTATAAACACGGATAGCATTGCTCAGATACTAAGCCAAGTGCAAGCTTTCGATCCTTACCACAAAGGTAAATATGGCCATATTTTTGTTTGCCTTTTTGGAACTGAGGTTCCATAACAAATTTAGCTAAATGTTTCATCAATGCCAAACTGGGGGGCTTCACCCCCCCCAGACCCCCAAGTATACGTTAATCTGCCCCCTGGCCCCTGGGAACCACCAACATTTTTACGGACCCAGAGGCTATGCTCCAAGATTTGACTAATCACACCATCCGTAGTGCCTCTGCGGCAACCGTTCGTTCCACTGTAAGCATACCTCTGGCTCCCTACAATACATTTTACATGTAGAGTTGTGAAATTTGTGATCCCATGGTACAATAATACTAACAACATCTGCGTTTCACAGATCACATATAAATATGATGCTCTGACAGCAAGCAAGATTCAAGAAACAAGAATTAAAAAGAACTATAACTCTCATGTGATTATATATATATATATATATATATATATATATATATATATATATATATATATATATATATATATACACATATATATCGAATACGAGACCTGTATAGTTAATGAAAATCCACTGGACTCTTTATTATCTTTGTGTCTCCATTGTGCAAAATATTATTTAATGGATTGGATCTACAAGTTTCAAGTATTATTTGTCATTTTGTTCCACATCAAGTAAGCCATTCACACAATGAACAACACAGAAGGGCTTCAGACTGACAAATGGAGCCAAAGATTGCAAATTCAAAACCTTACCATGAGCAGTGAGAACATCGTCTGCCCCACGTTGAAGCCGTGCCGCCAGTTGTGATAGGTTATATCACGATAACCTTTCCGAACAGTGTACATCCACCGTGTTAGCACCTTGTTTAAAGAAAGACAAATATGGGACTATTACTGTATGCACCGCCATTACACTGAAGTCTAAAGGGTGCTTAATACTGTGTAAGATAATACAATTATATGTTTCCTAATATAAGGAAAATGACAGTAACCCTTAGAGGCACATCACTTCTAATAGACCCATTCTATTGGGATAATGTGGTGACCATGAGCATTCCATATAAAACTTTACCACAGTGAATTTGCTCGGTCATTTTGTAGTTTTCCCATTTGTATTTTATTGGTTACCATGATTTCAGTATTCTTTCACTGTACTTTACTAGACTATGGGATACATTTTATTTAACACTGACAAAGGCATTAGCCAAGACTTTTATCTACTGTCATTTCTTCCAGTTTTACCTCAGAACAAATAACCTGAGTGTTTAAAGTTGTGGTTTAAGGGTTTACTTATCTTATATTATACACACATACATATGCACTTACTTCTGGAGGTACTTTGAACTTTTCAACCACATTGATTTCATAGAAACACCGAATTCCACATTTAATCAGGTCAAGTTCAGTAACAGGCAAGTCACTGAAGTGGAATTCATAAAGCTCAACATCTTTAGGATCAGGTAAGTTTGATTTCTGTAAAAGATTAAACACACACACACACATATATATATATATATATATATATATATATATATATATATATATGCAATCTAAATTAAGCACATTTGAATTTGGATTGATTGAGTAGGTTTATAGTTTAAAAAAAAAAAAAAAAGGGTTTCTTACCAAATGCTCTTCAATGACAATACAATGGATTTGTATTCAGGTTATATACTTCAGATTGTACTTTTGTGCAAAGAGTTTGTTGCCTTATTCTGTCTTTAGTTTTGTCTGGTTTAGTTCTTCTTGATGAAGCAAATACTGTATAAGGTTTCCCTTAAAAATATAGTCGGCCTTACCAAGAATTTGATAAGATCCTTAGGATCACAGTCCTCAGGTTCAGCATTGAACTTCTCCAGTGTATTCTAACAGAAGGGAAAAGAACATTTCAAAAATATATTCTCTCTGTTGTTTCCACATGTTTGTATGTGAATCACATAAACAATATTTTGTCTTACCATAACAGACAGAAGCTCAGACTTGGTGCACTTGGTTTGATACATGAGCATTTCCTGTGCAATATCTTTCCTGTTTTCCATCTTATTCAGTCTGTCGTATGTGTCTGTGTTAAGCACAGACCATCCCAGAAATTGTGTAAGCGCCTAAAAAAAAAAAATTGTTGAAGGACTTTTTACTTGCGATTTGATACAATTCTTACTTACGTCCCATGCACATACATATCTGAAACATGATGCATTTTATATAATAAATGATTAAGATTAAAACAAAAAAATGCAATGTGTGTTGACAGATCTAGTGTTAAAAGCATTGTTCGTATTCAACGCTCCTGACTGAGTTCTCATTTTGGAATCAGTCTTGTTTTGTTCATTCAAATCCAGCAACAGAATGACTGGACTAACCACACTGTTCCAAATTATGCTGCATTCCTAAGCAGGTCGCACAGTACTAAATAAATTATCCAATTTCAGCTGTTTAATTTAGGTTTCAACATATTTTCTCTCATAGATAATACTTGTTACATAAACACAACACTCTATGAACATTTATAGTGCTGTATTTAATACATTCAGGGTGGCAGTAAACAGCTCCATAAACAACCTGGAATACCCACAAGTGTGAAGACATACCATAAAGAGGAAGCTTATTAAAGTCTCTTATTAACACATGAATACATGAAATGCTATAATTTGGCCTCATTGCTGTTTTCACCTATGTTCAGGATGATTCCTTACTGTCAAACCTGGGTCTATTCTAAATAAGTATCTCATTTAAAATGTGTACTTCAGTGATCTGTTCATCATGTTCATCGAATGGTCTGCCGTCCTTCCTATTGTAGAACGTGGCGATTCCTACAATTTCTTCCTTCTTGTTGACAATGGGTAGTGACAGGACATTTTTCATCACCCAGCCAGTCTCGTCAAAGGATTCTTTCTGCAAAATATATATGACAGACTTGATTATTAAACATTATAATATAATTGTGTGAACTCCAATAGCAATTATGATGATAGCGGGTAATGTACAGTACAGTGAAATCTGAATTAATAGTAGGATGCATGTACGAGCCAGGAGCACTTACTTGGAAGGTGAAGTATTCATCTGCTGCTACATTCATCATGTTACAAATCTGCATCATGACAAGAGAGAAAGTTAAATTACATTAAAGAATATAGATTTCAAGTGAGATATCAGGAGCTTATTTTAAATGAAATACAGAATTAACTAGTTTACATGATTTATAATAATATTTGTTAATTACTAAATTACGTACACAAATCTAGATGTATTCAATTTACATTAGAGTACATAGGTGAGTAGCACATGTGTTGAATTTTAGCATGGTGGAAGCAGATAGTCAAAACCGAGAAGATATCTGCCAGATTTGAACTCTAGAAACTGATACATTGTTATTGTTCATGTTTGCTACTAATGGTAAAAATATATATTTATATTAATTAAAAATAATGTCATTGAGTGCTAATAAAGTATAAAATTACAGCAACGAGCACCAGTTTATTCAAACAGCTAAATGATTGAATAAATATCTTAAACCACAGGACGTCAGTATTGGTAGACACCGTATACTGGTAATAATCCTTGTTAAGAATCATCAACACCATTAGTAACATGTTTTTACATGCCTATTTACATTCTGGAAGTTTTAAATCACAAGTGAATTGAGTTTGGTTGTCTCAATTTAGGCTCAAATACACCAGCACCAATAATGTTTTTTAAATATCCATTTAGAAAGTTCTCATGAGAACTCAAGGACTATTCAAACAACCATATGTCATACCTTTTATAAATAAAACAATGGATTATAGATGCTCACTTACAATAATAAAGTGCTGCTATATTAATATTAGAGCTTACAAAAATATATATATCAGTACCAATAAAACAAATAATGTGTTAAACAGATTACTACGTTTATGGTATTTTTTAATGGGCCAGAATGCATTAGCTGTAGAACATGTATTGACTTACAAATCCATTTTCAGCTACATAAGTTGGCAGCCCGCTGACAAGTGACCAGTGATCTGGAGGGGGGGACCTTTAAATACAAAACAGCAGCAAAAGACATATTTATAGAATAGTTCTGTCTGTTGCTTTTGATTACACTATGTAACACAATTTTTGTTCCTGGGTAGTAAGTGTTATTTCCTAATTGCTTATGCCTCAAAAGTATAGAAAATGGCTATTATTCCCCACAAACTTTGCTTTTGTGACCAGGACAGTGATATTTTGAAATTTACCTATTTCCAATGAGAAAACGGGTGAATTTGTGTCTTTTCGTTCACATAAAGTCAGAAAAAAACAACATATGAATCCAAATTAACATGTATTTATACTAAAGTAATACAAAAAGATTTAGAAGTGAGTAGTTTTTCGAGATTTCTGGTTACAGGCGATTCCGATTGCCTCGAACAGACTGGTCACATTGTGGCAGAAGCAGAGCCCATCTTGACGGGTGAAGAAGCTGGAAAAAGGTTGGTGACGCTTCCTCTGATCTGCGACTTTCACACTTTCATCCAACAAGTTCCACTGCTTGAGCCTAGACGTCAAAAGCTCGGCATTGGACTTGGTGAGACCAAGATCTCTAATCAAGTCGTTGAGGTCTTTTTGGTTGGGGTAGTATGGGTTTCTCTCCTCAGCTCCACCTCTGAAATTGTCATCTGGATCTACAACGTCTTCCTCGCTCTCTGACTTGCTGCTCTCTTCTAAAGACGGCTGCTCTCTCTCCGGAGGAGTGGGTACGGGGAGCTCATGGCAGTGTGGCACCGGGGCGATGGATGAAGGAAGGTCCGGATACGTGATAGCAGGTGCATTCTTGCCAGTCCTACGTTTGGAAGGGTCCACCATGCAGAAGTAGCAGTTGCTTGAGTGGTTAGTGGGTTCCTGCCAAATTCTTGGGATAGCGAACTTCATGGCTCTCTTTTCCCCTCTGTACCATCCTACAAAAATACATTTATTTCACCCATGACTAATGTGTAAGAGATTCTCGCAACATTTTTCATATATGATATATTTTTTCAATAACATTTTAAAATTAAAAACTTTTACAATTTTAAAAATTTTAACAAATTTTATAACATAAAATTCCAAGCAACAATTGTCCATCTTACCTTCCAGAGTTTTTTTGCAGTGCTCGCAGGTGAAATGAGGTGCCCAGGGTTTGTCTTGATCCCTGACAGGCATGCCGAAATATGCCTTGTAGGCCTCACACATCTTAGCAGATGCTTCCACAGAGTACTTTTTCGCTCTTGTCTTGATAAATTGGCTGCAGACATAGCAAAATGCGTCTGCCGGATGCTTGCAGCCTCTTGATGCCATCTCAGAAAAATGCAGATATGTATCCACTTAGGCAGCTGGAACTAAACTGAACTGGTGGGCTTAAGGCCCCTGTATTTATACTACTATTTATATTACTGGAAAGTTCTAGAAAGTTCTAGAAGTTACTCCAAGTTTACTCAGCACTGAATCTATCTGGAATGTTCTGGAAAATAGGTAAATTTCAAAATATCACTGTCCTGGTCACAAAAGCAAAGTTTGTGGGGAATAATAGCCATTTTCTATACTTTTGAGGCATAAGCAATTAGGAAATAACACTTACTACCCAGGAACAAAAAAAAAAAAAAAAAATTGTTACACGGTGTTATTATTATATATATATATATATATATATATAAAGATACTCACGGTATGACTTTAATTTCTTCAGTTCCATGCAAAATATAATCAACGATCTTATAAAAGATGACTTCCTGTAAAAAGTAATATATATATATATATATATATACTGGTTCTGTATATACATGTATAAGCATATTGTTAGGTTCTAATACTGGCAAGTAATAAAATACCTACTCTTCCATCCGGTGTCTTTGGACCCTTGTAAGGTTCTTGTTCTCCAAGTTTTATTGGCCATTCATCATAGAATTCCTGTAAAACAGAATCACACCAGTCACAGAAAAGAATATCTTACTGCTTTTTATATTATTGAAGCATTAAATCCCTATCATCTCAACACTGCAAAATGTTAACAACACTGCAACCCACTTAATAATCAGGCAACCTGTGTTCCCTGATTATCCTAGCCTGGGAAAACTTAGTGATCCGGTTACTATCCACATTCCTTCTCAATCCATTGGAGTCTGAATGTCAATGCAGAGCTCCCTGTTTTCCCAACCAAGATCAGCAGCTCAGCACAGCCAGGATTTGAAGCAGCGAGCTCCTGATTGTATGACTCTCCCTGCACTCCATGCCGCAGTGCTTACACTGGATGAGTCCCGGTGGACCCCTCAAACCTTTTCATAAACTATTTTAGCATATCTGTAGTAAGGTTATAAAACTGTGTGGGGAGAAAGGGCGCTGAATAAAAGCTTTGAAAAGGAACAAGTGTCTATCCTGCTTTCTGCTTCCCTGTTAAATGCTACATTGATGTCAGAGTGGGATTAAGTACAAAACCTACAGCATCAAGCAGGAGCAGTTAGGAGAGATGGACCAATGGATCCGCTGCAACACTGACCCATCTCAGACTTGGTGGGATGGCAGACTGGAAGACCTCCCCGGTGGCTGTGAGGATCAAGGCTGGTGCCTTGCCTGTGGGGAGGTACGCTGCCCCTTCCTGAGGGAAGAGGAGGTACTGCCTGCCCCGAAGCAAAAGAGGAGGAGGAGCGGCCGTTTTCGCAGGCAAGCGAGGGAACCGGTGCTGTTTCCAGCGTTGGAGAGGGAAGTGCTGCCCGCCTGGGCACCAGAGAGTGCAGCCTGTGTGCGGAAGAGTGAGATGGAACAGTGGAACGGCAGGATCCCCTACCCGTCCAAGATCTGGTGGGATGGTGGATGGGAGGACCTCTTAGAGGATCTAGAGGACTGGGGTTGGTGCTTTGTTTGTTCAAATCCAGCAACAGAATGACTGGAGTTTGGGCACGAAGTGCGGCACTATCCCTGCCAAGAGAGAGAAGAGCTACCTGCCCAAAAACAAAAGCTAAAGAGGATTGGCCATCCCCAAAGGCAAGCAAGCTGGTGCTGTCTCCAGCACCTGAGAGGGAGGTGCTGCCGGCCCGACTGACAGAGAGAGAGGAGACGATGCCGCTGCGAATGCCAGTCCTTTCAAGGGCTCCTGTAAAGGGCGTGAGCAGAGGGCAGGAGAGGCGATGACCGCCAGTGCAACCCCCTGTCCCCCAGCAAGCGTCAGACCTTCCAAGGGCTCCTGCAACTGGCGCGGCGAGAGCAGAGCACCAGTGGAGAGCGGTAGCGACAACTGCTGCCTGTCCCACCCCCCGAAAGCGGCAACGGCCCCGCCACGTCCTGACTGCCCAGAGACGCCGCCTGACTGCCCAGAACCACCGCCTGACTGCCCAGAACCACCGCCTAACTGCCCAGAACCACCGCCTGACTGCCCAGAACCACCGCCTGACTGCCCAGGACCACCGCCTGACTGCCCAGAACCACCGCCTAACTGCCCAGAACCGCCGCCTAACTGCCCAGAACCGCCGCCTGACTGCCCAGAGCTGCTGCCTGACTGCCCAGAACCACCGCCTGACTGCCCAGAACCACTGCCTGACTGCCCAGAACCACCGCCTGACTGCCCAGAGCTGGCGCCTGACTGTCCAGAGCCGGCGCCTGACTGCCAAGAGCCACCGCCTGACCGCCCAGAACCACCGCCTGACTGCCCAGAGCCACCGCCTGACTGCCCAGAGCTGCTGCCTGACTGCCCAGAACAACCGCCTGACTGCCCAGAGCAGCCGCCTGACTGCCCAGAGCTGCTGCCTGACCACCCAGAACCACCGCCTGACTGCCTAGAACCACCGCCTAACTGCCCAGGCTGTTACATATCCCACTGGTCCTCAACCACACACCTCGGGCCAATGGGATGTGTAAGCTCCGGCACCCTACTAAAATAAAGGCGCGGAGTTAAGGTTATATGTGCCGCTGCGATGCCTTGTTGTTGTTGTTGTGTTCTGGTTGCCATGGTTCCTGAGAAGCTGACAGAGCTGTGGACTCTGTGTGTGGGGGAAAAAGGATGCTGAATAAAAGCTTTGAAAAGGAACGAGTGTCTCTCCTGCTTTCTGCTTCCCTGTTAAAAGCTACAATGTATATTTGTTATTTCCTCAGTTTAAATTTGCACTATGTTGTGTTTTTTCACAGTCTGCAGTGATGTTCTGCACGATGTGATGGATTTTTTTTTATTTCTTCTATTTGGAATGTAAGGGTCTTGAACGGGCTCAAAATATTTCAAGTTAATGATACATCTTTGTAAATGTTTCACCATTCTGTGCAGTGCTTTAAAAAAATAACTACATTACTTCTTAAACTAAAATACTGTAAAATTAGATCCGGCTAAGAAGTAAAACCTACCTCTATTATGACGGGCATAACACATGTTATTTTTTGCTATGACTGGCATAACAGATGTTATTTTTTGCTCTGACGTTTCATAAGCACAAATAACATGGTGCATCTATGAAAATATATTTTAACATGTGTTGTGTGTGTGTGTGTGTATGTGTATATATATATAGTCTTATACCTTTTCTTTGGTCATATCCAGTAGACCAACTGAGTATCTTTCACAGTTGAGGTAGAGTCGAACAGTGTATAAAGCTTTGTGAAACTGACGTTCAATATCTGTAAGTTCTTCAAACACTTTGCTAGCAGACCACAACAGCACCTATTAAAAAGGGAAAGGAAGACAAGAACAGTTTTCTTAATTTAGCATTCGAGTTTCATTGTTTGTATACAATGTTTCCCATATTTCATAAACAGTAATATTATAGTAAGTATTCAGCAATTAACAAAAGTAACATATTTTAAAGTTTCCCTGAAGCAATAACCCTCAAATTTTGTAATGCATTTCAGCACAAATTCTTGAACAGAGAATAGCTATAAAATACTAACACACTATAGCTTAATTCCTTCACCGGGACATTTGTTTAAACTGAATTACAAACTCTCGTCAAAGTAAACATTTCACTTAAATGTATTGAATGTACCTGACTCCTTCGCGATTCCACATTGAATAGGTACGTGATGTGGTAGTGAGTCAAAATGAAAGAAGCAAAGGTAAGGTACTTGACAAAAAGCTGAAATACAGACAAAAAGAAACACTTGTCAGTTTGAGCTGCCATTGGATTATAGCGTGATGATTTCACGCTATTGTGTAAAGACTGGAGTTACCTCCTCATCTGCTTTTGAGAACTCAGGTTCACCGATTTTGTTAATCGCCATTATGACAGCCAGCACTTCCTTCCCATACGTGATCGGAGTTGCCAACATGCTGGTGGTAGTGTATCCAGTCTGTTTATCCACAAAGTCACAAAAGTGTGTATTCTAGGATAAAATAAAGTAGTATTTACTAATGTTTTCCATTTCAAGTTCCATTGATATCAATTTAATGTGAAATGAAACTGCTTACCGGTAACACACTCAACCCTATTTTCCCCTGCTTTCTACTGTTTTTATTTTGTTATGTATAACTACCTGCTTCTGTGCGGTACAAGCAAACATGTGTTATACATCAAATGACAGGCCACAAAATGGTACAAAATGGTATGTGGTACAGATGAAAAAAAAATGTAAAGTAATTCACTTTAAAAAAAAAATGATGTTTGATAAGTGTTATATTTTTTGTAATCATAGGTTCATCAAAAAAAAAAAAAAAAAAAAACAAACAAAAAAAACACTGTACCATTAAACTTCAATATGCAAGAACCTGGAAAAAATGTAACAAATTGGATTTAAAAAAAAGAAAAAGAAGATTTATTAACATATTTACTAAACAAGTTCTATAACAAAAAAATGTGAAGAGAAATAGAAACATGTTTTAAAAACAATTGCTAAACATTGCTATCATACAAGTTCCAGACATGTCCATTACTACTTGTACCATTCTGCAGAACAGTTCCTGTCTACTCAGTAAAGGCTTGCTGGCTTACAAAGCACTTCTGTAAGCAATTTCTCTCAGCTGAACCATGGAATTCTGGGCATTGTAGAAACTAGGTATATGTGCAGCAAGTGTGACATTATTGGAAATCCTGCACTTTAGAGATCGAAACAGGGCACATAATACGTCTTTGGAAAGCCCCAAGCCGGCTCTTTCAACCATGATGCTTGCTATTGCGGTGCCTGAGAAAAACGCAGTTTATGGTCGGGGAGCCGACACCCCAAAATGAATAGGGCTGAAATAGCTTATAACTTTAAAGTCTGTTTCAAAGCTCTTTTCAAAATGGCCATTCTAGTGCACTGATAGTGTAAGGATTGTTGTCCACATTGTCAAACAGGTAACACAGCAATAACGATCCATGATGTGGTATGGAACAGAAAAGCCAGAGGACTTGTTATATATATTTATTTTATTTAATTTTTAATCGCTTTTCCTGCAGTGATTTAGAGGACAAATCTCAACCACAGAGCGGACAGTGCACTAGAGCAGACATTTTAAAAAGACATTTGAAACAGACTTATAAGTGTAAAAAGTTGCCAGCATGTTAACAATGAAAAGAAAAATTGCAGGTACATCATTTAAACAATTGTAGCAACACGTGGGAACATATAGCGCTATATTTTTCTGAACCCTGCTACTTACTCTTTCATTTGTTAGATTATTGTACTGAAAAGTAAATGTTAATGATACATTCGAAACTTATAGTATTCATAACCACAACACTGTGTTTATACCAGGTAGCACTATTCCTTCATGATTTATTAATTTTCAATGGGTTTAATATAAAGCCTAGAATGTATAATTAAACAACGTGTCAGTACATTGTTACAACGTGCCTCTCGAGTATTGATAATATTACAAAACATCATACAATGACTCACTTCCAGACCCATAGTTACAGATTTAGTTGTGTCAAGCTATAGAACTGTTGTGTTTATTTTTGGTAGCACATACACCTGAGTTTAATTTTAGTACTGGTAGGCCAGCCATATTACCATGACAACACAGCCCTGTTAGGCCTGATGAAATGGACATCTTGATCCTCCTTGATCTTTTCTCCTGTAATCAGCCTTATGAATTTAAAGGGATTATCCAGCAATCTCCATTTGTCAGTAAGAAGCAGTGAAGTAGTAAGTCAGATACGGTTATAAACATTGAAACCTGCTGGAAACACTGCTTCTGGTTGGCAATATGCTATGAAATTACTTAAGACACATGTTTCATATTTCATTCTTCAGTATTTACATCTCTATAGTTTAACAGACAACTTTTTGTGTGATGAATTTAAATTTCATATGCATCTTTATTATATACTTTCTAATTCCTCTTGAAGTTTTCTAATTAAAGTATGTTCTCCTAAACTATTTTATTTCATTTCATTTCACACAGCCACTTTACTGTGAAATTATTGATTTATAGTGTTTTTTGTGGTGACACATAGCCTAAAGATGCAACATTACCTCAAAGGATTCTTAAGAATCGTTCACAGTTCACACTGGTATTGCATGAGCTTACCTTTTTCACATCTGGTATATTTAAAGTCTTCTTAGTGTGAGCAACCCAACCCACTACGCCAACATCGAAAGGAAAAACTATCTCAGCTTCAGGAGCAACAAGATTTTCCTCCAACTTGGAAGTTGGCGTGACATTGAAGAGAGTTGTTGTTAACTCTGGTGTGCCGTTCCTGGACCTGCATGAGAACATGCTACACTTGTCTGCTCTCACTAGTTGAGCCAGTCTCTGCAACATTTGGTGGATAGGCTTTTCCAGGTTTGTGGAAGTCTGAATTTCTTTAATCATTTCAAATATAAAATTAGATTCCTCCACTTGGGTCATTTCCTTGAAAGAGGCTGCATCTTTTACTTCTAACTTGGAATCCGTATAAGCTGCCAAAAGTGCTTCTGCCCGTATCTTTTTATCAAAATACTCCTTGGCAAACTGGGGATTGTTCTCCAAGTACTTCTCAACAGATTCTGTATTGAGGTCACCCATTTTTTGTGGTTATTTTTTCCCTTTAAACAGGCATCACATGGGAAAAGGTAGAAAAAAGTGAGGTGTGTTGCGCAGTCTGTGACTGAATATTCACAGGTTTCCTATAGTTCCGAATAGCATTGTTGCCCTGGTGTGCCGACCACAAATTTCCTGTTGTCTCTTCAGAGCTGACAGAAGTGAATGGCTTAGTGGCTAAGGGGATCCAAGAGGCCGCTAATAATGTGACGTCAAGCCATTAAACCACTGAACATTTTAGCCTGTAAATCCCAACCACGATCATTTTAGTTTGGACAATCCAATCAAAGGCCACAAGTGATATATTCTTCCTTACGATTTGCACAGCTAATGTGTTTAAAAGTCTGATTAGTTTGTTAGCAGTCAGTAGTTAAATCACACTCTTAAATCATTGCATAATAAGGAACGTTATTCCTATTTGAATATCTATTAGGCAGCTCATCATGTAATTCAGGGATTGGTAAAGAATGCAATGTTATATGATCTGACTTTGATAATATTCATATACAATATTTTATATTTCTGCATCCTAAGTCAATAAGAATAACTTTACATATACAACAGGTGCACTAAACCATAAGACTAATTGAAAAGTTAACTTGCAATGTTTCAAAGAAACTCTTCTAGTTCTAAACACATAATACCACTCATGTAGTTACATTTTAATGTTATGTCATGAAAACTTACATACTGCATATCGCAAGCTGCAGTATACAGTATTTTATTGCTAAGGATACTGCATATAATTTAAAACAAAATGTATTTCCAAAACATTACATAAAGTCAAACAGACTTTAGAGAGTCTTACAAATGCACTTCTTGACAGCCAGCTCACTTGTGTGAAGGCACGAGATCCATACTGCCTACTCTGTGCTGCCTTGTAAGAATGAATAATTACCATACAGTACCTTCAGGTAGCTACAGTATTCTTACTGATATCATATTTATAGAAAACGTGTGGCATAAACAAGATATGCCATGAAAAACTATTGTATTAATGTCACTGGCAATGTCCGGCTAAAGGATAACAATTATTGCCATGCCCGCCCATGACAAAACACTGTGTCATTTTTTTCATACATATTCTATATTTTTGCTATAAATTCCCAAATGATGGGTGTTTACGTCCTCTGTTGATAGAAGTTATATTAACAACATAAAAAGTGGGCTGCCAAACATTCCCCTGAAGATGTCTTGGAACCCATAAGAAGGTCTGAATGGCTCTGAGACAATGATACATTGGACAAGGCTGTAAAAACAAAACAAACTCCAGTTACACAAGCTTTGTTGGAAGAGACTCAGAAAAGTCAAGCAGGATGTCAAGTGTAACACACAAGAAACAAGGAACACCAGTATTCTCTACAGGTCTCTCTAAATCTATCGGAGACCGGCCATGTGTTATCAGACAAGTCTGGGATATATACACTAAACACGCAGTAATAAATTCTAAGTTACAACTTTTATTCAACAGGGTTTATACTATTCCCCCAACTTGTATAACACATTCTTTAGTGAATGTCTATTTTAGATATTACTTACATGAAACTGTTATCTTATAAACAACCAAAGTGGCTCTGTGGAGCAGTGCGGCTCTGGAATGAAGAGTTTTATTTGTGATTGGCAACTAAACCTAAAAGTCAGCAGCAGTACTCAACATGTACATATTTAATACCAGGGATGGGCAGTATCATTTTTAAAAAACAAAATACATAATTTAATATTGCTGCTATGCTTTTTGCACGATTTCAAATGAAAACAACCTTTTTGCTGTGAGACTACAATAATGGAATTATTTAAACAGCATTTTGTATGCCAAAATATGTACTTTTCTGTTCCTGTATGGTTTGTATCTAAAAAAGTTTTATCCAATTAAAAAGGTAGCACAACAGTTAAGATAAATGTATGTTATATACAGTAGTTTATTATTATTATTATTATTATTATTATTATTATTATTTGGTTTTATCTATAATCACATTCAGTTAAGAAAACACTGAACATAATTAGGGAATGACAATAAAGTTTAAAATAAAAATGTGGCATTTGACAAAGTTTTACTTTTCATTTTATTCTAAGACAACAAATGCCAAAGTGAGTTAAAATTAATTGTGTTCTGTCTCTATTAAAAATAATAAATCTGATTGCATTCACATCCCAATAGATGGGTAGGAATATAACAGATAAATAAATGGGCAGCAGTGTGGAGTAGTGGTTAGGGCTCTGGACTCTTGACTGGAGGGTTGTGGGTTCAATCCCCAGTGGGGGACACTGCTGTTGTACCCTTGGGCAAGGTACTTTACCTAGATTGCTCCAGTAAAAACCCAACTGTATAAATGGGTAATTGTATGTAAAATAATGTGATATCTGTATAATGTGAAATAATGTATAATGTGATATCTTGTAACAATTGTAAGTCGCCCTGGATAAGGGCGTCTGCTAAGAAATAAATAATAATAATAATAATAATAATAAAATACAAAGATAATAGTAGAAAAGCTAGAAATAGATAAATATGTTCAGTTCATATTTACATTTAAGAGAGAAAATTGCACAGCTCAAGTTTAATGTGCTCTCTTGAAAATCTAGTCTATCATTAAGGAAATATGTAATACTGCAACCAAATGATAACGTTTCTATAAATACTGCATCTTAGAAATAATTATATGTTCAAAATTGATGCAAGACCGCAAATACAATTCATAGGCCTTGGGAAATAATTTAAAACCCTCATAAGGTGATCAAATGAATCGGTTAGCATAACATAAACGTTAACATTATAATGAAACTTCTGAACGAGTTCAATGAATAAAGATTAAGCTTTACTAGGCATCTAAACTAGTTTGCATTATTAAACTTAACTCAATAATGTAAGCAAAGCCTTCTCTAAATATCTGAGTGCAAATATATCTTTAGATAACAACCATCATGCAAGGTTATTGGGATCTGTCATGTTGGAGTTTGAACTAAATTGGGTCAGGTGGAGATAGTGGTATGTGATTGGGATAAATGTAATTGATTTTTAATTATGTTATGTTGCATGATATGTGCAACTCCCAAGATAATTATGCTGTAATACAGATGTAATGTATTGTTACCATCATTGCAAGTGGAAATTTGTCTTCAAAGTGATTTTGAGATGATCTCTTTTATTTAATACTATAGAAGTTGCTTTGACTAATTACCATAACACTATTATTATTTGTTTTGCCATGTTGTACAAATAAATCATTATTATTTAAAGCAAACTGAATAGTCTCAGTTTCAAGCAACTAGGACCTACTTTACACTGCATATTTCTGGTGTTTGGCAGACAAGAAGTCTGTTGCAGTCCTGTTTAATGTTTTAGACTGTGCTCAGTGTATTACAAGTTCTAATATTTAGACAAGTATCCTGCATGAAGTTCCACTATGAAGCCTCAAGCATTTTGCACGGACAGGTTCAATTGCTTGTACAAACAAAATGGAGACTAAAGGACAATCCTATCTTGTTCCTCGCAGGAATTTGGCCAATGAAGTATAGATAAGGCCAGGTTTTACTGTTTGGGTTAGACAGTAAACTCTGCATAAGGACCAGCACAATGATACATTGAACCCACTCTTTAAAGGCTTCCCACTAACTTTTTCAGCATTTAGATATTAGGACTGAGTTCTCATAGACAATGCTTACTTAACTTTAGACAATATTTATAGAGTATAGAGTGTGTGTCCATATTGCACAACTTAACTGAGATGATAATGCACTGACAAAATAAATGAGAACTGCAGGTTACATAAGGTAACTGATGCCAGCTAAAATTCTAGTTAATAATCTTGATCCCAAATGTCCAAAAACACTACACTAGTGTTTTTGTAACCGTGTCTCTTTTGCCCACAGAGCTCTCCAGAGCTTGTAACATCCCTGCTAAACCTGAACATTTCTGAGTGAGCCCTGTTACTGTCGAAATGAAACATGCCAAGAGAAAATGTTAGGAAAGCAACCCCTGAAGCACTAAGAAGTGGCAGAGGGTAAATATCTGGATTGCGTTAATTGTTTAACATGCATTGGCTAATAGATTCTAGGTGCTGATCTGAAACTGTTTTCTTTTTAGCTTAACCTCATTGATTTACGCAGCGAATGAAATTGAAACAAACACCCTGGTGGTATGACGAAAGAAGATACCAAACAGAGACCTCACTATATAAGCTTCTCACCTAACTGGAGTCTGCAGTTTGGCATAACACCTTGTGACTATTTTACAGGTAATCTCTCAACTAGAAGCATACTTGTTAACAGAGAACACTCATTTTTGGTAGACTATTTTAAATATGTATTGCTTGAGCAGTGCATGCATGAAAAGATGAAAACTTCTTAATTTGGTGTAATCTTTTGCTGCAAGAACAGATTATAGTCGTTAGATGTGTCTAATGATTTCATTTTCCTTTTTCAGATCTTGACATTTTGTACTGGTGAAATTATGTTTTGCTTATTAGTAGCTCTGTGCTTCGTTGCCAGCTGTTGGGCACAAGATAATTGCTTAGTAAGCAACATCAAAGTGATGCAAAATTTTAATAGACACAGAGTAAGTTTTTGTCTTGTTTTCTATTTTTCTTCCATTGCTATGTCTCGCTGTATCCATTTATTTGGTCAATATTTCTTTCTCTAGTCAGATAATGATTTCTGAGTTTATCTTTAGTATGCAGGAACATGGTACGCTGTCGCCAAAAAAGATCCAGTGGGGCTTTTTCTTCTAGATAACATCAAAGCTAACTATGTCATCAATGAGGATGGTGTAATGACCGCCACAGCCGAGGGAAGAGTCATCATTTTAAAGTAAGTACAGCTTATATATTTTTTGAAAAACATGATCTGTGACATTTCTTGTGATTTCTTGCACTGTATGTAACTATTGATGTATCACTGTACGTAACTATTGATGTATCTCCTGATCTTTAGTAACTGGGAGCTGTGCGCAGAAATGTTTGGCACTTTCGAGGATACAGTTGACCCCGCTAAATTCAAGATGAAGTACTGGGGAGCCGCAGCTGTACTTCAACAAGGACGTATGTTTAAAAAAAAAACAAAAAAAAAAAAAACTTGTGTTCACTCTTGGGTTACTTATTTGTGTACTTCTAAACAGCAGATTTCAGTTAGAAAAACTGCATTTGTATAACAGCTGGGGGTTTCTGGTATCAGCAAGTATAAAATGCTCTTTGTTTTGACTAGTTCCTCTGCTTTTCCTTTGTATTCAGTTGACAACCACTGGGTTATAGACACTGACTATGACAACTATGCCATCCACTACTCCTGCCGCGAGCAGAACTGGGATGGCACCTGCTTGGACAGCTACTCCTTCATCTTCTCCCGTGACCCTAATGGCCTGACCCCAGAGTCACAGAGGATTGTCAGGAAAAAGCAGGATGAGCTCTGCTTGGTTGGGAAATACAGGCGTGTGGCTCAGGACGGTAAGAATAAACTTAATTTCCACTGGGAACTGACTTTGCACCTCTCAAAATGCACTTTTCTCCTTTGAAGACAGAAACATATGTATAGCACTGCTTGTATTATGACTAACAGTTTTTAGATAGAGGGGATCTATTCAATTGAATTTAAGAGTGGCGGATCTAAATCCTACCATAGCTTAAATCATTAAAAGAAGATGACTTTGAGAATAGCCAACATCTCTAACAGTGTGTTTGAGTCTGTTAAGTGTATTTTTGTCTGTAGTGTCTTAGCAAGAAAGCACTGTAGCAAGTACCACAAATGGTTAAACCCCCTGGCAATGTTCATGGCTATGATGATATATGTTGTTAACTGTCTCTTTTATTGTTATTTACCGAGATTTTATTGCCTACATTTTATGTTTTATTCTAGGATTCTGCAATAAGTACAGAGGACAGTATTAAAGAAGACAACATGGATCGTGTTGCAGTATCTTTCCAGACAAGAATAAACTTGATTGTATTCTATGAATCTAGCTTCACCATGCAGACTTCATTTTTACAAAAAGGTGTTTACTTAATAATTTCAGATATAATTTCATGCACACAGCAAGTTGTTTTTTTGTTTTGTTTTTTAATTTAAAACAGTATTTATGTACATATTCTCTTTGTTACCAGCTATTTCATGTTTCTTTGTCGCACAAACAAAATTGAATAATACATGTTTTAAAAAATGCTGCTGTTTAATGAGTATTTATTTTCCAATATAAATAACCTTGAATGTATACAAAAAAAGAAACATTTCTTTGTTAAGGTGCAGTGGGTTTCATGGTAGAAAATGCAAAGGGATATCTTGAGTATGCTGGAAGATAACAGAAGGCATTCTTTAAAGGTTAACTAAAACAAAGACACATTACGGATGCAAGCTAATAACCTGTATGCACAAAAGGCTATTTTGTATTCTAAAAAATACATTCTGTCTCTGTCAGTTCATCACAGACCTAATCTTGGATTACCCTCCCTAAGGTAACATTAGGTAGTCTAAAATTAGTGACAAGCAGAGTCTGTGAAACCAGTCGTTTATGTCCTGAATAAACCAGCATGTGTAGTTGATGTTACTTCCACTGCAGTAAAAATATAGTCAAAAATCAAAATGTTGATATAACACTCACTACAACTGGAGGATCCATGTGATGGAGGTTCAAAAGGGCCTTTATTGAAATGCAGATAAACACACCGTTGCCACAAACACATACCATGCTCATAACTGGTTTACAGTACACAGGCTACCATTTTCCAGAACCAACACCATATAACATCATATGAATGAGCAAAAGGTACAAATGAAACTAAAAACAAAGAATTTAACAAAGCTACTGTTGCGATTGGTTATGGGTACCAGATACAGCGCTAGGCTCTGCAATACTGTAAAGCCCTGGTGTTTCTGGTCACTACATGAATAGACACACACATTATACAGTAGAGCTAATACAACAAATATGTCAGTAACATGCATCCCCTGCCACAGCTCTAAATTCAAAATTAGAGTTATTAGCATGATGAAAAAGATGATGACAACACCATATATCAACGGGATGTATAGAACAGTATAGAATAAGAATGAGCAAGTACATACATATGAACGACCACTTTCACTACATACCCTTTGCAGGTATTTCATCCCAAGCGGTGGATAATAAGGAATAGGGAAGGTGCATGAATCCAAAGTATTGTGGTCTTCTTCTTATACTGAGATTTCCTCATGTATAACTCTAAACCCAACTCCCTGTGCTCTTTTTTTAAAGTAACAGTGTTGCAAATCCAGCATAACCAAGATTACAATTGTCTTATTAGCAATACTCACCCCATTAAGTTGTTATTCTTTGCAGTCAATTCACTAGATTCACTGAACACATAGGGCCATCTGGTGTTAATGAGGTATTGCTTTATTTGTAGAAAATACCACATTTCTATCTTCAAAATCAAAGTCAAATCAGTTTTTCCACGCTCCTTATTAGATTCAGCACCTGTATATTACCTACTGAATAAGAACCTGACAAATCAGTGAAGAAAGAAGTCAGACATGTTGCAAGTTATTTCTTTAAGGCAGCCATCAAACA
The DNA here is from genome assembly GCF_902713425.1 of Acipenser ruthenus. NCBI lineage: Eukaryota > Metazoa > Chordata > Actinopteri > Acipenseriformes > Acipenseridae > Acipenser > Acipenser ruthenus. The sequence goes on from NC_081201.1 coordinate 27,855,488, forward strand.
CTAATCAGGGACAGCTGTGCCTGTGGGTTTTGAATTGTCTGTAGTGGGATTGCAATGTCTGTGCTCTTGCAAGGGGCCAGCAGTGAAAAGCAGCAAAGCTTATGCCTCCACTGATGTCTGAAATGACTGATGCTGTATAAAATCGGGTTCAGAGCCGAGTTGGCGAATGTGAAGGTGACTACCCAAAAGAAGAGTGACGATGAAATGACCAGACCGTTTTTAAAGTTCCGTATTAGAATCAGAAAGACGGTGATAAAAATTGGGCTCCACATTACAAAGAAAGAAATCATTAACAAGAACAAAGTGCGGAACAGTTTGAAGTCCTGCCTGGAGACCTGACATGGCTGGGTCTCTGTGTTTGGGATGCTTCTTCTACTCTGCAGCCGCCGCCTTGAAGATTTTGTAATCTGTGTTAAAAAAAAAAAAAAGAAAAGAAAAAAATGTAATAGCATGAAACCACATAACAAAAAAAAAATGTGAGAAATGTAATTCATATTACATAATTGCACATTTGTTTATCACAGTTTTTGCTATTAAAAAATGTGAGGTTTGGGGGAATGGGGGGGCGGGGGCCAAGTTTAAAAAATGCAGCTCCAGTAAAATCCTGGCTGCTAGGAAAGGAAAAGGGATCAGTTAAATTAGTGTTTGTGATCCCTCCAAAATTTAGTTTTGGTGATTCAATCACTGCCAGTCTTTTGCTTAATCTCAAAGCACAACTAATTAAAGTGAGTTCAGTACAAGTCATGCATTAGTGCTAAGCCTCAGTACTAGTTGCACTGGCACAGGGGAAAGTCCAGTGCGAATGGGGCCATAATATCTTTTGCATGTTTTATTTAAAAAAAAAAAAAAAAAAATCATACTGTACTGTATTTTTGTCTGTCCAACCGTGTTACAAACAAATACCCTTGATCTTCATATATGATATTGGTTGGCAGGTGCTTCCATATTCCACTCTTTATTAAATGCGATTCTGGATTTCTATCCAAGTTTACTTCAAGGAATTAAAGGCAGTAATCAAAGATCAATTATCACATAGCCCTTTTAAAGAATCATCCTTTATTGTGTTTCCATTCAATGTTTTTGTCCAACCTCTATAGAAAATACAATAGAGGAGTACTTTTCGAGAACAAATACAGTAATATACTTAAGTAAGGTTTACTGTACTCACTATCCACCAATAAGTATAGCTACTAACAAAGTACCTGTAAAATTTTGGTGTAACTGGTCACAATAATTAACCCTGGGATCACAAAATCCAGTCCAGTGAACGCAATGTCCCATACAATCTCTCCGATCTCACTCGGCCACATCAGTGTGCATATTTTCACTTCCTGTTGAGAAAGAGAAAATACATATTCACTGGTGCTGGAAAGACATTTATCAGTATAGTAAAGACAAATACTGGTTCAACTTTACCTATGGGCACCAATGACTTGCTACCTAGTTACCTAGCTACCTTACTATATATTTTTAACTGTTGTCAATAAAATACAGTACTCATTTTCAATAAATAATTTTCTCCATGATTTTCCTTTTCCTTAGTTTAAAATAATTTTAGAATTATACAGAACCAAAAACAAGGATACGTTGAAAAATAAATATAAAATCTTTAAAACTGTTTAAGAGAACTATTCATGAACCAAATGTGTAAAATCAATTTTTTTAAATGAGCACTGTTGAGTAACATCAGTAAATATATTGATTCACACTTTTAACATCAATCAAGACATATTAAGAAATGTGCCTGTAGTTGAATTGTTCAATTTAAGTTGCCTTACCTTACTATCAGTTATGATAGTCATCACATTGAAGAATAAGCACAGTGGTAACGAAGTAGACGCTGAAAAAATCCAAATAGATGCCAAAGCACTAGATACCAGCTTTACATTAAAGACGGGTGCCACTTGAAGCTTCAGTATCGCAATCATCCTCTCCAGGCTGATGGTGGCTAAAGTGATGATTGTTACACAGCCACTCATGCTCATGACATAGAACAGCATGTGGCAGGCAAAAGAACCCAGAGCCCATGCTTCTGTCCAGCGGATACTGATAATAAGAGGAATCGTGCTGACAAACAAAAGGTCAGCAAAGAAGAGGTTCAGCACAAAGAAGTTCTTATTCACCGGCTTTTTGTCCTTAGCGACAACAACTATGGCGCTGACATTCCCCACGAAGGAAACCACAAACAGGATGAGAAGCACCAGTGTCTCAAGAGAGGTGGCAAAGATCTTATAGGGATCCCTGAATTCATTGAAAAAGGCAAAATATGACTGCTTGTCTCTATGAACAGGTTGATAGGACTGGTTAAAGCCCATCTTTGGATGCCCTGCTAGTCCTGCAAAGTCAAAGTTTCAGAATGCAGCGCAGCAGTCATATCTATAGAATGAGCAAACTGATCTGCATCACCACTGTGGCATTAGCCACTAAAACTTGTCTGTACCAGCTAACCCAAAGGCTACACGTTTCAGTATTTTTCCTTTGTGTCCCCCCCCCTATGTGTTTGCAGTTGTGTTTACTTCAGCTGGCCGGCTCACAAATGATAGCTTACACCGTACAATAAGAGTGCACACCTGGGTATGGTTGTAAAGAAATACTCATAACTCACTGATAAGGTTCACTAAACTGTATAAATCAGACTCAAATCTGATAAAAATAGACAGCCGTTGCTGTTTACACTGCTTGCTTTCAATAACATTATCTAAACATCTAAATCCGGAATTAAACCTCATAATAAATGACACTATACTTTTGAAATAAATCATACACGATTTCTTAAAATATGTACTACCATTACATATACAAGGTGACTGGTATTTAAATTCAGAAAAAAGTTAATTCATCCCTAGTTTTAAATAATAGTGGGAAATGATGAGGTAAAAAAGGAGGAAAGTAGTCAGACTTAGTTTATACCTAATAACAAAGAAGCTTTTTATATTATTCATATATATTTACCAGATATCTGCAAACTAGGGAAGTACTGGTATAGTGTGTAATTCAGAATAGGGGTGGCTGAATTGCTCTAAAATCTGGCACTTAGTCAGACCACGGGAGTTGTATAAACTACAGTAGTCCACAATGTTATTTCTAAACATGTCCCTCTAGATTAATAATTTTGGGGCAATGCAGTTTTGGTTATACAGGCAGAATTTCATATACCATGATAGCATAGATTGATAAGACTGATAAGTAACTTTAGGCATTTGAGGACTATATATCATAGGTATACTTGGTTCAAAATGTAACCCAACTAACTAACAGATCACCATTGAGGGGATTGAAATACCAGCAAAGGAAAAAGGCAAGGGCACTAACATTGTTTTTTTTTTTTTGGACTAAGATCTTATGAGGCACTTGACACACTTTTCCTACTGCAATTTAACAGTAGATTGCAGTTTATGATGAGTAGCACAGCCTTGGAGCATGGACAACGATTTCACCATCACATGCAATGTTTGGATACACAGGTATACAAAGAGCAGTATCTCTGAACATCTCATAATCAATCATGACAAGGTTATTTAAAGTACTACAAACAAAAACTGGCCCAAACAGCCCATAGGCACACAACCAGATCAGCACTACAGAAACACATATCTCTATTTGGCTTCACAAAATTTATGCTAGATTATAATACATTCCGAATTAGGAATGTAAAAAAAAAAAAAATCATCCCCATTCAGTCACACCGCAGAAAGGAAGAAATAATTGTTTCAATGTCTTATGTATTTGGTCTGATCCGCTGATTTTAAAGATGTAATGTTAGTTACAAAGCTGGTTACTGTACAAACTAATTTACTTTCTTAACTTTCACCTACTCAACCTCATCCCATGCTTTCCCCAGCATTGTTCATTTTTCATTAGGCTTTCAGTTGCCCTCAATAATTATTTATGTTTGTAATTTAACATTAAGCTACACTGCATTGACCATTTCCACCTATTTAAACTATACTAACTGTTAGTAAGACGTATAGGAGTTGAAAAATGTACCAACAAATTAATCAATTTTCACTGGGGTTCTGGCATTAAAGGTTGCAGAAAATGTAAAATGTTTCAATTCAAAGCAAACAAATCATTCAGTCTAAACAAAGTAGTTTCACATAGTAGATGAACAATCATTTAATGACAGAAGTACAACATACCGACAACACAGGAAGGCAAACAATTACAGTTCACATGGTTGACAATTAATATGTTCAATATTTACAGCTCTGGTCAAGTTAAGATATATATGAAGGATTTAAAAAGTGATTGCAAAGAGGCCATTTTAATGGTTGAAGCAATGAGTTCCACAAATGAGATGCCTGATAGAGAAAGGCAAATGTTTGTTCTAAATTTAGGGACTTTAAATGTAGGCACATCATTATCAAAAGTTTTTTTGGTCAATAGATATCTGCCTTTCAGAGCCCAATTTCTATACATTTGTAAACTGGTAATGGCTCTTAACTAGACAAATACCTTATGTATTTTCTTTACAATCAGAATAAAATTGTACTGACAGAGTTGCACCATTTTAAAATCCACTTTGCCTAATAATTGATTTAATTTTTTTGTTTATATCTGTTGTTTTAATCACTGTGGAAATCTGAAATATGTAATACGTTTGGAAGGCAAACATCTAGACAGCTTTTCATTAAACATGCACTCTCTAGAGTACATGTGTTTTTCTAAATGGAGCCTTGCTAAAGTGTTACTGTTGCTTTGTCGCCATGGGTTTCTAAACTATTTTAACTAAGAGGTGAATAGTGACAAATATTTACCTTCATGAATGTGTCAGCAATTTGTCTGAAAAGTTGATTTATTATTTTCTATAAAAAAAAAGGCACCAATTAGTTGGAGATGTCACAGCTACATCCTGTAAATTCAGAGGTTAGCCTGAGAGCAATACTGAAAAAAAAATACAAAATGCTAGTTACAAAACATGACACGTTGTACAGTATAGCCATATAATATACAGTGTGATTGACACCTTGCTTGTATTCATTTTGATGTACAGTAACTGCTGACCTTGCTGGTCCTAATGGTGAAGAATGAACTGGATCAATCTAGTTGTTGGAGGTTGGATTACAGTCCTTGTATACAATAATAAGAAAGCTCAGTAACAGAAGGTTTCTGTGATTTTCCAAAGCATAGTAGAAAACATATATTTTTGTTTTAGTGTACTGTGTAAGAATGTTTACATTCATAAGCAATGCGTGGCAGGACTGTTTTTATAAACCAAGAGTTATCATAAGCTATAAAATTTATGTTGGCAACATTGTACAACCCACAAACCAAAATCAGACTAGCATTGTTAAGACAAACAAGCGCAACAAACACGCTCCACACCAAGAATATAACAAATGACATCTCTCAGTATCATTAACAATTAGTTTCCCGCGACAAACTCAATATGTTCAATAGCATCTCGTTCCAAATCAACAAAAAGTTCAGTTTTGATCTTTTTAGTCACTTGAATTCCATCATATTTCAGAAATAAATCAGTTATATTGTAGTAATCTACTTTGCTATGATGGAGATTATTATTTTTTTTTTTTTTTCTGAAAGGAAGTATGACCATTTTAACACTTAAATTCTGTTTAGGCAATCAATCAGGATTGTATAGCGCTGCAAAACAGAAGTTAGAGAAAACTCTCAAGAACCTACTGTTTCTGGTATCCATCAGGGACACATTGTACAGTGTATTAGTTGGGATACTAAGCTCCCTTTTAGATTTGATTAATATGTTAATGTTATTTGGTTGTATTTTAATAGAACAATTTTATCTTGCAATGTCAAGATGCAGCAATTCTGTTAACTGTATCAGTGACAAAGATTTAATGAATTGTTATGAAATACCTGTTTTAACTCATGGATTCTTAAATATGTTAAGTCATGGCATAAAACACTGAAATAGGAAATTAATTCCTGTTGTAAAGATCAGCAGTAACCTGGTGAAAACAGTATCCTGTGTGCCATAGCCTTCACTGTCTACACAATCAGTGCAAATGTAGAAGGCAAATGTATTGAATCCATCAGCTAAAAGACAGTTCCATGCAAGGTCAACAATGAAAGTGCTTATGTTTATTACATTATGTGGCTTGTATGGTTTTGGGGTAGCATGACATTAAATAGGTTAAAAAAAGATGCTTTGTGTCATTGATGGGGATTTTTACTATGAAACATTAAATTTGATTCACAGACCCATATAATTACTTAAATGAAAAAATAAAAACACATTTTAAACGAGAACAAAAAAGCCACAATATGTATACACCTAATATGGGTGCTAACATGCTTGCAGTAAGAGTGTACATTATATAGGTGCTCATTATTACTAGGTTTATTTTATAACTTAATAGGACAAAAAGAGGCACTTCATGAAAGCAGGAGATTTATTGTGAAAAAATAAAACACATTGTTCTAGAATATTGATAGTTTAAGCAATGTAAGGCTTCACAAAATTATTTATTGATATGCATAAACAATCTCTCAGTCATAAATCAAATACTGCTTTATTCTTTCAACATACATTGTGATGGGAAAATAATTAATCCAATAAAGCATAAGGGACTAAAATAGGGTTTATCTCAACAATACCTTCTGCGTTCTCTCAGTTATCTGGCAATCAAACTCTTGTACACCGATTCTGGTGCAAGATTTACTTAACCTTAGTTAGCTACTTTAATCTAGTGCCTAAAATAGTATAATGCAAGGGTTTACTTATGCAATCTAATTTCAGCCATAGATCTGTTGTACAAAGTACAGGATTGTTTAGTCTGTTCCAAAATATACCTTATACCAGGGCGTGACCTAGAGTGCTTTAGAAAAAGGCAGTGTTAAAATATGCAGCACATCCACATAGAAACCTTAACAGCGCTTAAACAGGTTTTAAATAAAAACACCTCCATTAACAATAAAACTACATTATTGAACTTTAAGCCCCAGCATCCAAAACTACTTTTATGGCAAACAACACACATTTTCATACTGACTTACACATTCATTTGTATTCAATGTTAACCAGGAGAATTTAGTAACACTTATTATGGATGTCTCGTTCATTTTAATATAAACTAAATACAAATTAGCCTTTCAGAAATGTATGTCCAAACAGACTAGTATACAGTATTTATTTTTTAATCAAGGGCTAAAGTCCACAACAAATAAAAATAAAACATAAAAAAAAAAAAAAAAAAAGAAATCTGCATTATATATTAAAATTGGCTTTGAGCAGCAGCAGTAGTAGTGCACATAGTAAAAAAATAGTAGGGTTTGCTTTTATATAAAAAAAAGACCTGAATATAAACACTCCAGATCATAATAAAAGGAAGCATGTTCTGTATACAAACATTCAAAAATATTTCCCTTAACAGGGTTATTCTAAACAGTAATCAATGTGTGTTAGCAGCTCACGATGCCGACTGGTTGGATATTTGGCTCTGCATCTTGGGCACTCCAGAAAACTCTCGTCAAGAAGATTGGAGATCTTGGGAGAGGATGTATGGTACAAAGCAGGATCCTGCATAGGTGGCTGATCAAACTCATGTGTGTTGCTGCAGCTAGGCTCAGATAGACGAAACTCTTGCAGCTGTTTCTGGAAAAACACAAAAACAAATACGTAATGCACTCTCTATCGCTCCAATTAACTGCTTTGTAAATACAGTTTTACAAAGCCTTATTTAGTACATGCTTTATCAACAAACAGCCATTGTAATAAAATCTGTTTTACATATAAAACATTAACTTACACCTGAATGTTGTACAGTAATTACACTAATTAGTGAACTATCTATGGAATTAATGATGTTAAGAAAAGCAGTTAAAGTGTTTGTTTTCTTTTTTGTACGTTTAGAGGTTTGTCTGTTTCTGAACATGTATTCAGCTTCACAAAACAGCATAATAATTTGCAAGCACACGTATTGCTCTGTATTTCAGTAGTTAACGAGCATACAGTTTTGCTAGTAGTGTTGTTGATCTTACCGTTGTTTCCAACCTCGTTATCTGTTCTCTTGCTTTGCGTAGTTCCTTTAACACTTTATGTAGCTGTTGTTGTAAACTCTGTCGATCCAGTTTTTCACTTTCAAAGTCTTTAGTGGACATATGGATCTAGTAATAGATCCAAAGCAGGTGAATATGTTTGCAAGTGGATTAGATCGAAAATCATTTGAACATTTTTTTTTTTTTAAATCATGGAATAAAGCAGTACCTTATGGTAAAGGAAGACAAATGACAACAAGAACATAATCACTTTGAACCAATGTTTCAAAGTAACAATGGAAAAGGGAGAGCAGCCTACTGCAGTGAGCTTGTGGTACAGTACACCCATCATGTCTGCGGCCCTAACGGTTGTAAGATGTACCAAATACTCATTTGAAGGGTTTTACAAGATTCAGCATCTACTATTAGCAATTTGGAATGTTACACAGAAACACACCATTCTCTACAAATACAAACTCTGAAGTTTGGCCTTCAGTATATCCCCATCTCTCAGAACTACATGTAACTACAAATACATGCCCTATATTATGAAAAGCACAGACCATCTTAGAAAAACAACTATCGTTTGTTCTAGACCATGCTGCATTTTACTCATAATAAAAAAACTTAAAAAAAAAACAAAAAAAAAACACTTTGACAATTCCCTGCTGAGAGTCATTTGCAAAATCAAAAAGTATCATAACCTGGTTTCATCCACAGTATCTACTTTTAAAAATATAATTGGATAAATTGGTTCTCTAGATATGAGTAAAATGTGTGACATGTATGAAAGTAAAGACAGATGGACAGGGACCATCTTATACTCTCAATAACTTGAATAACCAAGTTCCATCATATCCTTGGTCCCATCCTTTTCCAAGGAATAGCTTTATTATCTGGGAGTTTTGCTCATACAACACTGGTTGGGATCCTTTGCTCTAGGTGATATGTAAAACTCTAAACTCCACTACAGCAGAGTTAAATAACTGTGTATAGGGCCGACTGTACCACAAACAGAACACTGGCCTTATGGACCATTATAATTGTGTCAATAAAATCTGCCACATTATTCCAGTGATTTTTAGTCTGCTTTTTATCAATGATATATATAAAAAAATATTTGCTTAGTGTGCTTTAGCTATAGTAACTATAGAGCCAAAAATAACATTTCTTTTTAGCCAAGAGGTTACCGTTCATGTTAAAAGTATTTGATAATACTCTCACTGATATGATGCAGTGTTCACAGATCCAGTACCATACCACAAAGGAATGCACATTTTATAAACATTATTTTATAAAGGTAGTAAGTACCTGCTGCTCCAGGACAGCAATTCTCGTTTGCTCTTCCTGTTGGCTTAACAATGATTTCTGAAGGAGATTCACCTTTAAAACAGAACATTTATAAAAAAAAATATTATTTAAGACTGAGACCTATATAACCTTTTTAAAATGTATCACACCATTACTGAACTCAACTAGATTATGATTGTACAATGAATAGAAAGACTGACAGAAATAAAAAAATGGAAATCTTGCTGGACAAAAGACCTTTAGCATTACAGGCTGAAATGTCAATATTCCCAAGAATTCTTGCTTAACTACAAATCTGTCACAGGCCAATGACTTTAAGAATACAAAAATACTTCAAATATTTACATATGGTCCAGTTGGCATTCAATACCTGAATTAAATACACAGCAATTCCACTAGATTTTAGGTAATGATAGATGTAGATTACAATAAATCAAGTTACTGCATGGCAAATAAGTTAAGTATAACATATGGTAGGTTTTCAGCTTTCTGCATGATTGCTTGGTGTGGTTTGTGACATACTCTGTATACTATGGCAAGCCAAATTATCATTTAGCTATATCTCAAATTAATTTATAGATCTCTCAATATTTGAATCAATCTCAATCACTTCCAGATATCTAAAATATTTAAAGATACAGCACACCCTCGCTATAACGCCATTCATTGTAACAAACCTTTGGCTATAACGAACCTGACCCCTGGACCCCCCCCAAAAAAAGATAATATAAAACACGCACTGTCAACATCCCGGTCTGTACGTATGGGAAGCCACCGCCGCAGTGAAGTCAACTCTTGTCTTAATAAAAAATGCACACTGTGACAATGCATACGAAACTAAAATAATTTTATGTTGCAACAAAGCTGGAAACTACAGTATATTGATTGTTTGAAAAAAGGAGTAACGCAGGCATATCTGTCGTGAATACAGGTTGTCAAAAGGCACTCTTTTTTGGCTTGTTCAGCAACCATGCAGCAAACAAAAGAAAAAACAACAACAAAAACAACAAAAAAACTTGAGGATCTGATGAACTTCGTGTCAAACTTTTCATGTCGGGTTGATTTGGAATAAAAGATCAGTTTGGGATTCTTGCATGTTGGATTAAGATTTGGTGCACTTTGAAATGATTCGTGTCAGATTGATATTTAGAAAAGTTCATTTCAATTCGGGATTTTTGCTTTTTGTACTGCGTTTTAATTCTTTAACGAATAGGACAAAGCAAAGGCAGAATACTGCATACACGAGATGAACATGTAGTCCTACTTCTACTCAATCTCATCTCATTAATTTACTCCAACGGTTTATCATTCATTTTGATTGTCCTTTCACTATAACGAACCTCTTGCTATAACTAACAAAAGGCTTGTACCTCAACAGATTCGTTATAGCGAGGGAGTACTGTATGTCTAAATCATTTTAAGATATCTAAAAATGATTTCCAGATATCTTTAAATGGGGCTTTAAAATAGATATCTAAAATGCATTTTCAAATATTTTTAAATAATTTTAAGATCTCAAAATGTTTGAAATATCTTTAAATACTTTTCAAATATCTGAAATTAAATTTAAGATATCTTCAAATTACTTCCTGTTCATTTTGAGATCTCTAAATGGACAAGAAGTCCATTCAAAACATCATTTTCACAGGAAGTCATTTAGAAATATCTCAAAATGATTTCCAGTTTATGTCAAGATATCTTTAAATGATTTTCCGTAATCTCTAAATGAACAGGAAGTCACAGATATCTTAAAATAATTGAGATCTCTAAATAAACAGGAAGTTATTTCGACAGAGTGGTGTACCATGCTAGTAAACCATTATTTAAAGATACCTGTAAATCAATGAGATCTCTAGTTCATGTTTTGATATCTCAAAATTAAATGAATATATCTTCAAAATTGTTTATTTACAGATATCTCAAATCTATTTAAATGTATCTGCAAATGATTTACAGATATCTTCAAATGCAATTTGAGATATCTCTAAATGATCATTTGTCTTGCCATAGTACATCCCTTTTGGGTTTTCAGCAAGACTTGTTTCTCTGTGTTTTTTCTACTATGAATCATTTGCAGATTTATCCATGTGAATTTGCTGATGCAAGGACTGCATTTCCTGTACCTGTGATGACAAATCTGATGATCTTTTGGACAGCTCAGATGATCTTTTCCTTTCCTCCTCAAATCGAACTTTGGCATTTTCAAGCTCTTCTTTCAGCCTCTGCACTTTGTCCCCCATGCGCTTCTTCTCATCATCGACATACTGCCTGCTATTTATGCGTTCTGAATGGAGCTGTAGATTTAGATCTTTTACTTCTCTTGATTGTTGGTCATATTTCTTTCTTAATTCAGACAGCTCATGCTGTAATTGGCTCACAGTGGTCTTTTGTGCCTCAAGATCCTTTTTGGCTGTTAGTAAAACCTTGTCATGGTACTCTTGTTTTTTGTCAGGATTGTTTTCTATTTAGAAAAAAATAAAGAAAAAAGGTTAAGACTTCAAAGTAATTCATTCAAACCATCAATGAATATGTTGTTATTGCTGCAATATTTAAAGAAAGGGATCTCACCCTCATGAAACAAACACATGAACTATGAAGTCATTTTCCAGATTTATTTTGCTATCTGTTTTTAATATACTCTTTCTCTTCCTAAATGTAATGAAGACAGCAATGTTAACGTAACAAACCACAGTTCTCTAAAAGGCACCAACATCACTTGCACATGGATAATCCCAATCCAACTAACCACAGAAATGTTTCAACAACAAAATTTACATGACACAACCCTTGAACTGAGGCAGATAAACTTAATGTTTATTGGGTGTATTTTATTTGCTACATTCCCATTTGCCCATTTTCTAATTTTTTTACCTTCTGAATTGCCTTCTTTGTGTCGTTGTTGGAGTGATTGGTTGGCTTGACTTAACTTCTGCTCTAGCTCAAATATTGTTGACAGCAATCCCTTAACATAGGCCTCACGCTGCTGGTCATAAACCAGCCACTGTTGGTTCTTGTCTAGAGCCTTTTTGTAAGAAAAGAAAATTAGGAAAATAAATGCGTTACATAATTTCCATAAGAAAGTTGGATCACTTGGTTTAAGTAAAAATATACACATTTCATTAAGTCTAATTATAAATAATACTTAAGACATTAAGTTTTGGTACATTTATAAATGATATATATATATATATATATATATATATATATATATAAATATTACATCAATAGCTCATTGGGCACATACATAATGTTATTTACATTTTAAATAATGAGCAGATAGGTTTGTTGATTGTTCAAGTTGTATTGTCCCTTGGGATAACAAAATACTGAGCTCAAGTCATGTGCCAGGTGCTCAGTGTTTGGTATTTGAGTTGAGTTGAAATTGCCAAAAGGAGTTATCTGTATAAATAGGCGTTTGAAAAGACATGATTTTAATTAATATCAAGGTCTTGCCATGGCCAGCTTTTTCTCCTGACCAGAATCCAATAGAACACCTGTGGGATCAAATCACCAGTGCCATCCACAGGAGACGATCACGACCAGCCAACCTTCGCCAGCTGGCTGCAGTTGCACAGAAAGAGTGGAGGAACATCCCACAGCAGTCTATGCGTCAACGCTGCCAGGATTGTGTTACTGCTCAGGGAGGTCATACCCAATACTACTTACATCTCTTAGTTGTTCCTGAATCACTACCATTTCAGTTGAAGTTTTTGCTTCAGTTTTGCAATTCTACAAAGAAAGCAGATAAAAATATAAAATGTAAAAATATATATTTTTGTGCCAAATAATTTGTACAGTATTTTGAAACACATATTTAAGTAAACTTTTGTGGAGAATGTTTTGTTTTTCATAATATGCTATAGAAAAATATATATCGTAATGTTATTTTTTATTTAGTCAAATGGATATAAAAAGAAATGGCTTACTGTTCAACAAATGGTTTACAGCAAGTACTAAAACTGAAGGAACAAAATGTAAAGGTAAATGTTGCCATCTACTGGACAACCACTTTATTATTATTTTTTTTTTTTTTAGGTTTAAAAGAATTGACAATCCTAGACAAACTAAAATAATGTAATCCAGTATCTGAAATCTGCTTGTGATGAACCATGTCTGTTTAACAATTTTCTTGAAACTGTTTATTTGTCAACAATTTTACAAAAATCAGATCATTGGTTCTACTCCTACTTTGAGAAATGCAAAAACAAAGTGCAAGCTTGTTTTTGTGACGATGTATTTATGTTTCACGGATTTACTTAAAAAACACAAAAGAAACCAAGTTTGTACAACACTGCATTTCAGAAGAGTATCCGTATTGCTTCATCGGTTTGTGACAATGATCTCCATGACTGACTTAGTTTGTGAACTTTGTGATATTTTGAACATTTCTTATATGATGTCTTATTACATCTTGATGCCTCAGGATTGACTTTTGTTTTGTGATACCCATTATTGAACTTAACCTAGAGCAGGGGTGTCCAATACTGTTCTTTGAGTGCCATTCCACTCCAAGTTTAATAGTGTAAATTAAATAAATAATTACTTCAGGGTCTGGATACAGGATACAGTATTTGCTTCAATTTAAGTAGAACAGGGTTTAAGTAAGACTTAGATTTCAAGGGCCAAATTTGAGCAACTCTATCACTGACTTTAAGAATCATATAATACAGCTGTGTACCAAGTATTAAGCCACGAAATCAAAGTATTTGCTTCTTATCAGCTAGAAACCAAAAACTCACATGACATGATGGCTATCGATTTTCAGAAAACTGAAAACATGAATCCAACATCTTACTTTTTTTTTTTTTCTTGCAGATTCACAAAAACACATAAGCTCCGAGAGGGGTTTCCCCCCTTTTTTTTTAAAATATATTATGTTTAAGAAAAAAAGCCAATTACTTTGTGAATAATGCAACAGTGTACTGTGTGAATAATAATATAATTTACTTGGTTTACCTGTGATGATACTTCATTTCCAACAACTTGATTTTCAAACTCTTGGCATTTGGCAGCAATTGCAGCATACTTATTTTTCACACTCTCTGTCTCCTCGGCAAGAGACTTAAATAATTGCTCTCTCCTTTCTGCCTCCTTATTCTTTTCAGCCAGCTGAGCACGCAAGGTGACAACATCCCCATTCTGCTTCAGCTGCTGCCTAAGAGTAATAACTTCATTTTCCTTGGCTGCAAGCTGCTGGGTGTTCTTTTCTTTTAAAGTTTCAAGTTTAAGAATGGTCTGTAAAAATAAAAGAAAACAATTGAATCTGTCATTTTAAAAAAATGCTTTAATATTGTGCAGTATATAAGCTATCCTATAGCTGTTTATTGTTCTGGCACTGTGAATAATTGTCACTACAGGTATTTGCCTTTCTAAGAACACTCACCATTAATTAACTTTAGGAAACTAAAATAAACATTTCTCCATTAAAATACAATTAATTTAGTCATTCTGGTAGCTAACAAAGAAAAGACAATAGCATTACATAAGTGTGTCTTCAGCAGTCCATTACCTCTAAAAGCTGGTTTCTTTCCATATCAGTTAGCTTGCCTTTTCGTTTTGAAATTTCGTCCATGGTCTTTTTAAGGAGTGCATTTTCTTTTCTGAGTTTATCAATCTCTGTGTCGGACTTGGAGACACCTAATTTTATGCCTAATTTGCTGGTAATGGCAGCTTTTGCATTTCTAGAAGTCATTTTTTGGAGTGTATTCTGTAATACAAAAGACACGAAATTAAATGGGGTTTACAGACAGTAATATAGTGAGAGTGAGATTAAAGAGCACCGCTAGACACAGATATAACGAGTAGCACTAAACTAGGCCAACGTGTTTATTTGATTTGTTCCTGAAAACATAGCCTATTTGTACTTAAACAGAGCGGACGTTGGCTGGAATTTAGTTCACTCGGTAAACCACTTTCAAACAGTTACAAAAAATGAACGTTATTGAAAAGTACTTAATAACAGGCAGTAAATTCAACTCGCTCACACAAACGAAACCAAAATAACGTGACAAACAACCGCGTACTTTTCAAAAATGCAGACACATATTTAGCTAACAGTGCAAGTTTATTACAATGTTATGGTTATAAAAACACACATTGGCTGTTTTTTGTAATGCTGATTGGTAATTTGGTCACATTTAAAATCAGGAAATCGCCAAAACTGTACCTTCAGATTTAAACGGTTCTGTCTTCCTTCCTATCGCTTCAAAACAAGTTTGAATACGGCGGTGATATACGTCATTTCCGGTATATTGCTGTTGCAGGCTGTCAAAAAGTTTCAAGCTGTGTGTGCGTATATATATATATAGTATTATTTTTATTTATTATGTATCTTTTTATTTGTTTCATTTTTATTTATATTTGCTTATTTATTTATTTTTATTATATATGTACATACCGTTACAATGTTATGCTAATTTTCATTTTATTCACATCACTTATGTATTTATTTATTTTATTTTTACATTGTTTAGTGTCCCGTCCTGTTTTTTTCAACACAGAATTTTCGTTACAGTATTAGAATTATTGTGATTCAAAATGGGGTTATTTTTGTTAAAGTTCTGATGACCCCTTTGACTATAAACACTGGCGTTTTACAATTTGACGGTAATTTATTTTACTTTTTTAAAAACAAATGTGAAAATTACACACTAGAGTAAAAAGGTTTGATTTGTAGAGATCTACTAGTATAAGTGTCATTTGGGCCGTTCTGTGTGAAAAAATAAATCCACTGAGAATGTTAATTTATGTAAGAAGTCAGACTTATTTTTTTTTTATATCTGTTACTATTAAAACAAAGCTGCATTTTACTTTCACAATAACAGACGCAACTTAATAAGCCTTTATATACCTGGCCCCTTGTTCTAATGTGAGGAAAATCGATTTAATCTTGTAAACCAGCAGAGGGCGCAGCGAGAAAATTGAATATAATTACCGGTGGTCATTATTATAATTATTATTATTGTTGTTGTTGTTGTTGTTGTTGTTGTTGTTATGAAGACTAACTGTTAATTATTTTATTCGTCGAATTATAGTTCATGGAGTTACAGTCTCTCTGTAGTAGGAATGTTGCTTTGATGTACAGACTTTCTTTTTCGCGCCTCTATTATTAAGATCACACTATAATGCAGTGCGCAACAATGCGTTGCTAAGGGAATTCTTGATGCTCTGTATATATCCTCAAGTCTCAGACGGCATGATAAACAGATAAACTTTGGATCACAGACTGAAATACAGACAAGCTGTTTTCAAAGGGATAAAGGGCTGAAGGGGTGTTGATATTGATCAAGGAGAGTATCGTCAGAGTAAATATGTAATAAACAGACAGCAGTGACATCGTGGTTTGTTGTATATAATACAACAGCTTGCTCTCATTTCCTAAAGTGAGCAGGGTTTGTAAACTGTATGGCCGTTTTAGGCTATTTTGGAATGGTATTATATAACCCCATGGATATTTAGCTGGGGTAACATGCAACTGTGTTACTTTCAGGGGACCTGGGTAAAACTGGGGCTACTTTTTAAAGAAGCAACCATCAGTGAGGTATCAGGCATGTGATCATTACTGAATGCTATTTTAGGGGTGGACAAAGTTGGCATAAGCAATAGCTCTTTGGAAAAAAAAAAGAATAGAAAAAAGTAATTACAGTATGTAGCCTAATACTGCAGCAATGGTATTACATCATGACGTACTTTAGAAGGTTTCTTTAAAAAATAATCTGACGTTACAGTAACAACTGTAAAATACAGTACTACATAAGATTATTATTATTATTATTATTTTTAAAAGAGCACTTGGTGGAGTATGTTTTAAATTAGGCCTAATGTCAGGAATATTGATAGTACAATTGGAATTTATATTTTTTGTGACATTATTATTATTATTTATCCATGGTTCGATGTAAATCACTTTTATTTTCAAAGCATTTTCTCCACAGCGGGAGACATGTGCACCTCGCTGCATTGCTTACCTTTTCGATAGCTCCAACAGGCTAACCCGTCAGAACTGCATGGGTATCCGCTTTGAGGTAATGCCCAACCTCTTTGCGTTCCACCCTCCTCATTTCCAAAACTACAAACATGAGAGGCATTTCCTCTTTCTTCTGTGCGCTGCCTGTCTGCAGTAAGTGATGAAGCGGTAGCAGAGTATGCAGCAACTCGACTGACTTACCTTTTGCTAGAAATAAAGGTATATTAACACGTCGACACGATGCTTCGGGTGGTTGTGGAATCTGCAAGCAAAATCCCCAAAAGCAGCTTTGGAACACCCGATCCAATAACCACTGTTTATTTCAAGGGTAAGTAAAGCCTTCTTTCTTTCTTTCTTTCTTTCTTTCTTTCTTTCTTTCTTTCTTTCTTTTCTGAACATTTGTTCAATTTTCTGTTAAAACTGTTAGGCTTTGTTTGTGTCAATCATTTATATTTAATAAATAAATAAATAAATAAATAAATAAATAAATAACTATTTTAACATTTTGCATAGTTACGTTTATTGTGTAAATATATAGTAACTAGAAACTGACAACGTTTAGTATCCATTTTTTCTATTAAATAGATTGGGCATTTGTAGAGTACTGTATTGTATTTTGTTGCATCCAAAAGCCAAACTTGAAGGTAATAAGGTGTTGCCATGGTAATGTTAATATTTGTTAGGTTTTCACGGAATGCGCTCGAAAACTAGGCTTGGTGCTGTATGGTTGGGGTGGGGTGGAAGAATGGGTTTAACAATTTGGGAAGTATCCGTAGGCTTTTTATTATATATATAATAAAAATATATGCATGCATTGTTATAGTGTTTATTTTGTTTTAGCAGGAATCTAACAAAATTGCCAACACTAAAATATTATACCCTCACATTTGGGAAACACACATACATTGACACGCAGTGTGCTATGCAGGGGAAGGTGATACTCATTTGTAATCAATGATACAAGGCTGTGATGACATTTGATCAGATGTCATTTTTGCTTTTGTAAAGAAAATGCACTAGTGGATGGAATAGTGTTTATTGTATCCTGTCCTAGTAAACCTTTTTGGTGCATAGTGTGTGTGGGGAGGTCATAAGCAGAGCACTGTAATTGCATCCATGTACAATTGTTCCTTTAACTGAAGAGTGTATACAGGTTGAAATTACTTCCTGTATAGGTGTGGTTGATGCAGTATTATTAAGCAGATTGTACCTGGTGCCAAATCTACACAAGTAACACATTAGTTCCAGTATTATACTGTGTATAAGAATTGTAGGTCTTAAGGAATTAATATGTTGCTCAAATTACAATGTAATCTAAATAGGACACAGGCAATATGAGCCAGTAACGAGGAGGCTGTACGAGACAGATGTTAGAAAATCAGGACTATATTTTAGAAGTTGACAGTTGAAAAGATAAATGGGGGAAAATGCACAAAACAGGTAACTGATGTCTATTGCAGACAGACAATATATACAGTATGTATATGCTGAAAACAGAGGACTGTAACAGTTTTGTTCCAGAAACAGAAAAGCCACACCTCTTGTAATCATTGATTTCACATCAAAGGTAGAGAAATATGCAGGGTCCGCCCGGATATGCCAGTGAATACAAGGAATCTGTGAAGCTATTGTTCACCAATCCATCTCTTCAGACACTGCACATGGTAAACAGTGTTACTTTATTATGAGGTTGCCTTTCAAGAAGTAAACATTAGCGTTCGGGCTTAAGACCTTGATTATTGTATCCTTAATAAAGGAGTGTTTCAAAGGAGGAGAGCGCTTGTGTGTCTGCTGCTGAAACTAGGGGATTTAGAGAATGTAAACACACTGGAAAGCAAAGTCTGGTTTCTAATGAAGTAGAGTGCAGAGAAGGCTAAACTGTAGCGATATTGTGTACTAAACTCTTTCCAGGAATGGCCCTATGTACAGTTCTGCTTGACTTATTTTGTTTTTTAGGATTTATTTTGCCACGCTTCACACTAGACTGGAATGACCTCTGTGCACCCTGTGGTTTCTTGATTTTATATATATATATATATATATATATATATATATATATATATATATATATATATATATATATATATATATTATTATTATTATTATTATTATTATTATTATTTATTTCTTAGCAGACACCCTTATCCAGGGCGACTTACAATTGTTACAAGATATCACACACACACACACACACACATGTATATATCCCTGAATGGACAACAGTCTCAAAAATGTACAGATCATTTAATGCACAAGCCATCTCACAAGTGTATTGGCACACCGTAATGTGTGCCAATACACATGCTAAAAGACTGGGGTGGGTCATTCATTGGCCAAACAAATTAAATATACCCAAAATATTAGCAGTTATGACTACAAAAATATTATTTAAGCCAATAATATATATATTTTTTTTTCAGATGAAAAGAAGAAAACCAAATCAATTAATAGTAATTTAAATCCTGTTTGGAATGAGGTAAGATGTGTTTCAAAATGTCATTTTATCTGCTTTATAGGCTAAGAGCAAACCTTGAGTGGAAAAATCTTGTGTTGTATTTATTTAAAAAAAACAAAAATGTTTCTATATATAAAACTACATTTTTTTGGTCATTCTGGTTGTAAAGACCATGATACTCCTTCAAAAGAAAGGCGAACAAGTGACCAGAAAATATGTGTTTAAATTCTAACTGGCTGTTTCTTTCGACTTTGTACCTATCTTGGGTCAAAATGTAGCTAAAGCCTGAAATAGATATGTTAAATGAGCTCAGTCTTCATCTACCATAATTGGGAAAAATCAGAGGTAACCTGGCTTAAGTCTGAAATCATTCCTTTTAATTAATATCTTGACTATCTTCAGACTTTAAAAACAATATGAAATGTGGGTATATAGATATATCATAGCTAATGTCATCTTTTGGGGTTTTTTTAGACAAACTTTTTGTATTGTTTTCTCTTACAGTCCTCACATATTGGTGACTTATTAAAACTCCAGTGTGTAACCATTAATCTGTCCACCTGGAACACTGGATGTAGGGGGATAGGATAATGGGTACACACTGGTCTACTTGTGATCGACCACATAATGTATAAACACAGACATGAAAAACATACTTTATTTCTGAACATGAAAAACAGATACTGAGTTTTATTTCTGCCTCCAGGTCCTTGAATTTGACCTCAAGGGTTTACCACTGGATTCCTCCTCGTTCATCACTGTTACAGTCAAAGATTTTGAAACCATCGGAAAAGACAAGTATGTTCCCTTTAGTCCTGATTATGCATTTTGTTTTTTTAACTACCTGCCTGTAAACTGACAGGCGTGCATTAACTTGCTGCAATATTACAAATGCAAGTTACAATTGCAACACTTGCAGTAAAAAATAACAATATAGTATGATGAGCAGTTGATACTATGAATTGTGAAAAAGGCCATCCAAACATTGTTAAGCTTGATAAAGGTACTATGCCCCTTTCACTTATTTAATTATTTCATTAGAGAGTTTAGGATGGATAAGGATATGGTTTAGGTCCAAGAACAGCATTACACTGTAGAGAGAATTGCCCAGAATGTTGATAGAAATGTTATTGTTGACCCACTTCAATTACACACTGGGCAGATGTGCTCCAAAGAACAACTTATATGAGGTGTGAAAAGCACTTTGGTGCAATGACATTCTTTGTAGTATAAGGCATTATTTTTACTTTGTTAAATAACATGTAGTTTCCGGACCCTATTGATGTGGAATTCGATTTTGTATTAGTATAGCGTATATTAAGTTAGTGAGGCGATAGACATTCTGAACTCAATTAAATGATTTGCATGGAATATGCCCTTCCCAAAGAAATATCAAGCCCTTGTTTCCTGTTTGTTGCCCATGCATTAATATGACATTTGCTTTACAAAAGTATAAAATAAATTAGTGCTAAGTAACAGAATTAATATATAATAGATTGTGATGGGGAGCCCCGCCCCTATGTATATTTGTGCACTATTTTGTTATGATTTATGATTTATTGTATTATTATGATTTATGTATTGTATAGGACGGCGAAAAGCCAATATTATTATGTATTGGTTGTATTATTATTGTTTTGCGGCGTGGACGAAAAGTCGCAAGAATTATTTGTTGTTTGATTTTAGAAATTGCTTGTGAGAATGCGTGACTGTCGGCTAGTAATTATTGAATTGGCTGACAGTCACGCATATTTAGTAAACTCATGCAGAATGTGACCGAGGGGTTAATAAGATAATAGCTAGTTAATCTCTCAGGCCCCACTA
This sequence comes from Acipenser ruthenus, assembly GCF_902713425.1. Classification (NCBI taxonomy): domain Eukaryota; kingdom Metazoa; phylum Chordata; class Actinopteri; order Acipenseriformes; family Acipenseridae; genus Acipenser; species Acipenser ruthenus. The sequence continues at coordinate 27,877,000 of NC_081201.1, forward strand.
TAAGAACCTGCAGCTGCAACGGGTTGAGTGTTTTCAAGAGGCGGAACGAGACGGGTGGTAAAGTAAAATTAAAGTAAATCTAAAACAATTGTTAAGCATGCTGGGTCTACACCAACACGATACGTGTTTTGTTCAGTCTGTTTGTTTGTTTGTTTGTTTTGGCCAACGCGCTGTTTGCTTTTGTTTTGTTTGAACTGTTTGTTTATATAATAAAACGTTGAGCGCCGATAGCGTCTCAGTTTGCCCCGCCATTACTTGTGGTTTCTGTTTGTGGTCTGACGTCACCCCACCAAAGCCATCCTGTTAACATAGAGTTATTAAACTTTTCAAGTAGTCTAAACTTCAATTTATCTTGCAATAAATTGCAGTATTTAAGTTTTATATTTTGGCTTTAGGCAGCACCTTTTGGGAATATGGTAGGATGTTCAGTCAGGATATGCCTTCACAGTTGCTACACCCATTACTGTGCGTGCTATACCCTGCTCTAGAATTTTTTAGATAGAGAAGCATTCTGTCTGATGTCAACTGTGCAGATTGTGTTAGGTAGAGGTGATTCTGAATTCTGAGTTTGCAAGGCGACTAAAAGCTGGGGAATATAGTAAAATCCCCCCGGTATTTGTAAGTGAGCCCATTTTAATCCTAGCTTGCAGAAATTAGGTAGACTTAACAAGAAAAACACAAATTCCTTCCATAACATGGCCAGTAGATTTGAAGCACCGATTCAATGCATTGGCAAGGTGTTTAAATTGTTTTGGAAGGAATAAAGGATTAGTCTTCCATGGATAGCCCATTGTCACAAAAGTGTGTGCCACATATCTCAGGTGTTTAAATAATGTGTGTCTAATTCCTGTATTCAGGGCCGGCCTTACCTATTTGTGGGAACCCCTCACCCCCCCCCCCCCCCCTTTCAGCCTTGTGATGAATAGCCAAAAAAAAAGAAGTCTCATCATTAGAAATGAACCTTTCTTGCTTTTTTTGCTGCAAAATTGTTTACTAAGTCTGTATAGTCCAGTCTTCTGGCAATGTTATTTTCAATGGAAATCATTGCTAAACCTGTTAAACGATCTTGACTCATATTGTAAATTAAATTAATGTCAGCTGACACTAGCTTCCCTGTTTTGTTTTTTTGGTTTAAAGTTTTTTTTTGTTTACCTGGGGAAAATAAATTTGACTTTCTACCCAGAAGTGTTGCCCTTTGAAGTAAAAAATGAGCCCCAATCCAGCTCAGTTAGTAAACATACTGTACATAAGTACCTAGATCTAAAGTAAAAAACAAACGCCTATAATAAATCCTTGAGTGGCATTCCAACAAATCCATTTGTAATTGTCATTTGGGTAAGTTAGAGTCTTCTTTATTACAATGACATTTCCATTGCAGCTTTGCATGGCTTGTTTATCTCCTCTTATTGTTTTAGGCATAGTACACATGCCTAAAGGTACTTGGTGACAGTAAAATGTAGCAAGGACCCCTGAGGAGTTATAATGTCAGAGAATGCATTCTAATGTATTTGATTAAAGGATAGCAAACCAAGGTTTTAAAATTAATGTCCAATAACTTTAGCAGCATTATCACTGGTCCTGACTCTTCTGTTGAATATATTTTGTTTAATGATGCAGATCAAAACAAATCAAACTGTTTGTGAACCTGACTCACTTGTTGTGCAGCATGTCACATGCCCCTACTCCAATGGGAGTAGACATGCACAGCACAGGAAAGAAGCTGCAGCAACTTTTACATTTCATAGTGACTTCTTCCAAGCTGAAGTTTGTTAATATTGTTAGTGCTAATACGAGAAAAGAAAAAAGGATTTTAGAACCTTGGCTTGGATGTCTTTAGTCACACAATAACAGGAGCCTTTCTGACATACAGACTCTCACTCTCAAGTGCCCGTGTATGGGGACAGCACATTTAAAAAATAAACTAAATAAATCAGGGTAATATGCTCACTTTAAACTAAATAAATTAGCCTTTCCCCCTTATGCTTCATGTCTGTTTTATAGCATTTTGCAGCTTAAAGGAGATATAAGTAAACTGAGAACATGAAACAAATAGTGTAGCTTTTAGAAACATTGGAGTATAAACACAGGCTAGTCAGAAGAGATGTGGTTACATTTGCCTCACTAATTAAACAAAGCCAGGCTGATTTTAGTTTTTTTTTGTAGGTTATAGGGCAGCAGTGTGGAGTAGTGGTTAGGGCTCTGGACTCTTGACCGGAGGGTCGTGGGTTATATCCCAGGTGGGGGACTGCTGCTGTACCCTTGAGCAAGATAATTTACCTAGATTGCTCCCGTAAAAGAAAACAACTGTATAAATGGGTAATTGTATGTAAAAATAATATGTAAAAAAATAATAATGTAAGTGTATGTAAAAATAATCTGATATCTTGTAAAAATTGTAAGTGGCCCTGGATAAGGGTGTCTGCTAAGAAATAATTAATAATAATAATAATAATAATAATAATAATAATAATAATAATAATAATAATATAGGCATGTCTGTGAATTACTTTTTTTTTTTTTTTTTTAGAAACGGTTGTGGTTTTCCAAGAAACATATGGGATAAATCAAGAAAGAGTTACAATACAATTCAGGGGCTCTTACAGTTTTGTTTCAGGACATTTTATAATCGCAAAGTTCTCAAGTCATGTTTCTTAAAAGTAAGAAACATCCGTGTTTATGTGAAAGTAACCTAATTTTTGTATTTCTGTTTAAAGACAATAAATCAAAGAGGCTGTTTTTCAAACAATTTAATAGAAGTATATGTTTTTCATTTCACTGCAGTGCTGAGCTCACACAGTTCAGTGCCAACAGCATTATATGCGTGTCTTCTGCAAGCAAATCAAAAGGGCTGCACTCGTCACAGTATCTTCCTTTTGGAAGGGCAGGGGTTAATGAGCATTTCATTGAGTAACACTAAGAAAAACCCACTCAATTTGTCTGTAGGAGAAAAATCACTGTAATCACAGACATTTTTCCAGGATCTGTGGGCGGTTTGTTGCCTAGCAACAGCTGGAAAGTGAAGCTGGGCACACCTGTGTGTGTGTGTGTGTGTGTGTGTGTGTGTGTGTGTGTGGTAGTTTCCAGCTTCAAACAAAGCACTCAATGTGATGTGTGATATACAGTTGCAGTAACTACTAATTATTTTTTTTTTCTGGGGTACAGATACCAAGTTGTTTTTATCTGTCATTTTCCAAGGTTACCTACACTTTGTATCATCTGTATAGCAAGCACATGCCTCCTATATTTTGTTTATTTAGAAACTGGAATTTAACTTATCTTCAGATATGGAGGCAGTCTGCCTTCTCACTTCAGACATAAGCCAATGCTGAGTCATGCTTGCCCTGGAACAAACCCATGATCTTCTTCATTCATGTCTGTACTAACCACCCTGACATTTTGTTAGATAGCTGACCATTAATAAATGCAAATGTTTTATGCAGCCTGTGGTTTTAGTTAAGATTAACAGGCTTCTATTAATTCAGTGCTCTGGTTTTACTCATTTAAAAATGTATGTAGTGAAATATTATTTTACAAGTTATGTTGAGGCTGTCACTGGAAATAACATTACACCCAATTTCATCATTGTGTCCAGTGTTATACTGTAGTTGAACTTGGTCATACTGTGGACAAAGTAGTCTTTCCTCAGTTGGGGGCAGATTAACAAACTTTCCAATTTCCTTTGAGTTATATTCCAGGGCTGTAAGACGCATGTTTTTAGTTCATTTCTAAGTTCTCAGTTCTTAGTCAGGGTTTGCAGCCACTCTGAACTGACTCATTCTCAGGGGACTCCAAGGGAAGCGAGGGGAGGTGCTGCCACACATCTGCCTCCTCAGTTAAAGATAAGTTGACCGTGGCAGTGCCTTAAATAAATACTGTAGTCTGCCAAACATGAAAGTAATGTGAGCTTAAATCGCATTCCTGGAGCTCTTCTATCCCCTGTCTGCACCTATCATGGCTGGCTTTATTGTAGTAGCAAAGGGTGTGGACACAGAAGCTGCCACTGCACCTAGTCCTGGGTTTTCACAAAGCACATTAATAGGCAAGGTTACAATATCTCTTCACAGCAGGGAATATTTACTGATTCCCTTCCTAATACTGGAAAATCTATTTTGCCAATATTGAAGATTATAAACCAAGTACTGTATTACATTAAATACAATTTACATATGTCTTAGATAAACAATCTTTTATTAAAAAAAAAACCAAAAACATTCAGATAGTTTAGATGAAGTCTTGGGGTCCTCAAGGCTCAATATAATTTCTTAGGGCCTCGGCCTGTGACCGTTGATCTTAAGAATCTGGCCTCGAATGTCCTTGGACCAAGGACTGGACGTTTCAATCAGGTCACATTAAATTTCTTATACTGACAACTATTATAAAATGTATATACCTAAATACTGTCCAAATTTCTTTTTCAAATTTTACACTAAATTGCACATTTTAAGGACAAGGATATTTTTTGAAACACATTTTTAAAATTTTTTTTTACTTAAAGACAAATAGCTGCCTATTCTGCTGTCATTAAGACCGGCAAGTTACTGCTGTTAAAAAATATGTGAAAATGTGAGTATAAAGGACAAATAGCTATTTAGAAACTGGACATTGTATTTCAGTTCCAGTTATGCACAATGTATTTTGAAAGATGTTATGCATGTGATCTCATGCTGCCATGCAGGAAGGTTTATTTCAGCTGTACTTCCCAATTTTTGGTCACAGAATATTCTGTGGTTTTCTTTATAGGGTAGAATTGTCCAATTTACTGTACATATCTATTACGGAACTGGAACTAAACATGGCTGGGTGAATTAGTGGCTGATTGAAAAGTACAGACTGTTACGGATTTCAAGGTTCTTGGTCATACGTGCATTTAAATATTATTTAAATTTAGATGTTGCATAGTCTTTCATTTTTAATAAGATTGATTATTGTTAATAAAATATCCCTTTCCCTTTTTTGGTTTTACTTCCTAGTTTTAATTTGATGTTTTATGGTATATTCTGTGGTACCAGCCAATGAAAGGAATGAAAAGATAGCACAGGCTGTAGCGTAGTGCATAGACCATGCTGGGTATGTAGATACAGTACATGGATGTTTCATGTTTGAATATTCTTTCAAACTTCGGATGACACTACAAATACAAAGATGGATGTAGCACTGTATTATAGTAGAGAGATTTGCACCTATACCCTCTAAGGATAAGCCACCACTAGTACTTTAACATGCTTGAAGAAATCAGAGAATTAGCCTGGTGGGGTATTTGGTTGATCAAATCAATCTCTTAAAAATACAATTAAAACCCTATCAATTTACCAAGTTGAGAAGCATGTATAGCCAGAAAATGTTTTATTGCTTGGGAGTGACCAGGCAGGCATCGGTATACTTTATAATCACAATCCTACAGTCGACATTTAACAGTGTGAGTTGCAGTAGGAAGTCAGCCGGTAGCATGGTAATTCTGCACCAGACAATCCGCCTACAGAAACAAAGTGACACCTGAGTCACTGTGAAAGGGAGGAGGCTCTGGGTGTTGGCTTACCCCTAGCTAGAGCTGAGTTAGTGAAGTATTGAATAACAATATTGAGCACCTGACAAGACCATGAAATAAACAGTGAGAGATCTTAATACTGCTGCACTAAAAATGATAACGCTTATGTTTTTTGAACCTCGTTCCGCTGTATTTTTGTGATTTGTACAATGATCGTATTTACACATCCTCTAGGGAGCAGTCATATAGGGACAAGGGATCAAGGGATGTTTCGATCAAAGATGTCACTTCCACTTTTAAAGGTTTACTGCAATAAAACATATACTGTATACAGTAGCATAGTGAAACAGAGAAATGGGAAACCATAGGAAACTGCACAATCATGAATATTACTGTGGTTTCAGTTGTTGCAACCTTTTGGTCTCCTGAAGCTGTTTTTTTTTAAATTTTATTTCGAGAATTTCGCAAGCTAGAGTTTACTGTTTAAAAAAAACAAAAAAAAAAAACAACAGTATTTGGCACCAAGCCAAGTCTTGGAAAAGATCTGTGTTAGTCAATCAACAAATATGATCATGGAACCCATAGAGAATATGCATATAATATGCAAACTTGTCATATTTCCTTCCATTTGTAAAATATAAAATACATGTCATATTTGGTGCTGGGAGTCAAAGATAATAATTTAAGTAGTCTGATACCCTCTGTTTATCTTTAGATTTGGGATTTTTTTTTTATCCAGTGGTTTATAATTAGTTGAGTTAATAAAGATGAGTGGCATACTTTGTTTATGTACAGTGCATTATGGAGACACCTTCTGGAAAGGTGATCTATAATTCTATTATCTTGTTCTTGTTGCTAATGGTTCTGCTAAGGTTTCTTCTGAAAACATGCTGTCATTATATTGGTATCCCCAAAGCATAGTTAAAGAAAACAATTGGTGGGGAATGATAGCAGAACTTTTCAACCTTGTGAGTAGCTGGGAGTGAGACCATCTGTAGGAACACAGTGCACAGAACAGTTCTTCAGCTACAGTGGAAAGTACAGTGAGTCATATTGTTGAGCTGTTTTAATTACAGTGCAGGTTGCCATGGTGCTGTGAATATATCTGTAGGAACTAACAGAAAACATTTGCAGTGGTGTGCTGGTAGGAGTCTTTAGCAGTGACTTCCATCCCACATTTCCCCAAAATACTTGTTAATTATTTATCACATGATTGTCGATGCTGTTGTTTAGGTAAAAGTGACAAAGCTGAGGTTATCTAGAATGCACCATCATCCAAAAACAGTGGTTTGGGATATTAATTTCCAGTTTATTACAATAAGTTAGTAATTTTACTTTGATATTTAAATTGATACAATTGAAATGATTAACTTTAAGTAAGACAGTGTTGCAGACAACGTTTTCATTTGTAGACCATGGCATGATTTGATTATTTTGGTATTCAAGTGGTTGGTGCTGATTCACATAATTCCCTTTTCATTATATCAAAAAGTATTTTCAAAGCTAAAATGACAACAGTATGTTCACCATTGATGGGTCCATTTTTGTGTGGGCTTTTCTTGTATTGAGCCCTGTGTACTCACTCTACCTGCATGCAAATGAACATGCTTGCAGAGTAAGAGGGCTAAACAGCATTGGCCCTTCCAGTCTATTTTACTCACTATTAAGTTGAATTGATTAGAAAAACAAGCATTGGCCCTTCCAGTCTATTGTACTCATTATTAAGTTGAATTGGTTAGAAAAAAGTAATGCAATGGAATAGAATGGAACAGCCAAAGTGCCATACCCCTAGTCTAATTAACTAAGTACAGTACAAGCAGGATTCATTGGGAAAAAAAAACGACAATAATCTATATAAACAATGTTGTCTCAGCTAATATTTGCATAAGAATGAAACATTTGACTATGGCAGGAATCTTTCATTATCTAATAACTATGAGTTGCCACAGAAATAAACACATTTTAACTGGCCCAATAGATGACTGGTATATACAGTCGTTATAAGGCAAATGGTCATTTGCTCAACAATGTCGTTCTGCTAGCATTTGCAGTCTATTTTTAAGGCTGAACACAATTAGTGCAGTCTCATAACTATGACTCCCTGACAGCAGGGTTATAATGAGGAACCAAAGCTGGACATGAAAAACTGTACAGTAAAAACAATGAGGTTTAAATGTTAGAAAATGCTAGCAAAGAAAATGCACTGGCCAATAACCATAACCCATAACCAACCTCATTGCCTGCTACAGAGGCTCTGTGGTGAACCACACACACCAGGCTGCCTAATATAAATACTGTATAAGAATAAGGGTTGTAAAATTAAAGCTTGATAGGAATTATACATCTATGAAAGTAACCCTTGAGAGGAAAAACATGCTGCTCCACCCTCCAGATATCCAGTGCCCGCCTTGGCCCTTCTTCCTCACTGTTAACAATTTAATGTACACTTATGCAGAGGATTTTTCGCCAAGCCGTTTATGACAGTAGCCAACTTAATTTTTTGACTGTTTCATATATAATGTGTGACTGTCAGTTTGAGCTATTTTTCATGTTGAATGGCAGATAACAATCTGGGGAACAATGCAATATGTATATAAACAGACACATACAGCAGAAGTTTGTGGTTCTCAACTCAAGTTCTAGAGGATCATGCATGTGTCTTGCTGCACACATAACTACCTCATGTTAGCCACAATTTCAGAAATGATCTGAGTGCTGTTTGTGCAACTGAAAATTTTGAATTGGTTGAAGCAAAAGGCACAATTCAGTGAGGAGCTATTTTGAACTATTAAAACTAGAAAGACATAACTCAAAACAGCTATTAACTTACAGTAACTAAGTTATTTATTTATAGTGTTATATCCTTACAACTATTTTATTCCTCTAAGGACAGTCACTTTTAATTAATTGACACTTATAAAAAATAAAAATAAATGTTTAGCCTGAGAGTTTGGGTTTTTTGAAGTAAATAGTTTTCTGGTGCATGAGAGTGTGTTAATAATTAAAGGAAGGAAATTCTGACTCAGTAATAGAATTTTAGTTGAAAATATTCCATTGTTCAGTTTTTTAGTCAACAGTTACCAGTGAATGATGACATATTACATCTAAAAGTCACAAGGGGATAGGACACACACACACACACATATGTATATAGTACATTTAAAATCAAATATTGCAGTAACAAGAATTAATTTTTGATAAGATTTAAGGAGTATAAATCCAGAGTAGTAATCTTTCAGTTCAGATCTTTTTTTTCCTACCATGTCTTTCATTATTAAATTAAATAAATGAAACTCCTGAACTGGTGAAATTACTTATGTATTGCCTTACTGACAGTCTGGAGAATTGCAAACGTAATACCGATCCACAAAAAGTGAGACAAAACCGAACCAGGTAACCACAGACCAATAAGCCTGACTTCTATTATATGTAAACTTATGGAAATTATAATAAGATTCAAAATGGAAAATTACCTATATGGTAACAGTATCCTGGGAGACAGTCCGCATGGTTTTAGGAAAGGGAGATCGTGTCTAACTAACCTGCTTGATTTTTTTTGATGATGCAACATCGACACTGGATAATTGCAAAGCATATGACATGGTTTATTTAGATTTCTAGAAAGCTTTTGACAAAGTCCCGCATGATCTAATATCAGCGAAGTCTGTAGAAACTTGCACTGTGTTATCTAGTGGTATATTAATTGCTATCTGTTTAAATACAAAGGCAGGGTAACTGACTGTTGTAACATATGTGTGATTTGTTGATAGATGTATTTTATAAAAGGAACAAAGTAAACCTGTTGCTCTTGAAAGTAGTGTAGTAAATGCTGAAAACAATTTAACTGAGGAAAAATGGAACAAACAACTTGGATGACATTGTGTTTGGTTCTAGTTTTGTAAAATAGAAGACAATGAAAAGACTTGAGTAAACATAACCTATAATGGCATTTGAAATCAGAGTGCAGTGTCCACAGCAACCAGAATTACTCTTTGACACATATTCTAACATAACTCTTTATAATTCTAGGTTTATTGGTTCCACAAAAATCTTCCTAAAGGATTTAGCAAGTGGTCAAGTGAAGACCCTTCCTTCCAAGAATTTGGCTCTCTTGAATGAAAAGAGTCAACCAATTGGAGTAAGTTAACAGACTGAAGATTATATGTGTATAATAAGAAATATTGTCAAGCATCTCATATATGTTTTTTTAATGGTTTTAACAAACTATAGAAGATTGTAACATTAAAAGCCCATGTTGAAATATAAATTCTGTAGGTGTATAATGTTATCATAATAACGCTAAAAACCTTTTAACAGTAACATTTTTAACATTAGCATGACAATGTCTATTTGGATTACAAAGGGCCTGCTTTATTTTCAAAATTCAGTAAGTGGATTATCATAAAAGTGAGTACATTTACTCAAAATCCACGTACTGTTTTGTTGTTTTGTTTTGACTTAAAATGTCCTTTTTCGCTCAGTGAATTCATTTGCTTTTTTTACTTCCAGAGGTAATCAAGAGTTTCTCACCATAAGTTACCAAGCTTTGAAAATTAGGACCAGTGATGTCCCAAAAAGTCCCAAAAATCAAAACTAACATTGGCTGCTCTCTCTGTTAATGTAGAGTGCACTGGACTCTAAACTGGAAAGAAACAGTAAATTGACACAACGTAAATTTAATATACTTGTGGGATACATTGTTTCTTTTTTTTGCATTGTATTTCTCCATGCACATTTATTGACAAGGTGCATAATATATTATTATATATCAGTTATATTTTTTTTAATTGGACAAGCAATGTAATAATTTGCATAACAATAATACTTGAGTCAATATGAAATAAATTGGATACTGCAGGTCCTATGACAGAGTTTTATGCTATGTGTACTCCACATGATCTGTTTCAGTATTATTTCAACATCAAATGGCTATTACTGTAGTTCTACCATGACAAATGCAATAACCTCATATTTTCCTTTTACTCTTAAATTTACATTTATTTTCAAGTACCTTAAACCGAGATGTATAACGTAAATGAAGGGGGTATTTTTCAACTTGAGGGCACAATAATTTCTCATGTTCCCACATGTTGGATTCTTTTCCAAAAAAAAAAAAAAAAGTATTAATGCAATTTCCTAACTTCCAATCTGCAAATGATTGATTTTCGTTTCTCTGTTTACTGTTTCTTTAGGTTGTTGTCAAATTTTAACATCTTTAACTGCACAATTTGCACTACAGCTACCGTTTGTTTCAACCTAAATAACAAACAACCTTATATTTTCAGGGAACAATTGACCTTGTAATTGCGTATGAACCACCGGCATCTGCAGCTCTTCCTAATCCAAATGACCCGACAGCCAACTCTCAAGATGCTGGAGATACAGGTAAATTAAACGTGTATTTCCATATTTTATATAGCGGTGTATTTGGACGAGTATTTTTGAGTGGCTGCCATTCGCTCACCTTTATCATGGAAACAAATCCAGTATTTAAAGAAACTGTAAACTTGTACCACGACGAAATGAATATTGATACCGGTAAGCAAAGTGTTTGTTTGTTTGTTTGTTTGTTAAAATGTCACGGTATATTATTATTTTATTATTATTTATTTGTTAGCAGACGCCCTTATCCAGGACGACTTACAGTCGTAAACAACAATACATTTCAAGTAATAATACAATTAAGAGCAAGATAAATACAATGACTTTGGTTCTAATACAGTTGAGCAATGAATTTTATCAAAGGGGAAACAATACTTTTTGTGTAGGTCTGCAGTGTCTGTTTTTGTATATATTTTATTTTATTTATCATAGTAATGCATTGGCTTTGTGTGTGCGTGTTTTTTTTTTTTTTTTTCAAGCGAGCAACTGAATAATTCATAAATCAGATCGTCAGTAACACACGATTTAAAGGGGTTTGTATGTGTTTTTTTGTTGTTGTAAATGTTTAATTTAGGAACAGAACATTGATGTCGTTATGGTAATTGTAAAATTGAAGTACAAGTGGTTGTGGATTGCCTCACTTTTATTCGTTTTGTTTTATAGAAAATTTCAAATTATAAATGTACCGAAGCTTCAGGTTAGTTAAGTTAGCAAGCGGTTCGCTATTGCAGTTTAGTTTAATCCAGCTAGCTATTCTAGCCTGCAGTTCGTTATTCCAGTTTGCTATTCGTTTTTCTAGCTTGCTATTCGTTTTTCCAGCTTGCTATTTGGTTTTCAAGATGCTATTTATTTTTTTACAGCTTGCTATTGATTTTGGTGGTCCTAAGTGGTCAGGAAGTAGGTCAAAAAAGCCAGTTAGCTGTTCGCTGCAGCGCCCCTATAGGTGGCACAGCAATATGCATGGTATTGAAATGTAGGTCGACTCGGGTACATCTTGCATATGAAGTTTGCTTCTAGCTGGTCGAGAAGTAGGTTAAAAAGCCAGTTAGCTATTCGTCACAGTGCCCCAATACACAGCAGTATGAAGGGTACCGAAATGTAGGTCACGTCAGGTACATTTTATAGGTTTGGTACTCGTATCTGGTCAGGAAGTAGGTCAAAAAAGCTGTTTTTTTTAAATAAAAAATGAATAGCAAGCTGGAAAAACAAATTGTGAATTATGAACTGTGAAATGAAGGCTGGAATAACGAACTGAGAACCGCAGGCTGGAATAGAGCTGGATTAAGGTGAGCTGGAATTGCTAACTGCGAACCACTTGCTGACTTCACCAGCCTCGAAGCTTCATGTTTGTGAGATAAAGATGACATTTTATCATAAAAAAGAAACAAAGTAGCATACAAAAAAAGAGCTTTAAAAAATAACATTGTGAAGGTCTTTGTTATATTTACCTTTCTTTAAAATGATTTTTAGACGACATGATGAGCTACTTTCTAATATTCAGTATTGTTTGTACATTACTAGTTTGCGAATTCTTTAGCATTGGTTGTGCGTTGTCTTCCATAATATCATACACATAAGGTACTACAACATTGTGTGTGTTTATTTAAGCAGTTATAAGCTTGTAAAATGTAGGGTACACAATTAGTATGTTTCTTATGCTCTTTAAAGTGCAAGTGAAATTTGATAAAGTGTGAATCTCTCCCTTCCTCTCTGTTTCTGTACAGAGCATGTTATTATGCCAACATACAGTATGTAACAGGAAGCATTAATATGTAGCAATGTATTATTATTATTATTATTATTATTATTATTATTATTATTATTATTATTATTACTATTATTACTATACATTATTTAGATTTTTTAAAAGCTATTCAATCAAGCCTCATCTCTTTCAGTTTAATAATGGTGATCTACTGGTATTAAGCCAAGCATTTTTGAAGAACACCCAGGTGTGGACAAAAAAAATAGAAACACCTGCAATTTCACAGTCAGTTGGAGATGAGACCACCATGGACAATACTGATGTGACATTTCTAATCTATGTGCCTTTTCTATAACCATTCCCATATGAATTCTGTCTCGGATTGTCTGCAATCTGAATTATGACTGTTTCTTCTGGAAAACCATTAATGTTTGCAATTTTCAATACAGAAGCATTTGGAAACTAATAATCCCTCTTGTCAGATCCGCTGTTGCCCTTTAAGTAATAATATTGAAGCAATATACACTTATTACTATGCCTCTAGCTTAGAGGAAGTGCTTCAGGTAAAACTGTAAAATGCAAAATGGCAAAAAAGATGCCAAAACGTTCTTGCGGTGAAGAATGTTATATAAAATAACTTGCTAAGACACATCAACTATTTCTGCAACTTCATATTGCCCAGATATGATAAATATGCGCTCTCAGTTAGAATATTGCCAAGTCGTGTCACTCTAATTCAATTCTTGTACTGGGGAAAATAATTGTGGTATTGACTCAGTAATTTTATAGGCTGCTTACAATTATTTTAGTTCATAATTCCTTCAGAACAATATGTGTGAAAATCTGAAAGTTGATTGTGGTACCATAGCAAAGTTTTTAAACAGTGTATTGTTTTCTAGGGCTGCTTAAATTCAGAGTATGCCAAATACTGAAACTGAATACAGCTATCCTGTTTAACTCGACTAAACATTAATTACCGTGATGACATGGGAAGTGTTAGGCTTCCTTTTCATTGCGGATATACTGCTGTGTGTGCTTATCAAAGGAAAACAATTAGCTGACCTTATTTATCAGAGTAATGGCAAAGGGATGTTTTTGTGAAGTATGACTCGGAATGCACACTCGGGCAAGGTTGGCAGTAATGGGCTGCAGGCTTAAGATAAGGTTGGAATGAGACTTTTGTGAAGCATGTGGAAAAGATACTCTGGGGTGTAGAAGGCAATATTTCTCGTGTTTGAACATGAAGGACAAAAAAGTTGCTCCTTATTGTGCTTCAGATAAACGCAATAAATCATCACAGACAAACTTGATGGTAGAAAAATAAACCAGAGCAGATACTAGTCCTAAAGATACTGCACTGTTGACAGTGGCACTGTGTCAATACACATATTTGCATGTTCTTTTAAATAGCTACAGTATGCACCACACGTGCACAATGCTATTCTCTGTGTAGTCACACTATTCATACATATGGAGATGTTCTTTAGGGATTCCTTTTGATCTCTTTCACCTGGTATGATGATTGCAGCTGTTTGTCTGTTAATAGTACACGGTTACAGTAAAACAGGTATTGCAGGAAAGGTACTGGTTGGAGTTGGAGGGTGTGTCCCAGCCTTTGTGTGTTTGGGAAACGGGACTCTAAAACCTTTCACTCAAACAAATGCATTGCAATGTGTTTCATACAAATGTACAGGGTGACCAGTCTGGCCTCTGTAAATCGGTTTGCAAATATAAACACGCATGTCCGTAATGGTCGTCCAATACCATGACTGCAAACAAAATTCTAGCTTATCAGTAACACGAAAAAGTAGATCACCATATCCAACACCCTCAATACGCAGATGTAGAAATGTACTTTCAACAACTTTTGTTAAAGAATGTCCAAACTAAGTTTCTTCACAGCTAAATAAGAAAAATGTAAAAACACAAATGCTGCATACGGTCCAACATACGAGGCACCATAGACTCTTAATGGGTTAATATAAAATCTCCTTTTCAAGTTTAACTGGATAAGTTAAACTTGAATGCAAAATATGCAAAACCATCCCTTCCTCCCTCCCTCCCTCCCTTCCTCCACAATCCCCTCGGTGGGGATATGCATCCACCGCCGGAGGCCTAATGTCCTTGTTGCACGAGAGCAGCACTACATTCACCTGCAGAAGTCGAGTCATTCTACAGCCTATTGTATATTCATTTTAGTTGTATTTATTTGCTATTAGCCTAACATAAAAGACCTGACTGTTACTATAAAAAATATAAAATGCATCCTTATTATCTCGGTGGGACATAGTGAACTGTATTTGTCACACATTCCATTTTACATATACCTAGAGAACCCCGTGTCCAATTGTGATCAAACTTGATAAGGACATGCTCAAAGTTTTTGAGTGTATCAGAATCTATGTGCATTATTGTTTACTTTCCACCTCACAGGAAGCCTGGTGATTGATTGTGGTATGAGTCATTCTGGTGGTTTACAGACAAATATTGTCTTGCGAAGACTTATTCCAACAATACACATAAGTGCCAATGATACAATTTGCTAGTACCTACCCATAAGTCAAATATGTACCCATTGGGTGTGTTGTTAGCATTAATAGAAACATTGGCCTATCACAAACCAGGACATTGTTTTTCTATCCTCCTTGGGGATATATTTACATAAAGGTGTCATAAATCCTTGTTCACTTTTTGTCCTTTATTTTAGACTTTTTGACTTTATTTTAGTTTTTTTTACATTAAATAATTTACATCCCTCCCAGATGTAGCCTCTGCTTTGTCTGTAAAAACATGCTACTATCCTTATATAATGTGTTTTAGGATAAATCCAAGGTATGTTCCATTCAGACATTCATTGTCTCTCCCTTGTAATAAATCCTGTTGTAATTTTAGTCTTTGATCAGGTCTGAGTTTTTTTTTTTTTTCAAAGTCAGTTTTCATGAGTACAGTTTAATAGTTATGAATCTGTTCTAAACTGTGACTGCTTCTTCAGCAACAATCTAGAACAGTTTCAAAGCTTATTGTATTCATAAAAATACTTTGAAAATCATTCTTTAAGTATTATTATTATTGTTTACTTAAGCAGCATGTGTTGTGAATGCATCAATCGATTGTTCTGTGGGTCACTTGCAGCTGGAGGTGGTGATGAAGGCGATGAAGAGCATGTTGATGGTGGGGGAGGGGGAGGTGTTCCAGAATCGCCCTCTGCTGGACAACCCGGGAACCAGCTCCAGAAGAGGCTTGGGAGAAACAAGAAAAACCGCAGAATCCTAGCCAACAAACCACAGGATTTCCAGGTACTGTATGACACATAAACCTTTTATTTGGTACAGTGTAATATAATTAATTCCAGATTCTATGGCCATTTAAACAGTGCTGTACATCCTGGTACTTTTATATTGGTTATAACTGTGTTTCTAACTACAGTAATTCTTTTTTTTGGGGGGGGTTGTTTTTCAGATCCGTATTAGAATCATTGAGGGTCGACAATTACCTGGAAACAACATTAGGCCTGTAGTCAAGGTTAATGTCTGTGGTCAGACACACAGAACAAGGATTCGAAGGGGGAACAATCCCTTTTTTGATGAGGTAAACAAATATTTTCTTTTCAAGCAATAGTGTTTAGTTCATGATTTTTGCGTGATCATTGTACCGATAATGGTTTCTAAATAATTTCAGCTACTGATTCCCATGGTACTTTATCTGTAATTTTAAGATACCCCAACACACTTGAATATGGAATTCAATAAGCTGAAACAGTATGTGATTAAAATAGGTCTAAGTCTTTACCGGTATGCTGTCCACATTGACATTAAGTCATGTTATGCTGACAGTACGATGGTTATTTCTCTTTGTAGTGCAGTAGGTACCCTGCTCAAACTTCACAGACTATAACATGAGGTGCTTTCCTCTAACTTTTAATGCTTTTCATTTTTGTTTTGGCTATTGTTTTCCGGTGCTCTGGGTTAGTACAGCACTGTTACTTTGCTCTTGTGTCTCACTGGTTGCCCTGCTTTCTTTCTGCTGTTCCTCTATTTTACTTTGTCTGCCTGGTGAATTGGAAGCTGTCTTTGGTTGCATCTTATTAGCTCTCACTTCCACCCTCACTTCCTGCGAAGTCTTTGTTGCTACATCTACCAGCCATGTAAGTTTGTGACATTCCCTCTAGCATGTTGTTTAAAAGACCGTACCTGGTTCAATTCCTTGCAGGTTACGTTAATGTAGATTCTTCAAACAAAATTCTTAGCCATTAAACTTTACCTTTGCACTTTTTGATTGTGTCTCAAAGAAGAACAACCTTGGGTCCACGGTGCACAATAAAAACACTAACACTCAGGTGATGATACTAATTTTGAATTGCTAAGATTTCAGTTTAAATGTTAAGTGGTAGTAAACTAAACTGAAGTGAATACTGAGTGATGAGTATATAATGATAAATAATAATAGAACTGCTCTGGTTCAGATTCAAATAAGCTGATTTTTTACCATTATGCCTCTTATGATTCTCTGATATTCCATTTTAGTAATATGATTAATGTGTAAAAATGTCTCTATACATATTGATAATTTTCCCCCCTTTTCCCAGATTTTCTTCTACAATGTTAACATGTTGCCATCAGATCTCTTTGATGAAAACATAAGCATTAGGGTAAGGTATTGTTTAAAATAAAGCAGTCAAACACTGCATAACCTGTACATAATAGAATTACACGATATATTTTTATTATGTATATAGTTATGGAAATGCAATAAATATATACAGTCTCTGCTTATATTGCATATATTGCATTAGTTTGTTCAAATATCGGTACTAAAATATATATCGGTACAGTAGGCCCTGAGTCCACAAATGTGAAATATAAAATGTCTAATGTTGAAAATAATAAGTTTATTTAGTGGACTATAGGGAAACATAGATAATATTAGATTTGTTAATATATTCTATTATGTTTAATATAATTTGGTATTTTTATTTTCTACTTTAGGTATATGATTCATATTCTTTGAGAGCAGACAGCCTCATGGGGGAATTCAAGGTACATTTTATAGTGTTCTTTTTAAGTATTCTATTGTTAATGATACAGTGACTGTAACATTGTATTGCATTACTGCATGGGAGAAGTTGGATCCATTCACAAAAACTCAGTATGACTCATTAAACTCTCAGGAAATTGCCAGATAGGCAGACCATCCAGTTACTGACATTTTGAGCTTGGCGATTGGATGGACAGTACAAGCATGTCTAAAAAGGACATGCAGTACATGTTCCTTTTCCCTGCAATAGTGTACAGGAGATGGCTGTCCATACTGCTTTTGCATGAAATCTCGTGTGGGCTTATGAATTTCCTCAAAACTACTCGGCTAAACTTGATGAAAATTGTTTACAAGAAGTTTTGCACACTCAAAAATACAGTCCCTGAAAGTCACACAGCTTTTATTTAAATCGGATGCATTTTCTTTTGTTATTACCATTTGCAAATGAATAAGGAACAGGGTGTTTTGAACAGCTTGTCCATAAGATATTAAACAGTCTTTAATCATTTTAGTATAACAATGATAATTGTGTTATTAACTACTGTGTATACTATGTTTACACCTGGGTTGTCCATTTCTATTCTTTGTACCATTTCAGGGTGTTCTTTGTACAAGCAGAGTATTGACCGCAATATGTACAGTGTTTGACAATGTACACATTGTGATTAAAGAGTGTCTAATCTATGTATTGTTTTGCTAATGATTTGCAAACTGTGAGTCATCTGCTGTATAGGTGTGGTGTTTATGGTGAAATGCTTGGGCTGAACGAGGAAAATGATCAGCTCTTAACTCCTTAAAAAAGATACCAAATTGTGTGGTATGAGCCCTGTTTTCAACATTGCTGTGCTAAGTTTGAGTTGTATTTGTCTTGTCCTTGCAGCTCGATGTTGGGTATGTCTATGATGAACCTGGTAGGTACTGGTATTTGCTAAAACAAAATAAAACAACAAAAAAAAACCTTTGCAACAATACGGGTTGATATGCATAAAAACATACAAATGACAGTTATTAATATCAACCCATATTTTATTGATATATTTTATTAAACGTTGGCATAGTAGAACAAGACTAAATAGACACTGACACTAAATGATACTTCATGGTACCTAATCACTTCCTATGGGGTAGGTCACATGGTCTGATAGCAGTAAAACCATTGGTGTAAAATTGAAGCAGCATTTTTTAATTTGTAGTGTTCTATTTGAAATCTGTTAATAAGCAGTAAAAAGGTGTATTTTTAAAACCGTAAGCATTCTCTTTGCCCACTATAGCTTTGAACATTTATAAATATAATACCAAAGGTTTAGCAGTGTCTTGATGTCAACAGTGTTTTTTGAGGGATTTGGAGAAAGTGCCCCAATCTGCCCATATGTGTCTTGCTTGCTATCACACCTATATAGTATATGATGTGCGTGATTAAACCTACAATATACCAAGTAAAATACTTGAATTTTGTGTCCACCTATTGAGTTTCACATAAAAACATATGCACTGCTTACTCCATATATTTCCGAGTTTGAGTTTTGTTGTTTTTTTTTCTTCAAGCTGCGCATTTATCATGGTTTTCAGTTAGTACAAATATTTGTTGTTCTACTTCTCCCAAGGCCATACCGTTATGAGAAAGTGGCTACTTCTCAATGACCCGGATGATTCCTCCTCAGGAGCGAAAGGATACCTCAAAGTCAGCATGTTTATCGTTGGGACTGGAGATGAGCCGCCGGTAATGAGCTTCTCCACTTTCCATTGTGTTTTTCCACAACGAAAACAGAAAAAAAAAAGTTTAATACACATCCACCAATATATGAAATGTGATAATTTTATAACAAGCTTTGAATTACACACATACAAAAAACTGCACAAGTAGTGTAGTACTTGTACAGTACTACACTACTTGTACAGTAGTAGTAGATCAACTTCTTGAATAAGTGGTTGTCATTTACTTTAAACTTTAGACATTATTTATATGTTCAATAGATTATGTTTTATACTACAGATTAAAGCTGGAAATTTTAGTAGCATATATAGCAAAGCATTTCCATATCTATTTTATCTGTGCTTAAATGTTGACCTAGGGGCAACGGCTACCCAGCATAACAGCTACTTTATGCCACATACAAAAAAAATGATCTGTTTGAATTCTGGATGCTAAACTGTCATGTATATGCACTTGCCTTACTCCAATAAAGTGAAGCTCACAATGCTTAACAAACTTGCATATTTTCAAATAGGTGGAGAACAGGGACAAAAGTGGAGACCAGGATGACGTTGAGAGCAATCTACTGCTGCCCGCAGGGGTCTCACTGCGATGGATCACTTTCATGCTAAAGCTGTACAGAGCAGAGGATATTCCACAGAGTAAGTGCCTGTTTGGAGCTTCGATTCATTGTTACAATGCCTGGTAATGTTCTATTAGTGCTCTCTTAATCTAATTGTGTCTGAATTACTACCCAATTACTGGCTACTAGGTTTTAGTTCTATATAGCTGGGGAAATAGCAATAGATATTAATTGCTCACAAATTCTTGGAACTTAGACATGCTTGATTGCTTGTAAATCCATTTTGATTGAATTTGAAGTCTGTTTTGTTTTACAGCATTGTGCAGTTTCTCTGACATGTTTCTGCCTGATTCTGATGGATCTAATTTTGTATTTACAGCATGGGATGCGTGTTACTAATATACTTGTTTATACTTAGCATTTAGAGCAAGGTAAGACAACATTAGCTTTTCCAGAGATTTCCATTGCAGTTCCTTTTAATTATGTTTTTTCAGTGGATGATGCGTTTGTGCAAAGTGTGAAGGAGATGTTTGGAGCTGCGAGTAACAAGAAGAACCTTGTAGATCCGTTTGTGGAAGTCTGCTTTGCAGGCAAAAAAGTAAGTGTGAGATTTGTGTTGGTAAATTCCTATTTCAGACTAGACTGGGCATTTTTCTTCTGCCAAGTTTAAATCTTACTGACTGTGAATAAAAGGAGCTTGTCAGCACTAGGTTTGGAACCTTGGTCAACAAACCGGATATGATTCTGAATGTGAAGTTGTTCCCAGAATTCTTAAATTGTATTTTGGAATTATTCATTTGTCTGAAGAATCTCTTGTAAAGATACGGTACCTGTTAACTGGGAAATCTGTAAGGAGACGCTTCAGCATCAAATCAATTTTAAATTGATATATCATCTACTATTTCCTAATATTTCATTTATTTCTTGTTTAATATCCTATGTGTATTCTTTATGATACTCTTGGTTTTTGACTTAGAAAATTGTTTTCCATGCCTACTAATTTTTCTAGCTGAATTTTCTGAAGTGAGGTGGGGAAGCATGTAAGTGTTCTACTGAAGCCCATAGGTGAAGCATTGTGAACTGAAGCCTGTGCTACACCCGATAAGCTTCCCCACCTCACATCCCACTATTTGGCTTTAGAGGGCTGTTCACATCCATTTTGTGCTGGAATAAATAGTAATATTGACATATAATGATCTAAGCAGAAACAGCCATATAGATTTAAACATATTGCTGGTGGAGTGACAGTGTGTCGCATGGATGGCAGAAACACTGTTTTAATAACCTAGTTGCTGACTGTTCTGTGCTTCTGTCTGAACCAGTATGTCACCTGGACATGTTAGCTAGCATGGTGGAGCACAGCCATCCTTGGACAAAGCAACTTCAGTCATTTGAAAACTATTTTAACAATGTTTCTCTTCCTGATCTAGATTTGCAGTAAGATAATAGAGAAGACTGCAAACCCAGATTGGAACCAAGTCATCAACCTACAGATCAAGGTAAGGGATGCTGCCCTCTTTCAAATGTATATGATTTCAAGATCTTCTAGGACAACCATTTAGTGAATATAAAAATGCTGTATTTAAGTATCCTATTGTAACAAAAACTGATTTCCACATTTAAATTTAATTCAAACAAAAGTTCAGAAGGAAAAAAAAGGTATTTGTCTCATCAAGCATGTCTTTGCTCATAAATATTTGTATCGTATTGTGGTGATTTTCAACCTGTGATGCTTGATGGGAAATACATTGTCAATAAAAGTGATATAGTGTACATTTATCGCTCCTTTCTACAGTTTCCCTCGATGTGTGATAGAATAAGACTGACTGTTTTTGACTGGTATGTTCACGCTTTTCTTTTTATGGCAATGATTTTTTTTTAAAATATATTTTTCCTGTTGGATTCTCGGTCTACGTAGACTGCATTATTTAATTCATATCGTTATACAGATTTGTTTTCTGGTGAAACTGACTGTGATGTAAGAATTTACGTCCTCTAAAGTGCTTCAACCAATTGCTTAACACCTGATGAAATAATGTGCAAAATCTAAAGCGCTGTGGCCAATTGTATAAGACCCTAAGACTAGTTTTAAGATGCAGTAGAAACCAACTAAATGTAAGGAATTGTACCTAACAAAACAATTACATAATTCTTTGGCATTTTGCACTTCAATTAGCTACATAGGTCTCAAATATGCAGTTTTAAAAGAGCACACATGTTATAGCACCCACGTATTTTAATTTTAAAACATGATATCTGGTACTACTTTAGGTTAAGCAAAACTCTGTTTCTATGCCTTTTTCTTGGGTTATGTGTTTGCACTTCTACTCGCTTGGTCATTTAACCGCCACATGTGTTTCTTTTAAACTGCACATTTGCGACAATATTTATTTATAGGTGTGCATGGTGGAGATATTTTAGTCCTTAGTCCTTCTACTTAAATGTAATTCTTAAGTTGTTATATGCAACCTGCCTCACTCAAATTCCTTTAGGACAGCTTTCTAATACTATAATCCCAGCCTCTCCCAGACAGACCGTGGCATGGTGTCAGCAGCAGGAATAGCAGGGAATTGATAGTTTTGGGGAAATGTAAATTTGATTGTGTTCTCATGTAGGGATCGACTGACAAAGAATGATGCTGTTGGAACAACATACTTAAATCTTTCCAAAATAGCATCATCCGGTGGGGAACTTGAAGGTAAGATCCTTTGGAGAAAGTGATACTGTTAGATTTATACGAATATGATCATTCTTATTTTCTGTAATAATTATACATATATGCATGTTTGTATTCAAATTCATATGTAACATGGTAAACGGTAATTCAGCATTCATCAAATTATATTCTGCCACGACATATCAGATTACAGTTATAGCATTATTATGAGAGAATTGAGAATAGATAATATATTGGTATACCAAAAAGAAACAGACCATCACTCAAGGTGTCAAGGTTCAGGTCCTTTTTACCAACAATTCATGTTTAATCATTTTAGGGCCGAGGTATATCAAATTGCAACAACTTATATACATATTAGTTTATAAGTTGATAGCCTTATCAGAATGTTCTGGGTGTCCTGCTGCCAATGTAGAATGCCGTTTGTGTTTCACAGGAACGCCATGCTCTGAGCCCTTGTTGTGTCATATATACCCTCTGTTGGGTGTTGTCTGTAACTCACGTTCCATACTGCCTGTACCCTATATTGTATTTACTGGTTTCTCTGTGAGCTATAAATCCAGTTTCCCTTCCCCCAAATGAAAACACATTTTGTCAGCACACAGAACCACACCCTAGAGGGCTATACAAATTAGTATACAAATTAAATGTGTTTTTAACTAGTATGCACACATTATACAAAGTCTTAATTCCAGTACAAAAACACACATAGAGGTTATACAAAGTAACTTATTGAAATATAAGAAATTAAGCCCATTCCAACAATACAGTATATACTGAATACTGACAACACGGGACACAGCAATGGTGACTTATGTAGTTCTTTTTAGTGCATATGCACTCTACCAGAGTTTCTTTTTTCTCTCTCTCTCTCTCTCTCTCTCTCTCTCTCTCTCTATATATATATATATATCTATATATATATATATATATATATATATATATATATATATATATATATATAATAAAATTAGTAACTCACTTTTATATTAAACTTACAAAATCGATATTGGATTGTTGTGTCTGCGTAATTATTCTACTGTAAAGCTTTACCATATAAAAAATGTATAGCTTTTCACCAACGCCAAAGTTGTAATTTCTAACACATATACACATATACGTTTATTTTTGCTCCCAAAGGTAGACTGCTGTATTATCTATTTGCATTACACAATTAAAATCCAGAGATAAAAGAACAACTATTGCAACAAATTACAACTTACTTGAATTCTATTAACATTTCACTGTTTTTTGGAATATAGACTCATCTTCAGGATATGGGGCTTCTCCAGCATCTGAAGGTTCAATTTGTGGTTGATAAATTTATTTTGTATATTATCCAATGCCAAACCCTTAGGGTGTTCATTCCAGCTGCAGAATAGCAGCTGCCCCTTTCCATAAGCTGTTAAAAAATCTCAAGCTGTTAAAAAACAATCAAATAATGAAGGTGAAAAAAACAATGACAACCTTGAACTAGAAGTAAAACAGGTAAATCTACACTAGGTGCAAGTCTGCCCCTGGTGGTGACCAGTTGAATTTGCCATAAGCCTAGCACAAAGCCTAATTGTGAGAAAATTATGGAAAAGAAACCTGACCTCCATTGGCTTTTATGTTACAGGGATTTTAAATTATTGCATTTAAAACACATATCCTTAAAGTAAAAAACTGCAGCCTCTGAAATGGTTTTGGTATTGGACAAATATATAGAACTGTTTTGATTTGCTTGGCCTGTGCATGCCTTTCTATTTTTTTCAATGATTTGTTTAAACCTTTTCAGAGTTAAATGTTTACCTTATTAAAGAAACCAGTAGTACAATTAGTTGACAGCCCACAATAAATTAATTTTCAGAATAAAAAAAACAATTATAAAAAAATATAATGAAACATAGCACCTGAAGGGTTAAACAATGATTGAAAAAGCGTGGCTTGTTTTGCTTGCTATAAAAGTTTCTTCACCCCTTTGTATCTTCTTGTCTGTGAGCGATGTAGAAGCTTTAGGTAAGTTCCTAATAAGCTACCTTTTTAACAGATTGTCTTCCCCCTGCTATAGCATGGGGTCTAAAATACACAAAGCATTAAAACTGAAGTCTGTAACTCCTGTCCTAAAGTTCACATGCTTTTTGAGCTTGTGTACTTTGCTACTGTGTTAGTGTTCACTTCTTATGTGCTATCATGAGCATAAGAATGTCAAAGGTAAGTGCCATGGTCTTTATTCTAGATTTCCATGCTGTATTCATCATGGTAATGTCTATTGCCGTGTTGACCCTGGAACAACATGTTGCCCTGATTCTAGTGAAACACTCTACCCTGTTCCAGCTTTGGTTCTACAATCCTGCCAATGTGATTTGTCCTATGTACATATCCCCAACCGATGGGGTTTCAATTCCCCTGCTGCAAGTTGCACATTCATCTAGTCATTACATTTGCTTTGCCATGCTAAAGTGCCCTCTATAAGACACTTACTCAGGTTTGGGTACATTTTTTTAAATTATTATTAGAAGCTGCTGCCAAAATGTAAACTATATTTATATTAATGCATATCTATATATTCTCATTCACAGTGCTGGTAACAAGCCACTATTTCCATCCAAACCTAACTTGGCCTCCTCCTCTAAGCATTCCTTTCAGGCACATCTGTCAGAAGCAGTAGAGCTCTGCCTAGACATTTTAGTTTGGACTAAGTTTATGGGCGCTACTAAACTGAAGGTCACCGATGGTCCTTCAGTTTAGCAGCACCCCAATTAATTCACTTAGTGTGTGTGTTGAGCAGTGGTGTTGGCTTGAATTGTTGTAGTAGCAGTAGAAGTATAGCATGCATCGCATACTAACCATAGCAATATCTTGTGCTTGAAATACCAAAATAAATCTACATCTAATGACTCTGCAAAACAGTGTGCATGCAGGCCCTGGTGCTTTGCCATGCAGTAAGCCTTGAAAATAGCCAAAGAGATGTAGGGCTTTATTTTGTGTCAGTACTGTCTGCATATGTTCACTGGATGTGATGGGCTTATGCTGGCATGACCAAGATTAAAATAGAGCCAGTTAACTTTTTGTTTGTATTTTATGGGACTAGTTAAACATTACAGTTTTTGTACTAAAGGTGGCTTCTCACATATTGTCATAGAAGATGATAAATATGCAGACTGGTATATAGTCCATCTTAATATGTATGTGTATAGTATGTTCTGTGTTACAGTATATAAGTTCATAGTGCTTTACCCATAGAATACTTTGTTTACAGCTCAACCAGTTCATTTGCCATTGCATGATCATTTACACATTACTAACAACACGCCCTCAAATAAACCATCTGTGAAGACACCTGAGCTATCCTTTGTTTGTGTTATACTAGCTGCAAATACCGAGTCGGACGTGGGATTCTTGCCAGCCTTTGGACCTTGTTATGTAAACCTGTATGGGAGTCCGAGAGAATTTACTGGGTTCCCTGACCCTTATGAAGATTTAAACTATGGGAAGGTTAGTGTGTTTAATTATGTTTTTAGCAGTAGTAATACTAAATCATTTCAACTAGATATCTTTCCCTACCATAGTCAATTTTCAGATATTGAAGACAGTGAAAAAGACGACTTGTTGAAATTGTAGTTTCTTTTGGTATTCCTACATATGGAAGGGTGGTGGGCAATTCGCTGACACACAGGAGACAAAACTCTATTTGTAAAGCCGCTCAGGCGCACTGATTTATTTTTACCTGCAGAGGGCGCTGTTGTCCGTGGCCTGAATACTGCCAACAGTAATCGGGACCACAAGGTTACCAATACCGTTAGACAGTACAGTGCACATACAAGTGCTCAAAATAATAATGACAATAAAAGGCACAAAGAAAAAGGGAAAACACAACACTACTAACAAAACTACAAAATAAAGGTGCTGCACTCTGCAGCATTTCCACGACCGTCGCTACCCGCACTGTCTGGGTCTCCGTCCTACACTCCACCGTGCCCTCAGACTATGGTCTATACTTTTGGGGCCTTCCCACACTACCCCTATATTTATTTTATTTTGTTTTGTTTTCGTTCTCCGGCCGTTCTCAGTCTGGCCATAGAGCTTCCGCTTGCTCGTTTGTCGTCCTATAGGGGATGACCTGAGGGAACAACAGAGCGTTATTTTATAGGCCCAGCAATCCCCCAAGGCCTGCCTCCCAACCATACAGAGAGAGGGAGAGACCACACACCCTCGTCCCACCTCTCCGTGTCATTGCCATGACTGACAGGCGGATCTTACAGGTTGCTGCCCTCTTCCTGCAGAACCATGCATGCGCCAAACAGTCAGTACAGATCTCGCCTGTTACACTACATAATACCAATGAGTGTTTTATAGTAATGGCTGATATAACATATATAGCAGTGTTTCATTTGGAAACCTCTGTAAAAAAAAGGGGTCAGTCATAACAATTCTATCCTCTCTCACATGCTATGTGAATTCAAACTTTATTTTGTCTTTGGAAGGGTGAAGGGGTTGCCTACCGTGGCAGAGTGCTGGTTGAACTCACAACCAAACTGGATGGTAAAGCTGACAAAAAGATTGATGACATTCCCAATGATGACATCTTAGTGGTGGAGGTAAAAATGTCTATTCAATACTCGCTGGCAAGTGACCTGCATTCATTATTTCCAAACCTTTAGGGCTTGAAAGAATCTTTTTGTGTTTTGTTGTTGTATTTTAAAAAGGTCTTCAACCAACTTTTCTTTGTGGTTCACTTGTAGAAGTACCAGCGCAGGCGAAAGTACAGCATGTGTGCTGTGTTTCATACGGCTAATATGCTGCAGGATGTGGGGGAGCCGATTCAGTTTGAAGTCAGCATTGGAAACTATGGCAATATATTTGATGCCACATGCAAGCCACTGGCTTCCACAACTCAGTTTAGCTGTGCAGTGTTTGATGGTAAGTGTTTTGAGATCTTTTTTTTTTAATTGTTGTATCCAGTAGACATAATAGCGTGGACGTGTTGGAAAACAGTAAGACATTCTAGAACAGGACCAGGCACCACAGCAGCACTATCAGTTAATAGCACAATAGTTCAAATGTAATCCTAGTCTCCTGTAGGGTTGTGGTTCAGTGTCTTATAATTACAACTTTAATTCTGTTATTGTCCTCATCAATGATTATCAATAAAGTATAATTATGACCCGAAGGACTCGTAATTGAAATTTAACAAGATTTACATGTAGTTATATAAGGCGGTCACTTACATCAAACAACAGATTTAAGATAATAGCCGAGTTACCTATTTTCTGCTGGGAGGCGACAGTATAGGACTCCTTCAGGTGGCGGATAGGAGATCAGGAGGGGTTCGAATCGTCTTATGGTGGGGCCGGGGGTCTCATAACTACACTTCTGTTTATACTGAAATCATTAACTATTTCCTTTTATCTGTTCTTAAGAAACTGGTCATAAACCAATTTGTGTTAAATAGGTAATTATGCTTACCTCCCAGCCCATCACTTTACGATACATACCACAGGTTAAATATAGGTCTGTACATATATATTCTCTTTCCAGAGCTTGATATAATACATCTGTCAAAACCATGTCTTTGAACGTCTCTTTCTTACGTCTTTACACTTGATATTTTTACTTGGTATACATAGTTCACTGAGCACATAATTCCAACTCCCAATTATTCTCCACTCAGAGCTATAAAACTGTCACTCCGGTGGCTGGTCCACTTGGTGTACATGATCATCATATGTCTCTATACCGGTATTATTTTAATGTGTAAATGTTGATTACTTATCAGTTCTACAGAATCCGGCATTTTGAGTGCTGTACAGTATAACTCAGAATACCTGCTTAAATCTGACCTCGTTTCACCAGGTAACTTCTACTATTACTTGCCATGGTCCAACATTAAGCCAGTTGTTATACTCACTTCGTACTGGGAGGACATCAGTCACAGGATGGACGCTGTAAACATCATTCAGAACATGACAGACCGACTGGTGAGGAAATAATTGTCTTCTGTGAATGCCTTCCTTCTAAAAACCTAGTGCATTTTGTTATACGACTTGAGCAGTTGTAACCCAATGTGCATTCATTCATGTAATCATTGTACAAATCCAGTAGACAGAGGGGTGTGAAGGATGTATAAAACCACTTAAGGATTGTTGTAAAAATGTCCATGTCATCAAGATAATGGGGTCCCCAAGAGTGGTGTAAAAGTAATATGTTTAACATATTTAACACATTCTGTCAAATACAATGAGAATTGCCTCTACAGGATGCAAGATAAGAATGCACAGTAACATCTGTACCAAACTTGGTTTGGTGCTTAACAGAAAACTACACTATGGCTATCTATTTTAAGTATGCAGACTACTAATATTGCTAGCCCCTTGTCCCATCAAGTAGTACAGTTTTTTAAAACATTTTTTATAGCTTTCTTTGTCTTTTTTGTAGCAAAGTCACATTTGTAGTTTGAA
Organism: Acipenser ruthenus; assembly: GCF_902713425.1. NCBI lineage: Eukaryota > Metazoa > Chordata > Actinopteri > Acipenseriformes > Acipenseridae > Acipenser > Acipenser ruthenus. Next base: position 27,905,999 of record NC_081201.1, read on the forward strand.
AACAGCCCTGCTGGCTAAAGTTTCAGATACCCATCTGGCAGAGATATGGCTGAAGCTCGTCAATCAGGTCATAGAGGATCTTGACAGGTAAGGTAAAATACAAGGAGTCTGTCTAGCTGTTCTATAAGGTGCCCCAGTGCACAATAAATCTAAAACATGTTGAAATATTCTTGCCTGTTTTACATGTTTTTCAAGGACTCAGTCTGAGTCCATTTGTAGTTTTCAGCACTACCCCATAGACAAACAACTAAGCAATGCACCACATGCTATTGCCTTAAACCCCTGCTCTAAGGGTAATGACAGGGCTGAAAGAAGCCACACGTAACGGTCTGCCGTGATTTAGTGATCGGTGGTGAGGGGTAGCAGTACCCTAACACTGAAAGAGCCTCTGTTTAATTTGATATGATGGCGATTGCTGGTAGGATTTTGTTTATGGCGTGTTTTTTGTTGTTGTTTATTTTCAGTAACCCTGTGCCAGAACTAGAGGGAAAGGCCAACCTTACCTCCCTTGACATTCAGATCAGGAAGATGAGGGTGAATGCACTCAAGTTCATTAAAGATTCCGCCGTCCGCATGAGAGAAGAGGCCACCGATGTGAAGACCACCTTGACGGAGATTGAGAACTGGCTGGAGAGAATGACGGGGTTAGTTGATGAGGCAAGTACTTGAGATGGACCTTTTGAAGTTATACACGGACTGTCCCATAAAACTGAGAAAACCCTTAAAATGCCCACAATGAGTTGCACCCGGCACATTGTTCGAGTGGAAACAGGTGTCTTGTTGAGTTGAAAGTTTCTCTGATTTGGGCCACTGTTGCTTGTCACAATACAGTGCACATATTTGTGGTCAATGCTGCCATTCCCTAGGATGATGCTAAATAGTTGCACACAACTCTTACACAGCTTATATATGTCTAGTGGATCGCATGACGTGTTACGTGAACACATACATTGTAGACTACCGGGATTTTCCAATTTTATTTTCATTCTCCAGTCAGTATAAACACAGGCTGGTACAGTAGCTGGTTGTTTTAAAAGGCAACATTATGTCTGTTTTCTTGAGGATTTTTTTGTAAACAAAAGTGAAAATATCAGTGTAGTGTATCATTAAAACATTCTTGGTTATGCCTCTCTCTTTATTTCTGCTTTTGAAAGTTACCCAGCGTTGATGGTCAACCACCTTATATCCTTTTTTATTTGTGCTGGAGGTAAATGGGGGAGGAGTGGTATCTCGATTGTTGTAGGTCCAGATAAATGCATAGGAAGTTCAAGATGAAGTGCATGCTCTGATGTACTACACACCTGCATTATCATAGAAAATATTAATTTAACCAAAACATCTCTAAGAATCGTATTCTTATATGTAACAGCCTCAAAACAGCATGCCTGACGTGATCATTTGGATGTTGCGTGGAGAGAAGAGGGTGGCCTATGCACGCATTCCTGCTCACCAGATCATGTTCTCAACCACCAGTGAACAGGCTTATGGCAAATACTGTGGGAAGACTCAGACCATATTTATGCAGGTACATGAACAAAAGGCCAAATGGATTTTGTAAATAGTAGATTTAAAAAAAAAAAAACCTTTAGATAATTAGATACTGTTTAGATTTATTGAAAGTGACCACATTAAATTCAACAGAGGCACAAAAAAATGAATGTGGCTACTGTATATGACTTCTCTTTCAGTATCCAATGGACAAAACCAAAGGAGTCAAACTGCCAGTTCAGTTACGAGTCAATATGTGGTTTGGACTGTCTGCCCATGAAAATAAGTTTAATAGCTTTGCAGAAGGAACCTTCAGTGTGTTTACAGAAATGGTAACTACTATCCTTAGTTATTTTTCTTTCTTTCACATTCTTTCTTTCCTGGAAAATTTATTGTATTAATACAATTTTGTTAGAACATTGGGAATTTGTTGTAAATATGTACACAACTTGCTTTCAACCATTAATGATATGTCCATATTTTTTTCTTTTTATTTAAACATCCCACAGTGTATTAAGAAGCTTAATTATCCCCATCTGTGTATTCATGAAATGCTGATTATTGAACCCCAAATGATATTAAAGTCAATGTTTTCCCAACAGTATGAAAACCAAGCCCTTGTTTTTGGAAAATGGGGCACCACGGGTCTTGTGGGACGCCACAAGACTTCTGACGTCACTGGGAAGATCAAGCTGAAAAGGGAAAGCTTCATGCCTCCGAAGGGTTGGGAATGGGAGGGAGACTGGTTTGTGGACCCAGAGAGAAGGTGAAGCTTGAAGTATTTGACTACATCTGTTTAAATAATTTTCTTTTCAAAATAGCAAATGGAGAGATTTGCCACATTTTTAAACTCTTGCCTGGATCAACTGTCTATTGCACATTTTTCATCTGTGCTATTCAATCTTTTTTTATACTAAACCCCTTTTTGCTACAGCCAGCTTAATATATATATATATATATATATATATATATATATATATATATATATATATATATAAAAAAAATAAAATGGTCTCTGAAGTAGTAGTGTTTTTCAATATGTTGTAAGAAATGTGTAGTTTTAAGTGAAAGCTTCTAACCCCATTCAGACAATCAATACAATTGTATTTTCCAGTTTGCTGACAGAAGCTGATGCTGGTCATACAGAATTTACAGATGAGGTTTTCCAGAATGAGACCAGGTATCCTGGAGGGGAATGGAAACCAGCAGAGGAGCCCTACACAGATGTGGTGTGTACTAGTCACATTTTTACCTTTGTTCCTGTTAGCAGATATTTAGCCATTTTGAATGATTGCTATTAATTGTAATCCTGGTGAAAATCTTTGTGTTGTCTTGCAGAATGGTGAGAAGGCGCAGAGTCCCAGCCAGATTGAGTGCCCCCATGGCTGGAAGTGGGAGGAAGCCTGGAGTTTTGACATCAACAGAGCCGTGGATGAAAATGGTACGCCTTGAAATAAATGAATTCTAGAAACTTAAACCACAGTATGAAATGGGTCTATTGTATATGGTTTAGGAAACATATTAACAGAGATTATAATATTTGGTTGTAGCTTTATGCTGTATTTATACAGTGTTTCTTTTACCCTTGAATATTTTCTCACAAAAGGCATCCACTATTGTATTTTACTGTTTACTGGGACAACTAAAGAGACCCATACATTGTTATATACTGACTGTATAGTTCATTTTGTGTATGTAATATTCTGTTCCTGTTGAAAAATAACACACTCTCTTTTTTATGTTGTTTGTTCAAGGGGATAAAAAAAATAGCTCACTTTTTGTTTTTAATTCTCATCTATTAAAAGATTTTACTAAATATACAACACATCCTTGAATTTTTTTGTTTTTCTTTTTAAACTAACCTGCATTTGGTCTTCAGCATTTGCTCTGTGTAAAATACTACTTGGGCACTTTTATATTTGTTGTATTTTTGCATCCAGGCTGGGAGTATGGCATAACCATACCTCCTGATAGCAAACCCAAATCCTGGGTGCCAGCAGAAAAGATGTACCACATCCACCGACGAAAGAGGATGGTACGACCACGTAAGAAGGAGTCAAAGGCCAGTACACCCTCAGAGGTAATCCAGGAGATCTGCGTGGCTCATTTCTATAGCTTACAAAAGCTCGGCTGTGCTATTTTTTGTGTGGCGAATAGTTTGGTTGCCTCTGGAAAAAGCTGAGAAGTTACGATTAAGGCAAAATAAGGACGCAGAAAAAGTTTAATCCATTAGAAATGGCTGAGAGGTGAGGTAAACTTAATGTGTTAAAGTAAGGCCACGTAATTGTCTTATAGTGGAGAAATTCGATTTTTACTTGTTTTTACAGCAGTTGCCGTTCTGTTAATTTTACTGCTCTGACTGCAGCTAGTTGTGATTGCAGAAAATGGCCGCTCCACTAGGTGATCCAGAGGGCTGGGAATACTCTTCCCTTATTGGTTGGAAGTTCCACAGGAAGCAGCAGACAACAGATACCTTCCGGCGCAGGCGCTGGAGGAAGAAGATGGCTCCGTCGGACCGCCTCGGTGCCTCTGCCATCTTTAAACTTGAAGGAGCGCTCGTAAGTAAACCCAGGAAATACAAACCAGTATGTCACTGTCCTTTTTAATCCCTTATAAAACTTTACTACAATATTTCTGCACTCTTCCCATGGTTATGCTTTGCGTTTACCATATTTTATCCTGGTTTGCCATGTTCTTTTAATGTGTTTTACCATACCTCTCTGTGCTTAAAAATGCTTATCTATGCTTTACCATGCTTTCACAACACTACTACTGTGCTCCTTATGAAAGTTTGTGCCACTTAATTTCAAGCATGGAGTATCCATAACATTTGAATTGCTGCAATGACTAAGTCATCACTAAATGTACTCTATTTAACATGTTGAGAGTGTAGGGTATATTGGCAACAGCAAAAGTAGGACTGTGTTCATTTCAGCTGTGTGGTTGGCAAGGTGGCTTAGGTTAGGATGTAATAGGGCAGTTGCTTACATTGCTGTGTTTGCATTTCTTTTCAGGGAACTGACACTTCTGATGCAGATGAGAAAGACAAAAGCAGTGCAACTTCCATGTTTGGTGCAAACACTCCCACGGTTTCCTGCAATTTTGACAGTAAGTCGAAGAACAGAACTTTGGTATTGCCACAGATATCCTTGTCATTGTATTTACATTTGTATACTGTAAAGTGTTTTTTGTTTGTTTGTTTGGTTTTTTTTTAATGGAATAATGAAAAAAAAATGTAATCATGTTGAATAAAAAAAAATTAAACATACAAATGATAAAAGCAGTTCATGTGTACTAAAAATCCAAATTAGGTTTCAAGAATATCAGACTAAATCTTTTGTCTCTACAGGACCTTTTGTTTATCATCTTCGAGTCTATATTTACCAGGCCAGAAATCTTTTGGCTTTGGATAAAGATAGCTTTTCAGGTAAGAATAGATTAATACGGTTAATATTCTTGATTTTGTGAATGGTGTTCAAGGAGTATCACTTAACTAAAGGGGAATAACATCGTCGAATGGAAATGAGTTTATTGACAAACTTTATCCCCAATTCATGTTCTGATTCCTTTCCAGATCCGTATGCTCATGTGTCATTTCTGCATCTGAGTAAAACCACAGAGACAATTCCTGCCACCCTAAATCCAACCTGGGACCAGACCCTGATCTTCAATACTGTTGAGATTTACGGGGACCCTCAGGCAGTGGCCCAGAACCCACCCAATGTGGTTTTCGAGCTGTTTGATAAAGACCAAGTGGTAAGTTAGGGCCCTCTGTTACCCAGGATAACTGGGATAGATGTAATTACAAAACAAAATATAATAGTAATTCCCAGAATCATCAGTATTTCACATGGTGTGGCAAGTTAAAAAATCTATGGGATGTTTAGACAAAGTAAATCTGAACACATTGCAGTGTGATACCATTTATACTAAATGCATATTTCTATATCGGGAAATCCTTCGTATGCAGGATAAGATATATTGAAGATTTAAAGATGCCTTTATGGTGTGCAGAACTGGAGTTTGGTTTCTGATTGGGCCATTAATAAGTAAAAATGTCAGTGTCACATTCTATTTTATATAGTAATAGATCTGGAATCAGTTTATATGGGCTAAGAAAGTAAAACCTGTTAATGAACAAGTGGTACATCATTTAAACCTAAAGTAATGAACATTGTAAGTGCGTGACTGTGCCCTTTGGCTGTTCACCAGGGTAAAGATGAACCCCTGGGCAGAAGCCTGTGCCCTCCTCTGGTAAAACTCAACCCAGAAACAGGGGTGAGCCCGAGGCTGCTCTGGTATCCCATTATATATGGAGACAAGAAAAGTGGAGATCTTCTTGTGGCTGCTGAGCTTATAATGAAGGACAAGGTACAGTCTTGTGTAAGCCTCTATTAGTACACAGAATAGCTTCATGAGGTATATGGATAGAAAGACACATTTTTTTAAACTAAAGAAATACACATAGCTTGCAGATTCTAGAATCTGATGTCTAATGGTTTCAACATATAATCTACCTTTTAAAAACTTCTTTCCCAGAAAGAGGTTTGGAAAAGATAATTATCAGTTATATGGGAATGTTTTATTGTGTTTGTTTTGAGTGCTGTAGCTGACTGTTTATTTTATATTCAACAGCCTGATGGGTCAAATCTGCCTATAGTTCCCCCAAAACGAGGAGCAAAACTCTACATGGTGCCCCAGGGTATCAGACCAGTGGTCCAGCTCACAGGCATTGAGGTAAGGCAGTCAATGCTGATATGAAACTTTAATAAACATATCCAGTTCAGTTTTTATATGATTATTGTTATATCACTTGTTTTATGTTTGTCATTTGTAAGTCCTGGACATTAAATACAGTGTATTACTAATGCACTGGTAATGGTTTGCCATGGTTACGTAAAAGCACACTTCTTGATAGTATATTATCACTTGGTTCATTGGGCATATATTGATTGTTTTGTCAACCTTGACCACAAGGGAGCAGCAGTTTTGTTTTACTTGTAAGATATCCCTGCGCCCATATGTGATCCCAGCACTAATGCACGTGCAATGACATGCTGTCTCTTCTGTTGTATACAGATTCTGACATGGGGTTTGCGAAACATGAAAAACTTCCAACTAGCAGCCGTTTCTTCTCCGAGTCTCATTGTGGAGTTCGGTGGAGAAACTGTTCAGTCAGCAGTCATCAAGAACATTAGGAAGAATCCCAACTTTCCCGGATCGGTGCTCTTCTTTAAAGTGGTACTGTCCCCTTTTTCAAACCTGGGCTGAGGATTTTACATAATCCTCAAATCTACGGATTTAACATGGAATGACAAGCTACTTGCGGCAGTAGTGAATCATGTCCAGTCTTGATGAGTGTAATTTCTGAAGTTGATTGCAAATCCTTTTGCATTATAAATGCCATTTAGTTTCTTTGCTAAATCCAGCTTGAATTAAAAAAAATGAGGGCTTTTTAAAGACATAGAATGTTGTGTTTTTGTGAATGTAGTTAATATTGATTGTTGCTATGTAGTATGTAAAACTGCAGTGAAGTATATATAAACAGTAGTATAGCAGTGTTGAGATGTTGAATTGTAGGTGGCTGACCCTGGGGGGCATGGGGTGAAATAGTTTTCTGATATAAGTTGACTGTTTCCTTTTGTAGCTTCTTCCAAAAGAAGAAATGTACACCCCTCCCATAGTGATTAAAGTGATTGACCACCGGCCATTCGGACGGAAACCCATTGTGGGCCAGTGCACCATAGACTCACTGGAGATGTTCCGCTGTGACCCCTACACCACCAGAGCAGAGGTTGCAATGTCCTCAAAAGGTACCAAACAGCTTTTTAACAAAGCATATTTTAAGGTTTGAAAGAAGAAGAAAAAAAAAGTCAAATATGGCCAAAAGTTTTGCATCATCCTATAGAATGAACTAATCTTGCTTCATCTTGGGGACTTCAAAGTTGTGTTCCTAAAACCGTGTGTATTTACCAGAACTGGGTACCCGCGTTTATTACCCAAGTAATAATAAAAAAATAAAAAAATAAAATAAAATATTAATGTTTTAAGTGCATGATACAAATGTAAATACTATATAGTACACATACATTTAGTCCCTTCAGATCTGTAGGTTTGTGTAGCATTTTTAAGTATGGGAAACATCGAAATAATAATTATAATAATAATAATAATAAACATCTCGGATTGAATACAGTTATTAATGTTAAATGCGCTTCATTCTGTGAGGGTCTTTGCAACATCTAGTGTTTCTTTTTCACATCAGTTTATCTTTATAAAAGCAGTGTGGAGTAGTGGTTAGGGCTCTGGGCTCTTGACCGGAGGGTCGTGGGTTCAATCCCCAGTGGGGACTCAGCAGCTGTACCCTTGAGCAAGGTACTTTACCTAGATTGCTCCAGTAAAAACCCAACTGTATAAATGGGTAATTGTATGTAAAAATAATCTTGTAACAATTGTAAGTCACCCTGGATAAGGGCATCTGCTAAGAAATAAATAATAATAATAATAATAATAATAATAGTGTATTAATCTACGTGATTTAGTATGAGAAAGACTAGCACACTTACTTAATGTGCTCCACAAATATTTTTTTTTATTTAACCCAAAACAAAATAGGTGCATGTTTCGGAAGTGTGTGATTAATGTGTTTCTCATACTGATTTCATTTTGTACTTTGCATCTTACACATTTTGAAGTGCATGCTTTTTCTTTGTTAATCTACTTCATTATAATAAAAACATGTTTATGGTTTTCAGTCTGTTTTCTGGAGTACACCGCTCACAATACTGTATTTATTTATTTATTTATTTATTTATTTATTTGTTTATTTATTTTTAAATAAAGGCTACATATTTGATCTTTTTGGTAAGAAACTATATCTGCGCAGTAACTGTAGATAAAGTATTCCGTATTGGAAGCTACACAGTTATTATTATTATTAATGGATCACAGAGTTATCACTGACAAATACCCAACAGGATGTTTTATATTATTTTCTTTCCAATTCAGTTCCTGAGAAGAATAGTCGCTGCAGTTATTAATATTGAGGTGTACTTGCCGCTCGCTCTGTGTTATTGTTGATATCCTGTCAGTTAAGAAAAGGCTTCATGCAAAAGCTTGTTTTAACATTGTCTTTATTATGCTGACCAGAGACCCGTGCTTAAAACTGTATTGCCATTTTCTTTAAATTCTCAAATTTCGATACCCAGGTAGTAAAAAGAGACCGGGTCGGGTAATTTAAAACCCGGCAGGACCTGTAGTATTTACTGACTGATTTTTGCATTTATGGGGTCCTCAATTTAAAAGGTGTGTCAAATGAAACCTGTTGAATAATGTTACATTAGCATATTGAATTGCATACCATTTTGTAGTTTTCAATATACTTAACCAAAAACCTGACAAATTAGAAAAATGTGACATTTCGAAATCTGACATTAAATACTGTACTACTATTATGGCGTCCAGTAGACCTTTGCTATATCATTTTGTAGTTCTCAATCCTAAAATGCTAGGTGATGCAAAACTTTTGGACATAGCTGTACTATTAAAAAAGATAATTTTAATATTGGTTTGGCCTCCTGGTGGCGGTTTCTTAGTTTTTGCTGCCATCTGCTGGTGTAAAATTGCAAAGAACACTTACAAATATTTATTGACTGCTCTTTAATGGACAGGTAAAATGTGTCCCAGCCCCTGCGTCTCATTTTAATTTAATGGGATAAGGTGCTGTGCTGGCATTAATAAACTTATTTATTCTAGTAACCATAACCACCCATCACTCCATTTAAAGGTTAATATATTAGTTTTATCAATGGTAATATAATGATATTTTAAACAAAAAGACACATGGTTTGAACTCCAGTGAGGTCAACCATTGTGTAATGTCTGGGATTCTTTGTGGTGAAACCTTTTAATCATACTCTGCTGTGTGCATCTACAATCCTGACCTTGCTTCTGTTGCAGTGGCCCTCATGGCTGCCCCTCGAGATGTAGCCATCGACATGGAGGATAGAAGGCCATTACTGGAAGCTCAGGTAGGTGTTTAGACGATGGCTTTAGTTTTTTAAAAGTCATTTAGTTTTAGTTTCCTACTTGTTACCTGTTTTTAATATTCTGAGGTATTGTTTGTAAAAATTCATAAACTAGAATAGATGATATAAAGAAGTGGTTGTTCTTCACTGTGAATTGGCAGTTGTTTTATAGATTAATATAAACAGTTTGCATGTTAAACCATACACAATTTTGAATGTAATACTGTAGTTGTATTCGCAAAACTTATTTGAGTTGAATAGGGACCTATATGTCAATGAAAATGTGAGAAATTAATGATTGTGGTCCCTGGTGGGTTACTCAGGGCTATGGACTTTCAGTTGAAGTTTGAATCAGACCATTAGGTTTGATGACTGATACCAGATAGGTAAGTTATAGTATACCTGTTGCTGTGCCACAATTTGTTTGTGATAAACATTTTCTATTTTATGTAAGATTTGTAATCTTCAGCTGTTCTAGTTTGGGCTGTGGGTTACACTTTTTTTATAGAAGTTGTTTGTTTTGTTTTTCACTAAAATGCACATGTCTACAGTATTTGTTACTGTTTTTCGTTGGGTATCTGTTGTATTTCCATTAATATATGGTAAATTAGAATATAAAAGAAGAAAGACATTTTCAATTTCATTCTAGCTTTTTGTAAATGTATTTTTTATAAACAATATTCCCTCACATATGATATTCTGAATTGCAGTTTGTGTACAGTATGTCGACAGCTGTCACCAAAATGACCTCCACAACAGTACGCCTTGTATGTATGACTTGGAGTAAACTAGGCGGTGACCCAGCTTAGCTTTAGGTGTTTCTGTGGCCAAGCTTTTATTTCTCTTTGATTTTTTTCTTCTTTAGAGAGATTTTGGATTGAAAGATGCTGTGACAGTAAGTATGATGTCCAATGTCGAGTACATTTTTATGCTCAGTTTATTACATTGTGTGGCTCTCTGAAAACAGAGGTGCTTCATAATGATATGTTGGGCCTGGTCTACTAAGCCTCAGCCCAAAAATTTGTACCACTCCTTTTTTTTTAAAAGTAGAATATAAAGAGCTTTTTTTTCAAAACTAGACATCAAATCAGAATACTGATGTTTGGTCCAAAGCTGTTTCTTACAAATTTTAAACCAGCTATTGTAACAGAGGTACATACTTTGCATAGGAGCAAATGTGTAGTAAATCTGGACCTCTAACCCAAAAAAGATATATTGAAAACAGGCCCTGGGGCCCTATTCACAAAGCTTTCATTCATGAGTTTATACAGTGCCTTGCAAAAGTATTCAGACCCCTGACCAATTCTCTCATATTACTGAATTACAAATGGTACATTGAAATTTCGTTCTGTTTGATATTTTATTTTAAAACACTGAAACTCAAAATCAATTATTGTAAGGTGACATTGGTTTTATGTTGGGAAATATTTTTTAAGAAAAATAAAAAACTGAAATATCTTGCTTGCATAAGTATTCAACCCCTGTGCTGTGGAAGCTCCCAGTTTACACCGATGAAAGAAATTGCCCTAACAAGGACACAATTACCTTACCATTGGCCTCCACCTGTGAACCATTAAAGTTGCTGTCACATTTTCTGGATAAAAACCCCACTGTTGAAGGATCATTGGTCAGACTGTGAATCTGAAGGAAAATTAAGACCGAAGAGCATTCTACAGAAGTTAGAGGTAAAGTAATACAAATGCATAGATTAGGGAAAGGGTACAAAATAATATCCAAGTGTTTGGATATCCCAGTGAGCACAGTTGGATCAATAATCAGGAAGTGGAAGCTGCATCACACCACCCAGGCACTGCCAAGAAAAGGCTGTCCCTCAAAACTCAGCGCTCAAACAAGAAGGAGACTTATGAGAGAAGCCACAGAGAGGCCAACAATCACTTTGAAGGAGCTACAGAGTTCAGTGGCTGGGAGTGGAGTAATGGTGCACCAGTCAACCATATCAAAAGCTCTGCATAACACTGGCCTGTATGGGAGGGTGACAAGAAAGAAGCCGTTACTCAAAAGGTACCATCTGAAAGCACGTCTGGAGTTTGCCAGAAAGCATGAGAGTGACCCAGTTGCAATGTGGGGAAAGGTTTTGTGGTCAGATACCAAGATAGAGCTTTTTGGCCAAAACTCAAAGCGCTGTGTGTGGCGCAAACCTAACACTGCCCATGCCTCAAGACACACCATCCCTACAGTGAAGTATGGTGGTGGCAGCATCATGCTGTGGGGATGCTTCTCATGAGCAGGGACTGGGCATCTTGTTAAAATTGAAGGAAGAATGGATGGAGCAAAATATAGGGAAATACTGCAAGAGAACCTGCTTCAGTCTGCTAAAAAACTGAAGCTTGGGAGGAAATTCACCTTTCAGCAGGACAATGATCCCAAGCACAAGGCCAAAGCAACATTGGAGTGGCTCAAGAACAAAAAGGTGAATGTCCTACAGTGGCCCAGTCAAAGTCCTGATCTCAATCCCATTGAGAATCGGTGGCACTATTTGAAAATTGCGGTCCACAAGCGTCGTCCAACCAACCTGAACAACCTGGAGCAAATCTGCCAGGAAGAATGGGCCAAAATCACTCCGACACTGTGTGCAAAGCTGGTACATACTTACCCCAAAAGACTTAAAGCTGTGATTGCAGCGAAAGGCGGCTCTACCAAATATTAATGTGTGAGGGTTGAATACCTATGCAAGCAAGATATTTCAGTTTTTTATTTTTCTTAAAAAATATTTCCCAACATAAAACCAATGTCACCTTACAATAATTGATTTTGAGTTTCAGTGTTTTAAAATAAAATATCAAACAGAACGAAATTTCAATGTACCATTTGTAATTCAGTAATATGATAGAATTGGTCAGGGGTCTGAATACTTTTGCAAGGCACTGTATAGTACTATTCAACTGAATTAAAGGTTAAGTTTTAATAATAGGGCTCTGTATCCGAAATTAATAATTTCCAAGATTATTGCAATACACTGTAGTAAAAAAAAAAAAATGTTATTAGACAATATGGACTTCATACTATTAAAATATTAATTGAGTCGTTATCTGTCACTCCAAAAACTCTCTCTCTACAGCTATATCTGGAAACAAATAGTTAACAGTACGGTATTTACTGTACCATAGCTACTGTCAATAGGTATTGTAATTCTAACATTAAGTGTAAATTAAAGGGATTTGGATGTTAGGTAAGGCAATTGGTCAGCTTTAGGAATAGAGAAAGCATATGTGGGTGTTTTGCTGTTGGAGGATTTGTTTTATACTGCTGTTTGAAAAGAAAAGCCACTCATTCAATATTAAGCCTATTAGAAAACATGCCTCTTGCCATCTTGGGGACTTCTAAATTGCCGTTCTAAAACAGTGTGTTTTTACCGACCTGGTTTTTGCATTTATGGGGTCCTCAATTTAAAAGGTGTTTATCAATGAGGTAGTCTGTAGAATTCAGAAGTGTTACTGAAAAATAATGGTCAGACTTGATATTGTACTCATTGTGAGCTGGTTAATGAGGTAGCCTGTTTTGGCATAGCTGGACAGCTTTGACAAGGTGGAGGACCCTGTAACAGAAATTTTAGTCCACAGTAAGTTAGTCATTTGCTGACACAGTGCATGTCCGTTTCGATCAGCACTAAGATCTCAGCAATGGTATTCATGCAAAAAACAAAATGAAAACATATCCCTCACAGCAAAACAAAAAGCTATTGATATCATCTTTTAACACATCCACCTTGTACTATCTCTAACCTGTATTCTATTGAAAGAGTTTGATTATTCACAAACTTAAATTACATACCTCCTTAATGGAAGCGACTGTAGTATAGCCTAGAATGGGCTAGGGTTTGGTTTTTCATGACATACCATTTATCCTTTTGTTTTTTTTTTGTTTTTTTTGTCAGAAACAAAAGCATAATTTGAAATTTATTAAACCGGTTATGTAATGGTTTTATTACAGTATATATTGCAAAATGTAAAATACATTGTACATAACATGGATGCCTTGTATGTAGTATAATGCAGCATCGATATGTTCTGTGTCTGCTGGTTATACTAGAACAATTTACCATTGGTAAGATTTTTTATTTAAACTATATACTGCATATTGTAAAGCTATTAATGAAAATACAACTTATCTGTAAAATCCCCAACTCAAATGGCACCCAGTTCTACGGTCTCGGCTGCATTTAATTTAGAAGGTATGTAATAAATGGAATATACAACTGCATTAAATAATAAGTACTAAAGCCACAACTTAGAGTTTTGCACTTTAACTTTTCTCAGTTGAGTATATTACTGTTAGCACCAATTGACCCCCAGTTGTATCTGTCCATAACATGCATCTTTATTGTTGGCACTTATATTTTATGCAGTTAGTAAATGAGAAATAATCTAACACATCAATAACCATCTTTTGCATGGATTTCTAATTAATTAATGAATTAATGAATTAATTAATAATTAGAGCTTAATTCCTCTTTGGAGCGTTGCTAAAACTTCAGTGTAGAAATGTCCTTTTTCTTTTTTTTTAATGGTATAATTTTGTAGGTCATTAATGTTAATATTTTGTGTTTTATTTCTTTCTATTTGGAATTGATAAATGCTTCCTTGTCATCAGCAAGCAGAAATGGTAAGCGTTCCTTGTTATATAATGTAGAATAAGAATATTGCATAATTGTAGCACCTGCTAAGGGATTTGCCAAGTTCACTTATTAATTGCAATACTAATATATTCTTGAACTATTGAGCATAGTCATGCCACAAGTCTGTAAGACTGAGCTTGCCTGCTCCCAATCTAATGTTAAACCATTTTTTGTTTTGTTTTTTTGTGGTTTACATACTTCACGAAATTCTAATAAGTACAACAACAAAAAAAATGCTTGTTTTAAAAAGCTGTTGTGATCTTTGTTTCAGGAAAAGGAAACAGTTGATTGGTGGAGCAAGTTTTATGCCTCTCTTGGGGAACATGAGAAATGTGGGCCGTACCTCCAGAAAGGCTATGACACTTTGAAGGTAAGGATTTTGGATTAATTATGCATTACCATAATTTGAAATGATGAATTGATATCATTTACCCTGAACAACAACAAAAAAAAACTTACAATAACAATAAGCAGATCACAGCTTGTTTCTTTTTTCAGGTCGAAAAAGTCCCTTGGGTCGATATTGTCAATACCTTTTAGAATTTTGAATACTTGAATCAGATCAGAGTCAGCATAAACGCCAAGGTCTTTTTCATAAATTCCTTCTTCAATTTCAGTATCTCCCGTATGGTATTTATAATGCACATTTTTATTGCCTGCATGCAGTACCTTACACTTTTCTTTATTAAATGTAATTTGCCATGTGTCTGCCCAGTTCTGAATGCTGTCTGGATCATTTTGAATGACCTTTGCTGCTGCAGCGGTGTTTGCCACTCCTATTTTTGTGTCCTCTGCAAATTTAATAAGTTTGCTTACTATTTCAGAATCTAAGTCATTAATGTAGACAAGGAATAGCAGAGGACCTAATACTGATCCCTGTGGTATTCCACTGGTTACCTCGCTCCATTTTGAGGTTTCTCCTCTAATCAGTACTTCATGTTTTCTACATGTTAACCACTCCCTGATCCATGTGCATGCATGTCCTTGAATCCCAACTTGTAGCTGTTCTGCTGCCATTCAGTACAGAACATATGCATTGCCATAAAATAAGTGTCTTTTATAGACGTAACATGTTGGCTTTTGATCACTGGCAACGCACTGCTCTGTGCTAGATGGTACTGACACTACCATCAAGACACTTTGGCTGAGATAGAATACATTACACATCTGTGATAGGCAACTAGAACGGATCCTCCTGAACTCAAAGTACTTTAACACAGACTTACCAAAACAATTAAAAACACCTTATTTGTGTAAAGGGTCATTCAGAATGACAGCAAAGATCATAAAAAAAGGTTAGCAGGCCAGTAAAAAGAAAAGAAAACTTCGTTTGACTTTTTAATTTATTTATTTGACCATGGAGCAGTATGCTAATACTCCTTCTTTACTAACCAGAATTAAACAAACATTCTTTTTCCAGATCTTTCAATGCGAGTTAGAGAACGTTCCGGAATATAAGGGGTTAACAGACTTCTGCGACACCTTCAAGCTTTACAGGGGAAGATCAGGGGAAGATGATGAAGACCCTTCAGTAGTGGGAGAGTTTAAGGTCAGTCTTTTTTTTATTTTTTTAAAGTAGCGCAATCACTTACTAAATTGTGATCAACAGAAATGGAGTATGTCAATTGGGCACAATTCAGATAATGTTTTTGTCTGCAGTTTATTTCAATACTAGCCACTGGGATGCAAACAATCTGTTTTTAACCCACAACAATGGATAATTTTGCATCTGACACTCAACTTGTTTTTCCCACAGTAACCTTGCCATTACTGGGGATATGCTGCTTTAGGGTCACATCTCGTGGTATTTTTCTGTCAATAAAAATACATGACCACATGAAATTGTATAAAGTAAATCTGGGGTGTTTTACAAATTCGCTAAATATTTTAGTTTATATCACATATGGGTATTATTATGGATATATTCTGATACTCAGCATCGCATTCCTCAAAGCATTAACACATTAACACAAGTCAAGTCTTCTGGAGAAACCAGACATATGTCACTCCTTTAGAGTTGTATATATAAATATATATAAAGGGAGAAGCAGTTATCCAACTGTCATGACTATCAGCGACGTGGGCCTTTTCTTGTAGCACAAGTCATTGAGAGTAGAAAGAATCTAGGGATATAGAGATACCGACACTTACATTTTTACATATATCCCTTTTACAATTTTGATATTGGAATATAATTGTATTTGGAAGCAGTGGCGGAGGAATAGTAGGCGGAATATTTTTTTTTCTCTCCCCTTGTAACTGTCTTTGCATGGAGGCAGGTATGAGGCACTGTTTTATGTTTTGTTGGAGTCTCTTTTTCGAACTCCGCAACCACTTGTACTTTTGCCTAGTGGTCTCTCAATATTGCAAAACAGTTTCGTACTGTCTTCATGGAAGGTTTGGGGGTACTGTTCAGCAGTCTTTTGCAGTTATATTCTGTGTGCACGATTCATCCTGTAGTTTAGGTGGAAGCTGTTAACGGGTGCTGCTGGGCACCGAAATAAACGAAAGCAAATTAACATGCCTGTATTTCTGGTTGGGAAAAAAAAGAGAAAGTTACTGTGAATTTCTGCAGAATCCTAGAGGGACTGGTTTTTTAAACTTGCTAACTTGTGATTAAAAAGAGTGTAGTATTAGAATTAAAGACGCGCGCAAAATGCAATTCAAGTAGGTGAGTAGAAAAGCTTCTTATTACATGCAGTCGTCTACTGTTTCATACATGCTAACGTTCTGAGAATAAAATATTGTTAAATATTGAACACTTGACTTGGCATGTTGTTTTATGTTTATAAATGTATTACATATAGGCTGGGGGCCCGCAATAAGGTCCTGCACCGGTGCCCATCTTTCTCTTCCTCCACCACTGTATGAAATAACGTGTCCGTCTGTATTGTTTGCAGCACTTGCATTTGCACAGGCTGTGTGGTGACTATGGGTAATTGAACAACTCTTTGTTCCTTGTTTGAGGAAAACCAAAAGCAGCTGAAATGAATTGCTTTCTTGCTGTTCAGGGTTTGTTCAAGATCTATCCCTTGTCCGATGACCCTGGTGTCCCTGCGCCCCCTCGACAGTTCAGGGAGTTGCCTGACAGCGGACCTCAAGAGTGCATCGTCAGAATCTACATCATCAGAGCCATAGACCTGCAGCCCAAAGACAACAATGGCTTGGTGAGCAGGTCTAGTCATTCTGTATTTTTACTGGCATGATTGCTAGGTAATTCTGGTTTTAACATCAAAGCATTTGGCACTATGCAGGTAATCTCTAGGCAGTTTTACAGTAGGCAACATAAATATTTCCAGAGTAGTTGTATTTCTTTTTGTAGAGTACAGTGTTTAATGATATGTAATATACAGTCAGTTTTAATGTTAAGTACACATAGGACAGAGAGATTCAGTTGGAAAGACCTGTCTTGTCTCAGTGAATGTAAAAAAAGGCCAGTTTCATTTTTTGCATAATCTGTTGTGTTCTGCCTTTTTTACAGTGTGATCCGTATATAAAAATTGCTTTGGGTAAGAAAGTTGTGGAAGACAGAGATCACTATATCCCTAACACAGTGAACCCAGTGTTTGGCAGGTAATGCAGATTTTTTTTATTTATATATATATATTTTAATATAGCATACGTGTTGTACATGCCCCAACATAATTGGTGTGTAATACTGTAGTAAGGCCTAACTTTTTCAAAAGCAATTGCTATCTAAATGTCAAACCCAAAGGGAGGTGTAGTTTGTTTTATACTAACATAGAGCAGCTCTTCCTATCTATGAAAAGGAGCAACAAACAAGTATGATTTTGCTTTTTCTTTGTAGAATGTTTGAACTTACCTGCTTCATCCCTCAAGAGAAAGACCTGAAGATTTCGGTTTATGACTATGACCTGATGAGCCGTGATGAGAAAGTAGGGGAGACGGTTATTGACCTGGAAAATCGTTTACTTTCTCGCTTTGGTTCATATTGCGGAATACCGCAGACCTACTGCACGTAAGCACTTTCGCCACTTTTCATGGGGCACTTTCCTGGTAGTGGTTAGTTGGAAAAGAAACATTACTGATAATGTCAAGTCTTTATTATAGCTGAGGTACAGAATAGATGCATATTTAAAATACCTAATGCCATTCAAAAAAGTTAATATACAGGTATGTGTGAGCTCAGAGACTAACCTATTGCTATTTCCTCTTAACAGCTCAGGAATCAATCAGTGGCGTGATCAAATGAAACCGTCTCAAATACTGCAAAATCTCTCCAGACTGAGAGGCATCCCTCCACCAGTTTCTGCAGAGAATGGCAAAACGCTGTCCCATGCAGGGCGTGAATATACACTGGATGAATTTGGTGTGTAGCTTTTTGTCGTGTAATTTAAGCAGCCCCTTAATGACTGTTATGACTGTCTAAACATACATAAACTTCTTCATAATTACAATATGCCTTTCCATTGATACTAATGGTGTCTTTTTTATCATTAAACTAATAAAAGCACCAGCTGAAAAGTTTGCTTGACATGGTTTCTTGTAATCTAAGTGTTTTTTGAAGTTGTTCATGATGTTACATTACTACCCTCTTCTCTCAAGGATAAGGAGCTGATGTCGCTCTTTACTAAATGGCAAATTAAACGCTGTAATTGCATCCCTGTGGTCTAATTAAAAAAAAATTTAAAATAGATTATACACAACCTTTCATCGCTGCATCCCTAAAATATGCTTTGTTTTATACACAGAGGCCAACAAAGAAATCCACCAATACCTGGGCCCACCAAATGAACGTCTGGCTCTCCATGTCTTGAGAACACAGGGGCTGATTCCTGAGCATGTGGAGTCCAGGACACTGTACAGCTCTTTTCAGCCCACACTCTCTCAGGTAAGGGGATTCATGCTGGGCATGAACCCACATAGTGGCACAATGGTATAAAGGCATGGTGATAACAACCGAGCCCTTGTGCAAGTTTGTTATCCTTCTGCCTCACACCGGCCATGACAAATCGCATGGTTTTTCATGATGTGTCTTGTTTATGCCATAAATGTTAACATTTTCTAGAACTTAGATATACGTAAGAGTACTTTCAGTAATTTTAAGGTACTGTACGGTAATGTGTTACTTTTTAATCGAGGCAATACAGAGTAAAAAGTACAGAGAGCCTTCCTTCTGTCAGGTGAGCTGAGTGTAGAGAAGAACATTGTTCATACTCAGTGTTTTTTTATTTTTTTTTATGCCTCTATTAAAATATCCTCCTCTAAGTAAAAATTTTGATCAAAGTTCACTTCCATCTTAAAATATTTTGTATTTTCTGAATATCAGTGTTTTGTAACCGGTGTTCGTTTTAAATTATACACAGTATGCTAAGCAACAGAATGTATTTGCGGTGAAGTATGTCAGAATTTCTTGTGGAAATGTAGCCGTATAATATCATTTACCGGCCTCTGGTTGAAACCAATGTGTGCGTGTATTTTATTTTTTTTTGTATTAGGGAATTCTTCAAATGTGGGTTGATGTGTTCCCAAAGAGCCTTGGTCTCCCTGGACCTCCATTAGACATCACACCTCGCAAACCTAAAAAGTAAGCATGAATATTATTATTATTATTATTATTATTATTATTATTATTATTATTATTACAATGATAGTATAAGGGGGGACTTTTTCACCTAGAGAACAGTGGTACATGAAATAACCCATCACTGCCTAATGCTGCTACTGTATCTCAGAGACCATTTGAGGTACTGACTTCATATTTGCAGGATTATATAAACACTGCATGCATTTGGTACACAGCTGTATTCCATCTATCTAGTTCAATCAAAGATGTCCAGCAAAAATATTATTATCATATATGACAGGATTACAACCATGTTGCCTAAGTAGTGTATTTTTAATAACCAATACTAAACCCTAAACCATCATCTATAATGTTAAAACTATCTGTGATATTATTATTATTTTTTCAATATCCACCCCCCCCCCCCCCCCCCAAACAGGTTTTTTCTGCGTGTTATTATTTGGAACACAGCAGATGTCATTCTGGATGAAACCAGCATCACAGGAGAAGACATGAGTGACATCTATGTTAAAGGGTAAAGGAAGACACGAGATGGCTTGAAAAGAAGGGTCTCTAATTCCACTCGCAGTCTGACCACCTGCACTATATAATAATCAAATATATGAATGCTTGTTTGTCATTACTGTATAAGAATAAAATATGGTATGCATATGTACAGATCCATGTATTAAAGATCGCTGACTGGGTAGTGGAATCACTCAACCACAACCATTTTACATTCTTAACAGAGTAGTACCCAAAAAGTGCCCATTTAGACCAGGAGGAGTTGATGGCATGAGTGTGAACCCATCACCTGTGGCCTATTATTATTATTCATTATTCAGTGTCCTCAATGTTGTATCCTGTCAGTGAATTAAACCCTTATTTGTTTTACCCTCAGGTGGATGCCAGGCATGGAAGAAAATAAGCAGAAGACAGATGTCCACTTCAGGTCACTTGATGGGGATGGCAATTTCAACTGGAGGTTTGTGTACCCATTTGAATACCTGCCAGCTGAACAACTGTGCCTGGTTTCCAGAAAGGTGAGTTAGTGCAGGGATGGGTTTTCTAAAACTTTTAACTGTCTGTTCTTTTCAATATAATTTACAGTCTACAGGAAAATATCTGAAAACCTGTTCGCTTTAGCTTAATTAAATGATTACTATTCACATTATGAAATGTGAGCATACTGTAACTTACTTGGCTTTGATTCCTGAGCATTGCTGCATGGGACTAGAATATTACACCTTTTCTAACATGCTGTTTTGTAAGATTCAGAAGCACCAGTTTACAGCTACACTCAACTGTAATACACTGGTTTAAAGAAAACGATGAGAAGCCACGTGCCTAATTTGAAAATGTTAAGGAAGTTTTTTTTTAATTTTTTTTACAAGGAACATTTCTGGAGCCTTGACAAAAGTGAATTCCGAACACCTGCAAAGCTGATTGTTCAAATTTGGGATAATGATAAATTCTCTTTGGATGATTACTTGGGTATGTAATACTGCATTAATCATTTTACAATTGGGATGAGTTTCAATTTGTCATTGCTAAGGTTTGTCATTTTACAAGCTGTAAATGAGTTGTGTTTCACACTCTCTTACCAATAGGTACACTTGAACTGGATCTGAACAAACTAACACCTCCTGCCAAAACCCCACAGAAGTGCCACTTGGACATGATCATTGACACCAAGGGGCCTGTCTCACACAAATCTTCCCAGGATACCACCTCTCTCTTCACACAAAAATCAGTGAGGGGCTGGTGGCCGTGTATGTCAGAGGTGGATGGAAAACGAACCCTAACTGTAAGTGCAAGGGTTACATCTTTTTAAAAACAACCTTTGATTTGATTTGTTATTGTTATTCACGTACAAATCAGCCAACAACGAGGAAGAAAAAAAAATTGGCCAAGCCTTGCAAACTACAATGCAACATAGCTGTGTCCAGTTCAAGTTTTTGTGTACCTTTTATGTTTGAAGCTGTTGGTGTTGTTTTCCATCTTGCAACCCTGTTACATCACTATTCAGCAACGAATGACAGAAATAGAGAACCTGGTTTTCCAGATTCTGTTGTCTCAACCTGCAGCCACTCTAAGGTCAAATGTAAAACTAGCTTATAACTCCTTACAATGCACATAGGGTTATGGTTACTATACAACACATTTAGGAACCCATATATGCGCTATTCAAAAATAGACCGTGACCTTTGACCTCTCCTTAAGGTTAAATGCAAAATTAGCTTATAACTCCTTACAGTGTGTAGATAGAGTCATGGTTACTAAGGTTTTTAAAGTTATAAAGCATCGTGAGAAAATGAACTAATGCAGTATTTTGAATTGAAACTGCTCCATAAAACTGATCTGTTGCTGACACTTGTGCTGCAATGCTACAGCTTGCCAACATTTCCAACTGGTACTGAGCTTGGAAGCTGTAAAACTGCCTGGAAGTTGTTGTTATTGTTGTTTTTATTATTATTATTATTATTATTATTATTATTATTATTATTATTATTATAAAATAGTATTTTGTTGTGCGTTTTTCATGTGTTCATTTTACTGTCATTCCCAGGGTAAAGTTGAAATGACACTGGAGATTGTCACTGAGAAAGAGGCTGAGGAAAGGCCTGCTGGGAAGGGGAGAGATGAACCAAACATGAATCCAAAGCTGGATCCTCCAAAGTAAGATTTATACCATTTCAAAGAGCTTGGGCAGCTGTTATGTCTTAACAGAATACAAGGAAATAAAATAAACTTTTGTATAGTTTCACTCAATGTTATTCCTTCTTTATGCAAGTCAATGTTGTTATAATAGTAGAAAACACTAGTGGAGGCTTTGACTAAATTGTCGATGCTCATAATGCATCAGAGTAGAAAAATGCAACATGTCTAAGACTTTTGCACAGCAGTGTGTATATGTATATATATGTGTGTGTGTGTGTATGTGTGTGTATATATATATATATATACTGTATATAATGGTTCATGGTTATTACACAAATTAGGATGGCTGAATAGCCAAAGGTACAATGTTTGGAAACCCTATATTAAACAGCTGAATTTGGGGAATTGCTTTCCTTAACAATGGAATAATATGGAATAGTGTGTCTTTACACATTTTAAATAAAATCTATTGACATATATGATATGATTTTATTTGATTTGTTTATAATTTACAAAGGAGTTCATCTTAATAGAGAATATATTTGTCTTTTAAAATGTCCTTTTAATGTTTTTTTTTTTCTTTCTTCAATCTAGCCGTCCAGAAACGTCCTTTTTGTGGTTCACTAATCCATGCAAGACGATGAAGTTCATTGTGTGGCGCAGATTTAAATGGGTCTTCATTGGCATCATCATTCTAATACTCGTGCTGCTTTTCCTAGGAATACTCTTCTATTCATTACCGGTAGGTGTTCTTTTGAGGTTTTTTTTGTTTGTTTTTTTACTTGCATTTAAACTGTAAACATAATTAAAATGTTATTTAATTTGACAGAACTAAGTTTGTATTCTTTTGATTTAAAGCTCAACATTTAATTATTTGTCAGTGTTTTCTTTCTTTTTTCTCTCCAGTTATACAGCTGTAGGCAGCTGCTATGATTTAAAAACAGCCTAAAGCTTATCGTGTTTTACATATATATTATTTAAAAACAGAAACGCATAATTTGCTTACTTTTTTATATTTAATACGTGTTTATATCTAATCTCCCTTTGTTCTCTTTTTAAGAACTATATTTCAATGAAAATTGTGAAACCCTTCCGGTAAATCCTAAGAAAAGGAAAAACTGAAAGTCTTCAAGACAGAATGAATGACACTTGCTGCTTTCCTAAGCCTGAAGCCCTGAACCGCCATGGACACTAGAATTTTTTTTGTTTGGTTGTTTTTTCTTCAGTCAAAATCTAAAGCAATCAAAACCGTTATTCTTTTAGTTTGTAACAAATTCTGAGTTTAGAGGTAGTACTAAATTGGGAGTAAGAGACAATACATTGAGATGTAGTTACTTCTATTCTTATGGTAAATGGGTTTGTACATTGAATTGAATTATTATTGGCTTGGCTTTTTATTCCTAACAGGGCAATTGGAATAAGCAATGTCGGTTACCCCTAAATCAAATAAGCCTTATGCTGTATGTGGCGAGGAGAGTAAAAAAAAAAAAAAACATGTATAGCTAGCTCTGTCGTGTTTTGCACTTTAAAAGATAACTACTTATTTAGCTTTTCATTCTTGTCACAACCACACAGTTTCTGCTACATTTTACCTGTATATTTGGTGCTTTACATAGTCCGTTAATGTCTGACATTTTCTGAATTAGCACCGTGTAAAAGAAGAGTGAAAAACCAACAGTGGCTGAAAAATACCTGTAGAGATTCCTGAGGACCAAATGTTTAGTGTAATCTTAAGCAAGTGACTTTAATGTGAAAAAAAACATCTGGTTTCACAGATCCCATTTGGTGCTACTTTGGGCTACCTTACGTGTCATAAAATGAGACGTAAGGTAGTGCTATCAGAGCCTGTGCAACCAGTCATATAAATAATTGATGCACCCAGAGTAATGACCGCATATCTCACCTTTTGTTTGCTTTCACATTTAAATCTTTGACTGCACTTTATTTTGTAGTTGAACCTTCACATATAATATCAACCTGCTGT
The DNA here is from genome assembly GCF_902713425.1 of Acipenser ruthenus. Taxonomy (NCBI): domain Eukaryota; kingdom Metazoa; phylum Chordata; class Actinopteri; order Acipenseriformes; family Acipenseridae; genus Acipenser; species Acipenser ruthenus. Next base: position 27,930,322 of record NC_081201.1, read on the forward strand.
GTGTTATAATGAAAGGCAGCTACATGTTCTACATTAACTACTGTGTATCGGCACAAAGTTCACCTCTACTGGCAGGTGCTGTATGATGAATACTGACGTGACTCAAAAGCAACAGAATTAAGATTCTGGTTTACTAGTATAAATGCTTATAAAGGTTCATATTGTAACACCATTTTTTTTTTTATTGTTTTAACATGAACATCACCACATAGTGCTAAGACGGATTCAGACTGTGATATAAAAAAGAAAAATCACTAAATGTAAGAAACCACTACATATCTCTCTTTACACTAAATTTTATACTCAGAAAGCACCACACAGAGACACTTACAATTAATTCCTGATGCTTTTAAGTTCACACATGATTGTTTTTAACACACACGGGAGATTGCACTGGGTTATATTGTACTACCTACATGCCAAGATTCTGACAATTAAATACTGGAAGGGGGCAAGCTGATAGATTTACTTATCAATGTTCTGAAACAAAAGGAAAGTAAGTCATTTCTAGCATTCCTTCCTGCCAGTGATTTTTCTGCAATGGCAAAACACTGAAGGACAATTGAAGCCCAGCATATACAGTATAACACAAAATATATGTGCATATTTAAAAATTAAATGTTGAATGTATTGCCTACACTGAACACAGATTCAAATGTCCTGTTGTGTTTGCCTGCTCTTGGGGGGCTCTCAATTGTAATGCCCAATATAGCTGCCAGGCCACTGAATGTTTCAATTGCTGAAAGTTTTCAAATATGATTATTATTATTTTTTTTAAATGCTATTGTTGACCCTGTATTTTATTTTATTTTTTTAAAAATTATTATAGTAGTTTGTCTTTTTTGTAACTCTTGCTGTTTTACCAAAGGTGGTTTACTAACATTTATTGAAAAGGGCCATTACCTATAAATGTAATGAAGTCTAAACTAAATGTAAAGGCTTTAGGTAGAGTATATGAATTGTTTCTGAAGGAGCCACAGAAATGTGGATCAATAGTATTTTAGGGGTCGATTTGGGATAAACCGCAGCTGGTTTATTTTGAGCGTTTTACAACACTGGGGACTGTCCCTGGGTTGCATCTAGCACCTCTCCATGGTTATCCTGGATTGAAATCCAGATGGATTCCCTGGTACTGTCAAATGCTCGAATAAAATCCAGCTGTGATTTTATCCCGGAGTGGTATAGATTGATCATAAAAAAAAAAGAAAATATAATGAAACATGTTTTTTGAAAACTATTAATAAAGGTCCAAAATACCGTTTTAATTCTTTCTTGTGTTAGTTGGATAGTTTGATATGCTGTATAACCACATTTTCTCAGATTAAGTGCCAGGAGATCCAAGGTTGAGATGATGTAATTTGTTTACATAAATCATCGTTATTCCTACTCTCTTTTTTTCTTACTATTGTCTAGTTCATTTTTTTAATGATTTCTTTGAAAATTATTAGGAGCCAAGTTCATACCAAGCTTTTCTCTCCCTTCTTTTATGGTTATTGTCACTATAGAAAAATGCAGTGCATTTAAAAACATTGCTTTTCTATCTACGTGAAGAGGGACTGATAGAGTCCATTGTGGCACCGTCTATTTTGATGCAGCATGGTGTTGGTTCATCATCAATAACCTTGCTGACCACTTTTTAGACCTCTGTTGCACATATGGCCCCAGTGATGAGCTTGGTGGAAACTGAGCAAGTGAACCACACAGGCTTTAAAGTAATTGTAGCTAACAAAACAGTTCCATAACATGTCTCCACCATGCTCATCCATCCATTATTAGGTCTCAGATGTGCAGTTTTGATTTTAAAACAAATATAATATCTAGTGTTGCACTAGGTAAAAGAAAGTGCTGCTTCCAAGCCATGCTTCTCTAGACCTCCTGGGTCAGTTCACCTGGAGAGTGAAATCACCCCACCCTTCCACTGGCTTCTTTTCTGTGAATAACCAATTAGCCAGCAAAATGCTTTGACCCAGAAGACTCTGGAAGTGCCGCTTTAACTTAAATTGTTCCAGATATCATGAAAAAAACTGGTGTACTTGAATTGCTAAATGGCTAATATGGAATTATTTTGGTAGCTACAATTACTTTAAACCATCATCTGTATCTTGTAGCCTTCTGGAGAGGGTTAGTCAAATCTTGTGTTCCATGCATTGATTCCATATGTAATCTTAGCGATCATCCCTAAAATGTTGTTCAGCATTGCTGGGATCAGCTGTTAGCTTTCTAGTTTGGACAAGTGTCCCCTGCTCCTTTCCTGGATACTTAACAATGAGTCTGCACAGCAATGCTTGCATCTTCTGTTTGAAGCACAGATGTTAAAGCCATATAATAGGTGAGGTTTGTCATTTGTCTCCCTTTTCATTGAAAGCGATAAAAAGATAGCCAGTGGTTGAACTTCAGAAGCGGCTTTTTGTTTTGCAGAGACAATTCCACAACTTTACTTGTGGGTTAAAAAAAAAAAAAAAAAACACAGCACCCATTTAGAAAAAAAAGTAATGTTTATTTTTTTGTCAAAAAAAAAAAAAAATAGAAAACGTAAAATAAACCCAAACCCAAACCCAAACCCAACAAATACTACAAAACCGCTGTTTTTGCCACTAGTCCCGATGTAGCAGGAGATGTGCAATTTAATCCCGCCCCAATACCGACTTTACGATTGTTTTTTTTTTGTTTTTTTTACTGCCTGTCGTAAAGCAGCTTGTCCAAAACTGACGGAAAAGGATTTTCTGAAAAAGGACAGCTTTCGTGTTGGGTTCTGTCGTAGGAAAATATAAACATATAGGTATTGCAAAAGAAATGCTATAACGTTACATTTATAACATCCATGCGGTGTAAATTTAGAGGATTGTGCTTCTTTGTTAAGGGTGTTTTCTAGATGCTCTTCAATAAGTATTTTAAATTGTGTTTTCAAGTTGACACTGAATTTAAGTTATACCATCTCTGGCAGTTCATTTGGGATAGACATCACAACAGTCACAGCTAAGTTTTGCGTATGGCTAGAAAAATACTAGTCGGTTGTGTACAGAAATGGAGAAAAGCTGCTGTTTGCCTTTGTTTTAAATCTCACAGGACGTACTATCAAAAGGACGTTAATCTTCTAACGAAATTCCTGTTGTAAGTGCAAGTTACTACCAGTGTTTCATTATGACGTGTTGTATTCATTTTGACACTAATATAACATAACGCCGGTAAATTAAGGTTATGTTCTTATTGTTTAAGCATGACTGCAGTGTCTGATTGTGAACAACCAAGAAAGAGACCGAGGTTGGAAATGAACACCAGCAACACTTTTACTACAAACACAACAACACCAGGATCCCAGTTGCTGTCAAACACAGGGGTGGCACAGCAAGAGAGTGGCTTGGACAGCGTAGTATCTTGCATTCCTAATTCAAGCAAAGGTCTGTTTCTCTTCTGATCTCGGTTTCTGCTTATTAATACTTATTTGCAACAGGCTTTCCATGTTCAGAAACTAAACATATGCTGCTATTTAAACTTTGTGTTGATACATTTGTTTTATTAAATTATAAATTGTTAGTTCAGTAATCCTAAAAGACAAGGAGGGATTAGGCACTGGAAACAGACAGCTTGCCCTTGTAATAGTTGTATCTCTGTGAGTGCACCAGAATTCTGACCCGAACACCTCACTTCCATATAGTCAAGCAGAAGCTGAAAACTGTGCTGAATTGTGTGTTGGTTATGCCACTTAGGGACACACCAATTTCATCGGAGATGGATTTAAACCCAGGCCTCCATAAGTCGCAGACATGAGAGACTAGTAAATTTGCCTGAAACTCTTTGTCTGAAGCTTTACCTGGGCGGGTGGGGATATGATGATCATTGTAGGTCACCCTGGATAAGGGCATCTGCTAAGAAATAATAATAATAATTTGTCCACACCATTAGTAAATGTGTAAAAATTGATCTCTTTTTGTTTTCATCGATTTATGACACGTCACGCATGTTCTGTGTCCCCAACCTGTGCATTTGTTGAATAATTACTTAATTAATTAAACATGTATAGTGCAGGTTAATATAGATAATATATAATGTCATCTTCACAAATGCTATTATTAATTGTGTCTCTTTAACAACTGCCTTTCTCAAATGGTTCATGAGCGTATATCTCGCAAACAGTTGAACCAAAAGAGCTGAATCTTGGGATTTTTCCATTTCTCATGGACGCTATTCTGCCTGAATCCGTTTCAATGAAAAATGAGCTCCCCTATTGCCTTACTTGAGATTGAATAACCCAATTTCTACTTTAATGGATTAGTAAGGTCCATCTTTACATGATGCTTCGTACAGAATTGCATTGCCTTTCACTGTCCAAAAAAATGCCATGGGTCTCAGTTTTCTGGTAATGTTAAGATTACAGGAATAGATCATATCTAATAAAACCCACCTTCTCTTTATCATGCAAACTACAAAGCCCATTAGATCAGTGTTGTAATAGGACGAGTGTATAATAATAAGAAACCAGAACCTAATACATGTTTTCACCATACACACATACAGTACCACATTGGAACCCTTTTCTTCATCACATTTGAAGAAGTTGGTCCACTTTGGAATGACCCTGTAGACATTTTCTGCAGGCTGTATTGTTATTTAAAAAAAAAAAAAAAATATATATATATATATATATATATATATATATACACACAACGGCTGTTTTTACAATGCTTGCACTCTTCTCAATTGTTTTGCAGATAACAAATTGAAAACTGCTGATGGTTGTTGTGGCAGAAGGGAGGAACTGAAAAGGGACACCACAATGTAATATATCTCTATCTCTGTTTGCCCTTTATGTTTTTGCTTGTGTGGTTTTAGCCAACTGTAAGAACAATACTTAAATTGTAGATACATTCCAATTTGATTTCTGTTGATTTAGACAGCATGAGGCTGCATTTTTATGTAACAGAAATGTATGGAATTTTGTTTCAAACTTGATTTCACATCTGAGGAACGATTCATATTTGTTGTCCCCAAAAGGGTGAATATTGATTGATATATACAATATCATCTGACAGTTTGGGTTACATTCTTTGTTTTCTTTCTCTCTAGAAATATGACCTCTAACAAAGAATTAGAAATAGGTGATTCTACAAAAAAAACTCTTATGTTGGGTACTTCTTTTGGGAAGGAAAACATTCAGCAGAGAGATCCAATCAGAGAAAGTAATTTGGGCCTGTCTAAAAATGAAGATCTTGAAATAAAAGGCATAGACAAATCAGTAGAGTTAGAGACTATGGATTTTTCAGCAAGCACCAAAGTGGAGGTGTCTGTTACAAACCCACATGGATTGGATAGTTCAAACCGTAGAACAAAAGCTGACAATCAGATTAATTTGACTTGTGAAAAAAGACCCAAGAAACCATGCAACCTTGACACATGGCTAGTCAAGCCAACAAAGGAGATGGCTGGGGGTAACCTGAATATAGATTCAGCTTCAGGTCAGGGAGGTCAAGCTGTTAGTAAGAGTCTCCAAATAGATGAGGAAGATGTGGAAATGATGAGTCCGGAGAGCCTGCCTAGCCACCCTGTGCTGTGTGAAGATAGCCTGAGTCAGGCTGAAAAACAAGGCAGCCATCCTAGAGCTGATGAAGAATCCCCAGCTGTTGAACATGAGATCTCCAGCAAGCAGATCTCTGATCCCAAGCTTGTGGCCAGCACCAAAGCGGACGCTGTTGAAGAGTTCACTGTGACCAAAGATTCCATATTGGCTGAGGGGAAAGGGGAAAGCAGAGAGGATAGGAAGACAGCAGTGAACTCTAATAAGCCTGAGAAGACAGGAAGTCCACCTGGTCTCTCCTCAACCTCAAAATCTTCTGGAAAAAGGGCATCAAAAATTACTGAATTTTTCCAACAAAAGCAAGCAGAAAACCCTCCGACCAGGTAGGTTCAGTTTTTTCATGCTGTAGATTCCATTACAAGAAACATATCCGTCATTCTATTGTGGCTGGTTCAGTTCTGTCTTTCAATTATCAGACATAGCTGGGCTTCGGCCTTTGCTACTGCCATTTCGATGGACTTAGAAATACCATTTTTTGTCTTACAGTTTTTCACAGTCAATAAAAGAAAAACTCCATGAACCTTATTACACCATTACACATCAGGGCTGTTCGGTCTGAGGCTCTTGTGTGCAATAATGTTAAAATGATGGCCTTCCCATTTCTAAGCGAATTAATATCACTTCAGTTCCTGTGATTTGTACAAGGGTGGACATGTCTTATTAATTTGTATTGACTCATTCTACTTGGAAGTTCAGTGATCAAGGCCAAAGGGGAATAACTCAGAGTCAGATGTCTGGCAGAATAAATACCCTGATACATTAAAATGCTGCTGTAAAGAAAATATACAAAATATCTGTGACTGGAATAGTTTCCTCTTTTTTTTAGATTGTTTCTCTCCAAGTATCAGCAAACTTTTTTTTTCTGAAATGTAATACTCTGGTGGGTGTGTCGTGCCAGTAAACAGAAAAAAGCTTGGCCTACTCACTGTAATTGTGACTCACTGTCCATGATTCTGATTGGTTTATTCTCTCCCAGGGTTTGTTTTTGCATGTTTGTCCTGTTTTTCATGAAATGGAAAGCGAAACTAAAAGTGACTTTACATTAGAATGAACATAAGAGCAATATGAAGGTGTGTGTGTGTGTGCTATGAACTGTTTATATCTTGCATTTAAATAAGTAAGTGTGTTTACAGTTTAGAATGGATTCCAAAGTGCAGAAAAATGTTGCTAAAAATGAAAAAGTTCCACAGGAAAACAATATGCAGCTGGAATACTTCTTTTACACTGTTTTTGTTATTGGGATTGTTTTTATCACGATGAAGGTCTGTAATCAATTGGTTTCTTTTTTGTATGTGCTTGCGGGTGTGAATAGTGTGTTGCAGAACTATATACAAGAATGTTCTAGATTTTTCTTAAATGTGTCTCTTGTTATAAATGATGGGAACAGAATGATTGTAGTTTTGCTGCATATTTTAAATAACTGGTTAGACCGGAAGGCAACAGTACAGAGTTTGTTTTTAAACAGGGCCCTTATTATAAATATTTCCCAGACACAGTGTGTTGTACAGCAGACAGAAGAACATAAAATTGAAAAACCAGCTTAGACTAGTGCATTACAAACAGATAACATTGTTAACATTAACATTATTGAAGCAAACAAATCTTGTAAGGTGGGTCAGTTGGTACCTGAATCAGCAAACTTTTTTTTCTGAAATGTAATACTCTGGTGGGTGTGTCGTGCCAGTAAACAGAAAAAAGCTTGGCCTACTCACTGTAATTGTGACTCACTGTCCATGATTCTGATTGGTTTATTCTCTCCCAGGGTTTGTTTTTGCATGTTTGTCCTGTTTTTCATGAAATGGAAAGCGAAACTAAAAGTGACTTTACATTAGAATGAACATAAGAGCAATATGAAGGTGTGTGTGTGTGTGCTATGAACTGTTTATATCTTGCATTTAAATAAGTGTGTTTACAGTTTAGAATGGATTCACAGGAAAACAATATGCAGCTGGAATACTTCTTTTATACTGTTTTTGTTATTGGGATTGTTTTTATTGTTTTGGGGTTTTTACTGGAGCAATCTAGGTAAAGTACCTTGCTCAAGGGTACAGCAGCAGTGTCCCCCACTTGGGATTGAACCCACAACCCTCCAGTCAAGAGTCTAGAGCCCTAACCACTACTCCACACTGCTGCCCCAATTATAAATATCAGGAAGGGCATTGGCAGATTGGCAACCACGTTTCCTCCAGCAGGGGTCTCTGTGGACCAAAGTATAGCCCACACACAAATACATAACAGCAAGTTAAAGGTGTAAACCAAGGCCATTTCTTTACCTCATTAGCATGATAGCATTACCTTGTTTTCCGGTTGAATGCCTTTCTTGTATCGATGTTGTCATTAGATCAGACCATTCTGATGATGAGTAGCCTGTTGTCATTACAAAAAAATATGCTCATTTGTTGTTTGAGATCCAGTAACAAACAGTTGTTCATGAGTATGTTTTTTAGTTGTTGGCACTGTATGATTAACAGATAAAAAGGAACTTTGCCACAGCTGTAGCTGTATTCGCCACACTGAAAGCAAAATATTGGAATCAGGAGAAGTCCTTTCCGTCACATCCTAAAGATTATGTTCAGCTGCAACGGAGACCCTTGTAAGTGGATTTTGCTTAAATCTCATATGGTACTGTATTCAACTAGTTTAATAAACAGTTTGAAACATATTAGTATTAATAGTTTTAGTAGACCACTTAGTTCATGTAGCTGTGAATAGAATCAACTGTGCAGAAATTTTTGTGTCTCTGCTGGCAATGTGTATCCCAGGCTATTGGGATATAGTGGTGTTACACTTCATTTAAACAGAAATGTAGAATGCTAACAGCAGGTTGTATCCCTAGTGAAGTGCACATGAAAAATGTGTATTGTTTGAGGCGCAGGTGGTGTCACAAAAAACCACTGGGGCCTAATTTTGCCACTTTTACAAAAGAGACAGATGAAGTGCCATACAAGTGCCAGGTGAGATTTACTGGGTCCTAAGAAATAGGCATGTCTGTGAAATGGCAGTCCTTTTGTAATTAAGTGATTTACAGACCTTACTAAGTGATTTTACAGTACATGCAGCATATTGTACGTTTTACTTTCCCTAATTCTACTTTAAAACAATAGTTCACAAATGACTTATCAGGTGAATGTAAAAATGTTTTATATTGGTAATTGCATTATCCCTAGCATGAGTTGCTCTAAAATTGATATACGATTCCACCTGGATATTACCATTAACCTAATAATGTGTCTCTTTCCACATCGATTATTTATAAAATGTACATTTGTTATTTTATTCTAACAGTGAGAAGGCCCATTGTGAATTTAAAGACAGAAAACCTAGCAGGACACCACCTAACAGAGGGCCGACTCCCGGTGCAAAATGGCTGGGGACACCCATTGATGAACTGAGGAGGATGCCAATGTGTGGCACCCCACTACCACACTTGAAAGCAACACCGTGTCATTTAGTGATGATAAGGGTAAGATTGATTTTTCTGCTAAGGTTCAATGCTGTAAATCTGAACAAAATAAGCATTTAAAATGGTGGTTTACCAATAAAACAGAAACAAGCAAGCCAATAAACTCAGGCTTGTATGCAGAACCTTATTCAATAAAGCCTATGAAATACAGTGCACTATAACTTTACAACCGTTATAGTGGTAAAGTGAAATAAACCACTTGAGACTTTAATTTCAAGCAACATATTTAACCACATGTCAGATAATGTTGTTACATGCCTAACTTTATTTTTTTTTTGTATTATTTTACAGACTGACCTTCTCCGAGAAGGAGAGGTCCCTGTTCCTTATCCCACCAAGTACAAGGACATGTGGAATGATGCCTATGTGAAGATGCCTTGTTCAGATAGAAATCTTTTCACAGTGGAAAATGAAGTAGGCTAAGTGCAGCAATGTTTTTTTTTTGTTCGTTTTTAAATGAAAAGAAGCCTTGGGCAGCGCTGATCAGTAGAAATTCTTGTTTCAGCAGGATGGACGTGCTGTAGAGCAAAGTCGATGGGAGTTGATTCAAAAGTCTCTGCAAAGCAGGTTCAACAGTTCCCTGGATGTGACGGTAAAACAGATATGAACTAGGCTTGTGCTGTAATTAGTAGAGCACCAAGCAGCTGATTAGAAGTGCCTTGTTGGGGATGATTTTGCAATTAGACCATTTACTAGTTTGTGTTCTAAGTCTTGCCTTATATTTATGCATTTTCTAAATTAGTCATTTAGTTAATACAATATATTAATATAATATAGATCAGTTGAGATGCAACCCCCACATTGACCTGGACCCATTTATCTGGATTGAGCCTGTTTACAAGGTGCAGTTTGAAGGTCTGTGTATTAAAGTTGTGCAGAGAAAAAGCCAGCAGGTGGCACAATTTCTCTAAAGTGTCCTGTACTGGTGCACATCTCAGAATGTATTGATCTGGAATAAAAGGAGATGGGTCTTTCAACAAATTAAAATATTAAGCATCAGTACACAAGACCAGATTTGTTTTATTGAAAGCATACTACACATTTCTGTGAGAATTTACAGTAAACTCAATCAATTTCTTTGCATGTCATCCAGCTTCCACTTTCTCTGTTTAACTTAAATGTTATGTTTTAAATGATTTACATTCATACATTGTTGAGTCCTATTGAGCATGATATGTCTACAGAATAAAGAAATTAATTATTTCATTAGACTAATTATTCTCTTTCCTTTTTAGGATGCAATATTGAGATACAATGTCAGATATGCAAAGAAATGGGATTTCACTGCTCTTAATTTGTTTTGCACAGAGGTAAGGCATTGAATGTTTATTACTCACTGGGGCTATACTTTTATGTAACAAGCGGTCACTTTTTTAGCTAAAAAAAAACAAGTTAGAGCAAAACTTGGACATGATAGACTTAAAAAAAAAAAAAATGAAACATTTGACCATCCCCGAATCGTAATGTGTCTGCTGCTAGTTGATACATTGTGAACGTTTTATTTTTTATTTGACTCGGATTTGTGTGAGCACAGTACATTTTTAAAAAGATCAAGTTCATACTTCATATTCATATTCCTAGGCTGTATATTTTCTTTCTGCATAAACCTTCAGTGATGTACAGGGGAGGTTGTGGCTTAAATACATTGTAAATGTTTGAAATGTCAGCTAGTTGATGATGGAAGCCTTGCATGCTTAGGTCATCAAGGAACATATTCAGATTTCTGCAGATGGCCCATTATCATTAAATAATTGTCAGCGCAAATTAAATAGAGCGGTCTAGTCCCGTAAGGATATCTTATTGAATGTGAAGTGTTGTTAGACAGGGTTCCATATCAATCAGTTATTCTTGGATCACAACTATTTATTCACTGTACCCTTTCAGATTTAACTGCTGTATAGAGGATAAGGGGGGAAGAATTTCAAACCTTGTTGTTCATTTAAAATTGCCTAAACTATACTCATTCATTTATTTATGTTACGGCTATTACTTAATTCTACTCTATTAAGCAGATAGTTTAAGCCTTTATTTTATTTTAATTCATTTTTTTAGATAATTAAATTTGATAAGCTCTACCCACTATGATCTAATTATGTGGATTCTATTTATAAATCCAGTTAAACATACAGCTTTTGAGAAATTAAACATATACTGCATTGAATGTAGGACACAGCATCTTAACCATGAGCAGTTCCTCTAAAGAGCTGAAGTATTTATTGTCCGTTGTGCACTCTTGCACTGCTGGAGTCAGTCTGATCCTGATCACTACGCCTTTTACCTAAGAAAGTTACAGTATATATTAATTATTGTATTTAATGAGTCATTGTGGTGGATTGTATTTTCAAGGCTAAGGTTATGTTTTACCATGTGAATGAGAAAAAGTGTGATGCACAAAAAAAAAAATCTGCAGCCTGTACATTTTCTATGAAAAGCCCACTAAACCTTTAACCTTCTGTAATTCTTTTGTTCTATTATAGCACTGCCAGTATAATATACAGATGACCTGATTAAACAGTGACCGTTGCCAAGATATGTAGGGCTGTTGTTTCTTTCACGCTAATGTTAGTCCACCTCCTGCCATCCTCCCAAGAACTAATTCAGCGTGTTTTATAGCTCTCCTGTGTAGCGTTCCACTAAATTAATCCAGACATCTACCTATAATTTATATTCTAAATGAATCGATACACTTAATGTTATGTGAAAATTTACAACAAATGACAAATAATCCAATGCATCACGGTCTGAAGGTAATTTTGTCTAATGAATGAAATCTTCAGACATTTACTGGTAGCGTTTCTCTGTACTTTTTCTCTTAAAATAAATAAATAAAAATCCAGAGGATTTATTTAGAAAATATGTGTGTGCATCCTATTCAAACACCTTTGTGGCTTTAAGAGCTATTCTGTGAATTATAAAAACAATCACAGTTGGATAACAAGCAGGCACTTCTGTAACAATTTAGATGAGCTTAAGGGTGCAATTTCCTGGAGTGATTCATTTGTTGTGAAAACTCACTGTTTAACGTTCTTCGATTTAAATTCATGGGCACAGCTGACCTAATAGGCACAGGAGTTCTCTGCTTTTAGTAAGGTAGATTCACATAGTCAACTTCATTGGTATGAACATTGGCCAGAAACAAGACTGTATCTGGAACTTTTTTGAACCTTTTGGAATATCCTATGGTTCATTTTTTCTAGGGCTTTCTATCACTGTTATTTGTTGACTGTTGTAGTCTTTAGGCCAGCGATATATTGATACTGTATACAGACAAGTGTACTAGATTTTTGTGTAGCCTGTGATAGATGAGAAATCATAGTATATACAATACCACTATTAATGTTTTCTTGCTATTCCCTAACTTTTTGTCACAATACAGTATATTTACAATATATAATATTGAAAGGTTATTTAGAGCTGCATACCTGTGACTAATGCAGTGTGCTTTTAACTAGTACCATCAAACTCTCTATTCTGCCTGCATGGGAATGGTAATGAATTACCATACTTTACTGTCATTTGGATGAGAGTGTGCTGTTCTTGCACCTGCTCTATTTCTTTCTCTGAAGCTCACAATGTAGACTGTTGACTAATTAAGAAAAAGACAGGCACAAAGCATGCATGAAATCAACAGCTGTCTCTGATAGGCCATGTTAGAAGATGGGATCAATTTGCCCTTACTAAAGATATGCATATATAGCATTTGAAAGGCAGTTATACTTGATTTTAAGTGACAAGTTATTTCCTTGCAAGCTCTATTGCTTCCCTTAGGAGCAGGTCTTGGAACTCTTTATTTTAAGTAATTGTATCTGAGCCTTATCGTCTGAAACAGGGACCTCATTTGTTCTAGAAGCATTTTACTATAATAAAGTATATCCAGCCAGAGCAATAAGAAGTTTCAGGTCAGCTTTTAACTGATAAGAAATACTACACTTCCACTGTCTAAAAGCAGAATTTAATGGGTTACCAAAGGGTCATGTACAAATAATTAGAAACCGCGAGTTAAGCGACTTTGGCTCCTCAGAGTGGACCATCACAAATTATATCTTTGTGAAATCAGTAAAACCTCACATAATATAAAACACAATGAAATGTTTCTCTGTATAAACTGTAATTACAGAAGATATCATGTGTTTGCATTATATTCTGTTCAGTTTCCATTATATTCTATACAGTAGTATATTTGTTTATTGGTGTGTCTTAAATCCTTACTGTTTGGTCTTCATACCCAAATTCTGGTAGCTGTGTGGGGCCCACCATGTTTTAACCCCTTTTAGCATGGCCATACATAGTGTGAGAGGGGAGCCATGTTTAGCAGTGCCTGAATTATAATGCTTGGCATTTTTATCGCTCGTGGTTTATGGGCCCAAAAGAACCCTAAATGAAAACAAAGTTAGACTATTGGGGAGATGCAAGATGTTTGTTACAACCCTCAAATTGTTTACTGATGTTACCAGAAAATGCATGAGGATTCCAGGTCAGTCAGGTTTTGTAGCTATATATACATTTGCAATGAAAACTAAATAAAATACCTATATGCCTTCTGATAAAATGTGTCCTGTTTTACTGTGATTCTACAGGTTAGGAATTTAAAAGGTTTCATTTCACTTTAGCAGCAGGGTTCTATTGCTATCCCTGCCATTGCTATAAATCATCCTTTAGTTAATGTAGAAACTTGCTCTGGCTCTGTGTCCTTTATTTAAAATAATTTGATGGGGTGAGTTTTTTTTTTTTTTCTGGATCGATAACTCTGTCATTTTAAAACTCAATCTAATTTAATTAAAAAGAACCATTAAAGCTAGAAGGAAAGCTAATCAAACCCGTTACCAAAGAGTAGCTTGTTCTAATGAAGGATGCACTATTGCACTGCTGGGTGCTGTTCTTGAAGCACCTGGGCAATGTTTTTATTTGTTTATTTTCTTTTTCAAAATCCAACACAGTAAGTCACTGGAGAGCCATGAATGGTCAAGGTCAGGTCCAGTGCAACATTCATCATTCATCAAATCACGAGTGGTGTTTCTAAGGTATCCAAGGTACAGTGCTGGCTTTTAGGCTGCCCTGGTGCCCATAATTCTTGACACTTTCTATAATATCCAGGTTTATTGAAGCTTGTTCTTTTTAAACCTTTAAAGGTATCTATGTAGGTATCCAGTAGGGGGCACTGTTAACTAGTTGCAGTTCTGTTCAGGCGTGCTTTACAGCACATCTATCAGCAAGTGCTGTTTATTTTTTATTTTTTAATCCTAAAATGTGTTAAAATTTTGTAAATTTGTATTGGTTTACATTATTTATTTATTTATTTATTTATTTATTTATTTAAAATAAATATTTAAAACACACATTGCATCTCATAACAGTTTGGTCATTTCCTGCAGTGCAAACTTATTGATTATTTTATTACCAGTGAGACTTTAAAATGTGTTTTGTTTTTAAATACATGTTGTCACTGTTTTTCTACCCTGTCTGAAATGCCCAATGCCCATTTTTACTCATTGATACAACCCACTTGCTGATGAGATGGACTGAAACTCAATGTGCAACTTCTGTTCCCGCTCTCAGACCAACCGCCATTTTTCACCTATCTCGCCTAAGCAACGGGTATTGCCACCCCTGGACTCAAGCCTGCCAGTTGACTTTTATCCCTAACCGTGCAGGATATCGGAGGCAAATGCAGTTTTTAAAAAAAAATTTATAACTTAAACTAGCACTGGTTTATTGTCTTAATAAAAGATATTTAGAAAAGTGAACTTGCTCCACCTGGAAGTACACACTGCAGTGCACTGGATTGCTTATGTGGTTAGGCACTTTGATGCTTCAGGGCTGCATTTCAGAGCTGTCATTCACCAAAGGGAATGGCTGTTCCATCTTTAATAATGTAACAAGCTTTTTGAGGTCAGACATGATCCAATGTGCAAAGCCATTCTGGATAGTTCTGATGAGCCTCAGGACCTTTAAATGTAATTAATGGCAGTTTACTGCAATTCTTTTGAGGTTTATGTTTTAGGATTGAAATTTGTTAATATTCCATCTTTTATCTTGGCTTTACAAGCCAGGTTTATCTCTTTTTTTAATTCTAGGAATTTGGCTAGGTGTCCATCTTTTTTTCATTTTAATAGAACTAGGTATTTTACATTTACTGAATGTCTAAAATCAACATTGAAGCTAATGCTACTGTGAGTATATATTATTTGAGCCAACAAAAACCATCAATCAGTCTTAACAAGTAACCTGTAAGGTCTATGTGATTTTCTTAGTTAGGCTTTTTTGTTTTTCTCTGTTAAACCCCCCCCTGCTGTGACACATAGATAAAAACTAAAGGTTCAGTAGTAAAATAAGGACTGTAATAAACAATGGTTATAGTCAGTGTTTACATGTACAGCACAGGGAAAGTGATCAATCATTTTAGAATTTTGCTGAAACCTCTAAACCTCAGATCCCTTATTCTAGTTGTAAGGGGGTTTGTCCCCTTGAACACTTATGCACTGTAATGCATGCAGGTCTTTGACTTTGTGATTTTATTTGAGTGATACATTAGGGCATATTGTACCTGACCTGATTCAGGACTCCCAGATTAGATAATAAAATCAGTTGGAGCTAATAGTTTTAAAAGCTGCAGTGTCGATTCAAATGAAATAATGGCTATCTAAGAGAGATCAGTATTGCCTTGTCTTGCCTTGGCATTCAGAGACAGATTCAAAGATAGCTTTTGATTTTGTGATTGTTTATCTAGGTTAGCACAACTGAGCTATATTTATAGTATGATCTTGGCTAGCACTCGATTGAGCAAGTAGGTAGGGTTGATCCACAAGCAGAAGAATTTGAGTGCTTACAAAGTAAATTGTCCTCGCACCACAGCAAAAATACATGCACTTTTTTTTTAAAGCTAAAAGTACAGTTTTAGTCTCAAGAATGAAAACTCCTTCTAAAATGGCATTAACATGTTTTTAGTGGGACCGCTGGCATTTGTATTGCAAGCACACGACTACTTTTAGTTTAAATCCATTCCTACTAGTTCCCAGATCCCCATCCATACGGCTCATAATGTACCGGTAGCAGCTCCATGGCTTGGCAACCTGTTCTATACACCCACCACTCTCTATGTTAAATAGGGCCTCGGAATCAGTATATAGAGTTAGGGAAAGCAATATCTTTGAAATAAACCCACAATTGGCTCACCACTTGGTGTATTAATTTTTAACTTGATCGGCAAGGTAACTTTTGGTAGAGACCTGATAATTGGAATTCCGTTGGCAGCTTCTGGATCCAAGACCTTCAGAATTACTCATGTTTTACGAGTAATAGTCAAACGTGTTGACTCTGTAGGCAATCTTGTAGAACTGACTTCTACTGCAGATTTCCACCCCACTTAACCCTTCAATGGTAACTCATCTCCTATCTGTCATCATGTATTGTGCATCCCTCCAGAACAATTTAAACACCTTGCATATTTGTTTAGGTTCTGTTGAATCAGTGCCATCCTGGCTGCTCATGACAAACTTACACCCAATCGACAGCGTTATTGCAGGGGGTTCTAATAGTTTGTATCTGGTCTTATTTCTTTCTTACAAATGTCTTACTAATTTGGCCAGATGCTGCTGTGATAATGAACTACAGTACATCAGTCTGCATTTTAATAGACTTTGGTTATTTTCTAATCTTAAATTGTACCCAACGCGAGTGTGAAAACTGTAAACATTCTAAAAACCAAATTTGTCTTGCCCAAGACAAACCTAAACCCTACTGACAATGTTATTGCTGGGATTCTAATTGTGTGTGGAACCTTCGTATATATGTAAGATGTAATGAAGCCCATTTACAACTTCTCTAGATTAAACACTATAAAAAGCCTGTATGTTCTTCTGCATCTCCTCAACACAACAAGAAGTGTGTGGCATTAGAGCAGGATTAGGAAACAAGGTTATCCAGCTTCTTTAGTATAAATTACGTAATTTGGGATTAGGGATGGGTCGGTATACAGATTTTTCAGTTTTCCGCGGTTTAGGTACATTACGGTATTGATACCGTTCTTTTATTCTACACTGCAGTTATCGTAATTACTTTATAAAACGGTTAACGCATTTTTCAACTGCAAACATGCTTCTTCTAAATCAAGCGATGGTACTTGCAGCCTTAGCAAAGTGTCTGATGAAGACCCTTTTGTGAACTGATACTGAGTTTTGATAATGGTTTTGAAGGAAACTGTCGACACAGAATACATGTTTCAGTGGTTGCATTCTTTTACCTAGAGCTTGCTGCTCTTGGCTGGTGTCTTTCACCTTGCAGCACAGCACACATTTTCAACGTCCTATACTTACATTTGTCTGGATTATCAACCTATAGAGTCAGTTTGTTGTAATTGGTTAATATTAACTTTATTTTTATGCATCTTCATTTGCAAGTGAACTGTGACATTAGGGCCTTATCAAACACTATATTATGCAATCTTGAATACTGACTTTGAATACTGTTTTAATTCTGGAAACTGTCTTTTTTTTTTTTTTTTAATCTTTTGGTTTTGCTAAATTCCATTGTCTTTTTGTTTTACGCAGTTCTGTGCATGGCTAACAATTAGATTTAATTTTGCTGTTAGGTCGTTAATGGGAAATTTTACATACCGCTACAATACGTACCAGATTTAAAAGTATGTACTGTATTACAGTTAACGTGACGTCTCTTTAGTTTTGGCAAGTGATATTTACAGAATCATATCATTCTGAATTAAAATACTTATTCTGTTGAAAATATAATACTGTAGGCCTACCAACAAAACCAATGCATCTAAATGGAAGCCTACTTATTTTAAAAGACAGTCCTTTCAGAGATGTATTTTTGATACTGTATTTTTTTTGTGTTCCCTGAAAAACGGACAAGGGTTGGAACGGGCCAAAATGAAATAATCATATATGCGTCGCACGTGTTTAACTGTCACTGAAGTCAAAATTTTATAGGGTCAGATATGCGAGTGCTGACTAATTATGTACATGTTCACTCAGGGTCGGTCTTATAAACTGCAGCGTAAGGTATCAGAAAAATGCTACTGCATAAAAAATAAAAAAAAACTAGTAGCAAATTAAGAGTTTGGGGCAGCAAAATGCTACCAAATATTTAACTTTGAGCCTTGCTAAAGATTTTGGCACTGGCTCCTTTGTGTTATGTTTGTCTTTGAATTTACATTTGGTATTAACTAATTGTTGAATCTGGGATTTATAGCAGAGGAATGTTTTATTCACTCTTCACTACTTGGTGTTCTACCCTAAAGCGGCAAAGAAATAGAACAATATTAAATAATGCCAGCCACTTGCAATAAAGTCTTCGGACTTAATTACATTTTCATAACCTCTCAGAAAAGCTACAATAATTGTCAAGAGGTGAAAAGCCTCGGAGACCGTATTGTACTTTGATTGGCAGATGAAGTGTAATGGCTATAAAAAAAAACAAAAAAATACGAATTAGCCCTTGTCTTGTAAACTGTCTCATTTTCCGAAATGAAAGTGTCAGCCTCTAGTTTTTGATAAATGTCAGAAACGCTCTCCCATTACCAAATAAGGTCCCTCGCTGCATAATACAGTGCTGTGATTAAATAAAAATAAAAAATCAGATGCGTGTTCCCTCTCTCCTGTTTTTTATTTTATTTATTTATTTTTTTTTTACAGTGTGTGTTTTATTGCTCTCTTGCCCAGCATTTAATCAGGAAGAGGCCCAGTAATTGAAGATGGGGTTGACAGCTGAGGACATTTCCAATCACGTTAACAGAGTGGATTTAGTTGTGGTGCGAGTAAATAAGAAGTAGAGAGTGCAACATTTTTTACCCCCTCCATCCCCCCAAAACCTCCAACTGGGAGGCAGTCAAGAAAACACTTTAAAGATATAAAGCATGCTTGACTTGACCTTTTAAAATGTAGGGTGATTTTATTTCTAGATTTATTTTCAATCTGGCATAAATACATGGAACAGTTTTTATACTCTATGAAGAAATAGTTAGTTTGTCATGGCATGTTTACGCTGTCATTTCTACTATAATACAGTTTATAATGGATGAGGACCAAAACAAAAAATAGGAATGGTATTCTGAATATATGGGAAGTATCCCATCGGAAAGACAAATTAATATATGCATAGGAAAAAAAAAATTCTCCACTGTTACACCCTGCCAAATTAAATTTAAACACCCAAGTTTGAAGAGCTACTTTTTCATTACTGTTTGGAATGCCCTTTGTCACTGTCCTAAGAACATAAGAACGTTTACAAACGAGAGGAGGCCATTCGGCCCATCTTGCTCGTTTGGTTGTAAATAGCTTATTGATCCCAGAATCTCATCAAGCAGCTCCCTGAAGGATCCCAGGGTGTCAGCTTCAGCAACATTACTGGGGAGTTGGTTCCAGACTCCCTCAATGCTCTGTGTAAAAAAGTGCCTCCTATTTTCTGTTCTCAATTCTGATTCTTGTATTACTTGTATCTGATTCTTGTATTACAGCAATAAACATATTTTTGACTTTCACTAATATTGATATTACATTTGCAATTCTTCAGTCTGTCGGTACAACCCCTGTGTCAAGAGATTGTTGCATGATCTTGGCTCTAAAGATTTTAAACACTAAAGACAAACATAGTTTATGTATGTACCACACAAATGCTTTTTAGTTTTGAGATTTAGGGCCAACATATTTTAAACTGGCAAAGCTACTAGAGGATTATTGAATTGAGGTTTTAGAAAAGAGCATTAAACGGAAAATGTAGAAGCTGTGGATCAGGTTGAAAAGTGTATAAAAGATAAAAAGTGCATCTATCCATGGCAATCTTGATCAGGTAGTTGCGTTCAAATTTATGGAATATAACCTCTCAAACATAGCCAGAGACCAGAGTCAGTCAACCTTGTCTAGTTTATTGAGAAATAAAAATCAGAAACGATCTGCTGTAAACCTAAACTTTGTTGGGATGCAGGCTGCATCTTTAGCTTGATTACTTTGTCAGCTTGATGTGATGTATAGACATGTTCCAAGTCATGCACTAAGTGTTGGTTTGGTTTAGTTGATTTGATGTACTGTCAAGGTTTGATTTAAAAACATCAGGGTTTGCTACCTCAGCTATATCCCATCCTGGCTGTCAGCTGCTCTCATTCATTATGCCCAACAGAACAGTTTATGATGTCAAGCAGGTCATTACTTATGACAGTGTTTAGTCAAGCCTCCTTTGCAGCTATATAAATGTTCTTTGCTAAATTGCCAGTCAAGGCTTTTTGCCCTGGAACACCGTGTCCTGTAGCTCACTCTTGGCCATTTGCATCTGTTCCAGGAATTCATTTAATCAGCCAACATGCCCAACAACCTTGATGAAATTGCTCAGTGATTGATCATCTTGATGTTGTGCAGCCAATATTAAGAACAACATAAGAAGAACATAAGAAATTCGAGAACTAGAAAAGGCCATTCGGCCCACCTATGGTCGCCCTCTTAATGCAAGCGGAAAAACAAAAAAACCCTTACCATTTAGTTTAGTAGGTGAAATGAAACCTCTGGGAATCCATGGCTAAACGGACCACCCTTCCTCCAGGCAGCTAGCTAAAGGTCTTATTGTGGTCACAGAGAGGGTTGTACAGTATTGTTCATGACAGCATGCAGTCTATTCTTGAAGGATCCGATAGTCTCTGCTTCAACGACTCTGTCCGGCAGCATGTTGCAATGGTTCACCACTCTTTCCGTGAAAAGGCTCCTTTTCCCCTCGGTTCTGAATATACCCTTCTTCAGCTGCCACCTGTGGCCCCTGGTTCTGTTTTCTCTGACCTGTGAAAAAATAATTCTCAGCAATTACTTTAAACCCTTGACAAATACCTCTATTAAGTCGCCTCTGACTCTCCTCCTTTCTGGGCTATACAGATTCAGCTCTTTCAGTCTATCTTCATATGACATACCCTTCAATCCTGAAATTAATCGTGTTGCTCTCCTCTGTACTCTCTCCAATGCCTCAATGTCTTTCTTATGATATGGGAACCAGAACTGGACACAATATTCTAGGTGTGGTCGTACCAGTGCATTGTATAATTTTAATATAACTTCTCTTGATTTTAATTCAACTGTCTTGGCTATATAACCTAACATTCTATTTGCTTTTTGTATAGCTTCTCCGCACTGTCTAGTTGGCTTAAGAGATTCATCCACTACTACCCCCAAGTCGTTTTCATACGTAGCCTCCTCTGTTTTGTTTTTGCTGTAAAATACTTAGTAAATCTTAATTACTGTATGATAAAGTAACATATTAAAATATTTTTTACCCTACATAAGAATTCCATATTAAGATACCATACCATACGCTTTAAAAATACTGACAGACTTGCCATTCCAGATTCAATGTGGAAGAGAGTTCCAAAGTGAGGGAGGTCGATAAATAAAAGCCCTTGCTCCATAAGTGTTTAATTTTAGTTCTTGGAATCATTTGCAGCTGGTTTATGGGGAATAAATAACTAGGCAGGGCTGGTACCTTATAAGTGATGCGTAGCATCTTGAAAAACAGAAAAATTCCATATTAAGATGAGTGACCAACCAAAGTGGGTCCTAAGAGCTGTATTGCATTGGCAACCAATATGGAAGTACTCATACATGATATGCTGAACCCCTAACTACAAGGGTGAGATGCTCAATGACAATATTAATAACAATAAAAAAAATAGTTCTGCATAGAGTGCTTTTCACACCAAGGCACTGAATTATCGAATGAAATTACGAAGAAAAGATTTGTTGTTTGCTCCTGTCATTGATGAAGGAAAAAAAAAAAAACTTTTTCTAGAGAATTGTTTATAAAATGGCAACCTATTGACGTCTTAACTAAACCAGCCACACACTGTGTCAACCAGTAAAGCCATATTCTACACCTTCTGTCACACTCCCAGACAAGGTGGCATCTATTCATGAGTCATTTCTAGAGACGATGGCATAGGAAAATAATACAGGCTGACAAGCAGACTGTTCGGTTCAAACGTCTCATTTAATAAGATACCCTGCTTGTGTTTTTAGGCTTTAAAAATGTATACTATGCTGTTACTTATGGAAGTCTCCTTTTATTTGCACACAAATCAGTTTAAATTGCGAACTTTCAATTGCTGCTAATTACACAGCATTACATTTCACTGACAGAACAAGGTAACTTCAAAATTCTCCATAATAAGAAAGATCATTAGCCAGGTTCATGTTTTGATAAATAACTTGTATAGCTTGCATCTCAAAACTGTTTATTTTGTTGGTTCATATACACCTGCCCTCACTGTACCACAATTGTACTGCTTGTTGTTGGTATCTAATTTTGAGTTAGAATTGAGTTTTTAAGGAGATTGACTGTTCTGTTTGGGTAGTATGAACATACTTCCATGGGGCAAAACAATTGTCACACACAGTATTTTTTTCATTAATTGGTGTTGCGAATAAACGTTTTATTTTAATTTCCAAATGTTTTAAGATTCATTCCATAAATCATACTGGGTAAGTTTGAGACATGGAATATGAAAATAAATCTAATTTAAATTAAATTGTAATTTAATTGAGTATGAAACTGGTTTAAATACAGAAAGTGTGAAAACAGCATCATTTGTTAGTTCTAAATTAAATGTCATGCTCTAGCATTACAGCACAGTGGAGAGTACAGTTTAAGTGTAATTTTGATGTGGTGATTCTGTAAACTGTTAACATACAAACACAGACATTGAAGTTCAGTGTCAAATTGATAGTATGTGACAGTGGAGACGTGAAATATGGTTATATGGATTAAGGTGGTTGAGGCAGTATTCCAAACAGATTTTAAACCACTTAACATTCAAAATGTTGGTCCATGTAATATGGTTTTAAGTGTTATATTAATGTTCTATGTGTTAAGGATTTGTGTAAAAAAAAAAAAAAAGATTACTGTTAATGTGTTTTTTTTTTTTTTAATCTGCTTTTAGGTTCTTGATTGTGATGAAGTTGAACATCTGTTTGGATCTATTCTGCCTAAAATGGTGCACTTGGCTCTCGGACTGCCAAAGCTGTGCACCCAGGTAAGTCTATGAGCCATGTGGTCATATCTGAAGCAGCGCCTCATTCAGTAAAGGCTGATTCATTTAATGGATAATTTTAACAACCAGATGGGGTCAGGGTGCCAGGGCTGGGTTATGTATCCTGTTAAAGGTTGTGGCCACTCTGTCATTTTAAATTAACTGAAGCAGATGATGAAGGACAGTGCACATCCCTAATCGGAAAAGACACATTTGGAAAAATGGAAACTCATCCACGGGTAATGGAAGGTATACAGCGAGAAATCTGACCAGTTGTTTTCCACCCTTGTGGATTTTGAATGTTTTCCCTCTCTAACAAGGGATTTTGTAAGTTATTTTATAGTTAATCAATTTATTTCTTATACAGCACCAGGTATGGGGGTACATTTGACCTGCATTATTTCGTTTTTTTAGTTTGTGAACTTTTCATCATCTTTATACAAAAAATTATAAAAAATTATAAAACATATTCCAATTTAGCTGGGTCAGTTAAATTAAAGAACTGGCTTGGGGGGGGGGGGAGTCCTGCAAAAGGAATGGCTAAGTTCCCTAAGAGATCTCCTGAATAAAGTGTCAAATGAATCATTAGAATTACTCTTCAATACAAAGCCTTTTAGTCTGATCTGCTGTTAGGTTCTTGATTATGCTGAATTTGAACTTTTCTTTGGATCTATTGATTATGTATAGATTGGCTTGAACGGAATTACTTGGTATTAAAGTATATTGTAGTCTGGGTGAAACACACAAAGTTAGGATATTTTGATGGAATACTTGTAGCTTTTGTATTCTATGATTTTCTCAATTAAGGCTTTATAATATGTGTTTACTAAAAATTTCACTGCCACATTTGAAGTTTCAGTGATACATATAGAAGTTGTGTAGGGGCATTCATAAAGGTCCTTCAGTGTCGTGCGTGTACAATTTACTGTCCTGTCCTAACCGTGAATCCACCAAATGAATTGTCCTATTTTCTATCTGCTGTAGAATTATAAGCCAGGATTCGACATTTAATCCATGTGAGGGGATGAGGAAGTAACAGCAAAAGAGATATGCTCTGAATCTATCTCACTGTGTGCTCTGTTCCATGCCAAAGGCCAGGGGCTTGTATGGGTCGGAAGGATCAGCAGGACAATGGATATTAACTAGAAATCATAATAGAAATTGATGTTGCCTCTCTTGGGTGTATAGTGTAAGAGTTTTCTGTTAACAGCAGCTCATACATGCATTATATTGTATTGCTAATGCAGCTGAGAATGTATTGAGGTTGTTAACAATAAGGACGTTTTGGCCCCTGAGACGATCCGATGTTGGTTCAATAAGAGAGAAAATTGAGCAGCGACAATGAGATCAATAGAAATGCCACCTCTGTTCCTCAAGGCTTATTGAAATCTATTGCCTGTTGCTGTGGAGCTGATGTAGAGATTAATGATGTACTGATATTGGAGCTGGACTCTACTTCCGTTCCCCTACTTCGTCTGATTGGGAAGTTAACTGACTGATTTGTGTATTGCTATGGTCAATGCTCCGCCTGTTCTTGTCTCACTCATTCATTTTTATTGAGTAAAATGACCATTCAGAATAAATTTGTGAAAAGCTCTTTCCTCATTAATATTTGGCAGAGTTACTCATCCTTTTTCATCTATGTTAATTGGAAAGTTTTAAGTAAGGTTGTGATTTATTGATTTCAGACTTTTATCATCCTATCCTGCACTAGCAGTGTTTTTCCACTCATGTTGCATCTGCATTCAGTCTAATAGTAAACAATCATATCTTAAATTGAACAGCCTTTTTTGTTTGTTTTTATTAGGAATCCCCATGATGGGAGCTTATATGAATTTGCAAATTCTGGAGCTGGTATATATGTATGCCGTAGTCTTACAGCAGATATTTATTAAAAAACTTAACTTGTGTTTAATGCTGCAGCTGTATACTGCCTGATTTTTTTTCTTTTGTATTGATTAGTAATCTTCAGTCCCTTTAAACAAGGCCCTCAGCAGAGATAAATGGCCCTTGTGTTTAATGGTGCTGGCTGATTTAAGAATCCAGTAGTGGACCTAAATTACTCCCTGTAATTTGCTAAATGTAATTTCGACTCCTTGTTTGGTAAATTGTTAAACCAATTATCTCTGCTTTTTCTTCTTCTTTTTTTTGCCTTGCAGCCGATACCGCTGCTTAAGATGCAGAAGAATTGCTCCATCACATTGTCACAAGAACAAATAGCCTCCCTCCTGGCTAATGCCTTCTTCTGCACATTCCCCCACCGCAACTCCAGGAAATCTGAGTATTCAAATTATCCAGACATCAATTTCCACAGGTACAGTATGTTTTTCGAATGTCACTGATTGGAGTAAATCAATACTTTGAATGGTTAGAACCAAGGTGTTTCTATAGCAAAAGTTCTGCAGATTCACCAAATGAATGGGCAACAGTTTCTGCTTTTGGAGAAATAGCTGAGGGCACATATGAACATACATCTGTACACGTACGTATTCCATGCTTTAAAGTTTACCTAGAACTGTTTATTCCCCCTGTGTTGAAACTTGCTTAGGACATTGTTTTGCACAGGCTATTGAGAGTATCAGAATCTGGCTGGGTATGGAGAGGTTCTGTCTATCCAACTGTCTGTCTATATGTCATGCTGAGGTTTTTACATGTATTGACAGCCTGCTTATTAAAATGTAATGAATTGTGTTGAGGACATTCTTTTGCAGAGTTTATTGTGAAGATTGAAATTGGTGGTATATGGAGCTAGCTGGTTGTCTGTCACCCCTGCATTTTTGCATCAAGTGCATACAGTGAATGTAGGTTAAGGCGATTTTTACATTTTCATGATACTGATTGCTCTAATGTGTTGTTGAATGGTACATGAGTTAATGTTAATTTCCCCTGTGACCTGCCACAGCCATGGTACAACATGCCACAATATAATTTCATCTCTCCTCTCGCAACTCTGATACAAGGGAAATTGAATCTAGAGATATTTGCCCAAAGCTTTCATGTTTTGCAATAATGTTTTCATTTTAAGTAATGTGCAAAAGCACGTGTTATGCTGGACACCACACATCTTCCAGTGCATAGCTGTACAGATTTCTGCCAAAACTGGATTTATGGTAAATCATTTAGTGAGCTCTGTTTTAATATATTTATATTTAAGTTTTTACCAAAAAAGTTTTGGACAGCAAAATGATAAGGGTACTTATTTCTGGTGTCATGGACATGTGCACGTCAATAGATTCGTAGCTCTAAGCAAAATTCATTTTTATAAATGAATGTTTATTGGGGAAGAGCACCATTATCAATTTATAGTACTGGTTTTGTAAATCATATTACTGGTAATCCATCTTAATTCATTCTGTTGTTAAAGCATTTTCTCCTAGACTTTTTTTTTATTATTTGATTCTATACTTTGTATTTGACCATTAGTTTGGATGATACAATTTTAAGAAATAACAAAATATACAATACAATATGTTTAGATGATTACATTATATTGCGAGTAATTCATTTTTGTTTGCAAATTAAATGTTTCCTAAAACACAGAAGCAGAAACAATGTAGTTAATGTTGGTTTAGTTTTGGTAAGCAGCACCAATTAAGGAACTAATAAGTAGCCTCTGGATTGAATTACTACCCGTCTTAATTGATATTAACCTGATTAGAAACTGAGGAAAAGGAGGCCATTGTAGGTCATTAGTGTGCTGCAGTTGGAATACCTCCAGTACATGTATACTGTAGGTGTTTCATTTGTACATTGCATTGTTCAGTTCAGAATGAACATTTGCCCCTGGTCCAACTTAATTTACAAATTATGTCCATTATGCTGCTCAGTAACTGACTAACTGAATTTTCAAATTTCAGATGGTTTATGTTAGCGCAACATACATCGACACACCAGGATTTGTCTATTAGGCCACACGAAATAATGCAACATTCTGCAAACTAGTCTGCTTGCACAGGTGCTGGTCTGCTGTCTGATGATAAAATATAATTCTTTTTTATTATTTTTTTTCATATTCTTTCTTATGTTGGTAAAGGTGCAGTTTTGTTCCTTTCTCATGTATGCGGTGGTCACAACGAAATAAAAGATCAAATCCAGTCAGCCACATCTCAGGCTGAGTTTATGTATACACTCTGTGTTTTGCCCTCAGAAATGCCTGAAAAAATGTATGTGTTAATTTGATCCAACATTATATTAATATGTTATGACTAGCCACATCTCAGGCTGAGTTTATGTATACACTCTGTGTTTTGCCCTCAGAAATGCCTGAAAAAATGTATGTGTTAATTTGATCCAACATTATATTAATATGTTATGACTAGAGGTTGGCACGGGTAGAAAATCCAGAAGCGGATACCCGTCGTGATAAATACCTGGGTACTCGGATCTTTTTCGGGTAATGATTAAAAAAAAAAAAAAAAAAAAAATGAATAAATAAATAAACACACATTTATTAATGTTTTAAGTGTATAATACATATTTAAATACTATATAGTTCACCTACATTTAGTCCCTTAAGATCTGTAACCTTTTTCAGTACTGGAAACAACAATAATAATAATAATAATAATAATAATAATAATAATAATAATAATAATAATAATAATAATAATAATAATAATAATAATAACTTCATTGCTGATTTCTTGTAAAGACGCCGACATATCTGAAGTTTGTTCATCGCGGTTTTCTTTGAAACTTCTCCAATCACATGAAAATAATTTGATATTTTCCTCATCTTGGTGTGACAAGTTTTCAAACTGTCTGGAAACGAGTAGCCATCGCACTGATAAATCAGTAAAACTGGCAGGGTATGGGATTTGTAGTTTTGAATGTGTGATTAATCTCATTACGATTGAGCTATGAGAGTTTAGATCTGTGTGGTGGTGTTGTGTTTTTTATATATATATACTTTAAGCTTAAATTCACATTTATTTTTGTAGTCAGCCTTTAGGAATTCCTAGTGGCACAAGGGCACCCAAATCAAAATGTACATTCACACAAGCGCATTTTTTGTTGCATATGCAACCAAATTAGTCGCACTGTAGTGCCCTGTTGTGGTGTCCTGTTTCCGATTTAATTCCCGTGTAGTCGCCGCAGTTGTTATTATTGAGTTGTACTTGCCACTTGCTGTGTGTTACTGTTTTCTGTAAAACAGTGATATCCTGTAAGAAAAGGCTTAATGCAAAGCTTGTTTCAATGTTGTCTTTATTAAGCCGGCCAGATACCCGCGCTTACAGCTGCGTTGTCATTTTCAACATTTTCTTTAAATTCTCAAATTAATAAATCGAAGATTGTAAAAAGAGACCCGGGTAGCGTCGGGTAATTTAAAACCTCCGTATTACCTGGGTTTTCGGGTACCTGTGCCGACCTCTAGTTGTGACTAGGCTTGCTACTTTTCTATATTAATTGGTAAAGCTTGTTAAACGTCAAATTGAAATAAATTTATATTTGAGAAACGTTGGTAAAACCACTCGCTATTTTTTATTTTCTTCCCAAAAATAATCATTTAGAAATCATCTCTAGTTTGTATAGTTTTTATACTTCTGCTGTCTGTCCTGTCTCCGTTACACTCTGAATGGCTGGGGGTCGCTGTCAGTCATCCCAGTGGTCTCTTAGTACTGTAGTTTCATCATTTGAAAATGGGGCGCAAGAGAAAAACACTTCATGAATATTGGGCACAATACCCTGGCCGACGGCTGAAGTATCCGCAGCAGGACGAAGCAGGTCCGTCTGCCTTGCCTTACAGTGACTCTGAGTCCGGCTGTGCTGAAGGAGGATAGGGGGAGTTCAGACTCTGAATAATAAGTGCAAGTTAGTTGTGTTCAACTATCTAATGTTTTTATTCTGTGCATATTTTTACTCGTAAATTTATGCTATAAAGGTCTGTGTAATACACGTTTATAAATGTATAGCTCAGCTGTGACCAAACGTTATTTAAATTAGAATGTTGGTAACCATGGTTTTGTTGCATGTTGAATATGATAAAGGGGGTTTGCTAAATTAGACGTTTTTCAAATATTTATAACCTGTTAGTGACACAAAACTGGAGTTTTTTTGTTTGTTTGTTTTTGTGTTTTTGTTTGTTTGTTTTTTTTCATGGTGTACAGTAGGAATCATGGAAAAAATAGAATTAGGTTCCAAGTTGAAATGTACAGGTCAAGCTTTTCAAGAATTTATAGCGGAATACCAATGACACAAAATGCGATGTAAAATGTAATGTATAATATGATGTGAATATAGGCTGGGCTTGTCGTCTCTCATATCTGTCAGCATGATTTAAAATGAATTTGCTGATTTTTGTTTTCACTCGGATTGCAAAGAGGTTTATAATTCTTGTCACTAGGCAAACTAGTTAATCAGGCATAGCAGTTTTATTTTATGCCCCTCATAAAAAGCTTGGAAACTCACTGACAGAATTAAAGTGGCCTTGAGTGGCTGTGGTAATTAAAATGTCACACTGTGCAGTGGAATTAGACTGAAGAATCACTGTTTAAAAAGTAAAGTGGAGGTGGAGCCACTGCATATGGATAATATTAGGTTATTAATCAGCTGGTCCAATTTGTAACTCATTGATTTGTTGTAACTTTTGTAACCTAAAATACAGGATTTCTTATTCTGTGCCAGTTCCATGTTTGGGTAGACAAATCTTCCTAGTCTCTTACACCATTGCAGTGTGAACCGGGCTGTAGCGTTCATCTGTAACTCACTTCTTATAAAAAGTGATCTAGTTGACCTCCAGGTGGCTCCTATGAAGCAGTCAACCAATATTGTTTTCTGAAATAAATGGACACATTTTGTATTTCTTTCGGCAATGAGGTCAAGTGCATAAAGAGAAGATGTAGAAAAACATACAAGATTTTCTAAAAGGCATCAATAAATCCCATTAGCAATCACTCTTTAAGATTCAGGTTTAATAAAGGATTCTGGCATCTCCATATGCTTTAATGTCATCCCATTTCACAATTTCTTTGTAGATTTGTACTACACTGTTTTTTTTTATTTGTTTGAACCTTCAGGCTTATGCTTCCTAAAAGTTCTCACCTATTAGTAATTGCATGAAACAGTCAGCTCAGTTCCACATTAATTAGTTCCCAGTAAATTTTTTCAAATACCCTTTTGCAGATCATCAATGCAACCTCAGTGACACATTTACACACAAATACACACATGTGCTTGAAATGTTTAGTGGGTGGTTGATTGGAGTCGCCCAGATTTTATTTATAGTGGATAGGGGTAATGTGAGAAGCTGTAATTGTATTGGATATAGAGGTACAGTAGTTCAGTAATCTTGTTGTGTATCTTCAGTTTGAGGGGTTTCTATTTTGTGCTTGGTAGAGGATCAGGGTGTCCCCAATACAAACTCTGAAAAGTAAGTGTAAACAGCACCTTAAACTGATAAGAATCTTTTAAAGCTTGCCAAATAAAAAATATAATATAAACACACACTGCCAACATCTCAGTCTTTACGCACGGGATGCCACCTCCGCAATGAAGTCAGCACTTTTGTTTATTAAAAAGCTTATGCTGTGTAACTATGCATGGGGAAAAAAAAAAAATCATGTTGCAACAAAGCTGGAAACTATATTGATTGTTTGAAAAAAGCAGCAACGCAGGCATATCTCTGTTGTGAATATAGGTTGTCAAAGCTTGTTGAGCAACCATGCGGCAAAGCAAAATTGATTAAAGAAACAACAACAACAAAAAAAAACTTGAGGATCTGATGAACTTCTCTGTCGGGTTGATTTGCAAATAAAGATCAGTTTGGGATTCTTGCATGTTGGATTAAGATTTGGTGAACTTTGAAACGATTTGTGTCAGATTGATTTTGAATAAAAGTTTCAATTTGGGATTTTTGTTTTTTGTACTGCATTTTAATTCTTTAATGAATAGGATAAAGCAAAGGCAGAATACTGTATATGTGAAATGAACAGGTACATGTAATTCTACTTTTATTCACAATCTCATTAACTTACTCCAACAGTTTGTCGTTTATTTTTACTGTCCTTTTGCTATAACAAACCCATCGATATAACGAACAAAAGGCTTGGACCTCAACACGTTCATTCTAGCGAGGGTGTACTGTATTTATACACACAATATATAGCTGCAAACTAACGCATTGTAACCATTGGGGATATTTTAGTCCCATTCATATTGTATGGACCTCCATCCATATCTGTTTTACATGTGCTGTACTGTAACTACTTCCCAATTTGTAAGGACATTCTTCAGCATAATTTACTGAGATGTAGGTTATGGCAATCTACTTTTTTTTATAATGTTTAATGTTTTTTGTCTTGATTCCACTATGATGACAATCTGCAACTTGCATGAACTGTTGTGTACATTATTTAGTGAACTACAGTCCTAAGCAATACTATCAAGGTTTTGCTGAATCATGGCACCAAACACTGCCACAATGGAAGCACAGGGTTGACATCATATTTAATATATTTTATAAGAAATAGCATTTCTGCTCATAATTGGTTTAAAGGATTTCTTTAGTATAGAAAGCTTCTGATGTGATTGTGCATCACTGTCTGTATTCAGTTGTGATTTTCCTAATGCAATAAGGGATTTGATTACCATTGATTCTGGAACAGGACTTTTACAGTGAGGAGGTCAGCGGTCCTCTCTGTCAGCATTTAATTCTGCTTCCTTTCCAAATTCTGAGAAAAGAAAGATGTTCGGCTGGCATTTTGACATCATGCATAGACATTCTTGGTTACAAGTATTAAAACCTTGCAGTTAAGTGCACTTTTTAAAATTAGTCTAATTGAGGGAAAGAGACTGCCGAGTTTTGTGCCAGATTTATAGTTCCCGCTAATTTAAATGAATGGGTATCAATTGAATTAACAATTTGGCTTGGTACCAGCCTTGCATTATGTGAGCTGCTTCAGTTTGTATGGTGCTGTTTTGGCAGTCCTGTTGCTCAACCTTCTGTGAAGCATTAGGAGTAAAATAACAGACAATTAAAAACATTTGAATAGTTGTATGTAACTAGTGAATATACTAAAGTATTTTCTGAAGTATATTCATTAGCGGCAATTGGATCCTTGATGCTAACTACAGAATATGTACAGCAAAATGTTGCATTATATAGCGTAAACTGCATGGCTGTCTCAATGCTTGGTTAAATGTAATGAATCGCAGCTGTAACATGCATTTATTTATTTACGTGCTGTTTTAGATGGTTGCTTTTTATGTCTTTGTCTGTGAGAACGTAACAAAACTCTTCCAAATATAAAACTAGTATATAAAAAAGAGTAATGTTTTATTTTGTTACTGGTATCTTTTTATAGTGTTTTGCAGAAACAGCCAATAGAATACATCATTATGTCCTGCCTGTATTCTAACATTAGAAATTAAGAAATGATTGTTGTTTCTATAAATGTTCAGATAGATTAAATAATTAATCGGTGATGCGCTATGCCAATTCCTTAAATTATTTCATCAGGTTTGCTGTCAAAAAAAAAAAAGCGCAAAACAAATCTCATCTCTCATCTCAAGTTTTAATTCTCATTTCATTCTACATGTACAAAATGTGTTTTATGTTTGTGTCTCTTGGATTAATATGGTCTCACAAGCCCCAAGAAACAAAATGTAAAAAATCTGAGCTTTTTGAAAGGGATGTAATTTAACTACAGTAGACTCTTGCTACTCTGTAAGATGTACCATATTAAAAAATGCCTTGCCTAGCTTTTGATCTATGTTTTTGATACTTACTCTTCATCAAAAAGAACCCTTTGAAAAATGATATAGACAGCATGCATACATAACATTGAAATTTGGTTTGTACAGATGCCATCAGAATGTAGTTCATTGAGATAGTGTGATTGAGACTGTGGTTCACATTGTGTAACGGGTTTGCATTAGCAAAAGTCTACTTTGTGTCCAGGATATTTTCAACTTCTCCAAGGAGGTAGAAACACCAACCTTTTGAATTCTGTTTTAAAATGATGTTACTTTTATAATCCCCTTGGACCTGTAATTTTTTTTCTTTACTAAAAAGCTTACATATCCTAAGGGCTGTGTCAAAGGAGTGCATAGCATAGCTGAACAATACTTGGATTGGTTCCATGGACTAAAAGAAAAAAAGAAAACCGTTGCATGTAGGAATTGACTTTAATAAATTAGGTATATTGCCTGAAGGGCTTTTAATGCATCAGGCTTCATTCAGTGATTCCTGGTTTTTTTTGTTATTTTTTTTTTAAAGATATTAATATATGAGAGTAGTCGTTTGTGAGTCAGACAGAATAGAGCTGTCCATCTACCTTGAAAAAACTGACAGCCTGAGGCCCTAAATGGTTCAGCCCCTTAAAAGTAAAAATAGATGTGTATCACTGTTATACAGCCCTTTGTAGTGGGGGGGAAAGGAAACAACTTTCACCTCATGAGGTACTTTTTTAGAGTGGACCTCCACACATCACTAATGGTCCTCAAGGGAATGAAAGCTCTTTTTCTTATTTTTTATTTTTTTCATTATGTTTATATAAGAGCTGTGTAGTGGTGCATGATATCTGCATTTCCATGAAAAGCCTCGGGCAATCCGTTTGTTACAATAAGGGACATGTATAAAGAGTGACACGGGCGTAAGTGAGGAGTAAACAAAAAGGGAAAGGGGAATTCATATGTTGGTTTTTTTTTTGGTTAATATATAACGTCACAGCAATACACATACATGGTTCAGGTATCCACGGCTTGCTGTCCTGCAGCATTAAACAGTCCAACTCAAATTGTAGGGTTAAATTTTAATTTAATATCTTCCTTTGTTTCAGATTATTTGAAGGATCATCGCCAAGTAAGATTGAAAAGCTCAAGACTCTTCTGTGCTATTTTAGAAGAGTCACAGAAAAAAGTAGGTACCTATATGGTTTTATTATTTTGATAGTCACTGTAGTTACCCCTACCAAGATGGAATAAAGTGGTCAGCCATGCAGAGATGTGATATACACAAAATATGTAAATTAAGGCACACATGTTGAGATGAACTAGGAAATGCAGTTTTTTTTTTTCTACAGTTTAATTTGGATGTGTAATTACCACCATGATCATTAGGGAGTTATCAAGCCAAGTTTGGATAAACAAAAAAAAAATAATGTAATGAGTTAGTCAGAGTAAAATAGTTTGTTAAAAAAACAAAACACAGCAAATAATACAGTGTTTAATATTGTTAAATATGTTTCACCACATGATAAATGATTAATGAAATTTGGCATTATCTGAAACGATTTGAAAGGCAACAGTATCCATGTAGATAATGCTATACATGTAATAATATATCACACTGATTTATTTGGCAATGTGCAGTACAAATGCCGTTTCAGAGGATTACCATTTACATGTTCTCCTTTTTTTTAGAACCTACAGGCCTGGTTACATTTACAAGGCAAAGTCTGTCCTCCTTTCCAGATTGGCAAAGGTAATATTTTTCTCCTTGTTTTTTTTCTCTCTTACATACTAGTCACATCTGTAAAAATACATATCTCACCAATCCAACTTTAATTCCATTTGCATAATATGTCTGGAAAGAATATATTGAAAAATGTAGTAATCTTGATTTAATTGATGTAATCAATTATAGATATCCCCCTTTTGAGTGTACACTTGCTTGTGAACAAAATAATGCTTCAAAAACTCATGGTTTAGGCGTTTTAGCTTCAGATAAGTTAAGATCTCCATTTTAGAACAGCAACAACATTTTACACTTTCCCATAATCTTACATATTGGACATTTGGATTTCCTGTAACTCGACAAGTCCTTGTTTGTTATTTTCAAAATGAACTGACAGGTATGTGATTGGAATCAAAGCAAGCATCAAATGAACTGAGTAGATTACAAGAGATTGCGTTCTTCAATTGACCACTGCAGATTCTTCTAACGGTACCATAGCTAATGGTTGGTAAATGGAAGCCGAACCCTGAAGGCATGTAACTAAAGTTATTTTGAAGGCAATCCAACTGAAAGGAGTGTGTGTGTGTGTGAGCGAGAGGCAGACAGCTGACGTGGCATTCAGTTGCCCAGTGGCTGATGCAGAACAAGATTGATTTTGAAAGTTGCAAATGGGGGAAAAAACCCTGCTTGGATCTACAGAATGACCTGCAGGCAAATATGTAGCAGAAAGAGCAGGCTATTAAAAGTAATCCAATGCTGAAAGCAGTACAGCATGAAAAAATAAGTTAAACTATAAAAGGGATAGAACTCCCATTGCATAGCAATTTCAGCTATTCCAAATTTTACTAATGAGCGTTAGGCACTGTGTAAAGATAATAACCGTTTGGTTGTGTGTGTGTGACATGTTTATCAAGCAAGAGGCATTTGGCAAACTGCAAGAAGCTGTGAAGTTCTTGTGGAATTAGAACTACTTGTGAAAAGTATATCAAATAGTATTTTAACAGTTATAATTGGCACATAAATGCTGTTTTAACAGATTACATTTTTCTGAATGGATTTGCAAGTTACTAAAACACAAAAAATGACCTAACTACATACAAAAAGGTTGGCTAATGTAGGACAAATTTGAAAAGGTATAATGTTAACGCCCTGTTTCTTTAGTGCTAATACCGCTCTTTCTTTCAGCTCTAAAAATCAACTTACCAGGCTTCACATCACATGTGAAGGTACTATTGAGGATCAGGGATATGGGATGCTTCAAGTAAGAGGTTTTTATTGTTTCAAAAAATTACAAAGCTCAATGAAATTCTCAATTGTATGTCTTCTTGAAATGAGCACATTAAATCATTGATATCTTTAACAATTCCACTTAACGCATCAGTTTCTTATGAGCAGCAGGTGTTTTTATTTAAAGCAAAACATCAGAGCACTTTGAGGTATTCTAAATCATTTAGACTAATAAAAATGACAGAAAATCGTAGATATGTCTAATTTGGCCTCCAAATTATTGGTGACTTGATACAAAAAAACAACAGGAAAATCCCATTTGAATGCTCTCTTTTTCAAAATAATGAAGACAAGTTGTATGAATTTATAATATTTACCTTTTTCAGTCTGCATTTTGACTTACATTTCCATGAATACTAGAAGCACATTCCTGGCTACATATCTGCACCAATTTTCAGTTTCTCATTTTATTTACTTTGTTTATGGTTAAACAGTAAGGATCAAAAGTCTTTGCTTCCTTCTGAATTACCTGAGAGATAGCCTAGACCACATTCGTGCACTGTGATTTTGCTACACTAATCATTAATAAATTATAATTAATTATATATATATATATATATATATATATATATATATATATATATATATATATATATATATATATATATATATATATATAAAATATAGGACTGATTCTGAAAACCTGGTTGCAAACAGGGATGGTAATCAGGAACTGTAAATTCAGAACATAAATGTTAAAGTACGTCCCACTCTTCAGTGCCCACATTTAGCAAACCCCCTAATTAGATTGACACACGTGTAGTTCATTTTATTGCAATGCAAAGGGGCTAAGCTGTGGAGTTCTAAGATGGTGTTTGTGATAACCAGACTCCTTACCTTTCAAGGTTTTTATGTACTATATACACAAGAGTTGTTTTGTTTTCCTTGCTTTTCAGTGTAGCAGAAAGATGCTCTTTCCTCGGGGAGACAAAGGTGTTGATTATTGGCTTAGTACATGAATGCTTGCTTTTTGAGATACAATATTTAAGCAATTCTTTACTTTATTCAGTATATGGTGTTTAGCTGAAAATGGACTTCCAAAATGGGCACCCTGGGTGCACTACGCTTCTTTTGGGAATTCAGCTCCATGTTTATGTGCCAAAGTATGTGTCAGCTTGAGCAGCCCCTCTCCACTGTGGATCTCTTTCCTTTCACCTTTTGTTTGCCTCTTATTACTAAAATGTGACAGCTGATCGGTACACATGACCAACTCTAGGCACCCTTTGGGTCAGAAACTGATTGTCGGCATGACTGATGCTATGGTTTCATTGGACATGCTGACAGTCTGTCATTGGGCTTGAAATGCTGCCTCAGTGCCCAATAGTTGAGCGACCAGTTCAGCTGGCAGACTGCCACTTGCTGCCGTATTTTCATCTAACAGAGGAGTCATCAGGCTACTGAGCCAAAACTGACAAGCTAGAGACCTGGGTATTCTTAGAACATCTGCAGTAGTTTTGTTTAGAGTTAACTATTTGTACCCTCATCTTGAAAGATGACGTTTAAGGTGATGTGATTTCCATAAAAGCTGGATATAAAAGCTACCGCTTTAGAGCACAAGCAACATTTCAAACTGAAAAATTGGCAGGCTGTGTGTTTTAAACCTTTAATCAGTTGTTTGAAACTTCTAATCCATGCTGTTTGACTGTTGACAACCTATTCTTAGAATATTTCCCAATAACACATTGTAACACATTCTATTTTTGTTAAACGTAATCATTAGAGATCGGGTTGTAACGATTCATCATGTGTCAATGAATCATGATACTTTATTTACATGATGTATTGTACTTGAGGTATGTAACATTTGTATCATGATTCAAGAATAAAAGCACAACATGGCTCACTGTAGATCACCAAATGGCTCCTGAATGAAGAATGTGTTTTATAGTTGGTATGGATACATAATCTCCCTGTCTCATTTCAATTTTGTCTTTTAACAAAATGGCTCTTCATTTAAATTGCCATTTCGTTTTATTATACATCATATAAGTAGCCAATCAGGACAATTACATGTATCGTGATACATATCGTATCACGACCGGCATTTCACGATACATACCGTCATGTAATAATAGCATGTGTTGTGATACATATCGTATCATGACCTCCATATCATGATACATACCGTCATGTAATAATAGCATGTGTTGTGATACATATCGTATCATGACCTCCATATCATGATACATACCGTCGTGTGATAATAGCATGTATTGTGATACATATCGTATCATGACCTCCATATCACGATACATACCGTCGTGTGATAATAGCATGTATTGTGATACATATCGTATCATGACCTGCATGTCATGATACCGTAGTGTGAGGATAGCATGTATTGTGATACATATCATATCGTGACTTGCATATCACGATACATACCGTAGTGTGATAAGTGTACTGCTAATTATAGATATGTGTGTTTTAGTGCTTTAAACTTTATTACAGGACATCTACCCTTTGCTAGGACAGAGATCTGCATAGATTGCTGTGACCTAAGGTGATATTTTAGGAGAAAATGGAAAGCTACTTGGTCTCTAACCTTATTTGCCCATAACATTCTGTATTAAAAATATAGGGTTTCTGAATTTAAATAAATCACTTACCAGCAACCAGCATTAGAGGCCAGGCCTTGGGGAATGAAAATGGAAAAGAGTGCTCCAGTAAAAGAAATAAGGCATTATAATCCTTAAAAAAATTAACAATATGCTTCCAATGAAGTAGTAGTGATGCATTTGCTGGGGGGAATAAGTCCTGTTCCAGAAGCAATATGAATTAGTGGCACTGTTCATGAAAATGCAGGTGGACTTTGGAGGGGGGGGGGGGGGGGGGAGGGGGGGGTGCAACTTAAGACACTGACCCTCAGGCCTCTCTATTTCCCTCATCATTTTAGCATGCTTGAAGGAACTGCAAAGGTAGTTGTTGGAGAGGATGGTAGAGGCCACAACATTTCTCTATATTCACAGCATAGTACACAGTTCTTTAGTGTGACAGGATTGAGATTGACATCCATTTCCTGATGGCAGTACTTTACTATACAGTTTCAGTTTGTTTCTGTTAACTCATTCAGCGGTCGGAGGGGAGACAAAATTGCACCACATTACACGATTATAAATTCAGACTCATTTGGGTGAAGGTCTTTTAAGTAGAATATTTGGTACGAAGTAATGCATTATAGGAATACCTGTGCTGAGTGAAATATTGCTTCTCAATGTAAAGCTAAATATGTTTAAGAAATGATTACCTGAACTCTATTCTGCTGCACTCAGGATGCAGGACTCTTGGCTATTTTCCGAGGGGAAATACTAATAGTATGGGAGGAAGGGCCTTTTCCTATCAGGCTCCTACATTATGGAACTCTCTGCCTTTTTTTGTCAGAGATGCTAGGAGTCTTGCTGTTTTTAAGTCAAGATTGAAGACTTATTTATATACACAGTCCTTTTTATTAGTCTTTTTATTATTGATATCCATTATTATTTATTTATTTTAAATATACATGATTAGAAATGTATTTACTTTTATTTAAAGTAGTCTTTTTATTATAGTCTTTTTTTATGGTATTTTAATGTTTTATTATGCTGTGTGTATTATGTTTTCTGTAAAGCACCTTGGGGTCTATGACATAAGGTGCTATATAAATAAAATGATTGTTGCACAGGATCACTGCTGGTAATCTTTCTTGTATACTATAATGACAAATTAAGGTAATACGTGCCTAATTACCTTTACAAAGAATCCTTAAATTAAATAGCATTCTGTATTAAGGTAGTTAAGCTGATGTTTGCTGAGACTCTGTATTAAGGTAGTTAAGCTGATATGAGGACTGAGGAAGGCACTAGTGGAAACATTTATCTAAGTTGTTGATCTACCACCTGTTAAACTAATGCTTTTCTCCCTGTGATATATTGGGCAGTACAGAAATGCCTGCATTATCATGTTCTCCTACTATTGGTTTACTGCATTTAACAGCATTGATGTAAGAGCAAGTAATAAAAAAAAATATATATATATATATATATATATATATATATATATATATATATATATATATATATATAATCTCAAAACAATAATAGTTTAGTCATTAATCAATGTTTATTATGACAGCTATCTTTGCAACAAAGAAATCAATTGAATTAAATGGATCAATTTATCATAAACTATCCCTGATTGTTCAGGGATGTTTTGCTTAAGGTCTTTTGGTCCATCGTCTTGACTTGGTGATAATAATATAAAGCAGAGTAGTACCTTGCTATAATTAGTCACTGCTAAAGCTTGAGTGTTTAGATCGTAATGTTAGATAGATACAGTGTTTCTTTTTATAATTAGCACATGTCTTGTGTGGTCTGTTTCATTTTACAATGAATTAAATTAACAGCATTTGGTGGACATTTACATGCTGTGGTTGTGACATGATGAGGTAGAATTTCAAAGCATTTTCTTCTATTTTTGTATTCATTCTAGGTAGAGTAATTTTAAGTTTTATGTTTATAAATTAAATGTTCTTAATGAAAATAATCTTTGTTCTGAGTGAAACCAGAGAAAAGAGAAGTGTATAAACAGTTAAGGCTAATTTGCTTTTACAGATTTCCCTAATTAGTGTTTTATTGTGCATGATTTTCATATTTTTGGGGTTTTAGTGGTTTAAAATAAATGTACTGTGAAATTAGCATGCCAACCTCAACTCTTCTCCAGCCGTCCTTGAAAGCATAGGTAGCATTGCTTTTTTTATTCATAACTGCTCTGTGGCTCACAATAAATGCACAAACTTTATTTTCTACTTTTTAAATGACATGTTTAAATTGCTGTTTTATAGATGGTTAGCTGAATGCAAAATCTCAGAACTTTGCAGAAATAATGTTTCAATTTAAAGCTACTACTAAATAAAATACATTTAAGCCAAATAGAAATGAATAGCATGCATATTGTTGAATACTTTAGAAATAACTATGTATGTTACTCTCCCTGTTTTTGGTAAAAACTTCCAAGATCCTTCTCTGTTGAATATACTGTAGCATCAATCTTTTGCAACCTTGTATGCCTCATTCCTATAACAGTAATTTAACCAATTTGTGTATCCTTTTTTCTGCTCTTTTCTCTAAAATGGGTTCCACTTTATCTTGGTTTCAGGTGGACTTTGCGAACCGATTTGTTGGCGGTGGCGTCACAGGGTTGGGTCTGGTACAAGAAGAGATCCGATTCCTCATTAACCCAGAACTCATTGTCTCTCGGCTTTTCACCGAAGCACTGGAACAGAACGAAAGCCTAATTATCACAGGTCAGCTTTCACTGTTTCACATTACGGTACAGGAATTCCCTGTCTCTTGTTACAATCCCACGAGAGACACAGAACATATGTTTCAATCAAGTTGGTAGACAACTGTAAAACTGCAGCAGGTAATGTCAGTAAAAATGAGGCATTACATATATTGATTTATAGATGAATATGATCCAGTTACTTTAGTTATTAATTCTTATATGATCCATAAAATTAAGTTCATCCAGTGGTTTAGCTTTACAGTAAAACCTCTATATCCAAACTTATTGGGATCAGGCGGTGTTAAGATAATTGAATTACAACTTTGAAATTGTTTATATGACTTTCTCAATCAAGAAACCTCCTAAAAATCTGTAATCCCACCCCTTTACCTGTAAATATATAACACACAGTACCGAATTGTTCTGTGAATAATCAATCAGAGAATTTCTTAGCGGAGGATTTGCTCAACTTTCTTCTCCTGGGGCAGGGTTTCATTTAAGAGGATTTGGTAAAATAAGCATAGTCTGCAGATCTCAAGAAATATATGTTGAGAAAATGGAAATATTTAATAGCAATATTAATAAAGCAAATGAACTACATGAAAATAAAAAAATAAACAATTAAAAATCAGTTTTAATACAAATTAAACTGATCATGTTCACCAAAACTAATACAAATAAAATTGTCAAGCACCCTTAATTAATATTTGGTCCAATTAATTAAGTGCAGATGACAAAACATAGTTAGTCTGTAAAATCATAAATTAGATTAAACTTTTCCTATTATAACATTTGATCACCTGGTGGCACTATGTGCTAAGCTCCAATCCTAATCAAACACACCATAGTTTAGCAGAGTCCATTATAAGGTTGATTGTTAATGTCCATATGTGAAGTCAAAATTTTTTTTATTTTAACATCTAATTAACTTTAACCTCAAGTAAAAGAAGCGAAACTGAATTACCCCTGTAATAATGGATCATGGTTCCCAGAGCTTTCCTTTGAAGAAGTAACAATAATTTACCTGACATGAAAATTGATTGTTTGTTCTGTGGTGCTCACAGCAGGCCCTTCAATTGCAGACATGCTATTTTAAACCTCAAGAAACAAGCTCAGCAAGACCCTTGCAAATACGTGCTGCAATCACTCTGCATTAGGGGATGTGTCCTCTCCTTGCTGCCTGTTCAGATGGGTTCCTGAAATTTGCCCCATTTTAACCTGATTAACGTAATTTATTGAATGTTCCGTCTGATTACTGTGGCCTGGTTGTAATCACTGGCCAAATACTTGTAACATTGTATAAAACAGTAAACAGACCACTGTTGAGAATACAGCATAAACAGTGAGTACACTAGATATCTATCTCTATCTATCTATCTATCTATCTATCTATCTATCTATCTATCTATAGTAGATAGATAGACAGATATAGCATATATATATATATATATATATATATATATATATATATATATATATGTGTTTATAATCATGAAAAGTGAATACAAGAAATATCAAAACAATTGGAATTATGTTGCAAAATATATTGCTGCATTGTGGACAACACAGGATACAGCAAAGGTAAAATAATGTGTTTCTTGTAACATTTTTAAAATGGTATTTCTGAGTTACCAGTGCAAGCAACACAGCAACAAAGCATCTCGGCAGCCAACCCTTAATGACTGCTCCATGTGGCCTGCAAATACATTTTGTAGCATAACGGTTTGTGTTCCACCATGCAGTTAACAATAGCAGCTGTTTATATGTGGAACGTCTTTGTTACAGAAGATTGTAAGTGGGGAGGTTTGAAGTTTGTTATTCATTATTGAAGGGTGATACCAGTGTAAAACCCCACCATTGTAAATAGTGCTTTGTCAGTTACCTAAAGTAAAGGTCAAGGGCATAGCTGAAATCCTGTTTAGTAGGACACACCATGCTATCTCATTTGTGTTCTAACATACTCAAAGTATCTCCCTCTTAGTGCAGCCAGTAGAGTCACCTTCAGCACGCACTTAGCTTTTTTTCCTCTTTTAGATCCACTTAACTTTTATTACAGCTCTAAAGAATTAATAACTGTAGGAAGACCTGATCTGGCTAATGGAGAAAACCATTTCATCATCTTCATTAAAACAACAGAAAATTAATTGTCATCTCCATTTTTTGCCAAGTCTCCATTGTATCATTGCTGCATAGTAAATTACATTCCCTTGTGATGCATCTTGACTTGGGGCCTAATGGATCTAACCATCATGCTGCTGAAATTTGCACAAGAGCCTGGGCATTTTGAAAAAGGCTTAATTTAATTTCTCTGGATTGCTGTCAGTCATAAATATAAATTGGATCAAGGGACGACAGATGATTTCACTGATGGCGATCCTGACCTAGGAAGTGTGACGTAAATGTCAGGAGTCATTGGTAGTCAAAGGCACTTATCCCAATGATGCACGCACTGCACCAAGTTAACATTTTTGAGACTAGATGCTGGTTGATCACTAGCTAAGTCTGGAACTGCAATGGGAAGCGGCATCACAATAGTACTGTTCTTTAGTACTTAAATCTCTGTCCTCCATACTGTTCTTGATTTAAGACTCAGAACATGCACTTAACCCTTTATTAATTCCATGGCCATAATGGTATCTGCTTGTTTTGTGTTATTTGGTGGGCATAGCGAATGCAAGATGTGTTAG
Organism: Acipenser ruthenus; assembly: GCF_902713425.1. Classification (NCBI taxonomy): domain Eukaryota; kingdom Metazoa; phylum Chordata; class Actinopteri; order Acipenseriformes; family Acipenseridae; genus Acipenser; species Acipenser ruthenus. The sequence goes on from NC_081201.1 coordinate 27,974,002, forward strand.
AGTTACAAAGTTGGATTAATTTGCTGTTTGTACCATTAGAAAAATAAGTTAATACATAGGTTCAGAGGGTTAACACTTTATTAGCACCAGTCTGCTTCTAGAGTAGAATTCTCAAGACTACGTGATAGCAAAACTGAAGGGATGGGATTTATTCATCATTTCAGGATGTATCAGGATGGTTTGGCAACGTCAGTCTTTTTTTGTTTTGTTTTGTGAATGTGTTTCTCAAAAGAAGTATCTGAGAAGTATCAAAAGAAGTATCAAGAAGTAACCACAATGGAATTGTGGTTTTCCTGAGTTTAACCTATTAGTGATTTCCAAAGGTCCTAGAATGAATTTGCTGGTAATGGCGATGACTTCAAACTACATTTGGGGGGTTGGCTGGCAGCCATAGAACCATTCCTTTCTCCAGCGAGGAGAGTTTTATTCTGCACTAAAATCTTCCGAAGACTACCCCCAGAGACCCCTGCCATTTATCCCATTCCCCTTTTCTGTCATTGTCACTGACATAGTTCAGGCTCGCCAATAAATTAGAATTCTAAGCGTTTTTCTCTTGATAGCTGAACACTAACACTTCTACATAAACATGAAGCTGCTATCGGCATGACCTGCCAGTAAACAAAAAGCTTTATTTTTTATGGCAGTCAACATGCAAACATATTCGTTCACATTTCATTTTATATGGAGTATTTTCAGGGTTGGACAAAAAATTAGAAACACCTGCTGAAACTTCTAATGCGGTACAGGAATCTATAGAGGAAGTGATATTGAGTGGTTACGATAATGATTACTTTGCGGTATTGTGTAAAAGGCAATGAATTATACCTGCAAGTATTTTTGTCTCGTGACGCATCAAAAAGCGCCTGCTGTAAAAAGATTGAGAGAAGAATCAGTGTCCTGTATTTCAGCAGTATAGATCATTTGCATTAGTGTAGGTTGATATTCAAATAGTACTAGGATTCTCCCCCATAGCATTCTGTTCCAAACAAAGCAAGACTTAACTTACTTGACTGACCTAGGCAGCATACCCCTCAATTCTCATTTCATAATTGTGTCTGTCAACACCAGGCAGAGATCAATCCTGCTGCCATGTATTTTAACTGTCATCCGTACTTAACCACAAGACACTTTGATATTAGTTCTATTAAGCACAGTATTGTTATTTTTTATTATTTTTGTTTAAAACCAGAACTCTATACAGTTTTATTTACAGTACTTCAGTATTGACAGCTAGTCAGGAAGCCTAAATAGTTATCTCTCAGCTCTCTTGGGATGGCTCACTGCTGATTCAGACTGTTTGCTAACACTCTATGTGCGCTTTAATAGCAAGGTGATTATTTTGTTGTCACTCACTCCAAAACAAGTATACGCGTCAATTTGCTTGAGGACTGAACCCCTGTGAACCAGCAACCAGCACAGTCCTGCTATTAATTGAATTATTTATTCATGCACCACAGAGGGGGCAATGCAGTTACTAATGAGGTCTAATGAAGGGAAGTTAATTTTGTCCCTCATTGTTGGAATGTGCTCTCGTCCGCTGAATCTCGATTTCTCTCAGGACTGACTGCTTCTCCAGGGTTGATAATAGCTTGACCTCTCTCTGTGGGGAGGCAGCTGCTCTTTTGGCATCACTTCACTTTTAATAATTACAAAGAGCCTGCCTATTAAAATCACAGTTAGGTTACTAGTTAAGTAGGTTTTGGGCATTTTCTTCTTGTCTAAATTGAAAGCCTTTTTTTTCTGCCCTTTTTATTTTTACATGTACTGCTGGTGCTTGGTTCAAACCTGTTAGGGCTCTGACTGTTATGATTAGTATGGTACAGTTTACAATCAGTATTCACTAAAGTGCCTTGTTTTTGTGTTTACTGCTTTAAAGTGTGGTAACCTTTTGAATAAAACAATTCTCAGACAAAACCAATGCTTTTATCTAGATATTTTACTAGTGTTCTAACTGTACGCTATGTTTAAGATGTTTATTTTAATTTTTTTAATTAAAACTTTTAACAGTACACATATATAGTACCTACCAAATACACAAGTTCTGTTATTTTTTTTTGTATAGGTTTATTTCTGCCAGCACAGAAACAAACAACTTAAATGGACCAAGTAGCAGGTGTTACTTGGACAAACTGATACCTGCTGTGCCAGTATGCATATGAAAATGTACAGTAGCTGCAGAATGCTACTGATCTCTACTGCTGCTTAAGGCTATGGAACACTGCATCAGTGTATTTGTTCTTTATTTAAAGTTAAATGATTTGAATATTAATTTTAAAATGTACATTTCTTAATGTGCTGTATCTTTAACACGAAGTCTGTATTTGTTGTTTTGAGAGTCAGGCAGTAATTTTTGGATTCGTCTTGATTTGAATCCTTTATTCTGTTTATTACCTGTTTTTTTTGTTTGTTTTTTTTCAGGTGTTGAACGCTTTAGCAATTACAGCGGCTATGCAGGATCCTATAGATGGTCTGGAAACCACCATGATGATACAGCAAGGTACTTACCTGACCTGGAAGACTGTTTGCATGTTGAATCAGCCTGGAATCCTCATTAATTAAAGGAAGAGATTCAGTATTTATTACAGATCTGCCACATGAGTTTGTTGTATAGATTGGTTTGCCCTTCTGTAAGGTTCTAATTTGCTTAGTGAGTCTAATCTATTGAAGGAGCTAAATTCATTAAACCATTTCTACTTAGTGGGAGGTCAGCTGACAAGATTAGCTTGTATGCACCTATAGTTTTAAGGCGCATTAGGCAAATTACTCCTGAAATTACTGTTTTAAACATAATTTAGATACTCCATGCAACACTTGCAATCAAAATTATTAGTTGGCCCACCTTAGCCTACAGTACACCCCCTGATGTGGTGGCACTACAGAATTGCAATGTTTCAACATTCAATTTTTTTGCCACAATTTTACAACCAAACAACATTAATTGATACATTTCTAAACAAAACATAGTAAAAAAAAAAAAAAAAAAAAAAAGAAACAGTGCCCAGTTTTACTCACCACCACCCAAATGCAAACATACATACAAATGTATGTATGTTTGCAACAATACCAATGCACAACTGTGTACATTTATAAATGTGAGAAGTTAAACTTACTGTAAGCAAACAAGATCAAAACATGGCCCCACAGAACCAGAAAAAAGCGGAGCTCTTGTGTCGACACATTGAAACATCTACAGCCTCTCAAAAAGACAGGTGTTTTCCGTTCTATCACAACAGAATTATTTTAAAACGTGTTTATTATGTAAAGTTTCTTGTAGCTTGGTGGGACAGACTCTATCTAAAAGCTCTGGATTCCACGAAGTTCTCAACATTCTTTATATAAAAAAAACAAACAAAAAAAAAAAACTGACAAGGGAACACTGCAAAAACTTTAGAAAAAGAGCTACAAGCCTGCTACTTGGAAGAAAACATATCTAGAGACCTTAAGAGTTTGACATTAAATACCTGAGAGAGCTGCAATTCCCTCCACTTGAGACCCTTTCTCAATTATAATTATTTGAACAGTCTGGCTCAGAGTTTAAGCACTGCTGGATTTCCAAGCGCACAGAAAGGTGCGATACATAATAAAATTGACTTAACAGACGCATTTCCCATAAAAACTAATTTACATCCTTGAATTCTTTTCAGCATTGAGGCATAAAATCACTATTTTACCTCCAGTCATTTAAACCATCACTCCATTCCTTCAGAACAAAATTGTGTGTGTGTGATGGACTGTGTTTAAACTGATTTAGGAAAATCTACTGTTGTCTAAGTCTCTCAATGTTTTTATTGTTATTTTTAAACACTAGCTGAAATTGCTTGCAATGTTATGGTATGCATTTTGAGCTCCCATTACATAATTTTTCATCTTTTGAAATGTAAATACTTAATATATATGTTTACTTGATTATGTTAATTTGATATTAACTAGTGTAGTAGCAGCAAGCATAAACATACATATGGACTAGTTTACTGTAACCGCTAAAAAAAAAAAAAAAAAAAAAGACGGTTTCAGTTTAAGGGTCTAAAATCCAGATCGTCATTTTAGATTGAATTGAAATCAAGTAAAATATGACTTGTTGTTGTAGCATTTACAGTAAGTTACATGTATCATTTTTTTTTTTTATTATTATTCTTCAGGGATGAGTGGCAGAGAATATGCACCGAGGTTGTTGCTATAGATGCAGTAAAATATAGACGCTTCCTTGAACAGTTTATTCCAGAGAAAATTAGGAGGGAACTCAATAAGGTAAGTGCATTTTTTTAAATGATTTGTCTACCACGTTTAATCTGGCGCTCAAGGTTGACCAGATCTTTCATAGAGTACCCATGATATTAACCTTTATTAAAGGGAGAACTACCGTAAGTTTTCAGAGAAAACAGTTAAATAATTGGTTTTAAGATAATCCTGTACTGTTTTTATGCATAAGAAGCAATCTGAGAGACGTGGAAGTCTTTCCTGAAGCAATATATACAGCTCTGGAAAAAATTAAGAGACCACTGCAAAATTATCAGTTTCTCTGGTTTTACTTTTTATAGGTATGTGTTTGGGTAAAATGAACATTTTTGTTTTATTCTATAAACTACTGACAACATTTCTCCCAAATTCCAAATAAAAATATTGTCATTTAGAGCATTTATTTGCAGAAAATGACAACTGGTCAAAATAACAAAAAAGATGCAGTGTTGTCAGACCTCGAATAATGCAAAGAAAATAAGTTCATATTCATTTTTAAACAACACAATACTAATGTTTTAACTTAGGAAGAGTTCAGAAATCAATATTTGGTGGAATAACCCTGATTTTCAAGCACAGCTTTCATGCGTCTTGGCATGCTCTCCACCAGTCTTTCACATTGATGTTGGGTGACTTTATGCCACTCCTGGCGCAAAAATTCAGGCTGCTTGGCTTTGTTTGATGGCTTGTGACCATCCATCTTCCTCTTGATCACATTCCAGAGGTTTTCAATGGGGTTCAGGTCTGGAGATTGGGCTGGCCATGACAAGGTCTTGATCTGGTTGTCCTCCATCCACACCTTGATTGACCTGGCTGTGTGGCATGGAGCATTGTCCTGCTGGAAAAACCAATCCTCAGAGTTGGGGAACATTGTCAGAGCAGAAGGAAGCAAGTTTTCTTCCAGGACAACCTTGTACTAACCTTGTGTGTGTGTTGGGATAGATTCATAAATAGGTTGACTCGGGCATCTTTGTATTCATAAAAACAAAATTATTACCGTTTTAAGTAATTGCTGTATCATTTATAGTGAAAAATGCATTGGAGAGTGCTGAGTCAAGGCTTTTTGCATTTCATTAACTAAAGTAAACCTCAGTTTAAATAAAATGTGTACAGTAAATTACAAGAGGGTAAATATGCGCTGGATCTATAAAGCTAATGCATCTTCAATTGATTTAAATTGCGTCAGGACAGTGATGTGAAGTTTGTTTTGAAGCCCAGATTAAGAATGATCTTAACTTCCAAATGCATCAGATGACTCATTGAAAAAAGCTGCTTCATTTTGGTTATTTATTGCACATCAGCTGTACACCATTACATGGAAAAGGATATTAGTTTCCAGGGTCTAGATTACCAAATACAAAGCAGAATGCATCTGAGCAATATAAGGCCTTAGACATTTCTATATCTTGTGATGTCGCTGCTGTCCAATCCTAGACAATTTGACGTTGAGGATGTTTAATATTTGAATTTATATTTGTTCTTCCTTTTAATAATTAAATTTCTTCTAAAATGGGTACTATTAAGGATGAAAGAGAAATACAGTGTGACAAATTACAATTGATCATGTCTGTTTATAAGCATTACGGTATTATAAATGCCGATGGGACATTTGTACACCACACTGAATTTTTTCATGTAGTTATTCATGTAGTAACAATACAGAAGATTTGCTGCATCAGTTTGATACATTCATATTTTCATCTTTCTTCATTTTATGCTTATAAAATAAGGTATAGTAATTTCTGCTTATTGTCATGTTGTGCTTTGAGCCTGTAGTAGTGATACATACCCTCAGTGCTTCAAATAAATGTATGCACCAGTGGAAACTGTAATTGGCATTTGAATTAAAATGATCCTGATTTTAATTGCCTTAGTGTCATACTGTTAGATTCAATCGGTTAACATAATCTAATAGTGGTGTCTAATCTAATTTGAATTTGAGAAACATGTTTGCATTGCTCAAAGAAAGCAGCTAACTGCTGGTGAAACCATTTGAACTACAAAACCATTATAAAAAAGGTCATTTTTATGGGGCTAGATATATACTGATGCACAATGAAAATGCAAGTTTTACATCAATAGCTCATTGGGCACATACATAATGTTATTGCAGCTCATTGCATATTCTTTTTCTAAACGAGACTGTTTAATATATTGTAGGACTGTCATTACTGGTTGAAGGCTACATTATGTTTAGTCTTAAAAGGGTTTAGTAGGATTTCAATAAAACCCTAGTGATAATCTGCATTAGCCACACCATCTCTTACAAATTTTTTTTTTTTTTTTTAATTAATCCTGTGGTCTTGCTACGCTGGTGTTGGCTATTTACTTTACAGATTTACTAAGATCTCATAGGCTTCACGTAATGATTTTACACTGGACTCATTCCACCTATTGACCAAGAGAGGAACAGTAATAATAATAATAAAAAAATACTAAGCAACTCTCTCCCTTCAGAAGATGTCAAAAATGATAGGGTAGCAAAGATGGTATTATTAGAAAACCAGCATCTTGATTTGTATTGTTTTATTTTTTGCACATATCTTTAAATAGCTGTTTTCCCATCCAACCAATGTTGAAACCACATAGCCTAGCCAGGTTTCAAGCACAATGCTACAGAAGAGATGTAGACAAGCATCAAATAATGAGGCTCCTCTTAATCTATTACCATTAATACTGTATATAAAAATCTCTTGTATTGGTTTTAAGGAATTGCATTTATGATTAGCTAAATATTTAGCTTTCTAATGAATATTCACATAAAAAAACAACATAACAGTATGGACCAGTCTGAGATGAGAAAGCATGACAGGAATGACAGCTTGGAAAGTGATTGACAATGGTGTAAAGCGTGCTCTGAAATATAATGCAGTCCTGCTATGAAGATTATATAGCTTACCATTATATCTGCCATTTGAAGAGATGCAGTGACAATATGTGTTTGGATGAGGGGGCAGTGAAAAGAAATCTGTCATTCTCCCTACAGTCTTCAGTACTCTCAGATGTATCATATCAGCAAAATGCAACCATTCCACATGTTGATATTGTTAGTGGGTCACCAATTTCTTGCACTGAAGCCTCACTTTTGCTATAGAAAGTAGCTCCAACAACTAACTACAGTATGATAATATTAATTTATACAACACTGCATTGTTTTTAGCAAATCGGAGCACATATTGTTATTAATTTATAATGCAGCAACCGCACAACTCCAACCCAAACTAGGTAAATATACCATCAACCGTGCAATTTTATTGCTAAACATGTCATTATAGCCATGCGGTTATAATGCTATGAAACTTGAATCGCAGTTTAATTAGACAGAATTAATTTGCCATGTTCGGTTAAATTCTCAGGTTCTATTAGCCACTACCTTCAATCTGACATCTGCCCTTTCTAAAATGGCATAGACAGGAGGAACTATAAACTTTAATATCCAAAGCGTTGCATGATAGTTTGGGAGTTTATGAAATAATATTTCATGAACTCCCAAAAAAGCTTCAACAACCTAAAATCTGTAATCTGTGCCTTGAAGTAAGTCAGACAGTTGTGATCAGTGATCGGTTGTGTTTATCAAAGAACTATGCCTTTGATGTTGGGACTATTGGCTGTGTAGTGCTGAACTCTGAATAGAAAATACATCTTAGTTAAGTGTAATATTGATTAAGGTAACATACACTGGTTGCATTTATTATAATGTAATATATTTGTATATTCAGTGAAAACATTATGTAGAGTGATATTCAGGTTAAATTAATATCACATCAGGCCAAACAAACCATTATTAACACTAGCACCCAGGCAACATACTTACTCAAGTTGAACTCTGCATTTGAAAACCTATTATGATAAGAAATTAAAATCCCAAACCAGAATAGAAACTTTTGCTGTGTGCTTAGTCTGAAGTCTTCTTTCAGTGGGTCTGGAATTTATTAAGAAATAAATATGATTTTATATACTTTTTTATTACATAGGCTTTCTGTGGATTTGCACGCCCTGGTGTTGACAGCAGAAACCTATCTGCTGTGGCTACTGGAAACTGGGGCTGCGGAGCCTTTGGAGGAGACACTCGGTTAAAAGGTACATTTGAATTATTTACCTGTTCTCCCACTAATACAGCTTTCTTACATCAAACAGCCTAATTCATTAGATCAAGTGTCTACAGCCAAAAGCCTTTTTACTACTGTAGATTATATGGCTGTAAAATCAGACGCAACTTTAGATGAAGAACAATGTATTGCAGATTGCAAAATAGATGGCCAGATGTATAGATACAATAGACCACTGGATAAATGGTCTGGTAGGTAGATAAGAAACATATGGATGAACTCTCATAGATGGATAGTGGGTCAGTGTTAGGCAGGAAGACAGTTATTCACTAGTCATGGAGTGAGGTCCTGACAGTGCTTTTGTTGGTGGGAAGAGGACAAAGCTGTGGAAGAAAATATACTATCTGCTGTGTTAGTTATGTACAGAAAACCTGAAGCCCAGAATTTAATCACGGACAGAATAAATCAGTAAATGCTTCCACTCATATGCATACTGCCGTTGCCCTCCTGAAGGTAAAGAAAAACACAAGCCTCAATAGAACAGTAAGGCGGCAGTCTCATTAGTCTTCCCTTGAATACACTCATTTACTTAAAGCCTATTTATCTCATCTACAGTTATTGATCGGATGGCAAAGTTTTATGTTTTCCATTAGAAGTGAAATTGATTGCTCTGCTTAGTACATCAATTTAATGTAAGTTTCTGTCACTTGCCAGCATCACGTTCGATTGGCAGGCTTTTGACAATCTTAGAAAAAGACTTGCACGCCCTGAAAAGAAACCATGTGTGTTTCAGATTTGGGATCTTTATTTTATTTTTATTTTATTTTTAACTTTTATTTTATTTTTTTTTCCAATTTTCTCCAAATTTGGAATGTCCAGTTATTATTCAACCTGGCTCACCGCTGCAACCCCCGAACGGAGGACTACGCAATTCTGAATTGCGTACAGGCCAGCGACAAGAGTCGCTGGTATGCGGTGAGCCAAGGACTCCCAAGCCGACCTAACCCCTACCTCGCCTGGGCAGTGCTTGGCCAATTGTGCGCAGCCCCCTGGGAACTCCCATCCACAATAATTTGTTTTACCCTTAAGTAGTGAAATATAAAGTGCTTACAATGTTGCAACACAAAAATCCTTTTGAAAGGAGTTCTGTTGTGTAACGGTAGAGAGACCTGCAGGCTGTTTGTGAAAAGCATCCCACAGAAAGACATAGTGGAAAGCAGGCTTTGATACTAGTTGTATGGATGTTTTAACATTATAATTATTATTATTTATTTATTAGCAGACGCCCTTATCCAGGGCGACTTACAGTTGTTGCAAGATATCACATTATTTTTACATACAATGACATTATTTTTTACACATTATTTTTACATACAATTACCCATGTATACAGTTGGGTTTTTACTGGAGCAATCTAGATAAAGTTCCTTGCTCAAGGGTACAGCAGCAGTGTCCCCCACCTGGGATTGAACCCACGACCCTCCGGTCAAGAGTCCAGAGCCCTAACCACTACTCCACACTACTGCCCATTCTGTGATAAAGTTGACTGTACAGACAGCAATACAAACAGTGGAAAAATGTTGTAAGCCAGTTAAATTAAATTGTTTTTTAAAAAAACATTAAATATCATTATTAAGGAAAACTGCCATTGGTGTTTGTTCAGTTTTCCATTTTAGTAAGGTTTTAAGGAACAGCATATGTTTTAAAGAACACATTCCTTCAGATACCTTATTGATTTGTGTTGCTTTACTGCGCATATGAATGAGAAACAGAACAAGTGAAAGCTTTAAAGTTCATGTGTGTATGATTTTTCAGTAAACTTGTTAACCTTATTAGACTGTCATCTTCATTAATCAGCAGACTATTCCAAGCCTCTTTAAATATTTAGTCTTTGGAGCCATACCTTCATTTTTACATTGACAAAGATTGAGATCCTCTGGGGCGAACATGCTGCTGTATTATTTACCTTTTAAATACAAATTAGACTGTTGTATTCTCTGCAGCTAAATATGAAATACGAGTATGCCAACAGCTAAGGCTTGTTTAGTGTATGTATAAATGATTTGGAAAAAAAATAAATAAATAAAAAAGTATAACAATGGAAACCAAAACAATAAAATGCCTTTGAGGAAACAATGAGAACAAAATAATAAAAACAAATGTGAGGCGAGAGAATTAGTTTGCATAGTGAATATAAACAGGCAATTTAACATAAAGTATTGACATTTCAAACAGTTGAGATTAATTTATTGTGAACATAATTCAATGTATTGTTTTGCCTAAAGATCTGAGAAGGGATGGGGGAGGGGGCTTGCAGGAGACAGCTTTTCACAATGCAAATACCCATTTTAAATTAAAACCTGTCACATTTAAATTGTGACCTTTTTAGATACATTGGTCAAAGAACAGACCTTTATGTAATAGCTTATCTTTGTTGTGCTTGGCATCTGAGGAAAAACTAAGGAAATTTAGAAAGGGCAGGTTGTATATGGGTACGAGGAATTCAGCTGACCCTCACAAGAAATCACTGTTAGGTTCCAAAAGAATCGTGCATAATCACTAAAGTGTGTTTCAGGAGGGGAAAAAAGGAACAATTTGCTGTAAAGGAACAGGACTGAATGTTTTACTGCTACTATTCTAGATAGTTGTTGTATTCACATTTGGAGGTTTGCATTATATTACAGTAAATGTGTACTCGAAATTGGTCAGAAGCTGATTTGTATCTGCCAGTTTACTTTTAAATTGTTTGGGGCATCGTAAAACAGTAGCTTTTTGACACACTGAGAAAGACAGCAGGTCATTGTTGGGTATTATCATGGATTTTATGTTGCTTGGAATGTTTCTTCAGGCAAGCAATTGAAATTGACCAAGGGGCTGCATCAGAGTTGCTAGGTAATGTTTTGGACAGCATTGTCATGTATTTAGATGGGTCACAAATAAGAAAAAGATGGATGATGGAGAATTTATTTTCCAGCTCTGCTGCAGATGATGGCCGCTGCTGAGGCTGGACGAGATGTGGCATATTTCACCTTCGGCGACAGGGAGCTCATGAGGGACGTCCATGAGATGCACACGTTCCTGACTCAGAGACACATAACTGTTGGTAAGAGAGAACTACTTTACTCTTCCAGAACCTTTCTTTTATTCCAGACTCTGAAAGCTTTATCATGCTTAGCTTATTATGAATGTGTCCCCATTAAGCCACCTGTGTTTAAACTGAACTTTGAAACAATAACTAAAAACTATATTAAATTAAAGTAGTAAACCATTATCTAAAACTAGTACTTCACATTTAGGAATAAGTTGTGCATAATAGTCTTTTAAAGTAGCCCATGGCTAATTTGAATACAAAGCAATCTGAAGCACACCAAGTACTTCTTACACCAGTACTTCCACAGTGCAGAATGATGCTGAGCATTACAGGTAACTTATACAAGCAAGATAACTGTCAAACACTGGCAATAACATTTTTTAAGTTGACAAGAAAAGTGACTTAAACAGTACCCTACTGATTCTCCTACTCTCTGGGAGTATTTAGGAAGTCTGAAATACTGTAAACCCCTTTAATTTATTTGCATACCATACATATATTGCCTATTTTAATTTTAAAGGGTTAAGCCGAAGTGTAGGCATCTATCTGTAATCCAGCTTGATTTCTTCTTTTTCTTAAACAGGCGATATATACATACTGCTAGAGCAATACTACAGTAATGTGTGCAGAAACTGTGTCACTGCTCGGCCTGGTCAGAATCTGTACAGCTTCATTTACGACAAAGAATTCTACTCCACAGACAGTGAAGAGGACACTGCCAAACCAACTGGCTCCAAGGATAATTAAAGTCATGACTTTCTATTGTTATCAACCCAGTTTATAGATAAATATAATTTTGGTATAAATTATTTTTATTTTCCATTTATGTTTTGATTCTTTATGGTTTTGCAGATTTAGGGAACAATTTCTCCCATGAGTTAAAGATGCAAAATCCCTTTCTTTAAAAAAAATTAAAAAAAAAATTATATATATATAGAAATACACACACACGTGTCTAAGATGTTTAAAAAGAAAAGAAAAATTATAAAAAGAAAGTTGCATCTAAGTGGCTAAATCTTGTGTTTCTGTCCAGTATAAATTGTATGTTAAGGATTACAATATCAGAATGCTTTGAAGGAATTGTCATCTTCTGAAATAAACAAAGCTGACATTTTAATGAGGAATGGTAAATCCTATATGTATCATGTTTACTGTCACCCAGCATTATTGAACTTGTATTAAAAGAAATCTAGACAGTTCACTGCATACTGAAGTGTTTCCAAGATGCCATTTCGAAGCTGCTGATTAAAGGGCAAGATCAGACTGAGAGCTTTTGTAGCCCAAGCAAAAAAGATAGAGGCTTGGTTTTATAATGACTGCTGTAACAGTTGTGCCTATACTTTTACATACTGTAGTCTGCCTCAATAAAAAAAAAGTGGTAATTTTAAACGTATTCCAGGTTTCTCAGCATTGGATATAAACCTGTTAGATGCAGTTCTGTCTTGGCTAAATAGAGGATATACAGTAATAACAATTGTTCTGCTTGCTTTGGCTTTAAAGTATGGAAATTTGAAATTCAGTCTGCCTTTGGTATATACAGTTGTAATTCTGTATTATGCAATCGGTGTATTATGACTTGTTTTAGATATATTGCATGTTGAAAAACACAGATTTTACTGTGTAAATTAAGATTTAATTTACATTTTGGGGAAAAAGGGTTCTTGGTTTTAAGAGTTGCCTTATGTGTAATTTCAATCTTTTAGCAAAGTTTAATACATGATGAAATCCTTACTAGTCCTTATTTTATTATAGCGACTGCATTCGTATTTGTTTTTGTTTTTACTCTGTGCCATAATTTTAATAAAAATAGTCCCAGTATAATTTCAGAGCTAATGATTTTGTATTATGTTGTAAACATAGTTATTAGCTTCTGTTGGTCATCACTGGGCCAGCTGTTTAGAAAATAATGCAACCGAATGAGATGTCTTGTAAATCTAACAGAACAAGAGAGACTGACCTAATAGGCTAGTTGTTTCCTGGAATACAGAAAAACCTTGCAGTCGCTCCCAGTCTCTTCCAGTGCAGCAAATACTGAACATCATACTTTCAGTTTCTGTTAGCATTATTAAAGTCTAAAATTCGGTCAAAAATACTGGAAAGTGTTTAAACTTTCATATACAATCACTGCTGCAATGATAATAAAGTTAGGGGAGCATTTTATATTTAATAAACTCCCAGAGATGCTCCTTGTGCAAAATGCCACAGTTTCACTTTGACTTGTGACCTAATATGGCTGCCATGTTTGTTGTCGTGTGTGTTTCTGGAAGATATAAAGACCCATGGCTTTCAGATATTGGCTTGTAAAATCATTCTACTCCAACCTATGCAAAAGGAGGATTTTGCCAGAGTTAAAGATTGTAGCCTCAGCTAGCTTCAACTGACAAAGGACATACTGTCGTTTCTGTTTAGGAAAATGGTTAAGAATGCTTAAAGAGTTGAGATACATCTGTCATGACACCAGTGCAATCCATACAATTCTTATTTGTATTCTTATCTATAAAAGGTCAACCCTTTTCATCAGAGGTCAGCACAGCTCTTTACTCTGCAGCATGCCCCATCCACCCAACCACATTCAAGTTTTGATTCAGTATAATTGGTTTGGAGCACCTTTCCAAAATTGGAAATTTAAAATAGGTTCCTTCAGCATCTTGTCACTGACCACAGAACTTGGAGACTTGCTTGAATTAATAGATATGAAAAAAAAAAATTCTATTCCATGCCAGAAAGACTTTCATACAGAAGGGGCCTGTTATTTGCCAGGAATCAGTCTTTTAAACATGTTATGTTGTCAAACAAGTCATACAAACATAGTTAGAGTATGATCAATGATTGCCATGATGGTAATGACAAGCAAAATATCCAGACTGAAACATTGTTTTGCTAAGATGTAATGTCATGAATAAATTATTCATGGCTAATTTAAAGCACAGGGAATTATAAATGACATTGCTGAAGTACCTAGAATCCAATTGTGTTGACACATTTAATTGCTTTTTGGTTTCAATGTTTGTTGTCATCATTACAATGCATACACTTGTACTTAAAATCCTCAAGAAGACTGTCCTAATGAGTACCTTATTTTATCAAACATGGTGCATAGATGTAGGTAGTTCTTTAGACCATGGGATAAAATAATTTGTATTGAACTATACATTTAGCATTATGCATTTAGAATACTGTGATAGTGGGAACATTGTTAAGCATCAGCGTCATCAATGATGTTTCCATTGTATTAGAAGTGTCCGATCTTAAGCCATGTGGGACACAAAGCAGTTTAAATCTTTTTGGAGAAACTTTTTTTTTTTTTTTTTTTTTAAATATGATTAGAATTTCATTACAAGGCATGAACAGAATCTCTAATTTCTGTTACAATCAAGTTTTTAACACTGCACCGCTCCGAAAATAAATACGGGTTCATCACACGGTGATCTAAGAATTGTACTGCATATGAGCAAAAGCTGTTGGATATGATATTGATTAAAGCTCTTTAAACCCAGCTACATCACCCACTGAAATGTTCAGACCTGACAAGGTCTAAGCCGCCTCTTTAAAGCCAGCTGACATCAAAGGGGATTTTGGTGGGAGGCTCTGCGTTCAGTTCCCAGTGCATCGCACTGAGAGCTCAGTACCTTGTTCTTTGCACAGCAGCCCCCATGCATGTCTTTGACCTTTTTAGGACCATCTGCTGCAAAACTTACCTATTCATCACTCAGGTTTGAATGCCAGTCCCTTAATTCATATTTGATTAAAGGACCTGTTTGTCTTTTCTGCCAAGATTAACAAATCATGATGCACTGAATGCTTTAAGGGCACATGGAACCATATATTACAATGTATTACTGGTTTCTTTTTGTTATATTGGTTTGTAAACTGCTGCAACACAGGTGCCGTGCCCTTGACTGTATTCACAGGTGAAGAGCTCTTAGAAGGCTATTAATGGGTGGCTTATATCACTTTGTGATGGTGGTCCACTATGAAAGGTGCTATATAAAATAAAGATTGAAAGATTGATATCCTCCCAGTTATCATGGCCCAGATGTGACCCACCCAGAGACATATCGACTTAGTACTGGTTCAAGCAATTGAACAGTTCAAAGAACATGGGACCTCTAATAAACAACACACTGAAACACACTAAACATCAACAAAAATGCCTTTAATATGTATTTATCTCTATTGATAGCAGATTCACATCTGATGGTAAACTCTAACAAACAAATTGTCAATACATACCTTTAAATGTTTTCATTGTTTCTATTCAACTAGACCATTATGTAAAATTGTATTAAATACTACCAATACTGTATATTTTATCATTGCAGGAGTTTAATATTATGAATGAACCATCCCTGATTAGATTTAGGTTATAAACATCAATCCCCAATACAATTATTAACCAATCGTGTAATGGTATCAACAGATTTAAATTAAGCTGTACTTAAAATAAGTTAAATCATTTCTGCTTCATAAACTATTATTTCAAGACATTTAAGTATTAAGTAGCATTTCCAGTTGTAATGTATGCATTCATTTTTTCCATTCATCTTTAATGATAAATATTTAAAAGCTGGTCTAAGCATTATTTTGCACAGTGAATCAGGTGAATAAAAAACAAATTAATGAAGAAATGTATTGAATTCCACAAAGGAAAAAACATTGAACTTGCTATTCATAGTGTAGAGAAGAGATTGCACGGTATTGGCGTGGAAACAAGCAAGGACATCAGATGGGTTGTCGGAATAATGTTTCCGTGGTACCAGGGGAGAAGTGACTGGTCTCTAAGGCAGATTGATTTCACTAACCACCCAATTATACAGAATGTTAACCCCAACAGTTTCTATAACAGCGTTAGATCTCAGATGTCATACACTCGCACACATGTATCACAAGGATTGCCATTAACAGGTGGCGTCTATCTGTGATATAAAGAAAAATATATATCACAGGGTGGTCAAGTAAAATAAAGTATTGATTAAAAATAACAGTATAACCACTAATTTAGAGCATGTGCTAGGATGCATCTGGCCCTTATCATATTTCCTGTTGACCACTTCACATTGATTTTTGCCACTGACCTCTTAATTGAAACTGGGCTTTTTTTTGTGCATTCAATTTTTCTTATAAATGATTGTTGTGCAATGGGCTCCAAAGATTCAATATTCTTATAACAGGCTTTTTGGTAACATACTGCAAACCCCAGGTTAATTGTGCCCCCTGGGGATCCTCAGCCATGGAGAAATTGTAGGAGCCATTTGGGAAAGTAGGTCATTTTTATTTACCTAATCTCTTCCAATTTTAGACTGGTCTTTAATCAACTCCTGATTCAGAAAGTAGAAAAAACAGGAACCAGATTACTAAGTAATCTAGTGCTCAACTGTTGTTTTTCATTTTGTAACCTCTAAAAAAAGTCATTGTGAATGGAACTGTGATGATTTGTCATTTGAACAATAGTATCACTATTCCCCCCTATATATAATGTTATTAAAACTGTAGTCCAAACCATAAGCAACCAGTTCATTGTGCTGGAATGTGCTTGGATTTACAAAAAAGGTCAGTTAAAAATGTTGAAATGGCAGCACAGTCTAGCATGTTAACTCAGTACTGTATACCACCAGAGACAATATAAGATAACCTTGAAAGGCCTACAAGACTGACATTGTAGGACCGCAATCGATAGTTAAATTAAAATGAAATTAAATTAAAAGTCAGACACAGTGCATGTCATTGCAGTACAATTCAAAACAAACTGACAGTCCCAAGAACAGGATGTGCCTGCCATAGGGTGATGGGCTATATCACAAATAAACCTGGCGACAGCTAACATCCTTGGAGGTTTTCCATCACTAAGTGGATTATATCTCATAATCTTCAGATCCCTGGAGAATTGAGCCTCCACTGCTTTTTTTAAAGGTACGCTAAATGGCCTAATTATGGAACTGTTTTCCAAGGGTAATTATGGAAACAATCAACCAGCCAATACAGTTGCAAGCTTTAAATGTCCTGCCTTATGTTTCTGAATATTATTGAGGTTTTCGATTTAAGATAGCTTGCCTTCCAGTATATATTTCACAGAAAGAACTATACATATTTTGGGATTTTGAAAGCAGCCTCTAAAATCTGCAGGGCCTAGTTGGAAAGGAATGAAAGAGCAGTTGGGTTGACATTTACAGTACAAGGTGGCCAAACCTGTCTTCAGTTGATCTCTTCTGGGACAAAGTGGACAGGAATATGAAACCGAAGTTTCAGAACTGTATGGACCATCTCTGGCTGCCTCCCTAGAAGCAAGTCTGAGAAAGATGTGGATAAAATGAAAGTTGCCAGATAGTAATAAAGGAAGGCCAAACAAATACATGTACTGCTATATAAACATGTTATTATGTTCTATTAAATTCACTGTTTTAAAATCAATAATGCAGTAAAATAATGTGTGTGGTGATATGTGGTTGTGCCAACTAAACATGTTTGTTTTCCATTTACATGGTAGTGTATGACCATACTCACAAAGCTAGTGCCAGTACAGTCACTACAATTGTAATACGATGATTCTGTTTGAATTGTGGTGCCAGTATGGTAACATTTTCATATTTTGACATACTGTACCAATGGTATTTTCACACAGGACATGGCATATTGTCTGTGCATTTTACAGTTCAAGTATATACACCCCAGTATGCTAAACCCATTCAGATGGATCAGCAGTGTAGAAAAATAAATGTCACTGAAATAAATTAGAGTTGCTGAACCCCCTACTGCAATCTGGTTATGGGAAAAAAAAAACCACAAATTGCATTGCCAAACACAGAGCTAACTTTATCTTCTAAATTCCTGTATCATAAAGTAATTCTGCTGGGAAAGGTGTAATTTCACAAAGCTGTGTTTTAGGCATTGCCTGAGGGGCTTTTTAAGATGCATAGTATTAATAAGATGCTAGAAACGAGAGGTTCTTACTCCATCTCTGTCATGAGCAAGAGTCAGTAGAAAAAATGGCATTTTCATTCATAATTGCCTGACCTCGCCTGTTCTGGGTCACCAGGAAAAAAGCATTCATTTTTTGTGCTTCAAACAAGGAACTTCGGGCACAGCAGGCTGCTGTTTAAAGGTACTGTATAGGAGTGAAGACTGTGTCTCCAAGATATCGATCAAGTGGTGCTGTAAAGGCTGTAGTGTATCACCGAGTTAAATGACAGGCACAACTGCATACATCTTGAGTGTGTGGAAATGCATACTTTTTCCCACATCAACAACTTCTAATGTTTGTGAAAAACATGTATAGTATTGGTAATTACAGATCACTATTCTAAACAACACTATATCTCTCAAGTCTGTGAGGCAGCAAAACACACCTGCCAAACGATTGCCTACATCAGCCCTCTATCGATGTCCACTCTGCTGTACTGCAATAGGGAGATGCAGCTTTTATATTACGCATGTCATGATACTGAGTAAGGAAAGTGACCTACAATAGGCCACTTGTCACAGCTGTCTCCATAGATACACATGTAACATATCTATCGCCAGGCCATATTTATTTCTGTGTATTTGGAGCCACAGTCATATCTTTCTGGGTGCAATAGTTTTTTTTATTATTATTATTATTCATTAAGAAAAGCAGTTACAGTTTGTATCTAGAGCTAATTAGATCACTTTCGAATCAGTTGTGTGGTTTAATGCATGAAGAAATAAATGTATGCTGACCCACAGGATCTAAGAATGGTTTTTCTTTTTGTTTGTACAATTCTGTTTATTCATTTTGAGGTATTCACACGTATGCAGAATCAAATACAAAACATGTGCATTTACATGGATCTATGCAGCACAAAAAATACCAAGATATACTGTAGAAATCATAACTAAATTAAAGGGAAAAAGGTAGAGAGAAAAGAGAGAGTAGCAGGGAGATGGGCATGTCGCGCTTAGCACCCAGATGATCGTGCAAAGAGGTCAAGGAAGAATTAATTTTAATTGGATTTAAAAGGCCCAGGTATGGGGTCAATATTAGAGAAGGTTTCAGCTTTGAAGCTCAACATCTTGATTTACTAGGTCTCATCTGGTAATTACAATCCTGCTCTAAAGTCATGTCTTCAAGACATCATTAGAAGCTGCACCACTAGACCCTCACTTGTCTTTCTGAAGAATGGTATCCGTTTTGAAATGGCAGCTCATGGCTCTACTTATTAACCTTTCCTATTTACATCCCAATTAATCGTCACACTGTATCAGTACATAATGACAACTTTTGACAACCTAGGAATTCCCACAGCCCACCATTATTACCTGTCAATATATTACAATATTAGCACACATACCACTAATACTCTTTTAAGCTTTTGAGGACCAGGGATGTGTTGTGTATTTGTGAGAGTACATGTATGCAGATGAGGGAGCGAGTGGGGGGAGTGGGGGGGGGGGGGGGGTATTTCCTGCACCTGTTTTAGCGTGACGTTACAGTTCTGCCACACACCTGTTAGCATTCTATTGCTGCAGGGGAATGCCTCAGGAGCACCTGACTATTGAGCAAGGTAGCTGCTTATATGTTGAGCAGCCTGAAACAGAACTAACACTTTGTGGTATGTTATTGGACCTATAACATTCTACAGTATTTCACTATGAGCATTTTTACATGTTGCTTTACTGGCAAACCAAGGTGAATGTTACTATATCATTTTTAATTGATACAAGCGGTCCACTCAGTGATTTGTTTAAAGTTGTTTGTTCTTTTTTAATGTCTGTTTTGATTAATTCATTAAACTGTTCAGAATGTTCTTAGCCTCTTTAACAGCTGAAATGAAAGCAGTGCAGTAAACATAAAACAGATACAAGATGAATAATGTACAGCACAGTACATTCAAGATATAATGTTGCTGAGAGTTAAAAGCAATGTGACATCAATAAAGTAACAGAATTCAAGTGTTATGTGGGCCCACCATCACAAGGTGGGATTTTTATAATATATATTACAATCTTCAGCTCCCTTGTTGTGTATCCTAGTTGAGTCCCACAACTGGGAGCAATGTATTGTGCTGGTTCTGCGGTGTGATCAATATGCTTTTGCTGGACTTGACATGATTGATGTACATGCCTCCTGTGTCGGTTAACGAGGTTTCATGCTGGAGGGGGATGAGAGATGAAATTGGGTAAAAAATATGTTTTTTTTAAAAAAGAAGGCAATTATCCAATAACATAAACTACTTGTGGAGTAAAGTCATCAATCTAAATGACTAAAAGTATCTATGCAATGTATTCTAGACTCATGTGTATGGGTGAAGGTACATGTATTATTAAACAAGATTTGAAACTCTTTGTTTTGCAAATGGCATCCCTGACATGTAATATCTGCAAATCTTTTAGCTTGTTGATTGTGACATTTTCAAGTAATTTAAACAACATTGATTAGATTGAAGCAGGTTTAATTAAGTTGTTGAAATTTACATTAAGAAATTTGTTGGAAATTGTCCCCTACAACCAGTGGCTTAAAAGGTTGATAGCTCATATCTCATGAGCTAAAGGAATACGCATGCATCACTCTAGAACAATTGACATAGTTTCAGTCACTGTACTATTGCTAGTGTAATGCCTGGTGTTGTTGTAGATGTATGTTATGTTACTCATTCTTTAGTTGTTTAGTTAGACTCACTGTCAGTGGAAATGATTACTAGAGGGTGCTCAACAAGAATGCACTGAAGCATGCAACTGAGAATGGTAACATTGGGCAGTGAAAGCTTTAGATGACTAGTGCACTGATGCTAGCTTACCACTTCCTCTAGTGTATTAGATGGAAACAGCTTTTGTCTTCAGCCTGCAGTATAAACATTTGTGATAAATAAAAGAAAGGGTCTTATACAAGGATTACAATTTTTATGGAGCTATACAAATAAGACCATGTTGAAAAAAAATCAATATTAATATTCTCTCCATAGGTATTTCCTATGAGATCTTATTAATATAACAATAAAATGCTGGCTGCTTTCCTAAAGGGTTTCTACTGGGGAACAATGTCCCATGCTGTAAAGCTGGGCGCCAACACTATATATATTTTGAAATTCAAAAGAGATGAATAGAAAACCTACAACCCTACTGCACAAATTCATTTAAAAAAAAAAAAAAAAACACTTTCAACAATGTTAATGTGTGTCCAATTTTGCACCCAGTCTTTTTCTTTTCAACATTCATGCCAGAACCCAGTCCAGACTATTGACGCAATCCCTAAAATGTCACCCGTCCCAGTGAGGGTTTCATCAGTGGTAACAAGAGTCCAAAAGAGTTTAGAATTATTATCCCACATCTAAATCACCAAAAAGTCACCGACAGCTCCACTATCTTCTCATAGCCACAGCGATACAAGTCCTTCTATGATTACTACTTCTGAAAGCAAATCTGTTATGATGAGGTAATCAGTGCAGGGCTAAATTAAAAGCATGTTATAGAATATTTTAATGGAAATATAGGAAGATTGTGCCTGTGTGTACTTATGAAAAGGCGTCTGAAGGTATTACAGTATTAACAATGCATAGTACGAAACATCTACAGCACATGGGAGGTAAGAGTTTTCTAAGAATTCGAATCTTAATTGACCTCACTAGTATTGAAAACACAACTTTATGTGAAATAAAAACAAACCAGTAAGATGCTGAATAGAATGTGTTATCTACAAAACATACAACCCCATAATAATATTATACATGCATGGCTGTATTAACAAAATACAATTGGAGCTAACTCATTCATTCAACACTGCATACCAGCATACAGTGCTGAAAGTGTTAAGTCAGTTGCCAAGGTTGTGAATGTTGTTTAACTTGGCCATTTTTCTATCACAGGGCCAAGATGATGCATATAACCGCTTTGTGTTCATTAAATAAAAAAAATAAATAAATAAAAATAAAAAAAACGTCTACACAAATGAGTAACATTTACATTTCTGTCGATCGTTTCTCAGGTTCAAAACTTTAAATTTAAGACCGTCTCTCGCTGACATTTACACCTGATCGCCGTCTTTCTTCTTTAGCTCATCTTTGTGTCGTCACTACGTTGGTGCAGAATCTGGTTCGTTTGGCGTATTTGGTGTTTGTTGTTTCCTAAATTAGCATTTGTTTCTCGTGGGAGGTAGACCCAAACCGTTTTGTAATACAGATGGTCTTTATTTTCTTTTACAGCGTGCTTGTTTTTTTTACTTCATTTTGACGTTACTAGCTGTAGACAGTGTGTACATGGGAACTGCAGGAGATTATTGAGTTTAGACGATGACGAGGGTTGAGAAAAGACGCAGAGACAAGAGCAAGCTTGTTCCTGGTTTAGAATATATATGCGGCTGATGCGAACCTGTCAAACTGCGCAAGGATAATAATGTTTGCATTGTATTAAAATGAAAAGCGGTAGACATCAAGTTTTTAAAATGTCTGTACGCGTTGATTTGTTAACCTGCAAAATGCTTACAATGTTTACTGTCCCGCTGAGCCTACAGTAAGTAAGAGACCGCAGAATTCCGATTGATAATTTCTAACTGAGGGATATGGGGTAAACATCACGTACGGTAAACATTTTTCTAAAATCATTGGTTCCATTAATATTAAAAAAATAATAATAATAATAAAATACGCTGTTCGTGTTGGCACTATCAGTGTTCATTTTTAGGGTAGTATAACTAGCACGGCTGTGTGTTCCCCAACTAGAGTAAAAAAAAAAAAGTTGAAAATGTGAAGGCTACCGGTACCAAGTAATGTTGTGCATTATGCCAAGCCTCAAAATAATGAAAATTGAATGACAGCGTTGTTGTTTAACTATCACTTGAGCGTCAATTCTGTTAAAGAGCTTCCTCTCACAATCGCTGACCTGTCCAAAGAGACTCTGTCAGACAGACAGCTTGCATTTATGTTATACTGGTAAAGATCAGTGGTAGAAATGTGTTGAATAACAAGAAGCTATTTTTGACATTCATATCTGCCTCATTTGCATACCTGTTTTGAGAAATAAGCCTCCTGAAAGCACCTGCTGCACAGTGGACAGTGCTATTGTATCTGATTTATTTGTTGGAATACGATTTAAAAATTGTTCAATGCTGAATTTGTATAATTAACAGCATCTTTACTTCATTAAAATGTATTTGTTATTGCAAGCATGACAACCAGTAAAATTGATTATGAATATCCTTGTTATGGCTGTTTAAACTGCCATTAATGACAGTACCACCATTTTATTCACTTTTTCTGTGGATATACATGGCTAGGGTTTCTAAAATGATGGAGCATTCCCACGATCATCTGTATTAATTAACTAGTAATTTTACCCCTATCCCTTTCTTGCATCATAGTGTGTGTTTGCTTATTCATTCATAAAATGTGATCTTTTATTTTACAAAGATGTTTATTTGAAATAAAGACTTTTAAAATGGCTTCTAGAAATGTAATACATTTGTGACAAGGGTTATACAGTAACTATTTCAAGGATATTCTTTGGCTTTGTAACTGTCTGCAAACAAAAACATGGCAGGGAGAAGAACAATTGTTTTGTGCATTACAGAACAGGTTGAGTCTGGCATTCAGAAGAGGGTGAGGTGTTTCTCCCTTGTGTCAGAATAATTTGCCCTACATCGCGAGTCCTGTATATGTACGTGATACTCCTGTTTGTTGTTGCCAAGTCTTGTCCTTCAAACTTGGACAGTGCTGCCTTTCTGTTTACAGACAAACACTATTGCCATTTTTAGTCTTATCTTGGTCTTTCTTTAGCTGTTCAGAGGTTGATATAGAGACTTTAAGGACTGTGTTTGTATCATTATAATAATAATAATATCTTTATTTTTATATAGCGCCTTTCATAGTGGACCAACATCACAAAGCGCTTTACAGAGATAGGCTGTGAACTGTGCATTATATGCAGAGTCACATACAATAGGACATTGATTTAACATCTCATTCGCAGGATGGAGCACAAGGAGGTTAAGTGACTTGCTCAGGGTCACACAGTGAGTCAGTCAGTGGCAGAGGTGGGATTTGAACCTGTGACCTTCTGCTTACAAGCCTTGGACTACAAAATGTACACACTTGTGTGCAGTAGGGTGTGCTTTTATTTTGTATTGTTTGTAAAATCATTACACTGATTTCACAGTAGTGTATAGGACTGTACCTAAACATACTGACCTTTGCTTATTTTCCTTTTTCATTTCAGGTCAGATTAAGGTAGCAGCTCAATGAACAAAAATGAGCCACTTAAGAGTCATTGCTGGAATATTTAAACCACACACCATACAGTTTCTAACGAAGCATGCTGTGGCTGGAAGGAATTATTTTGAGAGCAGGAGGTTCCGCTCATCTGGGACTGCAGAACCCTTTTTGACTGGCAGCAGTTCCAACTAGAGATGTATTGGAAGAGATGTATTATGCATGGCTGGAAAATCCTAAAAGTGTTCACAAGGGTAAGATTGGCATTTGCTTCAAAGTTCTAAGATCTTGCATGCCATAAATAATACAGTTTATATCTCATAGCCCATAGCATATTAAATATGTGCACATTTATTATAATTGTTTAGTGCTGCTTGTACAGAGCAATTAACTGAAGTGTATTTAAATATATAGTTGCTGAATTTGTGCAGATTTAAGAATAGTTAGAAAGCCTTGAAGAAGTTGTATAAACTTTTAAATGATTTAATACTGTCATTGTCACAGTCTATTCTTTTGATACAGTAAATTGACATTTAAAGAAAGATTCATCGTAATAAAAATTAAGGCTGGGATCACATCGTTCCAAGGGATGTTCCTTGACCAAGTGACAACTTTTGGCTGTCAATGGACATGCTTATTATTACTCACAAGGGGATAGTGGCTTGCATTTAAACATGCACCTTAAGAACCTTAAATCAAATTGTGATGAAACATTATTTTGCACTACCTTAGTTATTCTGAGTATCAAAATCTGGGGATGTATGGCGGGCCTGTACTGCCAGCTTTGGTCCAGGGGCAAATTTCATCTGGGCAAATCACTCGATGATTCTGACCTGGAGTATCATGCATTATTGGCCTAGTAATAAACTTGTACCTTAATGTGGAAATTACATTAGCAACAAATTACGATTCTAATTTCCATTTTGTATATATAGCTTACATTTGTATTTTGGAGAGGAACTGAAGGAAATATAGTCAACTATTGCCTGTTTATGCATGTCACGTTTAAAACACCGTTCTTCTTAATGAATAGCAATCACTACCCCAGGGATTTATAAATGCTTTGCAATTGCAATCTGACTCCCACGGTGCACCTAGAGAAACACCCATGGATAGCAAGTGGAAGGGGCTAATTAGAAAAGTGGTCAAGACCCCTTAATTTCAGTGGAAACCATGCCTAATGCAAAATAATTTGAGAAACTGGGAAGGGGGGCGAGGGGGGGACTGTTCATTCCTGCAAATATACCAAAACGTAGTTCCATTAAAGTGAAATCACTTTCCTATAGACCCTTGTCCTTTGAAGTTGACATATAAATTCATGTCCATGGTCCCTAAAATTGGACGGTTCTTTGGGGAGGCAGTGCACAAACAAACCACATAAGTAGTAGTGTAGGATATTGTAAATGTACACACAAATTCTATAAACCAGGCACAATTACAGTGAATATGTAAGCTAAAGTGTCCCTGTGCTGAGTCTGTACGTCTGCACTGATAAAAACAGGATGATTGCACTGAAAACTGTTCTGAAGAGCTATGAAACTCTGCTGTCAAAGTCTCACTTTGATCACCAGCTCCTCTTGTCAGTCTAAAGGGACTTTTAAAACTAGCTGTAAACAATTCTGTGCGTTCTTCTTCTTTACCAGCTCCAGTTGCTTCTTATTTCCAGGTCAGTGGGCACCATGCAGCGGAACTAGACCCTCTTGGCATTAGCAAAGTCTTTTTTGATGATTTGTTGAGCCAAGTTACTGTTGGTCACACACATGTCGGTGAGCATTCTTCCTATTTGAAGCCTCCTATGTGTCCCATTTTCTTTCTTTGTTCTTCTCTCCCCCCCCATTCAGATCCGTGGATACCACGTGGCTCAGTTGGACCGGCTTGGAATCTTGGATGCAGACCCGGATTCCTTTGTTCCGTCTGATTTAATCACAACTATTGATAGACTGGGTGAGTTTTTTGTGGATTATGCTAGTTAACTGGTACTGTCAAACTAACTATGCACTGCATGGGCTAAAATGTTAAATTTGATACTAAAAAATTATTTCTGTTTCCTACATCCTTCATCGGTCAACGCCATCAGAAATGTCAGTTTGTTGACATTTACTTTTGAGCTGCAGACAAGCTTGCTCCCTATTTGAGGCATTCCTTTCCCTCTTGGAGTATACATGGCATGCTCCTCAATGGGGATTGAGATTGTGCTCTTTCCCTAATGGTGTTTTTTTTTTTGCTACCCAGTTAACATTTTA
The DNA here is from genome assembly GCF_902713425.1 of Acipenser ruthenus. Lineage (NCBI taxonomy): Eukaryota > Metazoa > Chordata > Actinopteri > Acipenseriformes > Acipenseridae > Acipenser > Acipenser ruthenus. The sequence continues at coordinate 28,000,775 of NC_081201.1, forward strand.
CTTGAACACTCATATGTTTCTTAACAAACTTTTTAGATTTGAAACAATATATTTACCCTATGTAAAAACCACCCTGCTTTGTACATGCATGTGATTGCTGTTGCTACCATGTTGAAAATCTGGTATCATTTTAGTAAGTGACATTTTAAAGTTTGGCAGTTAGGCATTCTTTTTATTGATTTTCTTTTTTACTTATCCTTTTAAAGCAAAGGGTGGTGAAATTAATGATTTTAACTTACAAATTAATGTAAATTACATGAAGATGTGCCTGATGTAGATATTGGAGAGGAATGAGAATCTAAAATGAAAAAGCAGAGGTCCATGGCCTCTTGTTCCATTGTGGATACTATGATCTGTTTCTCAGTAATAGCGCCTTTGTAATTATATCGATGAAGAAAAGAAACATCAAATTACCATCTGCTCATCTTGTCACTTCAAATAATAATGTTAATGGGGCCTTGGTCTTTTATTAGTAAAACAGGCATTACCTGGGACTAGTGATTCCAGAGTGTTCTGCCAGTCTTTGTCACCATGTATTAATATTAGAAATGACCCTCCAAGTCATTAGTTTTGTTTGTTACACAGAGAACAGCAGAAGCTTTTCTTTATATTAAAATATGTCCCCTGAACCAAATGGGATCAAGCAGGGTTGCATTATAATGCCTGCCTCAGTTCCAATGCTAAAATTCAGAAACGTTATTCTGGTGGCACGTACCTTTATAAATACCATCTGTAGTGAACAAAAGCATTTAGCTGTTTGGGTGTTTGGTGTTTTAAATTTGTTATGCCTCATAATAAGCAGTGCAAAGTAAGGAAAGTGTTCATAATCTTTTTGGAGAAAAGGTACAATCTATTATTTAGCAGCATGTGTATAGAATCATTTTCTAAGTGACATGTCAATGAGCCTTCAACAAGGTTATTTTATAGGTTGGTTGTCAGTTTTATTTGAAAGACAGCCCATCTAAAGACAAAGTGCCTATTAATTTGTTTCTGCCTATGGTTTCAGGTATTATTGCCCAGTCTGTATTTTTCTTCTTTGTATTTAAACCCAAATGACAACAGTTTTCCACTATAAGTCTCAAGTCAGGTCAATAATTTTTATATTAATTTAGTAAAGGTTGCTTCTGACTGTGCTTTACTCAAGCTTAATGGTAAGTTTTAGCAACAATAAAGTCAGTTGTTTGGAAAGCTATTTTCAAGTGTATTCTGAAGTACTGTACAGTAGCTGTAACCACCTGAATTCACAAGCCCACGATGCAGTTTATCAAACAGTTTTAGTAATAGATTTAAACAGAAACTTGGTAAATACAATCTGTATGATACTTTACAAACACATTTAGATCTGTGTATGATTAGCATTATGCAAAGTTCTAGGGAAGACGTAGAAAAAAGTGGGGTTATACTGCAAACAAAACATTAATTTCCCTTCTGCCGTCTTTGGATCATGGTAACTTACGTATTCCCATGTGACTTTTATACCAGCTTTATGAAAGGACGAACTAATTAACATTTTCACGAGAAAGATTGTGTTTCCATGTGTAAGTGGGCGTTGATTTCATGAGCATTTCCTGGAATCTCACAAGAAATTGAGACTTTTACAGTAAAATACTGAGACCGTTTTTTTGGGACATTTTCACGAGCTTTCCCTGTCAAGTTTCACATGCATTGTCCATTCACGTGAAACAAACCAACATGTAAACTGGCCTAATGTTTCTAGCTAATGGTTTTATAATAACAGACATAAATACTTATTGTACAAGAGTTTTTTACAAGAACATTTCAGGTAAGCTGTCCTTGATAATTGATTTCTTACAAGTAAAATACTTTAAATCATAAGAAATGTTATTGTTTTTCATTACAACTGTGACACTGAAACAGCATATGTCTTAGTTTTGTAAAGAGAGGAAGAAAGCTGTGTACTTTTGTACTGAACTACACTGCTTCTTACATTGGCACTGTGCCGTAAACGACGCAACACTTTTGGAGTGAACAGTTCTTTAGTGTTGTGCTTTGTGTATTGATCTTGGCAATGCCAGCAGCAAGGATACTGAGTCCTTTGTGAGACGGGTTGTGCTAAGGTCACATTTCAGTCTTCGATTATATTCTTGTTTCCAGATCTTACTGTTCACAAACAAAATCAGAATTTAAATGCAAGACTAAAGAGTTGTTCATGGGGGCTCGTGCCATAGAAATAATGTTCTGGAAGTTAATCATAATCTGTTTTTCCCTTTTGAAACTCATGCTTGCTTGCCCAAAGGTTACTATAAATATATTTACAATAAATTAATAATGAGGTAGTGGGTTGTGGATTTCATTTTGTTGACATTTAGAGCAGAGTTGCCTTTGATAAGGGAGATCAGATATAATACATCAGCAGTAATGATTTATCTACTATCTACAAATGTGTTTTGAGGATTTTTCTTGCTAACTTGTGTTGGATGAAATAAGTGTGAAAACTAGTAAAATTAATGACTTGGGTAATGCAAGAGGAAATTGTTGACATATGACATTATCAGCAAGTGTGCTGTAGAATGCTAAATGACTTATTTTGTCAGATTTTTGGCCCTAATACTACCTATGACTATGTTTTGAAAGTTACTTTCTTTTTTTCCTGGTCTCACTTATTACAGTCATGTTTTGCTTGTTGGCGTTATCATGTAGTCAGTAAGTTCCTGTTGCCATTTAAAGATGTTGTAGTTTACCAAACATTTTCATGAATCTTGAAAGGAACACATGCATGACACCTGGTACTACACTACATTAAATAATTCTCTGTTTACAAGCCTTGCTTTTAGGTAGTGCTTTTAGACAGCATGCAGATATAATCCGTATTTAGTTCATAATGGCAAACATGCTTTAAGAGGGTCTTAGTTTAACAGAAATTGGAACTTATAAACCAACTGGACTGCAGCCAGGTAGGACGAATCCTATAATATAAAAGGTTATAGTAAACTGAGACTATAGAGTTATAGTTTAGTGTAAAGTAATACATTGTAGCAGGAAACTGTGGAGTGAAAGTTAACATCCTCTATCTTATATTGCCATTCAGATGATTGGTGGGCAATGATACCATGAGTAATGTAATGCAGTGGAAAGGGATTTTGTAATAATTCTTAATATTTATGCACAGTTTGACATTTGTGTCTTATTCAGAGACATTGTTTGTTGGGTATGAATGCGACACTAGAAAGCAGCTTGCCTTCAGCTTTAGAAGACCGAGCTCAGAAGAGCATATTTACTTCGCAGCAGGGCTCTGCAAATAGACCACTATGGGAATTTTAGAAAGGTGAGCAGACAACCTCATAGAAGCTGTTGAAGTTAGGGTTATAGTGGGGGAAAAAAGCACATCTTCTCAGATGTGAACCTGAAGGAAGATTTTCACACTGTGGGTGAGCTGCTAATGTGTGAAAATACTGAATCATTGTGTAAGGATCTTCAGGTTCAACAATACAGCAGATACTGACATTTTATTATTTTCATGATTTAGGATTATTATTTTCTCAGGTAGCTGATCTACATTTTTTGAAACATTTAAATGAATAAAAAGTTGCATTCATTGTTAAACAGTATGTCTTAGCTAATGTTCTATGAAAATAATGCACATTTTAATGCAAACCAATTCAATTGTCCCATAATTATCCTACACAATTAAACGGTTGCACAGTTCTAGTCTGGAATTTGTGTGTTAATTACATTTTAAGTTTCATGCCTGTCTTAGATGGTGGCTGTGCACTTGCTGTAATTACCTTACCACATTATCGCACCATCTGTCCTGTGCCCCATGCAAGAATGATCTGGTTTTGTAAAGGGAGAAGGATTCGTACCCTGGCACAGATTTCACTGTGCTCAAGACAGCTGTTTCTGTCTGCTTTTTCAGGGGAGCAGGTTAACTAATTATAGTCCCTAATCTCTGCAGCAGAGTCTTGATTTGTTTTTTGCTAAAAAGTTCCAAGTTCATTGTGTCATACAGAGTAAGTCCATATTTTGCTTGAAATGTTAAGGAGTTTATTGAAATGTTCAATATACTATATATTTAGTGATGTTATTCTAGTAAATGGTGGTTGTATTTACACCTGCTGCTTTTTTAGAATAAACCATTAGTGTGTCTGAAACAAGGCTTACTAGCCGGGTTGCATGATATATCTACTTCATATCTCTTGATGTTAAATATTAAAAGGGTAATGCTGCACATGAACCTAATGAAAATAGTCTGCATGATTATGTGACCAGACACAAGAGCCCTGTGTTACATGGTAACGATTCTTGTGTGCATAATGCATACTGAATGCAGTAATTAAGTTGCGCTAACAGAAATTAAATGTACCGGTATTTGGAACTCGTACTGAGAATGAGAGAGACAGGGTTGGTTTAGAATAATGTTGTTAACGTAGAGTGATTGAGTTCCGAGTGCATGAACTTCTGCATGAACCGCATGACTCTTCACCTGGCGAGCCATTCACCGTTTCATTTCATAGTTTTTTTTGTTGTTGTTGTTTTCAGTTATGTGCTGCTGGCACAATAAATAAATAAATAAAGAAACCTACCCCAAATATGGTATTTTTCTATTTTGAAAATCTTCCTATTGTGGACACATTGGTGTTGAGTTCATGTTTATCAATAAGGTGGAGCAGTGCCAGTGGAGCCGGCAGAAATTTGAGACTCCTGAGATCATGAAATTTACAAATGAAGAAAAGAGGACATTATTGGCAAGACTGGTACGATCAACAAGGGGGTGGGGGGTATATGAACAAAACAAAAGAATACATACAGTACTAGGTTTTATACCTATTGGTTAATTTCAAGTATCTGTTTCTTTCTATGTATCACAACAAAAGTACAACTTGAATCATTTTAAACATTTTGCTTTGTTTATTTTTTTCCAGGTTTGAAGACTTCTTTGACTCGCACATGGTCATCAGAGAAGTGTTTCGGGTTGGAGGGCTGTGAGGTTTTGATCCCGGCTTTAAAGACTGTTATTGATAGAGGCAGCGAGATGGGCATTGAGAGTATGATTATGGGAATGCCTCACAGGTAGAATCCATTTCTGTGCTGTAAACATTGGGCCTTCTTTTAACAGTTTTCAACATTTTGAACATGTCAACCTAAGGATTAAATTCGGTGATTTGTGTTTTTATACTTTCCCATACTTTCCTAGTATGAGCAGGGCCTAATCGGAAATGATTGAATATGTCTGTCTTGTGTAGAAATCCACGTACTAAATTGTGTGATTGTGACACACATCTGTTGTTTTAAAATATTTTAAGCATCACTGTGAGCTTTTTATGTTTTTCTAAATCCGCCACCACTGCTATTTCAACTGCTATATATGTGAAAATATTTTTAGAATTGCAGTGGTTTACAATATAGTATTACAGCTTCTTCGTAAGCATCTAAAATTTTTCTGAAGTAAGCTAAGCTAAAACAATGATCAGGTTTCTAAAACTGCTCTGTACCTTCATTTTATTTGAACTTGCTGTGTACTTTACAGCAGAGCCTCATCAATTGACTGTGCTGTTTCTGACAGGTCAGCTATCGTCGGTTTGGCCACAATGAAATGGATCAGCCCATGTTCATGCAGCCCCTGATGTACAAGCAGGTGCACGTGCTGAAAAAGTACTCTGATAAACTGCTAGCCTCACTCCAGGAGTTTGAGGTATTGTATGTCTTTGTCTGTACAGGGTTTAGCACGTAAATCTGCATTTGTTTCCAAATTTACTTCCCCATATAAATATACTGATTTGTCAAAGCAATTAGAGAATGTAAATACAATTAGGTAATGTAAGCAAATGTATGTGGCAATGTGTCATGTGACCCACTAGATCTATATAAGTTGTGTGCAACTATTCAGCAACAATAATGTGAAAGCAAAAGGTGACTCCACAAGGGGCATGATATTGGGTGCACATGCAATTGGCTCACCTATTATGACAGGCAATAGACATTGCTATATTGGCTTAAATCAAGCAATGTGCCAGGAGCCACGTGTATAAAAAAAAAACAAACAACTAATGCAACACACACATGCCAACCTAGTTATGTCTATGTGTTGGTACAGTACTAGAACTCGTATATTACTCTGCCCTGCTGTTCTTTCTGATGATGCACATACTATAAGGCAGAACTGTCTTCTGAAAATCATATTAATGTCAGCCATACTGTGTTTATTGCATGTGTAGTCATTCAAGATTCTGACATTATTTACAACAAAATAAATTCACTACTGGACATCTATGGCACAATTGGCATTCTTCCACCAATCTGATCTATACAGTCCAGTTAGGTCCGCTCTTCAGTGTCAATTATAACTGTACTTTCTTCCAACTTCAGCAATTAATTAAAACTTAAAATCATTTGAACAAGGGAGAGGGCTAAACTGTAAGTTTATTTTCATGTTCTTTCTTCGACATAAACCCTGATTTATTTACACTTTATAGATGACATACTGCATTTATAACCTGGACAAGCAGAGACATTCTAGGTTTCTACCAATCGCTGTATTAAACACATTTCATCATATTATCAGATGGATGCTTTGTAAGAACTCATAAACTCACTCGACATAATCATCAGTCTAAGCAACCAAAAAGTAAAAAACATCAATAAACCCATTGACAGCCAGGATTATTCTCAGCAGAACAGTTTTCACCTAAACATACAATCTATCACTTTGAGTCAAGCAATCAGACCCCAAAGGATTTGCTCCGGTGAACCTTCAGTATCAGTAATCTGGACCAAGCTTTTCTAGAAAATTCATACTGAAATGTTTTTCTTCTTTACTATTGTTTTGGCATTTTATAAACATGTCCTGGGTCATTAAATAGGGGACTGGAATTCATTTTGCTGCCCACAACTAGTACTGTTTTTCAGTTTGAACTATATCAATCATGACAGAGGCACTGCAAGTAATACAATCGCCACCTTAAATGGGGAACATTTTAACATGCATGACCACAGCATAAAATCAGAAGAGACATTCATGTACTACCTACTGCACAAACTTGGGCGCTAATTCCACTTTTTCTATTGTTGTCTTGGGCTCAGAGGACTGTTTTTACGTCTCTGCCGGTCAGGAGAAGTTACAATAAAAATGTTTTAATGTAATTTGCATTTCATTTTGGTTTCTTGCAGGAAGAAATATCCAAGTATGATAGAATTTGTGAGGAGGCATATACTTGGTCAGAAGATGAGACGATTCTTCATAACAGGCACTGGCTTGACTCGCCTTGGCCAGGTAACTGTGAACTGTTCTGTTAGGCATAACGAATGACATTTTCAAAAATGTGTTTAATTATACAAATGATTCAACTATATAATGGAAATAGTATTGGAACACTTTACTTGACATTTGCCATGACTGTAGACAAATAAAATAACATTTGATTAGTATTGAGGTGAGTTCAAGTATATATTTCTTTTTTATGTACAAACACTGCAGTATGCCAGAGTACACAATTTCAGCTTGAGCTGGAATGGTAAAGTTGGCTCCCTGGCTTGAGAGGAAGGTAATATGTATGCAATGCTTGCCTTTCAGAGTGCCATACTTCAGGCATGGCTCCTATACATTGTAGAATGTCTCTTGTTTTTAGAGAAGTCATCTTGTGCAGTTTGGGTTGGCTTTGTGGCTCTGGCTGCTCAAACTGCATGAAGTGATTTCTGCTATAAGAGACATCTTGCACACAATGTATTAACTTATTATAAATCACAAATTGAAGACTAAGGAACTACTATTAAACATAGAAAAGTGACATCATTTTGACAAATCCTTAACAATGATTGCTTTCTCATACAGGACTTATAATTGATGTAGTAAGTTTTGACACTGATTTTAATGGGCAAAACTTAACAACTGCCAACACATGTATATGCGCCAGCAGCACCAGCCAGCTGCACCTGCTTATCTGTTGCTACCGCTCAGTGGGTTTGACATTCTGAATTTTCCCTTAGATTTGTGGTGTAAAATGTAGAGCTACTGAACTAGGTTTATACCCATTAACCACTTGTTTAACCAGCCAGGTATTTTTTCCTACTGACCTAAACAAAATGATCTTCAGTGACAATGCAGTGGCACTGCAGTTTCCATGCAGTAGTACTAAGGGGAATGGTAGTGCAAGGGCAGCTACAACAGCATTGATAGAATGGTACCATAGCTGTTACATTTTTTATATTTTGATACCCCATTGGTATCACTGTGGTTTTGAACCAATATAGTCCGATATTTGTCCCCAATCTGGTTTTTCATTACAGAAAAAGTTTTAAAGTGTTTTTATTGTTCATCAGCACTTGTTGATGCTTTATGAAAAGAAGTTAAAATGTTAATTCAGCAGATTTGTTTTGTTTTATAACTGTTGTTTCTTCTCTCGTGATGGTGAACCAAAAATGATGATCTGTCCTCTAACTGGTATTTCCGAAGATGTCTTGCAGCACATTGGCAATGTGGTCAGCTCTGTACCAGTTGAAGACTTCACTATACATGGAGGTAGGGGTCTGGATGAACAATACTTGATTGAGAATGATCGATATCTTTTCTAGGTAGTTTTAAATCTTGTCAAATGTATAAGCATTACAGTGCGTACATGAACTGCTGCTTATTGTTGTCATGAAAGCCATATTAGTTAATAAGTAAGTAAAAGGCCCCAACTAGGAGAATATATGAAGCACTATAGACACAGTGTACAGCTATGGCCAAAAGTGTTGCATCACCCTATAGAATGAACTAATTTTGCTTCATAATGCAAATTGTATACCGCTTTGCTATAGGCTTGCAGGTGCCACGGTCGGCAGTGGTATAGCCTGAATTTGAACTGGTGATCTCCAAGCTATAGGGCACATCCTGCACTCCGGGCAGAGTGCCTTTACTGGATGCGCCACTCTGGAGTCCCGTTTATCTTATACTTAATGAAAATCTGACAGAAATTGTCAGATATATAAGTTTGAAGTTTCTTTGATTACATGATATTAAATAACATATCTAAATTATGTTCATATAGTTTATTTTTATTTTATTTATTTTATTTTTTATTTTTTAATTATGTCTCAATTCTAAAATTCTAGGTGATGATATTTGGCCATAGCTGTACAATGAAACTAGGTTTATTGGTATCAATAGTACTCAGTACTGTATAATAGACTAGAACCCACTTCTGCATTTACTGTCACTGTAGAGAAGTATATCTTAATTTAGGAAGTGCTTGACAAACATTGCATAATCATAAAAGTTATAATTATATAAGTCTTAAACGCCTACAGATTATCCTTAAACATGGAAATGTATTATTATTATTGTTATTTAAAATAATATTTTGCACTTTACTAGTGCATTTTTTAAATAGAAAAATGTCAAAAAAATACATGTTGCTCATTGAATTTAGTTTTTAAAATTCTGTTAAATAAAATTCTGGTAAATGTTCATGACTTTAAGAACTATAAAATAGTCGTGTGTAAAATGCTTTGTATCCCTTCTGTATTTCTTAAGAGCTTCATAATTAACACAGCCTTAAAAAAACGTGGAGGTGCAGCTGAAGCGTGGCTACTGATGAAGACCAATGCTGATTACTCTTGTTAGTCTCCCTGGAGAACCATATAGTGAGCACTGTCTGCAAGCACTGAAACTTTTACTAATTATAGCAATCACAGCCTACTTTAGGGAAACCATTATGATGTGATGAAGAAGTATCTCTCTGGGACCACTCTTACCAAACTGTTTTTGAATTTACTGAGTCTTTGTGTAACTTGTTTTGATAAAGAAATATGCAAAAAGAACGATTTCATGGAAAATTGCAGTACAGCAAGTGATTCCCCCCCTCCCCCACCTTTTCAGTGTTTTAACATTTTAAAATTGTGTGTAGTGTAGTTGATATTTACTTAATACATTATGAAATGTTAATTGGACGGTCCTCGTATTGTACTCTTGTTCTTAAGAAAAGTATGTTTATAGCGCAGTCAGAATGTAGTAAGGACAGCAATGATATTTCTGACAAGTTACTGCCCAATGGCCTATTGCTTTTTATAACCTATTTTTATTCTTTTTTTGCCTGTGTACTTTTTCTTGCTATCTGTGAAGTACTTCATACCCACTGCTTCCTCAATGGCCTATACCTGTTAATGCTGACTCCTGAACATCAACCTGCCATGTGATAACTGGTCATGCTATTCACTGCAAAGGTAATACAAAAAGGTTTTCCTCCACCAGTGGTCGATTTCTTCACCACATTACTAAAATAGTGCAGAGCAATTTCTGAAGGGGCCTAAAAAATGCCTGTTAGAAAAGTTTTTAGACCACACTGGGCCCATTATTTATATTTATTTATTTATTTATTTATTTTAAAAATCCAGTTCATACATTTGCAATGGAGTGGGCAATTTGTAAGTGGGGAAATACAGACCACTGTCTCTTGTAACTTCTACTCACTTCTACTACAAAACTTTCATAAACAATTTCAGTGATGGCTTTCTATGGTGAGTAGTGCTGAGCAAGTCGTCTGCCTCCTTTCGAAAGTCGCCGTGTGTTGTGTCTTACAAAATTAGCACAAACTGACGGAGCCCAAAGAGATGTAAAAAGGCACTGATGTAAATATTCTGATCTGTAATTGGAAGAAACTATTCTATCAAGACAGGACCTACATTGTTGCACCTGTTAATAAATATATTAAAAAGTGTAATTGTAAGGTAATAGTTCCCAGTGTATTTATAGACCCATGCAAAAGGACTAGGTGTGTTTTTTATAGGAGGAACATTATGAAATGGGTCCTGCTTCTATGGGCAATTGAATGTGGTTACATCTCTTTTTTTTTTGTCAGGCCTTTCCCGTATTTAAGGGCAGAGCCAAAATTATAAAGAACCGCACAGTTGACTGGGCTTTGGCTGAATACATGCCGTTTAGTTCTTTGCTGAAGGAAGGAATCCATGTCCGACTAAGTGGGCAGGATGTTGAAAGAGGCACATTTAGGTGAGTAATCAGTGTTGCCTAATAAATAAAATAACATGTACTCTATACAGTACTTCATAGTTAATCAAGTTTTTAGGGCTCTGCTCACTCCTTTCCTCTTAACCTTTTAGCCTTAGCAAAGAACACAGAGAATAAACTAGGATGAAGACAAACCGCACATAATATCAAGCAGGTTTTTATTGGTTGACCGAATTTAACTTTTTGAAGCATGGATTATGGACTAAACTTTGACAAACTTACTAATAACTACTAAAAAAATATTAAACAAGTTATTAAAAGTCATCAGTGTTCATCTGGTGCACAGCTGTATTCTTTGAATTTGATTTTCTTACTGAAGATCCATTACCGGTCTAGTAAAGATACTGTCATATCAGTGATACAGACCACACATAGACATAGTGTGTTTATAGTTGGTACACTGCTATATTATATGATACTGTCTGTAAAGTTCCATTATGGGTGGTGTCCAGTAGAAATTAACCATGTACATTTTGCAAAAGTGGAGAACAATGTTAGGAATAACTTGGTCTACAATTAAACTGCTTTTAGTATGCTATCAGTTGTTTTAAATTATTATCACTTTCAGTGAAAAGGTTATTGGATCAATGACAAAAAAATAAAACATTTCTTAAGTTTAAAGATGAAGATGGCTTCTGGCAAATTGTGTGGATTTCTTTCAGTTTCAATACCTCAAGGTTAATTACAATTATAGTGTGAACATAATAGGCGAACATCTGCATTATATTCAGTCTCTGGTTACAGAGCATATACAAATCATAAAGATGCTATTGGCCCAGTTTATCAGCAAAGTGCTTGGGATTGAACATATTGCTGTGCTTCAGTCTGCAGCTCTTGCTCGTTGCTTGGGGAGTTAATGGATTATAGTAACTGATTCAGTCATCTGTATTTGTGAATCTGCTTTGCTTTGCAGTTCGTCCTCCTGATTGATGAAACACTGGTAGCTCTAAAGCTAAAGAGCTGCTGTTTATTTTAAGCTTCACTGTGTTTTTACTGGTGTTCCTGGGGGACAAATTTGAACAAACAACAAAAAATGGTAACCACAATCTTTTAAGGAATCGCAAAGCGTCAGCTAAACTAATCCCAGAGTCTGTTTGCTTTGATTAGCTTTTTTATTTTTATTTTTTTAAATATGCTTTTCTTTTTTAAATACTGAGCATTTTTAAAAGGAAAATATATCTTCATTGTATTAGGCAGCACCAAGAGAAGGACTTTTATTTGAGAAGCAGATATTAAAAGCATTGTTTAGCCTAGGTGGCATTTTTTTTTTTTTAAGGCACAGATCAGTTGTCATTGTAAACTGATGTTAGCAGAACTGTCTGCAAAATAAAGCTCAGCTTTTTTTTCTTGTAATGACCGCCACCTATTTAAACCCTGTCCTCCTCTGTCGCCTTGGATGATTTTGATGTGTTTTGATGTTTATGCAATTGCTTCACAGTCACCAAACACTGTTAAGAAGCAGAAAAGTGTATAAGACATTGCTGTTGTGGTGTTTTGGAGAGTTATTAACTGGGTCTCATTGCTGTTGAGCGGTTGGCTGAGCCACAGTTGGCAGAATAGCAGGACCTGTCTTCTTTCGTCTGGAATCTTCACTAAATTGGAACCTGCATTCTTGCCCAGTATTGGGAATAAAACTGATCTTTGGAATATCCTTACTGCTGTTTTATCATTATTATTTGGAGTAATTTCAGTGAATTCCCCAAAGTAGATAATCCTCTGGCGGGTCGGAGGGTTGAGTAATTGCTCCCCCTTGGATACTGCTCGTAACTTCCCTGAGTAATCGGCAACATAATCAAGGTCCAGATTTTGCTGCTGTGTTAAAAAATTGGAAAGTTCTCTGCCTAAAAAAACCTCTGATGTCCAATCCCACTAAACGGTGCCACTTTTCCACATCCTTTGAGGTCTTGAAAGCGTGTGATTCATTTTTGTTTAGTTAGTCCAGTAAAAGGTATCACATCTCCGCTTTAAAAAATAAAAATAAAAAAATGGAAATTTTATAAAAAATAAAACAACAAATGTGAGCTTATGTATCTACAGACTTCCTAACCATTTTTTCCCGCTCCTTGTTTATTTACTGTTTTACGTTGTCTGTACAGTCACTGGCATCATGTGTTGCGTGACCAGGATACCGACAGGAGGACCTGTGTCCCAATGAACCACCTGTGGGAAAACCAAGCTCCCTATACTGTGTGCAACAGCTCCCTCTCCGAGTATGGAGTCCTAGTAAGTTCTTAGCATAATCAGCTAAAATCTAGTTAATAACTAGCATGAAAACTATAGGATCGTTTTTAATTTATCTGAACAGTGGTGTATCAAAAAATACCAACATCAAAGCACTAAAGTATGAAGTTTAAAAGACATATGTAAACTCAATTGACTGACATGCACATTGGATGTTTGATTTTCATAACCTTTGGTCCTTAATTTAATTATTAAAAGTAATTGTAACAAAAAAAAAGAATCACGTAAAATTATACCCATTTTGCACTTTGATTGGCTACATAGGTCTCAAATGTGCTCCAATGGGTTATAGAAAACATGATTTTAATTTATAAACATGTCTGCTACCACACTAGGTTAAAGAAAGTTTGCTTTTACAGAGTGAAAAATCCTGTCAGTACAAAACAGTCTAAAAGAGTGAGTAAACAATCTATTTACCCTAGCATAGTCCCAGATATTATTTCTATAACGTGTTTCTTTCAAAATGGCAGAATATAATGAATAAATGTGCAATGCAGAGAAAATATATTGAAATATGTATTTTTTTTGCTGCAATTGCTTTAAACAGTGGCATTATTTAGATCAGTTGTATTGGCATTACTGGATTGCATTGTGGTCTGGCTGCTAGGGAAGGTTATATTATGAAGACTACAAATGGTTTTCTTTTCCAGATGCTGCATTAGAGCAATGCTGGCACCTGTTTAAGGGCTGAAACTCTCCATTAACAATTAGCATGTAGTGGGCAGGCATCCTGAGTATAAATACACCACTGGGATAGAACTCTAAACATGTGAAGTCTCTTTTTTCATTTTTATTAAAAGACCTAAAACTAATAAAAAAGACGGTTCAGAGTATAAACCAAGTACAGTCTTGACCATATATTAAAATAAATAAATACAAATAGATGGCCAAAACCAAGGGATTCGGATGACGTTGGACACCATAAGAGCAATGGTGTCCAAAATTCCTGAAGCACCATCGCCCGACTTTGGTTGACCTCTGAAAACGGTCAACCAATACTTAGTTGAGTGTTGCCTGTTTATTATAATAATATTAATTCATTTCTATAGGCCTTCACAAGTGCCAAACAACTATTAATAATAAAAGGATAATATAATATATTTAAAGACCTCCTCTATAGAATTTAATTACTATTATTATAATAATGCCTTATCATTTTCTTTGGCCACTTAATTAATTTATTTTTTAATAAAAACAATACATTAATACATATCCTAAAAGGTCAGTCATAAAAGGTTAACCCTCTTGGCAGAGGTTTTGATTTAGTTGGCTTTGTATTGATTGCCAGTAAGAATTACTGTTTCCAGAATAAGTGGCTACTTCATCAAACTGCACCCTTTTAGGTGGCCTTTAATTAACATTCCTTTTGAAAAGACCAATTTATGATGGCTTTATTGAGTTTGATCTATCTCTTACAGCTTACGTAATTTGTTCTATAAAAATAAAAGGAATAACACCCCCCTTCATAACTCCCCATAACTGAAACCACTCTATATGCAGTCAACCTCTTGTATAGTATATCACATTGCCTGCCAATTTTGCTACATGCTTTGGAAAAAAGTGACTTCCTTTTATAAGATACAAAACATATGCCCTATATTCCAAAATCTATATTTCTATACCTTAGAGAGGGGCAGGTGTGGCAGGCTAAAAGGATTTTTACAACTTGTCAATATGATTAAATTCACTTACTGTTACAGTCCTGGCTGGAGGTGACCAATTTAAAGTTATTGTATATTTTTATTTACTCTTGAGCTGGGAAAAGCATCAAGGGAATCAGAAGGGTAAATGGGAGAGGATATTAAAACCACACAGTAAATTATATAAAGAATCCGAGGGAAGGTCAAGTTTATGATGTTGGTCTCCACCAATATCACAATCGTGTTATGATATGAGCATGTACCCAGAACAACATTGTAAATGTGTCGGGTTTCAGTTTAATATTCATGGGAAAAATGTCTTCAAAAATAACACTCTTATAGATTTAAAAAAAAAAAAAAAAATTATGTTGCAACTTTTCATAGTTTCTCTCTTTTTGTTTAGAAAAAAAGATTGGGGTTGATCCCTCGTGTTTGCTTTTTCACAGATGTAACTGTGTAATTAAACATTTCTATACTGTCAGTGAAGTTTATCTACAGTGAAATGAACGTCCCCAGACCAAAGAAGCAGTCCAAGATTGAAGTAGCTGAGGTTTCTTAATGAGCCACGGGTTCCAGACACCTGTGATACCATTTAACTTCAGCTGAAACACCATATTTTCAGTGCATGTGGTGTCCAGATTTCTTTAGATGTTGTGCTTTTTTTTTTTTTTTTTTTTTTTTTACTTTCTGTGATTTTTATTAAAAGTACCGTTATATAATTTGTTTTCTCAAATTATAAGAAATTAAAAAACACAATACTGTAGCTTTCTAGGGAAAACACTATACTAGTTTTGTCTGTACCTGATCTTTCTTAGTTCAGTTGCATTTTAAAATAAAACTTTTTACTGTTGCATAAATGGAGGATATTTCATGGGCATTCATTCCAGGAATGAGGATAACCAACTAGTCACTTAGTGACAAGTGCATTGTTTACAGCTGTCTTTGTGGAGTATTCAGTTTATTTAACAAGTACAATGTATGAAAAAGAAGATATGTTTAAATATATATTAAACGGCAACATTTGAAGCACTGCTTTCCTTCTATCAAGCTCAGTATCAGTGCAATATCTGTCAGTGGATTTCTGTCTTTTATTTACTGATGAGATCTGGTAAATAAAAATGTTTTTTATTGATACTAGAACTCTCAAAATGTGTTGTGTAATACCACATAGACACCAAAGGGCCACCTTGTTCTGTAAGCACTGCTTTGTAAAACTGCTATTTTCATTAGTAGCCTCTACAAACATGGCAGATACTGTACATAAAGTAAATGGCGTAACCCAATGTTTTTAAATGAATCCCCGGGGTCCAGAGCACTGTTCAGCCAGACCAGAAAGGTTTCTGCAAATGAGCAATGATGACGCAGATGCTTATCCAGTGAGTACATATTTAGGAATGGTTAAAATGTGTGGTCCAGTGGTTAAACAAAAGGGCTTGTAAGCAGGAGGTCCCCGGTTCAAATCCCACCTCAGCCACTGACTCATTGTGTGACCCTGAGCAAGTCACTTAACCTCCATGTGCTCCGTCTTTTGGGTGAGACGTACTTGTAAGTGACTGCAGCTGATGCATAGTTCACAACCCTAGTCTCTGTAAGTTGCCTTGGATAAAGGCGTCTGCTAAATAAACAAATAACACCATGTAACAATTTTTTATTTTTTTTTTGGTTCCTGGGTAGTAAGTGTTATTTCCTAATTGCTTATGCCTCAAAAGTATAGAAAATGGCTATTATTCCCCACAAACTTTGCTTTTGTGACCAGGACAGTGATATTTTGAAATTTACCTATTTTCCAGAACATTCCAGATAGATTCAGTGCTGAGTAAACTTGGAGTAACTTCTAGAACTTTCCAGTAATATAAATAGTAGTATAAATACAGGGGCCTTAAGCCCACCAGTTCAGTTTAGTTCCAGCTGCCTAAGTGGATACATATCTGCATTTTTCTGAGATGGCATCAAGGTCATAGGAGACTTCAAAATGGTGGCATTCCTGATGGGTCTCCAAGGCGGTTTTGCCAAGTTTCCCTGCTATCTTTGCCTTTTGGACAGCAGGGACACCAAGGCGCACTACCACAGGCGGGACTGGCCACAGCAGACCGAGTTCTCTGTGGGGAGGAACAACGTCAAGTGGGAGCCACTGGTGGACCCCAGGAAGGTGCTGATGCCACACTCTTTGAGGTGCACCGAGTGAGCCAGGGGAAGAGACTGGTACTTGTTACCATTATAGAGCAGCACGGCTTTGAGGCTCCTGGATGAGCTGTCAATGAAGGACAGTATAACGAGAACATGATGGGAGACTACATTTGGGGGCTGATTCGTGAAAGTGATTTACAGTATAATTGTAAATCTCGAAAAACTACTCACTTCTAAATCTTTTGTAGTCATTTTTGTATTACTTTAGTATAAATACATGTTAATTTGGATTCATATGTTGTTTTTTTCTGACTTTATGTGAACGAAAAGACACAAATTCGACCGTTTTCTCATTGGAAATAGGTAAATTTCAAAATATCACTGTCCTGGTCACAAAAGCAAAGTTTGTGGGGAATAATAGCCATTTTCTATACTTTTGAGGCATACACAATTAGGAAATAACACTTACTACCCAGGAACAAAAATTGTGTTACATAGTGTAATAATCACCATGGTGATTTTGTCGCTAACCAGTTCAATATGACTTGGTTAATCCTTTACAATAGCCCAATTCAATTCACTTTAGGTTGGGGGTTGGGTGTTGGAGGTGGGGGGGGGGGGGGGGGGATTGGAGGAAAACAAGACTGTTTCTTGTACTGTACATTTACCCACTGACTGGGTAAATGCTAATCCATTCAATTTTTTTTTAATTTATTTTATTTTTTTTATCTTAATCCTAATTGCTTAACAAAGTTGAGAGTGAAACAGATTCCCTCAATTAAGCTGAAACTCTGACTAATACAATGCAGGAACTTACTGAAATGAGTGTGTTTTTGCAGTGAACCAAGATTCTCCTCAATATCATAGTTCACACCAAAGAACCTTTCTTCGCTGTCAGTGACACAAGTTCAATATAAAATACCATAAACATTGCAACAGTTTCCTAGCCTGAAAAATAAACATTCCCTACGGATGTATAATAAATTGATCTTGTCTGTTATTTCCTGTTCAAGCTTTAGTTTTTGTGCCTTTATTAACATATGCATAAACCCTTATGTGAGTTAGTCCTTTGTATCTCCCTGTCATATTTTATTCTTTTGTGTACAGGTAGCTATGGCTTATGTGTAAGATCGCTAGATATAATATCCATGTGTAATTTTCAAAGTTGACAGAGAAGACTGTTCTTACTACGCGGCTTAAAAAATAAAAGATGGTTTCGCTATATTTCCAGAAGGAAAATCATTCCAGCACAAACAAAATTAAGATGTCCATTGGAGAGGTCTGATTCATTTCATCACTGTGTATGTCAGAGTTGGTACACAAACAAGCATGTTCTTGTTGAGAAAGATGATTTATTATTATTATTATTATTATTATTATTATTATTATTATTATTATTATTATTATTATTATTATTATTAATAAAGTATTCTGACACAGATAATAATAATATATAGGGATACTGCACTAGGCAAATGTTTTGCACCTGTGCAGCATATACTTTTTGTCTGTTTAAGAGCCAACTTGAACGCCTTGAATCACAAAAGTATCCAGGGAACCATATGGCAAGCTTTGACATCACTGAATCACTGCACCCTTAACTGAGTAAATGGTCTTATTTCTGGCCTTTGAACCACCTCTGTTGATTTCACGGGCAATTTTCTTCTGGTGCCTCTTGAGACATTCACATGAAAGCATTGAAACAGTGATGTAACGGAACATGTAATTCACTGACGTCTAGAGGAAGCGTAATGGCCATTAGCTTATGTTTTTAAAGTTTTGTATTTGTTTTGCAAAAACACTTTACGTAAAGGGGATGGCGACTCCAAGATCAAACATCTTGCTCATCAACTCTCACAATTTCCATGTGTTTTTTGTTCTCTCTGAAATAAGGAAATCACAGATGACTGAGGTCCATCAGCACTATGACTGCAATTGGATTGTGGTAAATTGTTCAACACCTGGCAGTTTCTTCCATGTGCTGAGAAGGCACATCTTGATACTGTTCTGGAAATCGGTAAGAAAAGTAAATTTTGTTTGGTTCACAAAAGTAATTAATTATGTAAACTTGTTTACTCAGTCAGATTTTTCTTCTGAGAATTGCGATACAGAAACTATAAAATGGCCCAAGAAGCAGGTACTGGCTGTGGACCCCATTTTACAGTGAAATAAAAACCTAAAATGTATTTAACTTAAGTTGTGCTCATTGTGGCCTTGTTTTTGGCTACAATAAATTAGAAACCTTTTTTTTTCAGAAAAAATATTAATGGAAATGAGTTCTAAAGGGTGAGGTATAATCTGGAAAATATATAGTTTTATTCAGAATGTATGAGTGATTTGTATGATGACATCTATTAAAACACACATTTCAGTACTTTTTATTACCACAGGCCTTCTTCTTGGGCCACACAAGACCTGGCTACTTTTAAACCTGGGCAGCATCTTGCAGGTAACAGGGCTTGTGTTCTACTGTCTTGGCAAACCAAAGAAACTTTAAGAAAGAAAGACTTCAGTCATCCTTCCTTGAAACCTGTTTTTTCTTACCACAGTAAATTGTCTACAATGATTCCCTGCTGCACATGAATGTTCTGCTTTGTCAAGCATGTTAAGAGCTTTTGTTAAGTAAATTAAAATGAGAGCCTTAAGGGTTTTACATTGTAGATGTATTATGCCCAAAAGTTTAAAAAAAAAAAAAAAAAAAAGATTGATTTGATTTGAAAGGTGTGTGCATGTGTGTGTGTGTCTTAAACCAAATTTGCTTTTCTGGTTCTTAGATTTTTTGTTTCTACCTCTTTAAGTAAATGTGTAGAGGGTTAATGAGGCATCACATGGCCATTAGGGGGTTGACTGTAATGAGCTTTAGTATTGAGTAGATGCAGTATTCTCACATGGACATGAGTTGCATCATAAAAATAGCAATGTGATAATTGACATCTATGTTTTTGGATACAACACCAGTCTCTTTCATTTTTCTCTTTTTCCATTACCATAGCTGGTGCAATGGAAAGAATATCCTTGCCTTGTTGAAGTCCCCCCAAAAAGTGAATTTATGTTGAACAGCGAATGAGTGATGACTGACTTTTACAGTGTGAGG
The DNA here is from genome assembly GCF_902713425.1 of Acipenser ruthenus. Taxonomy (NCBI): domain Eukaryota; kingdom Metazoa; phylum Chordata; class Actinopteri; order Acipenseriformes; family Acipenseridae; genus Acipenser; species Acipenser ruthenus. The sequence continues at coordinate 28,020,840 of NC_081201.1, forward strand.
CAATTGATATAAGACGTACAAGATGAGTTAATTGAGAATAAACTTTAAAGGTTTGAGTTTTAGAACAACTCTGCCTCTTTTTTTCTTTTCTTCTCATAAACAAGGCGAAGCGTGACACTCACTCCTAGTCTCTGATGATCGGGTGGGAGGAAAAGCAGATCATTTACAACATACAGTATGTAAGAGGCTAAAATTAGGCTACATGCTTGAATTAGCTCAATCCCTCAAATATATTAATAGTCAGCTCCTTCACTTGTTGACCCTTCATTTGAGATGACAGTTTTTTTTTCTGTTCCTTTTTAAATATGTTTTTTTATTCCTATATATTCTACCCCATTACTTATTTTAAGCATCTCCATGAGTGGAGCTTGTTAAGTCCATGCGGCCCCAACAATTGCTATTATCTTATCTTGTAAACTATTTCAGATAGCAACTTCATATTTTAAGTGTTCTGGAAACTCCTCATCTTAACAGCACCCTTCACTTTGATCTTTTACCAATTATAAAGTTTAATCCAGAGTTAGAAACATTGTAGCAGTGAAATTGGTTAAATTCTTCACAATGATTCTAACTGTGGACATATCAATGATAAAGATATGTTTTACATATCCATTTTACTTCTTGTTTACAAAGCATTTAAGCTGACATGACTTCCCCTTGGGGAGGGGAGGTATACAACCATGTTTTTAAAATTTCAGTTCACAAAAGAAAATTATCTAACACTAAGGAATAAAAATAGACAAAAGGTCTGAAAAGGTAAAACGAAACAAATAAAAAGTGAGGATGTCTTAATATATGTATGTGTGCTTTTTTTTTTAGGCTCAACAGGATCCATTGATGCACATTGATATTACAGTGGTCATGATGTAAGGCTGTTTGGTTGACTTATCCCAGGGGAGTTGACATTTTGCCTGTGTTTTAGCCCTTCTACAGATTAAGCAAGATAAACTCCATTAGATGTGCTGTGTCGCCTGTATTCCTAGGGATTTGCATGAAACTGCTGAGAAAATCAAATCTGTTTCACTTCCTGCTTTGCATCAATTTGCTTTAATCAATCTCTTCATATTCTCTGTCATTCCAGTTGATTGTCTTCTCTCCCAAGTCTCTGCTGAGACATCCTGAAGCCAGATCCAATTTTGATGAAATTACAACAGGTGGGTTTTGTTTGACACCTGTTGATGATTAGCACATTGCTGCTGCCTTTTTCTGTGACACACCCACCTCAAGCACTTTCCACTAGTGTGCATTTTGATTTGTTGTGGTAGAAAATTATTCTACAGCCATAGTTGTATTTTATAGCAAGGTATAATAAAGACAAGGTATTCTAAAAACACCTTCATGTATTTAAAATAAACAAGTGGACAGAGTTTAACAATTATTCCAATGGTGCCTGACTTATGGGATGCCCAGGCTGTATATACATTGAATTACTCTGTCACATATTCCTTAAAGGATTCTACAGAAATATGTGTTGTTGTTTTTTTATATACTTTGAGTTCAGTGTTTTACTGAAGCATAGCCTTTTAATGATAAAGGCTAAAACAAAACTGACATGCACTGCATTTTCGTGTTGCACATTCATTGGATTTAGCAAATCAGAAATCAATCAAATTGTTGCATTTTTATAAACGATTAAAAGCATTCAGTCTTAGGTTTTTTGGGGTTTTTTTTTTTGGATTACTATGACCTTGTACGCTATATTCAAGGACGGCAATCTCTTTCCCAGTTGCAATAAAATGAGTCAACCAGCTGCCACCCGCTGCTCCAACTACATAGGCAAATGTGTACATGGTTGCACTAGATGCCTTATCCAACACTGCAGATTAAATGTTCTCACCTCCACTCAATCTCCACTTTTCAAATTAATACACCTAACGATACAACAGGTTTTGCCACTTTCAGTTTGAGTCATTTCTGACAAGCTGAGCTGACGACATGTCGTGATTGAGTGGGGATTATATACAGTACAAGTAACCAGTCAACAATAGGAAAAAAAATTGCTGGCCAGAAGCAAACATTTAATTGAAAAGTATTGCATTAAGTTGCAAAGCCCCTGCAACCCATTGCACAATTAAAAAGGTTTCACAATGTTTTAATGAAGAACTTGTCGGCTCAAAAATACATACATAATTAAGTTTCACTGCCACAGATTTGTTTAGTCATATTTACAAACTCTTCCATAAAATATTCCATTCCTCTTGAAATATGCTTCAGTGATGCTTCACCCTCTTTCTGGTTTATTTCAAAGGTTTTCTGTATAATTTATTCCTGGTCCTCATAGAAGCATGCATTGACCCTCTACATAGTACTCTCTTCTGCAGGGCAGGACAGGAATGGTATGGCATACTGATGCAGAAGTTTAAGTTAAAATGTTGGATGTGATGTTTGACAGGGACCAGATTCAGGCAAGTGATTCCTAAAGAGGGACCTGCAGCCCAGAACCCAGACAAAGTGAAGAGGGTCATATTCTGTACCGGAATGGTGTATTATGAGCTGGCAAAGGAAAGAAAACAGCAGGATCTGGAAAACGAAGTCGCTATTTGTAGGCTGGAACAGGTGAATATGTCTGAATTACTGATTTCCATTACACGAGAGTAGATGTTAAAACTTCATGCTGATTTGAACTCGGCTCTCGCCAAGATAAGCACCAACTAAGACGTAGCTTTACAGTAAACTAATGTGATCCATATGTGTCTCCATCCATTTACGTTTCCTTCCATATGATGATGTAGATATCCTTGTGTCTGGTGTTAATGGCTGAAGTGTAATGCTGGCTCCAGGGATCAGCTTATTTTGCCTCCCTGGCGCATCAGCACACACAACGGCTGCGATGCTGGCTCCGGGGATCAACCAAAGTGCGGCCTCCCCAGCGCATCAGCATGACAACCGTCTGGATTGAGCTAAGTAGGGTACATCTCTGGGGTTTTCAAGTGGGCACCTTCCATCCTCAGTGTTTCGTCGACTAGCCCACGACACCTCAAGAGGGCTCGACGGTGATTCTGGCGTCCCAGCATCACCCCCCTCCGTCCCCCACTCAACTCAGCCCAGCTTACTTACCTGTACATCAGCGTTTCTTTCTTTCTATTGTGCTTGAGATCCCCAGCCAGAATCTTTCCGTCTCAACCACAGCCAGTCTTTAATTAAGTACAGAGCATTCAACTGACAAACCCCAACGTATTGTTTTTTTATATTGAATTCTGTTAAAGTAAAGTAAATTATATAAAATAAGTTTACTGTGTTTCCGTAGCACATTGTGTTTAATTCTAGTTTTGCCTTATCTTTTTTGATATCCCTGTGCCCTTTTGATTTGGTTAAAAATGAGACGGAGAAGTACTCAAACGCTGAACTTGTGTGGTGCCAGGAAGAGCATAAGAACATGGGCTACTATGATTACAGCAAACCTTGTTTTCTTACAGTTCTGCAAAACAGTCACCCAATATGGTGTGTTCAGATAAAATGTCAAGCTATTTTATTTTTATCATTCAGATCATTCAGATAAAATGTCAAGCTTATCCTAAACATTGAGTTTGTCTTTCCAGTTAAATATCCACCATTTATCTAGAAGAACCACAGCAACACTATACTACAAGGGAAATAATAATAATATTTTTTATAGTAAATATATTTGAATTATACTTGGAATAGCATTTTTTTATGTATACTTATAGATTTGTTTAATTACTGCATGAATGACCAAAACTGGCCATTTCATTAACAGAACGGTCTCTGGTGCCATTTTAAACAACTTGCAGGAGGCAAACATTTTAGTTCTTAAGATAACTTTCTTTTTTATAATTAATATACTCAATTTTATTTAAGGTATGTTGGTCATGATCCAGCTGCTGCCCCTGCCACAGGCAATAAATAAATGCACTCACCTGGCAGAGCTGAAGAGGTACCTGGACACTGTCTTCAACCTGCAGGCATTTGAGGGGAGAAACTTCTGAAGTCCCTGCTAATAGCACAAGCTTATGCACATTGCATTAATAACACCACCACAAAAAACACTCCAAAGTGTGTTTGGCAAAGTCTTTTAGGGACTGGCATTTGAAATATACTGTACCTTTTTTGTGTCTAAATACATTTTATATTTGTAACTACAGCATAAAAAACAATGTAATTCACCACTCCTTCATGTTATTATTATGGTTGTTGTTGTTAGTAGTAGTAGTAGCAGTAGTAGTGATTGTAGTAGTGTTAGTAGCATTGTTTTTTTTAATAATTTAAGAGCACTTCAAATAATATACATAGAAAAAAAGTACAACAATCAAAAGGCTGTCTAATTCAGACCTGAGATGTTATTTATTTATCTACTAACTTGCGGAAAAAGCATGGTAGCAATGTACTATATTGTAGGACACAGGAAAAAATATTTAAATGTTCTGAAGCAATATCAATGCTGGAATGTAGTGTGCAATTTTTATAAACGAGCAAGTGCCAAAAGTAAATATAAAACTGTGTGTTGATAATTTTATATTATTGAGGATCAAAATAAATAGAACTGTGTTCATATCATGTAGTGGTCTGGAGACCACACCATAGTCACCTCCATAAGTTATTTTTAATATATTTTAAATGCTGCTTAAATATTTTGGATAACATTAGAGGCTGTAGGTCTTAAAGACACTACATCAATAAATCCAGCTTTATATCCTGGGATTGTGTGTGCCAGAGAATTCATTGCTTACCTCTTGTCAACAATTTTTCAATGTGAGAAAAAAACTCAATAAAATGAGCCTGTTACAGAAAACTTGATTTTATTTTTACATGATGCTGCTGTAGAGTTAGAGAAAACTCCTGTAACTGAGTAGTACCTACAATTGCAGAGGATTAATCTCCAAGTGCAAACCTCATTTGACCTGCTGTGTTAAATATTCATATGTCATTCCATTTCATTACAAGAAAGGTGGACATGTTCTATTTTCATTACACTGGTACTGCTGAATATGATCACCTTTCCAGTGTCCCTGATCCCAGAGTCCACTGTTACGAGTAATGCATTCGATGCATTTTTGCTGAATTGATTGTGATCGAGATGTGTTCCATTAAGTGTTTTTTTTTTATTTTTTTTATGAAAGGTGGTATCTGGGTCCAGTGTTCCAAGCATATAGAGTCCATCAATTAAATTATAAAAACAATTAAACTGAAGGGACGGCTAAAGATGTCATACTGTAGATAAAAATGAATGCTAACAAAACTTTTTTTAAATCAATTTTCTTACACCTTATGAGATTTATTAATGTTATTATTGCTTCCTTTTTTATTGTGCGGAGAATCCTTTTGGTGTGTGTTGTTTTTTTTATTTTATTTACATTAATTCATAATATGCAAATAATTCAAACAGAACCAAAATATCTTCAACACAAGAAGGGGTGGAGGGGTACTGATAGTGTTGCTAGTGCTACTTAGTGGTAAGAAATAGATCTTAAAAAGTAAGCATTTGATATGCTGACTCGTGCTTTGCAGTCAATAACAGGCTTTGACCCTGATAAAACAGCTGAAACTAAATTGTGAAACAGCAACCAAAACATACTGCAAGTAAGGCACGCAAACTAAGAATGTACCAGATGTTTGAAAATAAAAATGCATGTTTGCTATAACAGACGAGACCAGTATAGGGAATGGAAGTAGTGTGCAACATGTTAGATTTATGGAATTATTTTATTGGATAGAACTACTTCAATGCAGATATAGGCATTGATTAGACCGCTGACCTGTGGTAACCATTGGTGATACACAGCCTTCACAATGTCCTGTATTACTCTGAATTCTATAATAAATAATAAACTGTAAAGTAACAAGAAAGTATAACCTCGCTATATCCTCAAACCAAAATATGTACCCTATCCTCTGCAGAGTTTAGTATCATTTGACTTGCCTCTAAAGCGGATAAATCTAGGGAGACAAGGTCAGGTATCTAACTTTAAACATAAACCAGATTAGGTTCAGGCAGGCAGATAAATGGGGTTGTTTCTAACACATAACTCTTTATGCAATGTGACTACAGTAGTAATTCAAATGAAACAAACCTTTAAATATTTGCTTTTCTGTCTTATATCATTACATTTTATTTGACATGACCACTAGAAAGTAGATGGAATTAAAAAAAAAATGGGCAATTTTTCCCCAGGATGAACTTGTTTTAAATTAAAAGAATTTCACAGTCTGAACTGAACACAAGCTTTTTACATCTCTGCTGAAGTAACAAAAGACTTCAAAACAACTCATGTTTGTTGATTCTAGGAATAGACTTGTATAGCATAGTTAATAAAATCATACAGCATAGTTACATGAGCACTGTGTTTTCCAATTGTGTTCAAAAACAACCATTTATTGGAAACTTTCACAGAAGAACAGTCCATCACCCTGTTATGCCATTCTTTATACTGTGCCTTCAATTAATTGTACTCTAGAGACTGGCCAATTATAGGAGATAAGCCTCCCTGTTATTTAACATCTAAATGGACTTGTCCCAAAGGTACAGCAGCTAAAGAAATGCCAAAAAGGTTAGAGTGAGCAGCCTTTTGTAATGAAAGACAGTTTCAATCTTTTTTTTTTTAATTGCAGGTTTTTAAAAACACATTGTCGTGGAATTTTTCTTTGAATTGTCTAAAATGTCATAGTTGTGAAATAAAACCAAGGGAATGGCTTTGTGACAGTTTGAAATAATTCAAATAAAATGTCAAGCCCAAGCAGGGTAATGAGAACAGTATGCTTTTTAAAACTCTTTTATGAGCGACTTGGGCTTTAGTTTAACATTACTGCAGGCAAGGGTACTCTTAGGCTCATTCATTTTGTAACATGGTTTGAAATCAGACAGGGAAGGGTGTGGAAATGTATTCATATAATTAATGTTTGTTGTTTTTTAAATGTAAAATTAATACAAAACAACAGTTGAAAATGTAGAAATATAAAAAGTGAACTATATAGCCCGAGTGACAACAACACTAATGATCAAACAAGAGTGAATGAGAGGCAAGAAATTAGCTATTATTGAGCACTTAAAACATACAGCATCCAGATATATGGGTACTACAAAAGATACAGCATTAAGTAATTATTTACTATTCAATTTCAACAGGATTGTGGCACTGGAGCTTTAACACGGATTAGTTCTATCAATTTAAACATTATTAGCAGACTGATAAAAAATAACATTCAAAGGGGCTGTAAGGAGACCAGCATTTCATAATAAACTGTCAAATTTTACCTTTATCAATGATAACGCTATAGACAGCATGAGTGTAAGAAGCTGGTGAAACATCTTCATTAGAACTTCAGAGATTGTCAGACTAGTCAGTAAGCATTCAGTAAGCATTCAGTACAGCTGTTCTAGCCTCCTGACAGAGGGGATCTAGTTTGCCATCTCCTCCTGTTGAAAAATATCCACAAAATAAGCACAATTACCATATTGTATAGTATAGTATAACTACATCAGTTTCATTACATGATACCACAATGCTTTATAAGGTAAGGGAATGCCCAAGTTGTTTTGCTTTGGTCTGTCTTTGCTTTCTGTCTGCTTAAAAGCACATCTACATATAGTTTCATGTGATTTGCCGTAGACATTACAGAACTGCCGTTACAATTGACTCCACAATGGAAAGATTCTGTTATCTGATAGTAAACCTAAAATGTTTTAGCTATATACGTTTGATAAACGTTTATTTAATTTATCCATTTAATTTGTCCTACCAAAGTCAAGGTCTTTAATATTACAGTGAAAAATCGTGTCCCCGTTAACAACAAGTTCCACTGTATTCCATTCTGGTATCTTCTCCAGGACGCATCGATGCCCATCTTCAATTAGAGTAGCTACGAATTGTTAAAAATAACACAAGTTTGGAACATTACCTAAATAACGTGTTACATTTTATTGGTGAATAACCATAAGCAAAGCAATCAGTTGTTGACAATTCTGGAATTAAAGTACACACAGTATCACATTTTAGAGACATAATGCTAAAAGGTCACTTTGAACTGTTTTATCCGTTGTACACAATTCTAAAAACCTGAGTTGCTAAATTGTACTGTGTTCTTTTTTTAACGAGTAATTCATGAAGCTGCATACATTTTTTTCATATTACATGTTGTAATAGCACTCGCTTCACAAAAAAATAAAATCTAGAATACCGGAGCTCTGTTATGTAACACTGTATACCTTATATTTATTTATTTTTAAAAGTTATTTTACAACTGCGGCAACTATTGCAGCTTTTGTCATTTCGCATCGCTGAGTACGCTACAGTATAGCGACCTAGCCTACCTTGCAAACCCTGCAAGCGGAAGGTTCTGTGTTCCACGGTGCCACAGGACTCATACGGACCGAACTTCACAATCACCAGGGAATTTACAGGCATGGTGAAGGTATGATAACAACTGATCAAGCAGAACCTATTAAAACTATTAAGCAATTGTGTAACATATATAAAATAAACATGATGGTCACTCGAGTCATCCCTAGCAACAAAGGCAACGTTGCTAAGGAAGTGAGCTCACACAAGCTAGCCCGTGCAGCTTTTACAGCTGCTGTCAGTGACTGCTGCATGAAGGGGCTGTCTAAAATAAAAGCGTAATCATTGCACGTGTACGTATTGCACTGCAAGAATGGAATGGGTTTACATTTAAACGGCAACCTATGCGTTAAGCCTAACATTGTTGTTTTAATATCCGTTTCCCATAGTGTACTTACACAGAGTCATACAGACAGTGCAGCAGTTCGGTTGTATGAAAAATAAAAGCTGACCTAAGATAGATATAGCAGATAGACTATACTTCCTTCAATTGTATTTTTACCTGGAGCAAAATCATCGAGACACAATACGTTTAAAGTAGCACCCACCAGACCCTATACACAGGTGTTTTGTTTCAACCAGTAAGCCTGCAATCACGATAACAGCGAGTTAGATTGAGCAGCAGTGATAATAATATAGCAACAGGTGCTAGAACTATTTAGAATGATTGCAAACATAAGACAAAAGCAAGAGAAGTGCAAAAAAAAAAAAAAAAAACTGTAGCAACATGTCCTTTAACTAAATGGATTGTGCCTCATACAGATAATCAATAATTATTATAATTGGAAGGTGGTCTTATCAGGATAATTAGTTTATGAATTGATTGCTACTCATACATTCTTCTTCATCATTAAGTAATTCTGGCAAGGTTGTATTTATTGATTTTTCTCAACCATTTATTCTGAGACTTTTTCAACTTGAAGTGTTGCTCATTTCTATAGTGATACAAGGAGGTCTCAGGGCAGACTGCAGCCTCATTTTGCATTGGTCCTCATCTTGTTTTTGGACCGTCTCCATCATGTTGAATTCAAAGGACCTGTTCCCACTAAAGATACAAATAACATAATCCTTAATTAGCCTCATGAATTGCTTGTTGCTTGTATTGCAATACTAAATATACAATATTGTTTACATATTTTTGAGTCTGCTTTCACAAAAAAACTGAATAATTCACCTATTGCAGATGAAGTAACTGCTTGTTCAAGTTTCTTCTGGTAAAAGATGGGTTCTGAAATGTACAGAATCTGAAAAAGCAGCTCCACAGGCTCGCAAACAGTAACTGTAGATCTGGAAACCACCATGTGTCATGTTAGAATGTCACTGTACTGTACTGAAAATCAACCTGTTATCTTTTATCCTTTTGTGTACTGTGCTGTGGAATTGCTTTCCATTGTGTAGGTTAGATAACCCTGTCTGTGCACAAGGAATAGGATCATTAATGTGAGTGATGACGGTGTGATACAGGTACTCAGTTTTCTTAAGATATTGTCCTTCCACCTGGAATACAATGGGCTGATTTCCAAAACCTTTTTATTCCATAGAGTAAATCAACTTGATCTTTATTAATGGAGGCTGTGTGGTCCAGTGGTTAAAGAAAAGGGCTTGTAACCAGGAGGTCCCCGGTTCAAATCCCACCTCACCCACTGACTCATTGTGTGACCCTGAGCAAGTCACTGTGATTGACCCTGTGCTCCGTCTTTCGTGTGAGATGTAATTGTAAGTGACTCTGCAGCTGATGCATAGTTCACACACCCTAGTCTCTGTAAGTTGCCTTGGATAAATGTGTCTGCTAAATAAAATAATAATAATTTATTGATTTTACACACAATTCATAATAATTTATTGATTTTACACACATTAATTTTTTTTAAAAAAAATAATTGACTATATTTAGACATTAATCCTTAGCATTGTTTTGCTCCTAAGACCTCAAGTGTTAGGTCTCAAAAAATATAAACTTGAAAAACCTTTTTTTTTTTAATTGTTTAAATGTGTGTGTTTTTTTTCGAGAAGAGATTTCATGCATTACCCACTCATGAACATATGCCTAGAGTAGGAATTTTTGGACAGACAGCAATGGTCTTCACAGGGACAACAAATAGTAATAAATGTAGTTGTCCCTGATTCAGAACATTGTTTGCACATAATCAATGGTACCTGCAATTTTTGACTGTATTGAAGAATAGGAGCCAATGGAAGGAGTGTGTAATAAATGATAAACAAGATGGACGCCAAAAGAATAAACACATTTAAATTACAAACTGCTTTTTGACTTGAAGCCAATCTTAATATGAGAACCAGTCCCAATTCTACATTCAGATTTTCCATTTAAATTGTCTTTCAATTCACTGGGCATTGTCAGCTTGTATCTACTGTATGTATGTGTCGGTTGAACAGTTATTTCCGAAAGGTTACAACCTAAAAATGATTCAATCTTATGATTTAGCATGGTGTTTACTGTTGCTGAGTATAAGCACTTGAAAGTGTTTTCATTGAGTCCAGCAGTATGTAAACAATACTGATGAATCAAATACCTACTTAGAGATTCAATTGGAGCTGTAAGTAAGATCTTGTTAACTGGAAGCCCCTTTGATTAAAAGGAAGAGGGGGTAATATCTTGGAAGAGTGGAACAATGAACATATTTTTTTATCTTAAAACGAATGCTTAGAGGAAGTGGATCTGTAAGATCCAGGTGAAAAGTTAGCAGGTCTGCACTATAGTGTCACTGGCTGGCAGCAGGTGGGCTCCATTAGCTGCTCCCTTCTCAGTGACCAGTGCGTGACAACTGGAGTTTAGTAACAATGTTCCTGTTTGTCCCTCTGCGGGTGGCAAATGCAAACCCCAATACAGAAGATTGATTAAATGACACATGCATGTATCACACAGATGGCTTAATGCAGCAATAATATTCCAATGATCTAATGATAATGAGTCTACATTATAGCACTATTTATTTTAATTCACCAGGAATAACTCTTCACATCAATTGTATCTTGGGACAAATTTCAACTTTGATAGATACTGTAGGGGATAATGTGTGAACAAAATGCAGGTCCTATTTGTTACATTTGTTGTTTCTATTAATTAATAATTTTTCAGTGCATGCAGCATTTTTTCCACTAAATGTATTGTGATGTATTGTGTAAAGTCATCACTGTGGGGGTGGTGTTCCTATTATGCAGTTAATCCATCCTGACACCACTAGAGGCAGGTTAGATCCACACACTGCTTTCTCAAAACACTTGTTCAGTACCATACTGCCTCAGGTCCTTCACTAGGTGTCCTGGAATCATTGGCATGAACACCCTTATCCAGAATAATTACGTTAAAAAGTGAAATTGATCAGACTTTCGTCAAAGTGTACATAAAATGACTTTTGGCTATATACCCTTTTAATTTATATTCAATTGATACTGACTACTGATATTGATTCTCAATATCCTTGGCACCTGTAAGGGTTATGACACTTTGGAGCAGATTTATCTAAAATTCATTTACTGTTGCAATATACAGCCAAAACAGTAGTAAGCTGTTTGGAGACTCCCAGTTTATACATCGTCCAACCAAATCTAAATATCATAGATCTGCTAAAGAGGGCGAAACAAATTAAGCATCACCTTATTGTTTGGTCTGGAAACATCGGGCTATAACAATGATTTCCTTCACATACTTGTGAAGGAAATAATTGTTATATGATATTGAATTCCTATTCTCACCATAATCCACAGACGAAGTTAACAGAACCACGGTGGACTGCAGTTCCATTGTTGTTGTTAAATATGTAAAAAGCTAGGAAACTGCTGTACTTTTTTTTTTTTTTTTTACATGGAATGTAATTATTGTCTTCTGTAACATTTCAGAATTAACAGCCTGTCATGTATGGCAGTCGAGCAACATTATCAGCAATATTTATAACAGTCCCACATAAATGCATTAGTTTTAGAATGTATAAAACAGAAGCACCAGTTCAAAGAGGTATCCAGTAGCATAACAGCAATTCTAAATGCCTAATTAGTTACTGACTCATGTGGTACCTCTGTTTTTTTTTAAGTAAATTAATTTAGGAGAATATAATTATTTTTGAAGAATTCATATGGTTTTAACTCACTTGCATTATAGCATTATGGTCATGTCTATTCTGAGGTGTATATGTTTCCATATCACAGATCTTGTTTTCAGTGATAAACAAATGTATTTCACACAGTGTGGTAATATTGATTTATACAAGGAATTCATCCAGTGGTACTATGGTCTGTTCTAAATGCTATTATTATGAAGAGTTATGTTTGCTCATAAATAAAATAGCAAAGTAAGCTGTGTCCCCTTGGAAATGTTTTTTTGGGTTGATAGGTTAACCTGGGCTTTTTCAAGGCTAGTTCTGGTCTGTAATTAATGCATACTTTATTTAAATTAGGGGTGGGCAACAATATGAACATTGTATATAGATATCATGCACGTATTTTGATATCAATAATATCAAAGTCTTCAAAGACACAGAAAAATATAATACACAATTGCAAGATCAAACATATTGTAACGTTGCTGGATTCCAGGATGAATGGAGTTGGACAAGGTAGCTGTTTAAGGCTTGAGCCCGTATTTATCTGAACAATAAAATAAATATAGGGAAGGGTACTGGGAGCAAACACAAAATAAAGGGGTGATTTGCTATTTTTTCATTTTGTTCCTTCTTTCCTTTTCCTCTTTACACTTCTCTCACTCTCCTCACTTTCACTCTCTATCCTGTCACTCCTACCGTGCTCGACCCCTGCCCCCCTCCAATCACTCGCGTCCCTTCCTCCCTACACCCCGCCCCCCGCCTCCCCCAACCACGTTTCCTTTCAACCCCTCAACCCCTCACACAAATTAAAACCTGAGGGACACCCACCCCTCCCAGAGATTGTCACAATATATATACAGATATTTACATATGAAAAGCAGTAACTTACTTGAAATTAATTGTGCTTTGCTTCACAATATCCTTGGAGAAAAACAAGGTCATGTTAAATTGTTTTACTATTCCATCATTAGCCACCTCAATACCGAAATATTTCTATACTTCACTGCACAGACTTCGAGGTTGTTCATTGTCTAGCCAATCCGGAAGTAATTGAATCTTCAGCTGCTCTGCTGCGTGCTAATGCTGACTCACAACATCTCTAAAAGTATTAAGTACGATGTCATGCTGAATTTTGCATTATTTTGAGATGGGTTTTGATGTTTTAAAAGTGCATCTCATTTATAATACTGAAATGTCAGATTTTAAAGACATTAATAATAGCGTACAGAATGTTGTATTTCTGTACTTCTTTTAGTTAAACCAAAGTACTCTAATCCTTTCAAGGAGGCATTTTTCATCGAGGTTTTTTTTTTCTCCTTGCAATTTTATTGGTATATGTATAAAGAGAGACAACACTTCAGCTATGTGCCTGTAAAATAACTCAGCTTCACGATGTACATTAATCACCACCATCACAACCCATATAATTTGATATAATATTATTGTGCAGCAAGAAATAAAATGACACATAAGGGCTTAAAAACGATAAAATCAGGGACAGAGATGCAATTCAACGGCACTTTGGGTTTTAGCTCCGGCCACTTTCGGTGACATCACTCGAGTAAGTCCAAGTATTGGTTTCGGATAAAGAGTGTGATTACGAGGATGAGTAACGGGTTCTCTGCTCACTCCTGCTACATATTATAAAAAATACAATTATTATTAAAATAAGCCCTACCATGTCCAATATCAATTGTAAAAGATATTTGGTTCAAAGAGGATAATCACATTTCCTTTCACGCATGGTGTTAATAATGATTTGAAAAGTTAGGCATACATCAGTACAAAGCAGGTTTATATTTATAATTCACAATACTATTAAATACGAAGGTAGGCTTTTCTTTGGGGGGCGGGGGCTTGGGGGGGCTGGGGGGTGAAAAAGTTTAGCAAGATGGAGTCTGGTCATTGAGTTATACATAACAAAACGCTAAGACATTCTTTATCCTTATTTGATTTATTGATAGAAAGGACAGCATATCTTTACTTTAAACATCCAGATGAAAATACATCACACAGAAATACACTACTTGGCACCATAGACACAAAAAACAATGTGTATCAACAAATATCACCCGCTCTAATAAAAAATACATTAATTACATATCTATGTTACAAAAATAAAATATTGCTAAAATTCTACATCTATTGTTGAAATACAGTATGAAGGATCATTGACAATGTTGTACTGGGTGAAGTAATCTTGGTGGCTCATAATTTAATATACTGTAAAACCAGAAATGTTTGCAGTTTTCAAACCCTCTACATAAGTGTTAATGGGCAGTGTTATTGCACCTTCCAAATTACATTTTGTAATTTGATTTGTAATTCTATAAGGATATAGTGGACGAAAATACAGCACAGTACTTAGGCCTCCAGCATCTAGAGAATGGCTTATCACATTCATATGGAGAACCTTTCAAATCCCACCTCAGCCACTGACTCATTGTGTGACCCTGAGCAAATCACTTAACCTCCTTGTGCTCCGTCTTTCAGGTGGGACGTAATTGTAAGTGACTCTGCAGCTGATGCATAGTTCACACACCCTAGTCTCTGTAAGTTGCCTTGAATAAAGGCGTCTGCTAAATAAACAATAATAGCTATGGCATACATTTTAACATCACAGCATGTAAGTCATGGTGTAAGTCATGGGGATCCATTTTTTCATGATATCGTTGATTTTGTATTTACAGCTGTGATGTGTATGTTATTGACATTTTTGCCAACTAAATAAAAGTTAGCAGTGTAAATAAAAAAAAAAAAACTGCAAACATTTCTTGCTGCAGAAACAGCCATAGGTGAGCATCTGCCAAATATAGTTGCTGCAGACATTTGATTGCCTTATAACTCTAGACAAAATAATTCCTTACAACAATATATGCTCCATTCTGTTAAAGGGTTGTTATCTAGTAAATAAATGAATACAAGTTAAATAAATAGTGTGCTAGCATGTTATTGCATTCACTATCCTTAATAGTCAAACAGGAAAACAACACTGAAATATATTTGTTTAGTGTACATTGTATGTAGCATTTAAGGCATGGCTACATTAGCATACTTTTTTTTTTACAGTACAATAAAATATAGAACAATGAGCAGTACTTGGGTTTTGAAATATTTTTTTGCAAAGCAATCAACCGTAAGCCTTTATGTAAAATAGCTAATGGGATGTGATCTTGTATATTTAGTGCTTTGGTTTATATGGAGAAGTTACAGTGTCCAGATATGAATCTTATGATAAACAGCCTTTAAAACAAAGCCATTTCAAATAGGAAATCATCATGAAAATATATAATGGTTGCATATAACTTCTAACTGAATTCTGCAGACCATTGTAAAGCAGTGCCATTTTTATATATTATAAAAATAAGTAGTTTTAGGTACATATCTAATGCCAGGCAACTTTGGTACAGGTACAGACTGAGGCGGTACTACATTTTCATGAGCTTGTATCTGGGGTTTTTTTTTTGTTTAAGTTTAGTCGTTGCCAATGATTTTTACCCCAGTTTTCTCCCCAATTTGGAATCGCCAGTTGTGTTATTATTAATCCCAGTACACCACTGCAAACCCCCGGCGACTCGGGGAAATGGAAGCTTAAACACGGTTCCTCCGAAACGTGTTCATGCCAAGCCGTCATTTTTCACACTGCAGATCCACAGCGAAGCCATCAGGCCTATAGTGCTGGAGGACAACACAGATCTGAAGGTGAACGGTGAACCATAGATTGCCCTGCTGACCTAAGCCCTCCCTACCCGGGCGGAGCTCGGCCAATTGTGCGCAGCCCCCTGGGAACCCCCGGTCACGGTCGGCAATGACATAGCCTGGATTCGAACCTGCGATCTCCAGGCTATAGGGCGCATCCTGCACTTCACGTGGAGCGCCTTTACTGGATGCGCCACTCGGGAGCCCTGTCTCATGTTTCTTTACTTTATCACATACAGTTTATAAGATTGAATCTGGATAAAGCTGTTTTTATGCTTGACACTTTGTAGTCTAATTTATTTGACCCATGACCTAACACCAGCAAGAATGTCAGAATGATTTATTTGAGGACCGATTTAATTCAAAATGTCAGGCTACAAGCAACATGCTACATTTTCCTGATGTGACATTTACTTTGAAATAGGAAGCAGACAGACGTCAGAATTCAGTTGGAAAACTATATAATATATCCTATGTTCGGTAATGATTTGCTTGCATAGATATAAACATAAATACTGTTTTATAATTTTGAAAAAAATAAATATGTAATAAATAGTTATTTCTTATATTATCTTCTCATTCATTAAAGCTATATAAATTACAGTAAACACAATGGAATTGACAGAAAGCCATTTTTCTTGGCTTCTATATTAGCAGGTAAAAATTAATTGTTGGTAGCTTTTCTTTGTTACAATCTGCTAATGTTCAGAATTAATGCACTTACATGCATACATACAGCATGACAACTCTATTTTATAACATTAATTTTACATATTGCATAAAATAGATGCATACCACATTAATCCAACTTTATAGGATATTACAGTTAGTACAGTATGCAACAAATTGGACAGTATATCTACACCTAAAGTCAGAGTCAACATTTTTTGTATAGTATGGAGTAGGAAGGATTTCTGCTTCCAAACTATAACTTATATCATCCATCAACCAATCAGGGAACAGTATTCTGCAATATGATGCCCCTTACCTAATTATCAAAACAGTAGCAGACAGATATACAGAAGAACTGCAGTCAAAAGTTGGATGAAAGTACTGTGGCATCGTGCATATCAACCTTATGAAACCATTAATAGTTTTAGGAGAAAAAAAAAAACAGATTAACATATTACCTGTATTCCAAATGAGCAGAACGCATCCTTAGAATGCATAAATGAGTCCTGTTTTTTTTTTTTTATGATCAACGTCATTCTTTACTGTTGCTGCAGGAGGTATTGTTAAAGTAACATTGAATTATTTTTAAATTGTATATTACTAGCTACTTTATACTGCACCATTCACATGGTAAACGCACAACACAACAGAGGGAAATACAGTACCCTGGATGAAATGTTGACACATATATACCTTTCTACTTTAAGAACCTTTTTTTAAGTTGAAATGTCACAGATATATTTAAATGATACTGTGGATTACATGACAAAAGAGTGTCAATTGTATGCTTTGTACTAATATTTAAGGAAAAACACACCAATAAAAAAATCCTCTTTGGTAGCCAACATCATATGGATGCAACGTTTTGCTCACATGTGGATGTAACTTTTCGCTCAACGAGTGTTAAGGTGCAGTACCTATATGTAAAGTGCTATATTCTATGTATATAATTTAGTTTGAATTACTATGCACTAATGTTAATAGAAACTGGTGGTTAGCATTATAAAATTGGCTAGTTTTACTGTAGGTACATTTTAGTAGATGTTGCATATGCTCACTATAAGAACCGGAAAGTGTGTCACTAAACTTTTAAGATATACCATGTTGCATATGTTACTGTTAAAGTTAGATGTTGGTTATTTCTGAGATCATCCAAACCAAATTGATACATTCCAATAAATAACTACATAACCCTTGTACTAATACATATACTTGCATGTTGGTATGATACTCATCCCAATGTACTTACACATTACTTTATATACAATGACTGCACCATTAAGCTTTGCTTTGAATTGTCCTTAAAGCCATTTTTTAAAAATACACCAATTTAACATTTAACAATTTTATATTTTTTTCTACACCCTGCTCCAGTTAATCAAACCATTCAATACTGAGAGAGTTCCTTGTCAAATGTGAATTAGTATACATTTGCATATACAGTACAGTGATATAGTAATATCAGCAACCAGGTGATTCCTCAGAGGTTGCAGAGGTTGATGCCCTGTGCGGAACTAGGTGATTTGACATGTATAAACCCAGATACCCCTTCTAACCAACTGTCTTTTAAAGACAACATGGCCTTAACATTCAGCCTTGATGCTGAAAAGCAATATGGTCCCATTACTAGTTCGACCCACCAGATCAGTTGAAGTAATTAATGAATTATATATACATATATACATATATATATATATATATATATATATATATATATATATATATATATATATATATATATATATATATAAACCACGACGGGCTGTGCGGTTCCCATGATATATACCACGTCAGGGGTGGTGCCAAGGACTTTAACCACCCCAAAAGTGGTATATATCATTGGAACCGCACGGCCAGAAGTGGTTTATATATTATTTTTTATATAATCTATTGTGAATTTATGCATCAAAAGTGGCACCTTGAAACTAGAGGACTGAGCACAAGCTAATGATGTTGATGGTTTGGGCGGAGTTTCAAATAACACTTAGGAAGGCAGGAGAGCAGCTGCGATGGATGGTGAAGCCAGATCTTGAGGTGAGTTTGTGTCCTCGTTATATGCGAGGTACACATTCAAGTCCGTTTTCATCCTTTCGGATCTCAAAAGATGTTTTTGTTAGTTGTCGAACACCCTTGTGTCCACATCGTGCCAGATTAAGTTTAAGATCGAACCAGACTTTACGCACCAATCTGACCGCGATGTCAGGGGACAGTGCCTTGTCTATTTGCTTTTCTGAAAGTTTTCATGACTGACAGGAGTACATTATTGCTGGTTTTAAACTCGCTGTCAGCAGAGATGTTAACACTTCTACTGTTAAAATGTTCCTCATCTACTGTTATGTGTCTACTTTTGACAATTGCTGGTGCACTTTTTTTTTTTGGTCAGATGGACTGCTGTCTTCACTCAGAAAGCTGGTGTTGTACCAGTTATCTGTTTTCATCCCCAAATATCTTAAAGGAAATACGTGGAATGTCACTTATTTTTGGCAGTGGTTTTGTAACTAATAACAAATAAAATGGCAGTTTGTCATGCAATTTAGAATGTAGTGGTGCATAGTGACTTATTCAGTGTGAAGCGGCTCATTACTATGCAAGCCATGGCGTACACTATATATACGCACGGAGGTTCTTATTTTTCCATATTTTTTTATATATATATTGTAACACAGCAGGGAGTGGGTTAATATCCTCCCTGCATAAAAAATGTGCATATGCACATTTTGTTTAATTGCTTAATTTAGTTTATTGTTAATTATCCCCTGCACCTGGAAGTAATTTTTAATTAGAACCAGGTGCAGGGTATTTAAGAGGTGCAGTTAGTCTGCACTGAACTGCTGAGTAGGAGACAGAAGGTGTGCTCTGTTTCTGAGCAGTCAATATAAAAGTAAGTACTGTGTTAATACTGTGTGTTTAGTCAGGGACCTGTTCAAAGTGAAGTTAGGCTCTACATTTGACCTAAGTGTTTATTTTTGTTTGTTTGTTTGTGTTTTTGTTATTAAAAATCAATTTCTATGTCCTGGGTCTGTATATTATAGGGGCAAATGAACGACCGTGAGTGCCGGCCAGGTTATTATATATATATATATATATATATATATACAATACAGAAATTAGTAAAAAGGAATACCCTATAACATCTATGTTAACTGCAAAAAAGAATTTAAAAAAGAACCATGATTTTTCGCACGCTTTAGTCAGTATGTACAACAGATGTATGGATAAGCAGATTGAATTGTCAGTACCCGAACAGTAAGGTGTTTGGGCTTTACGATAATATATTATGACTTGCTTCCATTTTTTACATGTTTGACTGCTCCTTCCTTTTTATCAGCAGTCTTGGCTGCCATGTTGTACTTACTGCACAAATCTCTCATCTCAACCAGACACTCCTGTAAGATTTTTGCAAAGACGGTGGAACAGGTTTCCTTACAGTCTCGGAAATTTGAAATGCAGAAGATGATGTGATCTGATTGTGGGTTGTAGCAGGCACCATAGCCATTGGGGACCACAGGACCATAGCAGCAGATCATATCTGCTGTGGTGGGAACCTGAAAAACACAGGGAAGCAAGGTTGATTTCAGTTTGAATGGCCTGGACTAACGTAAGGTTACATCAATCAAGTTTATTAATGTACTGGTATTAAGATGTGGCTAATGAAACCATGCAGAATAATACATATATTTTGTCACCTGAACAAACAGAATTGAAGCTAGATTATATACCTATTTTAATATTTAGAGAAAACTCACTTGGCTTGTTGAAAGGATAAAGCGATTGCTTATTAAGAAAGTTTCATCTGTAAATATCTCTGGCTTCTCCATCTTCAGCTCATGAGCCATCTCTCGAAGTCCAAGTAAGTGATTGTCAATTGCCATTCCAGTAATGGACTAAAAATAATGAATAGATGTCATTTTTTTTTTAAAAATCCCATGAATTGATCCATTAAGCTGTTAGCCACCAATTTTACTCTAGAAATCCCTAACAAAAATATATTATTCAAGAATTCTAAGAATAATATGAACAGAATAATATGGTACAGAATTGTTTAGTGCAGATAATTAGGAGCTTCTCCTAATAATAATATATTATGAATAGTAATAGCCTCATTAAAGGGACAACAGTGGTATGTTGAGTAACATTTGTCAGGGCCTTCATATGAATACATGTACTTTCATCAAAACAGACATTCTTAAGGTATTACTTTACATATTTTTTAATCTGGGAAATAGTTGGAGTTTGGATTAGCCAGAGACAATAACACATTATGGTTTAATTAGGTCATTTATCATTATGATTAATCAAATTGTCAATCTAGATGTGTGCATAACAGCTTAATATAAAGGCCTCAAAGGGCACTAAACTTTATGATGCACGATAATTGCAATTGCTTTGCACGTTAATGATTTCCGTATTTACTATTGCAATTGTATTCATTATCGTATGGTTATTTATGATAATGTATGCAAACTATTTATTTTAAATTGTCATTCAGCTTTAACTGCAACCTATTCAATAAACTGCAATTTACACAAAAAAAGCCCTGCTAAAGCGCACATGGAATTATATTAAATTTCCCACACAGAGGACAGGTTTGCTCTGCAGGGTGGCAATGCCGACAATTTCTCGAGTAAGCAGAACAAAAAGAAAAATATGCTATTGCACAGCATTACTTTTATTGTATATGCATTGAAGGAGAAGGAATACATGTTCAAATTAAAAGGGAAGCAGTACAGTTTCACTTTATGTTGCCTCTACCTGTCCCAGGCTGCTGAGTGCTGGGTCTGTTTTGATCGCTCATTTTCAGTCAATATAAGCCACCTCCACCTTCACAATAAGTTACTGACCAAAAGATATTCCTGGACTGCGGGGCTTTTGATATCACAGTGATCATAAGTAAGTCTCTGACATTATCGTGCATGTTAAGTGTGCATGGTATGTAAATGAACCAAATACTGTGCATGTAAATGAATGCGTTCTATGTTAGTAAATGGGGCGCTAAACTTAGATTTATCGCGCACGTGAGGCTCCCTACTTTAGTGCACTCTAACTCCAAATTTAGTGCAAAGTGTATCAAATTAAAGGAGATAAATCTTAATGATCTGTAAAACATTGTTCCTAATGATATCTGTAAATAAAGGAATACTAATGTTATTCCTACTTACAAGGATAGTGTAATTGGTCTGAGCATTAATTGCATCCCAGAGTCTTTGCATCTTTTCAGAATCCTAGAATTAAGAAGAAATCAATAAATACCATTACACATTCCTTTTATCAAATTCTATTGTATTGTTTTTTTTTACACCATCTTCTGTGTTTTTTCTAAATTTAAGCCACATCAAAAATACAGACCCTTTGAACTTAATATATGTATACAAAACCCTTTTTTTCTCAAACTATGATGTTAAATTATACATCTGTTTTAGTATAGCACCTTAAAACTGAAACAAAAGTGAAATGGAATTGACCAAGAAGAAATACATACTGGTACTGTGGATTTTCCTTCAGTCATTGCTTTAGCAAATACTAATGCTTCATAAGTAGCTGACCGGATGTTATCCACTCTTCCCTCCAGAAAGCGGCGTATGGAAGCACTTTCATAGGTAGGAACTTGCTTGCCGTGGCACCTATAAGTAAAACAATAAAGAGAAGTCTTACAGTTCTTACAAATGTGTAACAATATGTATTGTGCTCGCTCTTTGGAAGGGGCTTGCCATAAAAAGCCTCGTTAAAATGTTCTTGAAGTTATTTTGTCGTGAGATATTAGGGGAATGGAGGATTAAGAAATGTACTAGTAGTCAGACACCAATTTGTATCCATTTTTAATGTGGCCCTGTTGATTTCCAAATTTGAATCTTGCAAATCCCCTAGTCACTATTAGCACATCTCCCTGAACTCACTAAGCCCTTGGGTTGGATTTCCACAACTGCCACTATGAAAGCTACTATTGCTTTTGTGAATTCCAGTAACCTGATTGTGAAACACTTTATGAAACTAATTGCAAAGTTATACACAACTTCAGTAATTATTGATTCCTAAATCTGTCTAAATATTATAAAATCAGGCATGGTGCATTAATACTACAAGATAATAACTAAACCAGTGGAGTCAGCTTACCTGTAAAATGCCAGTTGCAGAGCAACTTGGATGTAAGCATCTGGACTCATTCTTTGCTTCTTTATAAATTCTTTGCCATAAACTGTAAACTTCTTTACATTTAGGTCCAGATTCCTCACCAACCTAGAAAATGTACAATCATAAAGAAAATTAAAACAATGTATGGTTACTAAATGTCATAATGCTGATCAGTGCATTACTTGCCTTTTGATTCTACATTAAATTCTCAATCTGACAAGTGCACTGAGAATGACAGTTTACAATCGATGCTTTAATTGATTTACTTGTGCAAACAAGATTAATCTGTAGTTTCAGGCTCAAACAGCAGTCATAATGTAAGAAGCTAATGAGAAAGGTTCATAACATACCTTTGTAATTTATCTGCTGAAGAAGCTAACAGCCCCTGAACTTCAGGAGAACATTTCCAACGTAATTTTCTAGGAACAGAAAGTTCGCAAACACTAGCAGCTCTAACAAACTTAGAAGGGCTCCCTTTCCTGTAAAACATAGGCAGGTCACATTTAATCAACATACTATGCTGAGTGGAAACTATTAACAATGCTTTGACTGTTGGATCTAGAAAGTTTTCTGTAATATTGAATGATCGCCAGTGGATTGTGATGATGTTACTCATTTTAAGCACATGATGCAGTATGTAAAAATATCTACTTTTTTCCCGTAAAGCTTTATTTGAAAATAACACCATGTAGCATGCATAACACCTTCATAAATGTTTTATTAAACTGTGTATCCCATGCAAAATACTTCATAAATACGTTGTACATAACGCTGTTAGAACAATCCATTGCAAGTCTTACCATCTTAATGTTACGGATAATCAAAGGCATGCTGTATCTGTCTGCAAAGTGTATAAAGGTGTTTTTTTAATGTAATTTCTAACACTTTTTTTGTGAATAGCCTAAAGACATATTAATGATTAAAAGCTTGAAATAAACAACTCAGAATGTTTTCATCGATGCAGCTCCTGATGAAAAATGTTGCTTACATGTACTTCAGAAGATGCTCAATGCACTGTACTAGTACAATTCCTTCAAAAGGGGAGTGCTCACAAACAACGCCACAGGTCCCATCCATCCCTATAACAAACTAAAAGAAAAAATATATAGTTGTAATCTTACATCCACAGTATGCACTTGTAAAAATGTAAGTGTCACATGGACAGACAAGTGCCTCCATATAGCCCCAGATTATGATAATCGCAATAATTTACCATATGGACAGATGGGCACCACCATCCATCTCCAGGATAAATACAGTGTGCTGCTGAGCTACATAGAGTAAATTATGCTTTGTCTCCAGCTTTAAAAACATTCTATACTATTGTACTATTATCCTCACCTGCATGGGTTTGTCATACCAGCGGTTCCCACTGTTTTTATCATAGCCCCCTCCATGTAACATCTGCAGAGCTCGATTGGTATCAGTGAGTTCATTCCCACTTGGATCGTCCAAACACACCAGACATAGGCATCGCTCAATCATGTCTAGCGAGTCTCTATTGGTAGAATCTGGAGGAAAAAAAGATTTCACCAAATGTAAGTCATTTAGTACAAACAGATAAATTGTCGAAGATTTTGACATTTATAGCAGCTTAAGATGTTTTACAATATCTGTGAATCAAACATTTGTATTTCAGTTGTATTTTCTCAAAACTGTTTGTCTTTACAGCACACCACCAGTCAATAGAAGATGGATACATGTACTAGTAAATGAGATGCCTTTAGGGTTCAGATGTAAAGAGGCTGTTGGTTTGTACCAAGGAGATAGTATCTAACCTTTCATGATTACTGCCCTGGATTCAGCCCATTCAGTTCTTCCATCTGATGTTAGCAGACCTATGGGTGGAAGGCGTTCTTCTTCATTCTCTGCCATTTTAAGTATTTTCTCTAGCTGAGTGAATAAATCTCTTTCGCTGAGACGTCGGAAGTTTATCACAACATCTAAAACAAAGAACTAGACAAAGAAAAATATCATACAACGATTATACATCATTAATATGAAGTTGCCTCCACTATAAAAAAATCCCAGCTTATTCAAATGTATTTTTGTGATAGAATACTATTCTGAAATAGATTCTACCTCTGTGCTTTACGCCTGCCATAGTAGATGATATATGAACTAAAGAGTGGAGTGAGTATGAGCAAAGCAAGTGGGTAGTGCAAAACCATCAATTTTATTTTTGAGGAACCACCATAGTGTCTTATAGTCATTGATTTTTTGCATTCAGGCAAAGCACAAATAGCACAGTATCCTAATTAGGGCTCCCAACTAACTCTGCATGAATGAAAATTGAATAACCCAGTGGTCTGCTAAGGAGGAAATGGAAATAAAAATCAGGTAGGCAGCAATGGTTTTGAAACCCCAGATGAAATGCTGGAATTAATCTGACATGCTCTAGCAATATGTTGGTTTTGTTTCTGTTGGAAGCTTTCCAGATAAAACCTGGGAAATGCAATCGAAGACAACTAAGTTAGATGTACTGCTGTACCTACAGAGGGCTTCAGATATCATGGATACACTCACATGTTCTCCTTCAAAGTCCATTTCATTTATGAACCCTGGGTTTTCCCAGTCCCAATAGACTGAAGCCATGCTGTATTTTCTTGTCAACAACCTGTTCTCTAATATCAAATATAGGCATTGTACTTAAAAGATATTATACATATGCAGCCAGATGTAAGCATTTTTGAATAATATAAGCTGTAAAAACATGTTATAGAGGTAGTTTTAAAACATGCCAAGCTAAACAAAAGCCTTGTGCCAATCCTCCACCTCGAAAACTCTTTTTAACTTCCAGTAAGCAGTAACGTTGAAGCAAGAGGTCTAGTTTATAAGCTAATCGTGTATAAAGGCTTTTGCAGAACCTTAAAGAGATTAGAAGGCAATTAGTTGGTAGTGCTGAAAAAAAATGAAGACATGAAAGTGTTCCTCTGACATGTAAATGTTCTGTCACATCTTGCCTGGTTTCCATCATTGCATTGGTTCTGCTTTGATCATTATATTTATGTTTTATTTTTATTTTCATGAGAGCTTTGTGTCTACTGAGCTGCTCAAAAAAAGACTGAATTATACTCAGTTGAATAGTTAGGTAGGTGGCTTTTCACAGACCTAAATTACTCATTTCATTTTAATGGCAAAATGGGACTGAAACCAAAACTTCCATATAAATGATCTATTATTTGTTTATTTAGCAGACGCCTTCATCCAAGGCGACTTACAGAGACTAGGGTTTGTGAACTATGCATCAGCTGCAGAGTCACTTACAATTACGTCTCACCCGAAAGATGTAATTGAAAGAGGTTAAGCGACTTGCTTAGGGTCACACAATGAGTCAGTGGCTGAGGTGGGATTTGAACCGGGGACCTCCTGGTTACAAGCCTGTTTCTTTAACCACTGGACCACACAGCCTCCTATCTAAATTGAAGTAGTATAGCCTGAGCTTTAAGTTTGTCTTGTTCTATGCCATGATACATCACAAACAAACACCTTTAAAGGTTGACGTCACCTGCTTGAAAAACCATGCCTTTCTTCACCTGAGTAATGTCAGTTCAAAACAGTGACAATTAAACAGAATTCCCCTCATTAACCTTTTACCTCTGTTGAATGAAAATGCCAATGGGCTAAATGGACACATCAAGTTGGATTTAGTAACTTATACAGTATATTAACATAAGGCAGTACAGTATATAATGGAGTTATAGGACAATGAGCGTCTGCATATTGGGATGTATAGGCTTCATCCTCAGTTCCTCGATATTCCCTCATACACAGATGCTTGCCGTCAAATTATGTTAGTGGCTTCTCCATATGGGTGTTATTATTCACTAACAATCACTTTTTGACCTCTAAAGCGTTTTATACGAAAAGATCCTGACCTGGTTTTTGCATGCTATAATAATATGTTCTGGCTCTGGCATGACACTGTTCTTCTGGGCTACCAGGGTGTCCTTCTTGTGGCCAGGCAGGCGGAAAGATGAGAACAGTCTGTAGTATTGCTTCATGCAAAGTGGGGTCCCTGCCAGTTGCCCTCGTGCATAATCTATAGGCAGGGCATGTCTGTTACCAAAGAAACAAAAAATATAATAAGTTATACAAGCTTTCCATCAAAGACGGCAACAAACTCAAAACTCAAAACTCAAAGACCAGGAGAAATTAATTCATGAAAAAAATACATAAGTACACCTAAGAAAAGAATAAGATATATCTGGGGTTATGGTAAAAGCTTCGCTCTTATGGTTTATCATGTCATCAGAACCCCTCAATAGGGTTACAGCTCTATTATGTATAATATAAGCATCAGAGCTCATTCTTTTGCTTATATATGGATTATTGGCCATAAACTTTAAACTTGTAAACATTTTAAAAAATATTTGTATCCAAATAAACTGTTATTCCATAAAAAAGAATGATTCTGATTTATGCCAAACAATATGACATTAACACATGGAGCATATTTAAATACAAATAACACAAGCAATGTAACTTACGCATCAAGTAAAGCTTTGTAATCTAAAACTCCAGAAATTAGATGAGCAGAAAACCTGTAAAACAAAAGTTTAGGGGAACACTCTCCATTAATTAAATACCGGGAAGTTATTCATGAAATATCTGCATTGTGTACTGTTAAAAAAATATGATATATTCAGCTGCTTTCTTTTTTTTTAAAACAATTATTGGTATTCATTTTCCAATTTTCTCCCAATTTTCGAATGTCCAGTCATTATTCAACCTGGCTCACCACTGCAACCCCTAAACTAACTCGGGAGAGATGAAGACGAACACTTGCGTCCTCTAAAATGAGGACCACGCAGTTCTGAATTGCATACAGGGCGGCCTGCAGGTGCCCGGACAGCAGAGTGCCTTTACCGGATGCTTCACTCGGGAGCCCCTACAGCTGCTTTCTTAAAAGGTAAATAGCATCAAATTACATTTTAAGTGTTATTACTCCAATTAAGATTAGAATCTTTCTAGCTATCATTTTAGATAAATTCACTGTTGTCTGTTTACTTTTAAGTTACAAGACAAGCAGGTGAAGCTGAGAAAGCTGAAATGTCACAGAATTACATTATAGTTTTGAACAAGGAGCTCAAAAACTGTGACGGCACATCCACAGCTACAAGTATATAGGAAATCATTTGATCTTAATATAGGAACAACTAGACTTGGTTGGTTGCACAATGTCACAAAAAGGTGGTCTATTTATTCAGAGACTGAGCCTCACAAAAACATGTACAACACAACTGATGGCAACCTTCAATTCTACCTGACATAGCAATACTGAAAGATATATAGGTGCCATAAAGAATTCCATTACCAATGCAGCCCAAGATATATGGTGGGCGTTGATGTTATTCTTGGGTGAACAAAGCCTAAATGGCACTTGGACTGAAACATATGCCTCCCCATAGACTCTTTATATGCATGCCATGTATTACCTTCTGATTATATCTCCAAGGGTTCAGAGAAAAGGTTCAAATACATCATTTATTATTATTTGTACTCATGGTAGGAGTGACATTTTTTAAAGAATGAGGAGTTCCTGGTCACTGAATGGCCATTTCTTGTAGCTGTGATCATGGAGCCCTTGACATCTGTCACAGTGTGAGGCGTGGTATTGTATGGGGTCAAGAGTTTGTTGTGCTTCTGCCGGTACAGCACAGAATTGCCAGGCGCAATAGTGGTAGGTGCTGCGTGGCGACGGGTGTCTGCATAGGCTTTCATCTTGGCTTTGGCAGCACGATCTCACGATCTCTCTCTCTCTCTCTCTCTCTCTCTCTCTCTCTCTCTCTCTCTCTCTCTCTCCTTCTCTCTCTCTCCCTAATCCTAACCCTAACCCTCTCAATGTCCTTGCCTTCCAGAATGGAAACACTAATGTAATTGTGGTTACATTACAGGGGAATGCTGGGGTTTGCTCTTTGGAAGGCAGAGAGGATAACTGTATCAAATTACAGGAACACAGATATAGAAGCTTCAACCCTGTTGTTTTTACCTAGTTCATCAGATTGCTGCACATGAAGGCTAACCAAAAGAAAGAGAAGGGTCTCCTCAATTTAGTAGTTTCCAATTTTTTTTTTTTTAGGCTCAGCCCACCGCTACCACCCCAGCGCTGACTCGGGAGCGTCAGCGCTGGGGAAGTGTGTGCCGTCAGCCGCCTGCATTTTTACACACTGCAGATTCACCATGCAGCCACCAAGAGCTACAGCGTTGGAGGACAACGCAGCCCTGGGCAGCTTACAGGCAAGCCCGCAGGCGCCCAGCCAGACCATAGGGGTTGCTGGTGTGTGGTAAGCCGAGGACACCCTGGCCAACCTAGCCCTCCCTCCCCCTGAGCGCCGCCCCCTGGCAGCTCCCGTCCTCGGTCGGCAAAAGAATAGCCTAGACTTGAGCCATCAATGTCCAGACTATAGGATGCATTCTGCACGCCACGCGGAGTGCTTTTACTGGATGCGCCACTCGGGACCCCCCCCCCAACCCCCTTATGGATATTTTTATGTGGGGAATAAACAGCTGAACTACACTCAGACTATTAAAACCAAGCCCCAGCCCCCTACGCATTGTGAACACATCATGGGTCATAGTTGTGTGATGTGTCAACAAATAGACTAAATAAATGATAACACTGATATGATTGGTATTATGGAAGAAGAGGTACCTGAGAAGGTCATTTTGATCTTGGAAATTCTGTCGTGGGAAGACTATAGCAGGGCTGGAGTTCACAGGAAGAGGCAACCTGTTATTCAAGTACATGTCCTCCACCCAATAGTCATATACCTAGGAAAATGTAAAACATGCAGCATAAACTACATATTTTCTAGGAACATGCTCAATAATGTAATCTAGTACATTAAGGGGAAATATACCCTTTTAAAATGACTGTATATATTAAAAAAATATGTCATGCATATGTATGTATGTGTTAGTTGGTTTAAAAAGGGATTATTCAAAAGCTTTTTTGCCTTCTAAAACAAATACCTCATAGGCACACTGACAATATACATTATAAAATGCCTTGGATGAACTGAGCACTCTGTTACACTGATCAGATCTTATTGCTTAAGCTGAACACACTTTAAAGACTGAAACATTTCCAAGTAACTGTCATAGTTATTGATGTTATGTGATTATATAGAGAAATCTGAAATCAATATAGTTCACAGTTGATTTATATAATATGTGTTTGGAGTATAAACGCCTTCTAATAAGGATCTGTTGTATTTGAAATGCCATAGAACACTTGCCCATGCATTGCTAAATAATTAATTGTATTCCTGTTTATTAACTTCTATTAATTAATATATATGGGATACACAGATATTTAATAATATCCTAATCATTTAATAGCAACAAGCATTCACACATTTAAGCTAATTTCAATTGTATTGGCTATTAAAATTACTCTGTTTTTACCTCTGTTTAAAGATCATGGCAATTGCTGTAGTTTCTATAAGGGCTCTTACCCAGTTTTCCGTTTTCTCTCTCTTTTCTAGCAGCTTTTGCTGTAGAAACTCCCCTGTCCCTCCAGGAGCTCTAAACTTCTCCACAATGGCCTTGGTCCTCTTGAACTCCTCCTCTGTCACCAGATGCTTCATGCACTTCAGGTACATGTCTGTGGTCTTTTGCAAAGGAGGCACTGGAAGCTTGGGTAACACCTAACCAAAAAAATGTTTAATTCTTGTTGTTTAGATAATAACCTGTTTTATGTTTAAAGATGTCCTTTCAACTGTTTTGACCTGATTTACACAACCATTGCTTCCTTGCATTACCTAATTAATAACACTATGTAACACAATTTTTGTTCCTGGGTAGTAAGTGTTATTTCCTAATTGCTTATGCCTCAAAAGTATAGAAAATGGCTATTATTCCCCACAAACTTTGCTTTTGTGACCAGGACAGTGATATTTTGAAATGTACCTATTTCCAATGAGAAAACGGGCGAATTTGTGTCTTTTCGTTCACATAAAGTCAGAAAAAAACAACATATGAATCCAAATTAACATGTATTTATACTAAAGTAATACAAAAATGACTACAAAAGATTTAGAAGTGAGTAGTTTTTCGAGATTTACGATTATACTGTAAATCACTTTCACAAATCAGCCCCCAAATGTAGTCTCCCATCATGTTCTCGTTATACTGTCCTTGGTAGCGGCGTTCAAAGTCCAGTACATCCTGGTGGAAGCGCTCGCCTTGCTCCTCCGAGTACGCTGCCATGTTCTCCTTGAATTTATCAAGATGAGCATCAAGGATATGGACTTTGAGGGACATCCTACAGCCCATTGTGCCGTAGTTCTTCCCCAGAGTCTCAACCAGCTCCACATAGTTTTCGGCCTTGTGATTGCCCAGGAAGCCCCGAACCACTGCGACAAAGCTGTTCCAAGCCGCTTTCTCCTTACTAGTGAGCTCCTTGGGGAATTCATTGCACTCCAGGATCTTCTTTATCTGTGGTCCGACGAAGACACCGGCTTTGACCTTTGCCTCAGACAGCTGAGGGAAGAAGTCTTGAAGGTACTTGAAGGCTGCCGACTCCTTATCTAGAGCTCTGACAAATTGTTTCATAAGGCCCAATTTGATGTGCAGTGGTGGCATCAGCACCTTCCGGGGGTCCACCAGTGGCTCCCACTTGACGTTGTTCCTCCCCACAGAGAACTCGGTCCGCTGTGGCCAGTCCCGCCTGTGGTAGTGCGCCTTGGTGTCTCTGCTGTCCCAAAGGCAAAGATAGCAGGGAAACTTGGTAAAACCGCCTTGGAGACCCATCAGGAATGCCACCATTGCAGCCTCTTGATGCCATCTCAGAAAAATGCAGATATGTATCCACTTAGGCAGCTGGAACTAAACTGAACTGGTGGGCTTAAGGCCCCTGTATTTATACTACTATTTATATTACTGGAAAGTTCTAGAAAGTTCTAGAAGTTACTCCAAGTTTACTCAGCACTGAATCTATCTGGAATGTTCTGGAAAATAGGTAAATTTCAAAATATCACTGTCCTGGTCACAAAAGCAAAGTTTGTGGGGAATAATAGCCATTTTCTATACTTTTGAGGCATAAGAAATTAGGAAATAACACTTACTACCCAGGAACCAAAAAAAAAAAAAAAAGTGTTACACGGTGTAATCACTGTAGGGTTGGTTTATCTGTACAGTAGGTTTACCTTGGGAGGGTGGAGATTTTCTTTTTTTTTTAAATGGCTTCAAATTGTGATATGTTATAGATTGATATTCAACAATCAAACTATACAGTTTGTGGCTTGTCTACATTAATAACCACTTAACAGAAGCTGTCGGCTCCATGCAACTAATACCGTTTTTATCATCAAAATAACTAACAAGAATATACTTATAAAGGACCCTTATGAAAATAGCTAGCTCTCATATGTATACAGAATTTTTATTATATTTATTTTGTTAT
This sequence comes from Acipenser ruthenus, assembly GCF_902713425.1. Classification (NCBI taxonomy): domain Eukaryota; kingdom Metazoa; phylum Chordata; class Actinopteri; order Acipenseriformes; family Acipenseridae; genus Acipenser; species Acipenser ruthenus. Next base: position 28,053,104 of record NC_081201.1, read on the forward strand.
GGTTGCTACAAAACTGCATATTTTGTGCAAAATAGTCCTATTTGGATACCTTGCCAATGGTTTGCTCAAAAGAGACAATATTGATAATGTCCTTAACATTTATATGTAACTATTTTTTTAAAGCAATGAACGAAGTAATGTAAAATTGATATGCAAGTTATTTTAGAAGGTTTATGGATTACAAGCCCAAACAGGTGCATTCATTTTTTACCTTCGAAAGCTGAAATTAGAATGGCATGCCTTCTCTGAATACATGATGATGATAGGCTTTAATCTCTGTCAAAACCCCACCCCTTTAACCAGCTTTGGACAGGTGTAATGTGTGTGCTGGAATTCTCTCCCCCCTCCCTACATTGGTAAGGTGCTGTACAGATTCAATAATGCAGGGAGCACATTCTGACAGATACAGCTTCCCTATGAGAAACCCCTACCTACTAGAATTAACTGTTATCAGTTATTCTGCCTGTAGAATAATGGTGTGGTGGACAAGGAATGTCTAAGGGAAAGAAAACAGGATGGAATAGCTGTACTTGTTATTAATGCAGTTCTTATTACAAATGCATTGCAAAGTTAAATGTCATTGACGTTGAGTGCAAAGACAGTATGCTAGCAGTTTAGTTAAAATCTGTACTTGTAATGTCTGATATCAATGGTCAATATGTGGATTTTAACAGGTCAAAACACAAGTTCATACTTTTGATAAATAGGGCCTTTTTATCTATCAATGAAAATATTGTTTGATACAATGCTATACAACAAAAAGAAACTATTCAAAACAGCAAATAACCTTTGAATAGTAGAGCTGTTTATAGCCTTTTGCATATATCAATATATAAGCTATAAGCCTACTTATTATAGTTTAAAAATACAATTTAGATTCATATTTTCACACTGCAATTGAATGTGTCTTTGCTTTGCTTTGACTGTGAACTATGAAATGGGTAAGGAATTAAAAAGAAGTAATAAGTAAAAAATGTTTTTGAATGTTATTTAATAATCATGTTGATTAATATGAATAGTAATAAAAGCTGTATTTACATAGCTGTCCTTGTGCTCTTTGGGTTTCTCTTGATCTTGCTTGGGTTTCTCTAGAACAGGCATTCTTGATGATATGGAATGAGACCGTCCAGTGATAAGAATACTCAGTTTACTCAGACTCCAATGTTTCCAAGATAAAGAGACAAAGAAAGTATGATTTAAGGATAATACAGTTTCCTCAAATCTTGCAACTTTGAAAAAAAAAATGACAATGCATAGTAAAACAAACTGAACATTAGAAAATCAACAAACCAGGTTACTATATACAATTAATGATCAGTGCTGTGTGCACAGTGGGTTACAGTTTATTCTAGTACTGAAACATCTACCTTTTAAAGACCTGTTGTTGTGATCTATTTAACTAAACTATTTGCATTCAAAGACAGCATTATGAAAATTATTAAGAAGAGACCAAGGACCATTAATTGTTTAATCTACTTGTTGCTCACAAACACACATGGGGGAAAATAATAATAATAATAATAATAATAATAATAATAATAATAATAATAATAATAATAATAATAATAATAATGGCACTATTAGGTTTACAAAACCTGTTTAGAAAAATATAATTTGGTTATGTGGTTTTTGGTAAAATTGCAAAACTTTCCAAAAAAAAAAAGTATTCTCCATTGTCCACAGTAATGCAGTATTACTCGAGTTATAGAACTGACCGCATATTTCGTTATGTTATAAATACCTATATTGGACGTTGTATTAACAAAACAAAACAAAACAAAAAAATATTCGACATGCAAATACCGTTAATATCCATTCCTTTATGAACTCACACTTCCCAAGGCTAAAACAAACAAGTAGAAACTGTCTATTAAGCATTAATACACAGTCTATTATTAGAAACTGTCTATTAAGCATTAAACTGTCTATTAAGCGCTCAATTGTGAAAACCGTAGCCTACAATGCAGTTAGCAAAATTGCAAAAAGATTAAATTAAATGATGACAGGAAAAATATTTGGCTTTCCAGTTAAAAGCTACCTTACCTGTCCGTGGCTTGGTGTAGGTTTAAGATGACACATTAAAGTTGTTCAGTACTTGTAAAGGTCGTCCCTTCCATGTTTAGTTTGGACTCTAGTGGACACTAAAAATGTCCAGAAATAAAATAGTAAGCTAAATATCTGGGTGTTTCCATTCAGTCATCTCTATATCAATCCCACGCATTGCTGGCTTGGAGTTCTTCAGCTCAGTATGTTTGGAGGTACGTTGCTACCTTCCCCTGTTGTGTCCAGCGACTCCTCCCACTGTAATCTATTCGCCAAACTCTAGTCTATGACAGTATGGTTTTCCAACCCACCTCAGATAGAGAATGTTGTTATTTCATCCTGTGCCATTGATGCTACTTCATACAGAAAAATTTAATAAAGAATACAGTCAATATTTATTTTTTAAGTAGGAATAATAATAGCCTTGAACGTTATCTATACCAGGCTTTTAATTCAACAATTATTTTGCTGAAATGAAGTGGCGGGTGAATAGGACAGTTGCACTACAGTACAGTGTTTAATATAACATAATTAGTTTTGAACCACATTTCAATTACAATTACAAAGCATATGTTACATGTATACAGTGCAACACAAAAGTATGTCGTCCATATATAAGATGTTTTTGTTTTCTTCCTGACAATCTTGTTCAGTTTTAAAGTATTAATTGCTTTTTTTTTTTTTTGCAACAGTGGCGATTGTATAATGTAATACAATTTGTATTAACAAAAAACATATTTATAAATTCTAATGTTATTCTTCAGTATATCGTTGTACTTTATGATTGAATATCCCTCAAATGTATCGATCTGTTCTTTTGGGGTATAATTAAAAGTTGCCATTATGATGATGTACTGACAAAAACATTGCGGTCACACGGAATGAAAGATGGTTGATCACTCAACTTAATTTAGTTAAACTTGGATACTCTTAATAAATAGGATGTGGTAAAAACAGATGTCGTGTCCGACGACAAAGGGCAATTCATTTTTTGTAACGGTTTGTTTTCGTTTATTTCTGACCCAAGTGTTTTGTATTGTTTTAATCATTCTTGTTTCATTTACCAAAATGTGTTTTTTTTCTGTAGTTTTCAATTGTCCATATGCATTGAAGCAGTTTAAATGATATGCTATTATCGCATACCATACCATTATTAGGAAATCAAAATAATGTACGATAACCCCAAGGTTTATTCCCCTAAGTCGCGTATGGAAACATTGTGTTTGTTTAAAAATGAATACTCACTTATTCAACTTGAGTACCACTATAAACCGACTGCTTGTGTTCCTTCCTTGTGGCTACAGGTTGTATGTATTTTTAGTTTGTAAATTTAGTCACCATTTTGATAACTATATATCCAAAAGGCGTACATATATATAAAGGTGTATTGCTCCTGCGTGTCAATGAGTGAGTCGTTCAGAAATAAACCAAAATATAACCCTACATACAGGAGGAAGTGCTTTTTGTGATTTTTTTTTGTTTGTTTGTTTTTTTGTTAAACATCGTGGCATATATATTTGAAGTTGCCGTTACATTTATTTATTTCTTTAGGCAAATATATTTACATTGATTCGTGCAATTTGACCAGTAAAAAGCCTACAATTTAACACTTACTGAAATGAATATGTGGTAACTATATTCATATTATAAATATTGGTATTTTAATGTGCAGTAGCAAATGTTGTTCATTCTTAAACCATGTCTAAAAAGCACCTCGATTTACATTCAATTATGAAACATGAAGTTTCTAGATACTTTCTATTTCACTAATTATTCATGAACTGTAGTGTCATTAGTTTCTCTTATATTATTAGATCATCAGTGATATGACATGTACATATTACATGATTCACTTAAAGGTTGGTTTTGTGTGGACCATTCACACCACGCAAGCACGCGCGCGCGCACACACACACACACACACACACACAGACCCGCATTCAAAACAATTAAAATAACCTAGGCGGGAATAATCCTCTAAAATAAGCTTTTGGGGGTATTTATTGTTAAAAAAAAAAAAAAAAAAAAAAAAAAAAAAATCTAGGTAATTTTTACGTGTTTATCTGAAAATGCATTAGAAACACAGTCTCAAGAAAAGGACAACAAACGTTACCAAGTTACATTTTTAATAAGTGTTGTTTTAGAATATCACGTTTAATATAACGTTCCACGCTTCTGCGTACATTTTCTTAGAAGTGCTTGGCGTTCTTTTGACTGCATGCCACATACCCACACGCATACAGATATGCGTGTTCAGATATTTTATTATTTACAATGTAAATATGTACATCTGTACAATAAGCACTTTTATACAGTATTACCTTTAATTTTGACAAACGATATAACTTTCAAAATAGTAAATGCTGAATACAGACACTCTGGCACTGGAACTTCGCGTTTAATTTATTAAGGTTAAGTAATCCTTGACGATTCAGATATTAATGTGACATATTGCATTTTTCTAAATAGCAGCACATATCAGGCAAGATGGTCACAGAGCGTAAATCATTCCAGGAAGAAAAAAAAACAATAAGCCGTTTTCAAAATATGAAAACATATGACATTATTCATTATTTGCAGTATTTTATTTAGGTCCCTGAATATGCAAGTATATATTTGTATATATTTTTGGAACACATAATGATATTTATTTACTTTTTTTTTTCTTTTCACAATGATATACAATAGTATTTACCTACACATCTTTGACTTTATAGTAAACTTTGCACAATACTCAAATTAAACGTTGATGAACTAACTTTTTACTACAGACTTATTCAAATACAATAATTTGTCTTCATTGTTGCTTTACAGAGTTGTAAAGAATAAAATAAAATAAACTTGGAAGAACCTAGTTACACAATGATAAGGTTAAGATTGAACATTGGTACATAACATATGTCAAATTCTGTTCCAACAGTGAGATTAAATTATGTTTGTATTTCAGCTCCTTTTAACTATATTCGGCTCCTGATAATTCCTCCTCTGAAATGGACTGTCCCTTAAAAATGCCCATTTCATTCTGACCACCAGACATGGTGTTACCAGCTGAACTGGCAAAACCCCTTTTCTTGGCATTACGCTCTTCCATCTTGATGGCATCATACAGCCCTGTATGTCCCTCTTCCAGAAGGACGTTTCTCTCAGAGTGAGAGGGTTTCATTTGGCACACGTTTCTGAGGAAAAGGAGGGCAGGTGCATAAAGTACATTGACAAGGCCCATGCCCAGGTTTAACTGCACAAAGCCATGTGTGTGTACAATTTGACCAGCCACTATGGGTCCCAAGGCATAGGCAACACAGTAAGAAATATCTGCAATAGCATAGACACTGCCATATACAGAGACATGACGTACATCTACTAAAAAGGCAAGAGTGGGTAAAAGGGCAGTGTCCACTAAGGCTATCCCAAAGCATATGCCACACAAAGGGGCAATTAGTTCTCCAAAGTTCCTGCAGGCTGGTACAGTGCATGAGCTTGCACCTATGATCACCATACCTACCGCACCATAAAACCATTGGTAGTTGGGGTATTCTGCAGCTAGTTTTACTGTGATATAAACACCCAGGACATGAGGAAAGAAGGCAGGCAACCAAGTTAGCCCCATCTCCCATTTTGTGGCACCCATGGTTGTTTCCATCCAGTTGGCTATTGTGGGTTCCAAGAAAGCTAGTGGGATGTTGCAAACAGTTAGCGCTCCAGCCACAACAGCAATGTAGGGGTCAATCATGAGTTTGTAAATAGGGGTGCCCACTGGCATGTTCTCTCTAGTCCTGTTTGCAAACGGTTTTATGAAAACCAATAGTAAGATGCCATCTATTAGTGCGATGAAGGCAAGCACTAGGAATGGGACTCGTTTCCCCACAAATTCGTACAAAATGCCACCAAATGGGGGCGCCACCAGGCTCCCGAATGAAATGAATGCCAACGCTATACCCAGGGCTTTACTTCTTTCGGACTCTTCGGTGTATGTATCAGCAATCATGGCAATCCCCGCTGTGTCGGCAAAGGCTGACCCAAGTCCCTGGAGACTTCTGGCTACGAACAAGGTAGCATAGTTTTCAGCAAAGGCAAATATACAAGTAGAAAAAAAAATTATTATAAGTCCTATAAAAAGTGGAATATCGTACCCAACTCTGTCTATGAATGTTCCGCTTAAGGGGTTAACAAGCAGCTGTAAGATGGCTTTCGATGCAAAGAGGACCCCTATTTGTAAATCTAAATTTTCTGTGGTAGTTTTAGCATGATTTGTTCTGTTAGGAAAAAAACTGGAGTTAATACCTGCAGGGGCTTGGTCTGGAGTAGTGTCGCCTTCTAGATAAGCAAGATAATCGGGTATAATGGGCACAATGACCATATAAAGCATATTGTCCAACAAGAGAGCTATGCAGACAATGAACAAAATAAGTCTTCTCTGTCTTTGGGGGTCCTGCATAGCAGTGCCTAACTGTTTAGTTCTTTCGCCCATCTCTGATAATTTCTCTGCAGCAGATTTAGCAAGACCGCTCGTCCCTTCTGATGCCATGATTTCTCGTGCTTAAACAAAACTTTCTTCTTCAGCAAAATACAGATAGAATCCTTCGCTTATACTGCAATCTGAACCGCACAGGTACAGCACTTTTTGTGCATTGATGTTACATGTACTTATTTGTTTGTTTGTTTATTGTACCTGTTTTTTGTTGAATTTCTTCATAAAACTTGCTGCTTTTGTATTTTCTCGAAACAGTCTTGACTTCTTCATACGCAGTTTGTCAGTTCATCCTTGTCATCCGATGCATTGAATTGTATCGTATACCGTCAATGGCGTACTACCTTAATAAAGTCTTGATTCTATTATCTTCCAGTTTATCCCCTGATCTGTGTATTCGCCATGTCCTGCAATTCCACCGCAGGAAACTGTGGTTGTCTGTTAAGTTTGAAACTCGGCGTCTCTGCTTTCTAAATTGAAAACTTGTGGCACCTGTAACAGAGATCTGCTCTCATCGGAGACTACAATCCTGGTTTTGATGCCATTGCCACGAATGCACTTGCACGTTTCTTGATTCTTAATTTTTTTCCATAGACTGTGACGCACTGCTAGCTCGGCCCCCAGTGGTTCCTTAGCCAGCTGCGTCTTTAATGGTAATTTAGCACGTGCCGAAACCTTGTCCAATAACAGAGCAGCGTAGAAACTAACCGTATTACTTAACTCCTACCTACAAATGGTGGGTGACCATCACGATTGAGTTCAATACATCTGACAAGGCTGCTGAGTACAGTATATCCTAATGTTCATCAGCTGCGTGAGACCAGATGTGTTTTTGTAAAACAAACAAACAAAAAACAAAACAAACGAACAAAAAACACAGACTTATGTGTTTGTCGGGCTTCAATTCTCTCTCTCTCTCTCTCTCTCTCTCTCTCTCTCTCTCTCTCTCTCTCTCTCTCTCTCTCTCTCTCAGGTATATAGGTATAAATGACATAGTGCATGTCAAACATGAAAGATAATAGTTTGATTTAATATACGTATTTTGCACGCCAAAATGTTTTTCATTCTCTTCAGGGGTGCTGACGGTTAACATGTCTGTAAGCTAATTGTTTATTATTACAATTTTACGAAATGCCTTTTCATCCACGGGACCTAATCAGTTGTCTGAAAACTACTAGCACAAACAGAAATATTAATGTATTTTGTATATTAGTTTGGATGGCAGCTGAAAGATCCTGTGAAAACATTTGTTCTCGTTCATGTACCTTTTTTGTTTGCCTAGTTTGCAGTCAAGAAACGGTGTGGGTGACTTCTGGGTCGCGGTGTTTGACAGGAGATATATTTATAAATCGATTCTGTCTTTAAATGTAAGAGATGTCGTGCCAATTTAACTGTAACACAAAACGTTTCCCTTGTTCACTCGGGTTCTGTCTGCCAAGACAACGCTGTCTGTCTATTTATCAACAATGTTACACTACGTGTTGTATTTTATCTCGGGAGGCAATCATAATCCACACTCTTCACCCAGATACTTTAACGGTTTGCATTACAATTGTATATAGATTTAAAAAATAAATAATTAAGCGTATGACTTGTATCTTTGGTTTGCTAATACTTTCACCCTTCCTGGGTCTAATCTTATCAAATTCAATTACTGCATCCATTTTAACCAATGATTCCTACATTTTGCTCTGTTGGGATGCAGTTTATTAAGGAGCTTAAAAATAACCAGTCGGATTTATCTTTGTATTCCAGCAGTCAAGGTTGGAGTGAGTTACATTTGTTAAAATTGTGTAATTAATTAGTCGGTCAATACATATATACCACTGAGTCACTTTAATCAATCAGACTTTTTCGATTTCGTATCCCCACATAATAAACCTAACTTTACAGCCACCAGCTGCCTTTAATGCAAGGTAAACGATATTACTTCACTGTATACTCCTGAACTGAGCCACTGAGATTGCCCTCTACTGACTGTTAGCTCATTTTTTGAAAAACTAATACAGATTTTTTAATCGTAAACTTTATACTTTGCGTAATAGATTCTGCTTGCGAACAAAAGGGAGATGCATTACTAAAATGACATAACGATTTTTATGTTTTGGATTCCCACTGGCAATGCATTTCTGCAAATATATTTTAATAAAACTATCAACCTGTCTACGCACGTTGTTACATATATAGTTTACTATAGCTATAACAGTCAAGACAACAGTAACATAATTACAAGTATAAATACAATACCATCAGCAGTTTGATAGAAACACAGTTCAATAAATGCAGCTTTATTTTCTTTTGCAATACTAATAAACTGGTTGTCTTTATATACATTGTAGGGCATTGTCGTGACTATACACACACACACACACACACACACACACACACACACACACACACACACATATACAGTACTGTGCAAAAGTTTTAGGCAGGTGTGAAAAAATGCTGTAAAGTAAGAATGCTTTCAAAAATAGACATGTTAATAGATTATATTTATCAATTAACTAAATGCAAAGTGAGTGAACAGAAGAAAAATCTAAATCAAATCCATATTTGGTGTGACCACCCTTTGCCTTCAAAACAGCATCAATTCTTCTAGGTACACTTGCACAAAGTCAGGGATTTTGTAGGCATATAGTCAGATGTATGATTAAACAATTATACCAAACAGGTGCTAATGATCACCAATTCAATATGTAGGTTGAAACACAATCATTAACTGAAACAGAAACAGCTGTGTAGGAGGAATAAAACTGGGTGAGCAACAGCCAAACTCAGCTAACAAGGTGAGGTTGCTGAAGACAGTTTACTGTCAAAAGTCATACACCATGGCAAGACTGAGCACAGCAACAAGACACAAGGTAGTTATACTGCATCAGCAAGGTCTCTCCCAGGCAGAAATTTCAAGGCAGACACGGGTTTCCAGATGTGCTGTCCAAGCTCTTTTGAAGAAGCACAAAGAAACGGGCAACGTTGAGGACCGTAGACGCAGTGGTCGGCCAAGGATACTTACTGCAGCAGATGAAAGACACATCATGCTTACTTCCCTTCGCAATTGGAAGATGTCCAGCAGTGCCATCAGCTCAGAATTGGCAGAAAACAGTGGGACCCTGGTACACCCATCTACACTCCGGAGAAGTCTGGTCAGAAGTGGCCTTCATGGAAGACTTGCGGCCAAAAAGCCATACCTCCGACGTGGAAACAAGGCCAAGCGACTCAACTAGGCACGAAAACACAGGAACTGGGGTGCAGAAAAATGGCAGCAGGTGCTCTGGACTGATGAGTCAAAATTTGAAATATTTGGCTGTAGCAGAAGGCAGTTTGTTCGCCGAAGGGCTGGAGAGCGGTAAACGAATGAGTGTCTGCAGGTAACAGTGAAGCATGGTGGAGGTTCCTTGCAAGTTTGGGGCTGCATTTCTGCAAATGGAGTTGGGGATTTGGTCAGAATTAATGGTCTCCTCAATGCTGAGAAGTACAGGCAGATACTTATCCATCATGCAATACCATCAGGGAGGCATCTGATTGGCCCCAAATTTATTCTGCAGCATGACAATGACCCCAAACATACAGCGAAAGTCATTAAGAACTATCTTCAGCGTAAAGAAGAACAAGGAGTCCTGGAAGTGATGGTACGGCCCCCACAGAGCCCTGATCTCAACATCATCGAGTCTGTCTGGGATTACATGAAGAGAGAGAAGCAACTGAGGCTGCCTAAATCCACAGAAGAACTGTGGTTAGTTCTCCAAGATGTTTGGGCCAACCTACCTGCCGAGTTCCTTCAAAAACTGTGTGCAAGTGTACCTAGAAGAATTTATGCTGTTTTGAAGGCAAAGGGTGGTCACACCAAATATTGATTTGATGTAGATTTTTCTTCTGTTCACTCACTTTGCATTTTGTTAATTGATAAATATAAACTATTAACATGTCTATTTTTGAAAGCATTCTTACTTTACAGCATTTTTTCACACCTGCCTAAGTACTATATATATATATTCCTTTTTCTTAATTTTGATACAACAATATTATGTTTTTGTTTATATATTCCTACAGAAAACTGTAAGGTCAATGGGTTTCTATTCCTTGCATGCAATATTCATTTCAAACAGAGAGCATTAATTGGATGCCAGCATGTTGATTAACATTCTCGGTTCTGCTATAAATAATTTCATGTATAGTTTAACAGGCTACAGAAACCTAATGGATAGAGGTGGAAAGACAATTGATAGAATTGACCAGAGGAAGTGCAGGTCGGTGCAATTGTCTTATTGATCACGTCGCATTTGACTGCAAAATCTTGTCATTGTCGACCTGGCTTGACAGAGCTTTCACCTTCTCCACAAGTAGACATCAAGATACCCTGACTAGGTTTAAATAGTACCTCCTAACGCGCATTATTTGAAGAAGGAAAACAAAATATCGTATGTTACTAGCTTAAAACGAAATGTTTTTTATTATTATTTTGAATATCGAATTTTTATTATCGGAACCAATTTGTGTAATATATATCGATTGATTGGTAAGTACATGTTATATTAACGACTATACTACTACTACTACTACTACTACTACTACTACTACTACTACTACTAATAATAATAATAATAATAATGAAATATGTTCACGGATTGTTTTTTGTTTTTTGTCACAAACCGCTAAGGACAAATACAGGTACCATGTTTTTTATTATTCCCAGATGGACACATAAAGTAATAAATGAACTATTGCTGTAATTAGAGAATAGACTAAATCCACAATCCTGGTTTAACAGATTCATAAACTGTGCTGGAATGTTTTATCAATTGTTAGATGCGTAAACTGAAGTTTCAGCACCATCTCTTGTGAACAGCTCATTCAGACTTCCTAGCGTGCATTACCAGCGACATCTACTGTTTGATTTGGTATATGCTTTCTCTTTGATATTTCATGTTTTATTTTAATCAATCACAAGACATCTACATTTCACAGTTAACCGTCAATATCTAACCTTATTGTCATGTACTATAGACAGGCTTGGGAGTTTGTGGTATATACGTTTTGCAATTCGGGGTTCTTCAAATACAGTAATATATATATATATATATATATATATATATATATATATATATATATATATATATATATATATATATATATATATATATATATATATTCACACACATAAATATATATACATAAAACAGCAGCGGTTTTGTTGCCATTGTCAGGTAATTACATACTAAATAAGGCACAACCAAGTTTCTGAAGATTACTGTACTATTTCAACCGTACAGTACTATAAAACGGCATATTTTAGTAGTGTGTATCGGAATTATTAAGCTGTTGTCTGTACAAAAAGCCAAAGGAAATTCCTGCTACATTCATGATACAGAAAGACCTGCAATCTGTGAATTCTGCATACACTAATCCACAATTCACTGATGTTTCAGGAGGCGCTATCTCCACGGGTCATTCTGGAGAACAGCCTTCACTGGTGAAGTCAGCCTCTAACTTCTCTGAATTACAGTTGTTAATTGTGAACAATTCCTCCAGAATAATGTTATATTGTACATTGTCACCTGGTATAAGAATTAAAAACTGCTTCTCTCGTTTGTGATATTTGGTACACCTTGACGACACCGTGTGGTGGCATCATTTACTGCAGATGGGAGGATTCAGATATGTTTACGACTCCGTATTTCCATGGGCATATCCTGGGAAAACCGTCGCTAATGTAAACACCTCCGCATTTTGAAAGTCCGCTGACCAATTAGTGTAAAGTCATGGGACAAATATGTTTTGGTTTTACTTAATTAAATACTCTGTTAAAACCAACTGCTAAAGTGCACTGAATTAGTTGTAGTGGCAGCCTCATTAATTGTACCACATCCTTAAATATACATGTATAATAGTTCTGTCTATAAGTATACATGCATTCTCTAGAGAAATTATTATGGTATGTATGCAATATCTAAAATACTTATAATATTCACATATTGCAAATTAAACTCTATATGGTTCTATGTAAATAGTATATGCTTTTATTTTCCCTCTATTATGATGTGTATTTTTATGTGTTCTGTGTATACATGTTGAATTTGGATTAAAGTTCAGTTTGGATGAATAGATGGCTTTGAAATGCACCTTGTTTGGTCAGGAGAGCTTAGCACTGATCTCAAGTGTATGCAAGCAGGATAAAGGGTTGTTTCAGTTAAATACGTGAGATTGGAGAATATAAACTGATACAATATATGTATACCACATCATTGATTACATTTTCTTTTGTCTGCTTTACTTTTAGGCTCAAATGCTCTATTTGTGCTTATTTGTTCTGTTTCAAATTCAATAGCTAATGGGTTATGCAGTGGATTGGTTCACTAATCAAATATCTGCGTGGTAATTTTGCAGTTTTCACATGCTTTTACCATAGTTATACTATGCATATACCACAGTGTACCATGGTTTGACATAGTTTTTAATATGCTTTACTGTACCTCTCTGGACTTTATAATACTTGCCAATGCATTACCATGTGTTTACTATGCTTTATTAAACTGACATGCTTTTTCTATGCTAATACTTTGTAAGGGACCTTCAAGGAAACACCCCATGATTTACAAGTCCTGTTTCAACTTAAAGAACTGTAAGAAGTTTCAATAATCACATTAAACAGGACTTTTAGATTATGATTTCATTTTTATATTCCATCTCCATGATGTATTTCTTGTGGGTTGAAGAAGAGCAGAAAATGAACTTGGGGTGGGGGGGATGTTCACAGTAGAACATGGCCATGTATACATTTGAATGCCATGGTTTACAGTAAAGCAGCAAATCCACTAGACATCACCATTTGTGCAAGGCAAAGGTCTGAATTATAAAAAAAGCGAGCTGTAGTCATTGTTAGGTTCTAATTGAAAAATGACACAAGAGACTGTTCAGTCTAAAGGTTTTGATATCATACCTCATATAGTTTAATCTTTACAAAAATACATCACATATCTAATTTTGTAACTGTATCAATCAGAGATCCCATTGTGTATTTTAAAATATATAAACCTATTCGTGGTTACTGTTTTTTTGTTTTGTTTTCGTACTATGTCTATCCATTCCCTAAATTTTAAAATGGCCTGAAATTAAATCATCTCATCATTTTCCACTTTTATGTTGCCATGTTCTTTATTCTAATTTTAATGGATGCTTAGTGTATTTAAGCAGGTTATGGGTCAAAAAGAAAAACATTGACAATGTTCATCTTGGTCAGAAATATGAAGCCTATATATAGACATTCCTATACTATAAAGCTTTAAACAAGCTCTCCCTAATAACCCAAAGCTATGGTCCCAGTAGTAATATAATGTTTTATTCAGCAGAGACTTTATTTTCACTGTTGGGAACTCTTTACTCTGCTATTAAACATATTGCTGGTAATCCCACTTGCAGTACAGTGTATTCTCTTGTCCAAAAAAATAATGTAGTAATTGCTTAGCATTCTTTATGGAAAACAGTGTTTACTAAACACTGAAAACTTATATATGGCTGTTAATGAAAATGGTAGAAGGTAGCTCTTGAGGATATTAATGTGTCACCATTAAAAAAACAAAAAACATTATTATAACATGAATGTCATTTCCTATACGCCACAGCTACATGACGTCACAAATGTCCATTAAAAATGTGATTGTGTTGCCTCTTTCAGCTCAAAGACAAGGTCACAAGTACCCAAGCTACCCCCATAATTGGACCTGCACTATCAGGGGATCAAACTCTTGTCCTGTTTTTCTGCTCTGAGCTGATTTGAAACCAAGCTCCGGATATGTAAGATCATCATTATAATCTTGTACCAGTCAAGCCATACATTTCAACAGTGACTCTAAATCCCATGCAATCAATGACACTTGAAACATAAGAATTAAAGCCCTTGCTGCTTTTAAATTATTTTTAATGGGGATTTTGTTTGTGATTTGAATTGAATGAGTTTCTATGTAAAACAACAAAAAAAAAAAGGCGCTTAATCATGAATGTATAAAATACTTCATTTTTTATCCTCTTTATTGTTCGTTACAGCCTTTTTACTTGAAGATGACATATTATTAAAGCTCAAATTAATTTTTTTCAGTATTTTGTTGAATAAAATAAGACATATGACATCTTATCATCAGACTGCTTTGTATTAAATGTACATTTTTTTTCCTTAAAAATATGTGTTTTGTAGGTGCTTGTGTTATGTAATTTAAATAGAGTTTAGATCTCTGTGTTACAGTCTAAAATCACTGAGCTGAAATCAAACTGTGATTTGATACAAAAACTTCTGCCACTTACATCTGTCATTTTTATAAGACTAAATATTGGTTCTGATCAAAAGCAAAAAAAAAAAAAATTTTTAGTTAGACAGCAGACATCCTATTATTATTATTATTATTATTATTATTATTATTATTATTATTATTATTATTATTATTATTATTATTATCAATTACAATAGATAAAATACCTATAATACTCAAATATTGCAAATTAAACTCTCTATGGTTCCATGTACATAGAATATGCTTTTTATTTTCCCTTTATTGTGATGTGTATTTGTATGTGTTCTGTGTATTACATGTTTAATTTGGGTTAAATTTCAGTTTGGATGAATAGACGCTTTGAATGCACCTTGTTTGGTCAGGAGAGTTTAGCTCTAATCTCAAATTTAGTATGGAAAAGTGGATAGAATGTTCTATCTCAAAATGTACTTACACATTATAAGTGGTTATATTTAAGCAAATCCCACTAAAGCCAAGGTAATAATTTACCATGCTATTAATTCTGCATGTTAATGTAGCACAATAAATGGCACATTGAGTGTATTTAACATGGAAAATCCAAAGGCAAAACTAGATTAAAGTCTATAATCTTTGTCGCTGTATTAACTGTAAATGACAGGGATTATAACATAATCTTCTGTATGTTCAATTTCATTAATAGGTCCATGCAGTAGCAGCTGCCCACAATGTGAAAAATGTCATAACCTGATATTCTTAATTCAAAAAATCATTATAATGAAAAAGTAGATGATCATGACAGTATTACAGAATATTATAGAATAATAACAAGCAATGACAAGTTGTGATATATAGATGTACAGAAGTACATATCGACACACACCCCTGCATCTTTCCAGAATCTGAAATGCTCAATAACTTATGCAAAATATGGTAACACAGTATACCAAGTTTCATGAAAACTGGATTAGCTGTTCTCCAGATATACACAGAAATGTGTGGCATACATACGTACCACCGCCACCACTATATCACCTTCACAGTGGAGTTCATCAAGAATGTGGTTATACGCCTGAAGGGGCTTGCGATTTCTTTTGTTTCATCAAACAACTTCTGAAGCAGTCATAAAACTTCATCCCTTGATTGGAAACAAGGGATGAAGTTTTATCAGAAACATGCACTTAGAATTTGAGACTCTAAAGATGATAATACAACTTCGGTAAGGAATACGAACAGGTATTTAGTCAGCTAGGTCTTTTTAGTTGTGTGTTTACTTCTCTTAAATGTCAGTTGCAATGTACTGCAAGCACAGTGAATTTTACACTCAACTCCTGTTAAATACATGCTTACCTTTCTGAGTACTCCATGTTGGGTAACCATTTGGATTACAAAGCAGTTTCAGCTGCAGACACAAAATCTATTTCTCCATCTTTACATTTCAAATGTGAGTCTCACATATTTTTCTTTTTTTTTTGATTAAACATACGTTATCTTTCATGTAGAATCCAAAATAATCTAAAACACTAACTTGCACCATTTTATAATTTTTCTTGCCCCGGCAACATTTTGCATAGTTAACAGGTTTAGAAAAATTTTACGAGAAAATGAGGGTGAAGCATCTTGGTAGTTTATCAACTCCTCAAATACAAACACAAAAATATTGTACTATGGGCTCATTAAAACTCACAAACCCACACCAAGGACTAAGAGGGAAAAAAGTCTTGAAGTATGGTACACTGTTTTGCCCACAGTTGACTAGGTTTAGGATTCCAATCTTCTGGTTGAAGAAATAAATGAATCTATGGTTTTATAAATTACATCAGAAAGCTTTTTAAAGAGCAGTGACGCACATTTTACTAATCCAGATTATCCATAATCCCTTCAAAATTCTTATAAACCCAACAATAATATTTTAAAAGTGCTTTTAAAAAAATGTTCAATATCTACCGTAGTGTCATGATATGTACATGCATACTCAGTCTGCTTTTTTATTTATTCATTTTCCCCTGGAAAATAGAATTTACTACCACAAGCGTTTTGTAATTGTACCAGTGATTGTACCCCCACCTCCCATTCTATAACATAAAAGATCAAAACGTACACAGTTAATAAAATTAAACTAAACTTGTAATTCATTACAACACAGTGAATAAACACACACGTGTCAGAAACATGTGTTTTCTTTCATGCAAGACAGGCAGTATATATGTTCAATGTGACTTCATTCTGTTTTATTGTGCTTATGCTCCATTGGCTATACATGTAATTTCAGTAATGGACCTAAAAAGTGAGGATAGATTTTCTGCAGTTCTATTGAAACAAAAATGCATGTTCTGAAAACAATATAGTATTTGTTAATATTGTACTATAATGTATGCACAGTTTGATGCAGTTCCCATTAATTAACTGGACAAAATCGGATGAAGAAAAACTGCACTCCATAATTAAACATGTTCTTAGCTCGGCTCATAAGAGCTCTGGATTTCGAACCATGACCTTGGCTTGTTCTCATACTACTGATTCTACTAAATTAGTGGAAGTGTGGCAGATTACTCACTCAATCTCAGGCTCATTCCCATGAAAAGCTTTAACGTGTCAATAGCTAAGGTACGGTATATCCAAGGGATTTGGAATCAAAGTGAATCAAAGGTTACCTTGGCTTGTAGGGTTACCATATCATAAACAACACATCATAAGCACAGGATCAGTGTTGGAAGGAGGGACCAAGGTTTCACATTCCGATCATTTCCATAGAACTTGACAGCAGCCACGGCTTGCCATTGCTTGGTTCTATATACCTGTGCAGGATGTGATCCAGAAATTTAGTGTAAATATCTGGATTGTTAAAATGTAGGACTTAAAAAGGTTGCTCTTGGATCACAAGCTGATGGAAAATGAGAGTATTGTTCAGGGCTTACATATCTGAATATAATCCCAGACTGTTGGGTCTTCTTGGACAGAAAATGTATCTGCAATGTTCTTTTTTTAAACACATTTCTATGCATATGAACTGGCAAAAGTGGTTCAGCATCTAGATTTATAAATCTTATGTTACAAAATATCTGAAAAGTTTTGTTTTCCTCTGCTCTCTTAAAGTAAAAAAAAAAAGAGAACAAAATGGCATTTTTTACTAAAAGTGCATTTTTGGTCCATTTTGATAATGTTCAGGGTTGTATTATTGATTTGCCAATATTTGGTTTTGTTTTATTTTGTGCATGCTTTTTATAAACCAAGCCCTTTAATTCTTCAGAAATTTATACTGTTCCAAAGATTTTATCCCTGTCCTTGCTTTTGCTGATATTTGCTATGACTGTCTCTCACATCCCTGTTCTGTCCTCCCATCCTCGTCCTCTGCCCTCCCTCCGCTGCTGCTCCTCCAACCCCTCTAACCTCATTTCTCTGCCTCTCCCCCCCTCCCGCACACTCTCTGGTGCACTCTGGAACTGTCACTCTTCTGCTAACAAAGCTGATTTCATAACTGCCTTTGCCTCCCACCTCTCGCTCGATTTCGAACCATGACCTGCCAAGTGTTTAACCTGTAGTATTTTGTATTTAATCATATCCTGATGTAACTATCACTATTTAATCATATCCTGATGTAACTATCACTATTATCTGCTGTATTATTGAATTGTGGTTTGTCACACTTGAACAAAAGTTATTGTATTTCTTGCTCTTATTGTATTACTTGTATTGTAACACTTGAAATGTATTTGCTTACGATTGTAAGTCGCCCTGGATAAGGGCGTCTGCTAATAAATAATAATAATAATAATAATAATATATCGGGACCACAAAGATTCAATTGTAAATCTTTCTGAATCCAATGAAGCGCAATTATTATTTGTTTATTTAGCAGACGCCTTTATCCAAGGCGACTTACAGAGACTAGGGTGTGTGAACTATGCATCAGCTGCAGAGTCACTTACAACTACGTCTCACCCAAAAGACGGAGCACAAGGAGGTTAAGTGACTTGCTCAGGGTCACACAATGAGTCAGTGGCTGAGCTGGGATTTGAACCAGGGACCTCCTGGTTACAAGCCATTTTCATTAACCACTGGACCACACAGCCTCCAATTTTCTGCAAACCAATGTAGTGCTGTATCATGGAAAGTCATCTCATTTCAAAATCATTGCAACTTTATTCCTAATTGTTATGAATCATTTTATTTATTCATTCTTTAACCAGGAAAAAAACCCATTGAGACAGAGGCCACTTTTACTAGAGTGTCCTGGCAAGACGACAGAAACAGACAGCAGTAATGTCACATTCCTAAAAATAACATCACTCTAAAAGACAGTCACATCATACATTCTTAAAAAAATACTTTTAATTAAAAAGACTTAATTTAAAGTGGGAATAACTTTATTTAGATTTACTTAAACCTTACCATTGTGAAGTATGGACTCCCAAATGTGTGCCGTGATGATTTCTCAGTTTTAAGTCGCTTATTTTATCTTCTGTCTGTCAACTTTCCAAATTGTGCTTCCTCAATGTACAATGTATAATGTAATCCGGGTTCTATCCCAATAGGCTACACTATAAACTGAAACTGTGAAGAGCGTCTAAAATTGGAACATGATCCAGGATGGTGTTCAAGCCATTTGCATGAAGTAGGCTGTGTGGTCCAGTGGTTACAGAAAAGGGATTGTAACCAGGAGGTTCCTGGTTCAAATCCCACCTCAGACACTGACTCATTGTGTGACTTTGAGCAAGTCACTTAACCTCCTTGAGCTCCGTCTTTCGGGTGAGACGTATTTGTAAGTGACTCCGCAGTTGATGCATCGTTCACACACCCTAGTCTCTGTAAGTCGCCTTGGATAAAGGCGTCTGCTAAATAAACAAATAATAATAATGTTGGAGTGATAAAGAAAACAAAGGTTGGAACTGTACTGAAATCATCTGCATAATACTGTAGTCTACTTTTATTATACTGTTAATATATAATGACATGCTCTATTAATGTTATTAATTAATATACTGTTTACAACTTCAACGTATTATTCTAATTGTGAAAAACGTGACATTTACATGTGTTTACAAACTCATATTCGTTATTCTGAGTATTCCACTGTACCTGTGTAGGAATGTTAAATATCATACCCAAATGTTTACACAATGTAGATTCCACTGTGGATTTAAATTACATGCAATAATAATTAATGCCCAGTCTTATTTTTGCATTTTTTTTCGCAATCATGCATAAATTTAGTCTACCTTTGTCCACAAAAGTCATACTACTTGATGAGCCTGGCACAGGATGATGTTTTACAGTCAAATTGAGATAGAGAATCTGATGGTAAGTAATAGAGAAGAGATCTCTAAAATGTTTAATTGGAAGTGCAGAATATCTTATCCAAATTATGTTCTATTTTTTTTTTATTGCAATGCTTAATAAAAGTTCACTTTTGCATTAAAATAGTAATCGCATGATAACTTTTTAGAGTCACAATTTGCTGTCAGTGCTCCATTTTTAGATTCTTCATTTTCATCTGCTGCATCTGATGACTCATCTGATGAGTGGAGAGAAACTAAGGCTTAACATCATCTAAGAAAATGAGGCTCATAAATGAACATGCAAAACAAGTAGGCTTAACACCACTTAGAAACTGACTTTGTGCCAGTATACATTCAGTTTAACTAAATGTATTAAAATTGATATAAAAAACAAATAGAATTTCATGTGTAAGAAATTTAGGACACACTGGATTCTTGATAGAACCATGCTAACAGCATGTGTGCTTGCTTCCTATTCTTGATTCAAGGTTTAAAATGGTAATGTTAATTTTGCATGTATACATTATATTTTCAGGTGGTTATTTGCATACTTCAGTGTAAACCAGGTGGTGACAGTCATGGATGAATATGCAAAAACCAAGACTTTACTGGACAGCACCCAGAGGCAGATGGTTAATATAATGGTAGCAGATATGAAGTATATGGGTAATTCAGCTTCCAAAATAGTTAAATTGTTAATGCTTTTGCTCTCTCTGATAAAAGTAATTAAAAAAAATGGTCAAGTAAAGCTAATATACTTAAACCGACATTTTATGTAAATTGACATACTTTTCTTATTGGTAATAATTAGTCAAATCTTATTTTTGTGTCAGAATTAAAACAGACGTTTTCTTTTAATTTCTCAGGAGCGTTACTGTGATGCAGATAGCGGATCAGGATATCTATCCTGGAGAATTAAAACAATTCAGTGCAATTCTGTGGTGGCAACACAGGAAAGCCAGCACTGATTATAAAGATGGGCCAAGAGTACAGCCAGAAATATATCTGAATGAGGAGCAGCTGACTGGGGAGCGGTGTAGAGAAGCCATTTTGTTTCTGAAAAATTCCTCCGACACACAAATGATACAGCAATAAATGAGAGCAACATTTGATTACCGTCAAATTTAGTTCATGATCCAGAAATGTCTGAGTCATAGAGGTGTTCCCACTGTTTCTGGACACACAAGGCCTGGTATGCACACTGAACTAAACAGTGTATTTTAACTTATTTTTCTTTTTATACTTATTTTACTTACATTTACAAATACATGTAACAGTGAATTAAGTGCAATTTTTCAATAAGTTTTACATTTTTAAATTACATTTGATCCTTTTCTCTCTTTACCTTTTATGCAGTAGGTAAGCTAGGTGAATTTCTTTTCAGTTAAATGTTTTATGATTCTTTAATTTTAGATTGAACACGATTTTGTCATGCTGTTTAGTGATGAAGCTTCAGTGAGGTTTCTTGAGTCTTCAAAGAAAAGGTCATTAGAAATTGCAAGGGTTTGACCTTAAACAGCCATTTGGAAGCACTGATAAAATCAGCAGAGCAATGTTGCCTTGAGAATGCAGATGAATTCTGTGATCCAGGTGAGAATAAATTCATATTTTATTTTGTATCTTAACCGGATTCAGTATTGTACATTTAATGTTCTCAGGTTTTTTCTTCCTAAATGCATGTATGTAGTTATTTACATTCTAGTATAATTACTGCTGCATACTTGTAATGAAGTGTACCTGAACAGAACACTGTCATTGTGGTAGGCCATTAAACTACTAATGCTGCTGTAATTGTAATAGTGAGTACAATTGAACTCGGGTCTGGTCAGTGCACAAGTTGTGCATAGTGGATCAAGATTTTAATCTGTGCGTAACAGATTATTTAAACTAAAAATCAAAAAAGTCTTTCAGGAAGTTTTTTCCAAATGTTTTATTATGTGTGTATTTGAGGCTTTTCACCCTTCTTTGTGCTGCTGCTGTTGCTGTTGCATCTCCTTTCTCCAACATCAAGGAGCCAAAAGAGGTCTGCAAAAATGAGTGCCAACCAAGGTACTGACTATCTGGTGAGATTCAAAAAGGTTACTGAAAGCTGCTGTATTGTGTTTTGTATTATACAGAATGATCCCTATAATGATGCTCCATATGTTCACTGCGGCAGTGTTGAGTTCAACTCTATCAGAGTTAATCCAACACTGGCAAATTTGCTGTGTGGGATCTATATATTGAGAATAAACACCAGACTACCGCTTTCACCATCTGAACACATTGCAGCCATAGTGAGCAGACTGCTTCCCCAAACCAACATAGACTTTTGCATACGTGACAGCTACAGTATGTGGTTTTGTGGTATTTTGTTTTGCATTTAGGATTCAAATAATATCTACTAAACATAGCCTTTAGGAGAGATTCAAATAATTTCCTTGCATAATGTAGGAGCTGTGTCCATTAAATGTTTGTGAGGCAGGTGACTAACTGTTAAAGGGGCCTTACATGTTTTTTTATTATACGGTGCTTAATATAATGCTTGGATCTTGGTGGTTGTTTGTTGCATAGACTTTAAACTTGGCAGATTTAATAGCCACGTTTCTAAAACATAGTTGAAGACGCTGTACATGTTGTAACTGTATATACACTTATGTTAAAGCATATTTAATCGATGTAGAGCACTGAACTGTTGTACTGTCACTGGGGAACACAATGATGAAATAAAAGAATGTCCATAAAGGGCGCTGTTGAGACCCATTTCACACGGCCATTACCTGGGTAACACTCTACGTTAATTAATCAGGTGTCACAGGTTTCAACAGCAGTGTAAAGCAACAGAATATAGATTTTGTTATATTGCTGGACATTTTTATAGTTTGGAAAGTGACTCATGATAAAATTATTTACTTCTGTTAAAAAAACACAAAATAAACCAGATTTAATTTAAAGGGCTGAACCAATTTCTAACTTTTTCATAACTGAGCCAAAGGAACTGGCAATCACTGAAGACATATTATGTATCCATCCCTCAAATTACTGTACTTGAAACTCTAGGAGACAGTTGCAGACTATAGCACTGCCAACAATAACAACACAATGGATTTGGAAAATATATTACATAGTGGTCCTGCACACTAATGCGTCCTCAGGGAACCATAGTACTGACATGTATTACCAGGGAGTATTAGCTATGGTCAAAAGAATGAACAATATTTTGCTTGATAAAGTTGAATGAAACCCGCCGAATAAAGTTACATTAACATATTGAATTACATACCGCGTTGTAGTTTTCAATTTTATTTAATGAAAAACTGACAAATTGAAAAATGTAACATTTCAAAATCAAACATGAAATACTGTACTAATATTATGGCTTCTGGTAGACTCTTGCGATTACATGATGGAAAATAAAGGATCTAAATTATGTTCGTATAGTTTAAGAAAATAAAAAGATGTCTCAATCCTACAATTCTAGGTGATGCTAAACTTTTAGCCATAGCTGTACACTCATCCTATTGCGATATCATTGGTACCACTGTCATTGACATTGATGAGAATTTGAAAAGGCAAGCAGTTGATATTTGTTTCTTTTTTAAACATTTCTAAACATATTTTTCCCTTTCTTGTATGCAGTTGGCAGCTTAATATGCCCTGACTGCATTTTATGAGATGAGATTTTCAATCTTTTTCAAAAAAAATGTTTACCGTCTGCAAAATCTAGGTCAATCTGTCAGGCATTAGTTTTTTAACCTTATTAATGTAATGCTTCTTCTTTTGCTATCAAAAATCTGAGCCACGCTTTAATGAAAAGTAGGGTTTTGTTTCTCAGAACATTAGATATTTAATTTCCTTTACATGTTGAAACCCTTTCAAAATGTTTAATTATACAAACATAGTAAGTGCAGTAAAGTATACTGAATGCATTATACACATTTTTAAGAACATGGTAAATTGCGGGAAATGCACAATATAAGATTGGAAAAAAATTGACACACATTTAGCAGTGAAAACATAAATAGTTAACACTCTTTTATTTGTTTTTTGTGTACAGTAGATGCATAGTTTAAAAAAGGATGCATAATAGTGATCATGGAATGTAGGAACATTCAGTAGGAAAATAATAATGCAAAACAGTATTCAAATAGTACTTGTTATAATATTTACTCATATTATTGTTCAAGAAAGACACAGTATTACTTGAACCAAGCGCTCTTTATTGTTGCTAGCTACACATGTATATCCATACTTATCATAAAGCCTGCAATCGTCGTAAGACAATGGGTCTTCACGACAATGGCGTAAGTATTAGAACACTACATCCCTCCTTTCTTTTCTCTTTTTATTAACACATTTAACTGTTTCTGTTGACTAACCTGAATGTCAGTGTTAACAGAATAATTGTCATCACTTCCAGCTCAATACAAACAGAGTGTCATCACTTTAAACTTAACTAAGTGTTATTTATTTATTTATTTATTTGTTTAAACACATTTTACTCATTGTCCTTAAGGTAAGTGGGAGGCCTTCTGTGACGTCTGGTTGGATATCTCTGGGACTGTGCGGTGGTGACAACCACTTCGTCCTTGTCTTCCGTATCTGAATTATGATCATGGTAGGAGTGACATTTTTTAAAGAATGAGGAGTTCCTGGACACTGAATGACCATTTCTTGTAGCTGTGATCATGGAGCCCTTGACATCTGTCACAGTGTGAGGCGTGGTATTGTATGAGGTCAAGAGTTTGTTGTGCTTCTGTCGGTACAGAATTGCCAGGCGCAATGGTGTAGGTGCTGCGTGGCGACGGGTGTCTGCATAGGCTTTATAGGCTTTCATCTTGGCTTTGGCAGCATGATCTCTCTCTCTCTCTCTCTCTCTCTCTCTCTCTCTCTCTCTCTCCTACCTACAAATGGTGGGTGACCATCAAAATTGAGTTCAATAGCTGACTAGGCTGCTGAATATATCCTAATGTTCATCAGCTGCGTGAGACCAGATGTGTTTTTGTAAAACAAACAAACAAAAGTCCTTAGACAAATAACATTTACAAAAAAAAGCAGTTAACGTTCTTGTTTACTGTTCAAATGACAACAGTGTTTTAATCAGCCTAC
The DNA here is from genome assembly GCF_902713425.1 of Acipenser ruthenus. Taxonomy (NCBI): domain Eukaryota; kingdom Metazoa; phylum Chordata; class Actinopteri; order Acipenseriformes; family Acipenseridae; genus Acipenser; species Acipenser ruthenus. Next base: position 28,078,225 of record NC_081201.1, read on the forward strand.
CAGTGCATCTGCACTGGCTTTTCTGTGACCTGTACTGTACAGTAGAGGGTGGGACAAAGTCAGTGCTGCATTGTTTTGATTTAAGTTGCTAAAATCTTTGTTTTCAGCATAGGAGGTAAAATACCAGAAATGGACGACAAAGCAAAAAAAAGCAAAGTGTATTTTGGTGATTGATCGTGTCAAGATATTTCCCAAAGAAACTGTACATGCAGATGGAGGTAATTGTTTTGCACATCTTTAATGTGTCTTTGGAGAAAATACAATCGATCGCTATTTAACTTCAGAATCCCACATTAAACGAAAGGCTACTACAGAGGCTGCTGAACAGAACGTAAAAAAATAAACAGCTTTCAGAAAACAAACTGGAATGTCAGCGCAGACAAAAAGTATTCCTGTCGGTTGTAGCCAAGTTAAATCAGTACTACAGGTACGATCTAGCACAGCCACCTCGCTTCAAACAACCTGCTGTTTACTTTTTAAACGCAGTTGGAATTTTAGACCCGAATAGGCACGTTTTCTTTGTTTTGACTCGGTACTAATAAAATAAATTATTGGATGGGACAAATAACATAACAACGAACGTGATGCATATATTGCCTTGTGGCAATGTGCCCCGTCCCTGTGTGCATTTGTGTGTTGCGTGCGTGTGTTAATGTTGGTGTATAGTCATTGGTACACGGGATATAAACGGGTCTGTGTTTCACGTGTATTTAAAAAGTGTAGATTTGTATTTAGGCACGGGATTGCACATCACGCACGTGCATTTAAAATATAATATGTGAACACGGGGTTTCACGTAATGAATTCACGTGCTGGGATTCAAGTGAATAATTAATTAGTAATTGAATCCCAGCACAAACAGTATAAATAGATGCACGTTTAGTCACTCGTGGTTAGGTGTTCGGTGAGTGGAGAACGAGTGTGGAGAAGCAGGTAAAAAGAAGAAGAATAATAATAATAATAATAATAATAATAATAATAATAATAATAATAATAATAATAATAAGGAAAGAACTGTCTCACTCACCGTGTTTCGTTTGTCTGTCTGTCTGTTTACTGTCTAGTCCGTTTTGTTTGTCTTTTTATTTTGGCGTGTAGTGCCGTGTCCTGTGTTTTGTTGTTGCAAACCTTTTATTTGTTAATAAACGCTGAGTGCAGCCATAGCACTCAGCTCATCACAACCACTATCTCTGTGTGTCACTTCCTGATTCTGGTCTGACACCACCCACTCCGGCCGTCTTTGTGACACGTGGTGTCCTGCGTGGGATCGACAGCGCCTCCAGGACTCAGGCCAGAGCAGGAACCGCAGTTTTGGATTTAAAAAAAAAAAAAAAAAAAAAATGGCAGAAGACGCCATCAAAGTGCGGGACTGGATGCTGGAAAATGCTGGGCTGGAGGCCCAGTCTATACCAGTAGTCGTCCAGTTCCTGCAGTTTATGGATAGGGAACGATGGGAGGCTTATGCAAGGGAACAGACCGTAAGCACCTGGGAGGAAGGTGTGGGTTTGGTCCTCAGCTACCTGGAGGCAATTATAAGTGGAACAGCAGCCCAGGTAGCAGTCCCACCAGCAGAGGAAGAATGCCTGCTGGTTTTGCCTCCACAGCCCAAGCGGGAGGAGCCCGAACGTCCTACGCCTGAGTGGGAGGAGCCCGAACGTCCTACGCCTGAGTGGGAGGAGCCCGAACGTCCTACGCCTGAGTGGGAGGAGCCCGAACGTCCTACGCCTGAGTGGGAGGAGCCCGAACGTCCTACGCCTGAGTGGGAGGAGCCCGAACGTCCTACGCCTGAGTGGGAGGAGCCCGAACGTCCTACGCCTGAGTGGGGGGAGCCCGAACGTCCACAGCCCAACAGGGAGGAGTCGGTGCGTCCACAGCCCAACAGGGAGGAGTCGGTGCGTCCACAGCCCAACAGGGAGGAGTCGGTACGTCCACAGCCCAACAGGGAGGAGTCGGTGCGTCCACAGCCCGAAGAGAGGGAAGTCGGGGCTTCCACAGCCCTAGGACCCAAGCTGCCAGCAGAGGGAGAATCCCTGCTGGTTCCACCTCCACCGCAGTGGGAGGACTGCTTGCCCCTCCCACCTCCACCAGTAGAGGGTGAATACCTGCTGGTCCCACCTCCACCAGCAGAGGGTGAATGCCTGCTGGTTCCACCTCCACCGCAGTGGGAGGACTGCTTGCCCCTCCCACCTCCACCAGCAGAGGGTGAATACCTGCTGGTTCCACCTCCACCAGGAGCAGAGGAGCTGGAGCTGCCTCTGCCTCCACCACCGCCAGGAGCAGAGGAGCTGGAGCTGCCTCTGCCTCCACCACCTCCAGGAGCAGAGGAGCAGGAGCTGCCTCTGCCTCCGCCACCACCACCGCGAGGAGCAGGAGCTGCCTCTGCCTCCGCCACCACCACCGGAAGGAGCAGAGGAGCAGGAGCTGCCTCTGCCACTTCCAGGAGCAGAGGAGCAGGAGCTGCCTCTGCCTCCACCACCGCCAGAAGCAGAACAGCAGGAGCTGTCTCTGCTTCCCGTACTTCCACCACGGGGAGTACGGTGGCCGGAGCCCCAGAAAGGGGAGCTGTCGGCCACAAAGAAGGGGGAGGAGGTCTGGAGACCACCAACCCCAGCAGCAGTTTCGCTGCCAGAGATCGTGGGGGAGGTCCGGAGACCTGCTCCCACTGCAGCTTCTTCGCTGCCGGCAGTACTGTGGTCGGAGCCCCACCAAGGGGAGCTACCGGCTATGAAGGAAGGGGGTGAGGCCAGGAGACCAGCATCCCCTGCAGCAAGTTCGCTGCAAGCATGGACCAGCAGGCTGTCAGCCGTGCCACTACCGGCAGGGGTGCTGACAGCATTGCCAGCCAAGGGCCCACTGAAGCCTCCCTTCCCAGCCCGAGACTTTGTCCTGGACTGCTGGATTTTTAAGGGGGGAGGTGGCCGTTGAGGCCATGTGTGCTGCGCACAAGGGGGGGTATATGTGGCAATGTGCCCCGTCCCTGTGTGCATTTGTGTGTTGCGTGCGTGTGTTAATGTTGGTGTATAGTCATTGGTACACGGGATATAAACGGGTCTGTGTTTCACGTGTATTTAAAAAGTGTATATTTGTATTTAGGCACGGGATTGCACATCACGCACGTGCATTTAAAATATAATATGTGAACACGGGGTTTCACGTAATGAATTCACGTGCTGGGATTCAAGTGAATAATTAATTAGTAATTGAATCCCAGCACAAACAGTATAAATAGATGCACGTTTAGTCACTCGTGGTTAGGTGTTCGGTGAGTGGAGAACGAGTGTGGAGAAGCAGGTAAAAAGAATAATAATAATAATAATAAGGAAAGAACTGTCTCACTCACCGTGTTTCGTTTGTCTGTCTGTCTGTTTACTGTCTAGTCCGTTTTGTTTGTCTTTTTATTTTGGCGTGTAGTGCCGTGTCCTGTGTTTTGTTGTTGCAAACCTTTTATTTGTTAATAAACGCTGAGTGCAGCCATTGCACTCAGCTCATCAGAACCACTATCTCTGTGTGTTACTTCCTGATTCTGGTCTGACGCCACCCACTCCGGCCGTCTTTGTGACATGCCTTTATTAAAGTATGTCAGATGCCCTTGGGTAAATGAGTTTTGGGGCTGTTTCTAATCGATTTCCACATCTGTATAACTTGGCAAAGCTTTGCCTTACACTTCCAACCAATTCAGTGGATGCAGAATGTATCAATGTATTGGCAAGTCCACACCAGACAGAGAATGTTGGCAGCACCTGCAGGGGGATAAGAACAGAAGAAAGAACAAAAGAAAGAAAGTGTACAAATGAGAGGAGGCCATTAGGCCCATCATTTGGTTGTTAGTAGGCAAAAGCCTTCCCATGCAAAGTACGGTTTACCTGGGATTCCAGCTAGACTCCCTCACAATGCGAGCCTACCTGTCAGATTACAGAGTGGTCGCCATTAAGAATTGTCTATCCCTGTTTCAACAGAGATCGATAGTACCTCTGGTGTTGTGTTCGAAGTTGCTGGGTCTGATGGCTATGGCTTCATCAGCCCTACAGCTGGGGTTACTCCGTATATGCCCGCTTCAAGCGTGGCTCAGTGCCTTCCGGCTACATCTCAAACATGACAGACACCATTGGCTGACCGTGTCTTGTGTATGCTGGGAAGCCCTGCACTGGTGGAGGCAGACCTCTCACATGCGCGAAGGTGTAAGGATGGGGGTGACCCACAGCCGTCAGGTGGTGACGACAGATGCATCCAACTTAGGTTGGGGTGCAGTCTGGGCAGGCAGAGAAGTCCACAGGTCCTGGACATATAAATACGTGGGGGTTCGAGAGGTTCACCTCGCTCGCCAGCATTTTCTTCCAGTGCTCTAAGGGAGACATGTCCTTGTCCGGACGGACAACATGTCGGTTGTGGCGTACATCAACCACCAGGAAGGACTTTGGTCTCTGGGGTTGCATCACATATCACACTACTACCCTGGGCACAAAGGAACCTGCTATCCCTCTGGGCTGTTCACCTTCTTTGAGTGGTGAATTGGGTGGCAGACCTCCTCTCAAGGGAGGGTTCTCACCCGTCAGAATGGCGACTCCACCCTCAAGTGGCAGAGAGCATATGGAAACTTTTCAAGGAAGGCCAGGGTCGATCTCTTTGCCACGGCAGAGATGACTCACTCCCCCCCTATGGTTCTCACTCCACCGCTGCAGTGGTCCACTATGCATCGATGCCCTAGCCCACGAGTGGCCCAGGATACTCTTGTATGCATTCCCGCCAATACCGTTGCTCCCGGCCTTCTTAGAGAAGGTCTGGAGAGAGAAGGCGACAGTTCTCCTGGTGGCCACTAGATGCCCTGGAGAATCTGTTTTTCGAACCTTTGCCTGCTACTGCAAGGCCAGCCCTGGGTCGAACACTTTTCAAATGTTTTAAACTGCATAGCTACAATGTTTAAATATTGAGATTTTATCATTTTCTCTATTGCTCAATTTAACTGGTAGGCAGCTTGTTTGTCTGCTTTGTTTTACCTTTGTTTTCTTCCTGATCTTGAGAAATCACTTGACTTCACCTGCTTCATGGCATAGTTGAGATGCAGGTGTTGACAGGTCACAAAAACACAAGATTTTTGAATACTGTTTCATTATTTACCAGGCTTACTAACTAATGTCCTTTTTCAAGGGGGCTACTTCTGAAAAGACTCCTAAAAGCTGAAGTGGTTTTAGAAATGACCACTAGGGGTGTTTCACTGTAATTTCAGCCAACTGTAACAGTGAGGTAGTAATTGGAAATAATGCTACATAATATCACAGTCACAGAAGGGACAGAAATTACAGCTGTACACCCTTTGTGGTCATTGTTCAAACAACCTCAGTTCAGACATTCGGCTTTTAGGAGACTTTTCTGAAGCAGACCCAATGGCCAAAAACATTGATTATTGATCTCAGAAGAAAAAGCAACAGATAATTGAACAATTATAGAGAAGACACATCATGGGATATTAAACATGTAAGAATTTCAATAATAGGTAGTTTAAATGATCCCTTTAAACATCTGTCTAAAAATAAAAAAGAAACATAACAGCATCTCTACCACAGCACTTCAAAACTGTCAATATTATTTGAAAGTTGCAATAACAGAATGAGCCATGGGCCTGTTTTCTAATGAATGTTAACCAGATGCAGGGTCTTGCACTGAACACATTTTAGGCCATTCGGATGTGTGATGTCTATGAGAGACTAGCACTGCCATAATAAAGAATGTCCTTTCATGACTGTGGGAATGAACATGAACTTTGATTGCCAAAAGTAGGCAAGGATTGAGGATATAAAAGCCAGTGGAACACAGCTTAAAAAATGAACACAAGGGAATGTTGGCTCACATGTTACAATTGCAAGATCTCTAATCTGAACCTTTCATACCATACATTCAGAAAAAAAACAACAAAAGGGATATTGTTTGTAGAACTCAGCTTACCAGATTGTGAGATTGTATACCCATGGAAACGGTTCAGACTGCATTTAGTCATATGACAGTACAAAAGGAATGAGAATAGTTTTACTTGGTTCCTTAATAAAATGTTTTATAACTCGTCAGAGTTGAGTCTGTGTTAAGATGATTATTGTTGTTACTGTCGACATGCTGTTGTTGCATCTGTCAGCTTTGGCCTTTTGCTGCTGGCATGTTCTAGTGTTATGAGCTTTGTCACTCTGTTAGATAATAATATAAATTAACCCTTGACCCTAAATGGATAAAAAAGCTCTTCTTAAATCCCTTTAATCATACCATAGAGCAGTAGGCTTGCCACCTGTCAAGGATTTACGTGGACAGTTCTTGAATTGAACATGTTTCACGTGTCCAGGCTGTTGACAGCCATTTTACATTGATCATTACAATATATCATTCTGTAGTCATTTAAGTGACTGTAGGCATTTTCATTTATTTATAAACCATATACTTTACTCTAAGGTTGGGAAGTGAGCTTCGCTTGCCCCCAGAGGGAGTCTGTTGCAGAGGTGGAGCAGCATGGGTGCAATGATTTAATGCTAACTCTGCATACAATGTCATCCAGTTATCTACAGTTGTTGTTTGTTGGGTTTTTACCATGTTCACCATATACAGTTAAGATCCTTTGGAAAAAAAATTTCAAAACTATAAAATTCCTCATTATTGTATCTGTGTATACTGTATAAACATATACAGCACATCCCATGCAGTACAAAGACATGTCAGTAATACATTATATAAGCTATGTGCTTTACCCCTTGACGAGTTTAAACGCTATTTTTAGCCCCAGTGCTTTGACTGTCTATAAGTAAGGGTGTTCTTTTCAAGACTGCTTTCCAGTGAAGTATATCCATAGAAACCAAATGGAAAAGGTCACAATACACATGCAGCCCATTCTTATGTAATAATAAGATATTAACTGTAGTGGAGCAAAAGATTTTAGAAAATTGTAAGTTCATTTAGTAAACTGAATTAATTTTAAGTTGAATTTTGAGAACAAGTAGAACACAATTTTATATCCTTGATAAATATAAAATCTATTTATGTATATATTCACAATTTTTGTAGGTGTTAGTTAATTGTCATTTGATGATTTTTTGGTATATATACACATAAATAGAAACATAACATTTATTTTAAGATATATTTTATTCCTAAATACAATGCCATTAAAGTACATTTAAGAACAGTATAGAGTTATATGTTATATATAATCACTTATAAGTATTTATTTAACACTTTAATAGGAATGTCGCGACCAAAACTGATTACAGATCAGATGTTTTTATTATGACATTTGGGTTATTTCAAGGTCAAACAGTAAATTCAAAAAGTTGCACATAACCCAACTCTACTTTGAAAGCCCCATTGAGCATGTCCCTTTCATTAAATCAGTGGCATTTGAAACACATTTATAAGTCTAGAGCTATATATATATATAGTTAATGCAATGAACACAGCAAACGTGCAGCCCTATTTATTTTAATCTGTGTAACACATCACTTGTGACGTGTTATACAATAAAAATCCTCAGAAACTCTGTTTATTGTTTTAGTCTATAATTCCCTTTAATGTTTTTTTTCTCCAGGTTTAAACAGTGATTGAACTATTGGTACAGTACTAACTGTTCAATCGTATTAACATAACATCAAGATGGATAGATTTGTCTAGCTTTTTTTTTTTTTTTAAAAGGCAAGTAAATACATAATCCGGGGGATTATGCATTTGGATTTGTAGATTTCCAGACCTACAGAGAACAATATTATTGAAATAATTTAGTTTTTTCAGGGGGGATAATAATTTTACTGAAAGCAATTACCAATAGTAATGCAATACATTTAGAGCCATATACATGTGTAGATGTATGTTATGTTAATTATGCCATTATTGTAGCATATACAGACTAATATAGTGTCACATAAAAACAATACAGATACTGTGTTACAGTGTATGTTGTAGCCTTGTAAGAACCTACATAACACAGAATACTATACAATGCCACTATTTTACCAAGCCATTGGTTCCATTGGTCATGAAGATGTGTTCTGTCTAGTCTTCTGCAAGCCATTCTCTAACTGTCAAGTGGATCCAATGCGTGACCTGTAAGAAGGGCAGTAGTGTGGAGTAGTGGTTAGGACTCTTGACTGAAGGGTTGTGGGTTCAATCCCCAGTGGGGGACACTGCTGTTGTACCCTTGAGCAAGGTACTATACCTAGATTGTTCCAGTAAAAACCTAACTGTATAAATGGGTAATTGTATGTAAAATAATATGATATCTGTATAATGTGAAATAATGTATAATGTGATATCTTGTAACAATTGTAAGTCGCCCTGGATAAGGGCGTCTGCTAAGAAATAAATAATAATAAAAGAAGTGTACTAATGTTGGTGGCGTGTACAAGTTGTACCAGCCAAATAGGGTAGTTAAAGAAACTCAAGCATGATACCATAGGATTACTAGCAGTAACTCAAGTAAGGTTCACAACATTACTCTTCTGTTTTCTTTCATTATTTATTATTGTTGTTGTTACTTTATGGACAAGCATGAGGAAAAGTGACACGAGTCAATTGAATTGACAGTTTACACTCCTCCTCTAGACACTGCTTGATGTGTATCTCTCCCCCAAAGAAAAATGGACTTTTTACAATTATGTTTTACTTATTTATTATTTTTTTGTCTAAACATAGTACATGAACAAAAAACCTCTTTAACTACTAACAAATACATTTAGTGAAAAGTAATAGATTGGTTCATAATAGATGCTGCCTGGAAATTACATTGCTGATTTATTTGTAATACAGTTGCACAGATCCCTGTCAGTGCTTATTTTGTCAGCCACAACTGGCATAGATCCACTGCTGTCCAGGTCCAGTTAATACAAATGTCCCCTTGGCCATATATTACATATTTGTTGAAAATGAAAAAAAACCCCAAAGGATTATATAATTAAATAAATGAGTAAATCAATGAACAATAGACACATTTGTCTCCTAGGCTTCCTCTGGAACATTGGTTTTGCTTAGATCTATTAAATGCGGATTAGGGACAGTTTGGGTTTGACACAAATTGTTTAGTTTTGTTTCAGTTTAGGCTACTGGATTTAGTTGAACTCATTTTTTAAATACAATTTGTGATTCATTCAACTGTCTAAGACACTGTGATTCTGACAACAGGGAAACAAAGACTACAATGCTTTAAAAGTTTCACTTGAAACTATTTCCATGTTTAGAGCACATATAAAGAAAGTGACATCTCCACCTATAGGATTCCAGGAAGCAATAAGCATCTAAATGAAAATAACTCAAGTCCATTCCTTAATCCTTGTCTATCCTTTTTTTATCTGGGGATTCAGAGCAGGCAGATCACTATGGGATAGTAAGCCTGCAGGGAGACAATGTGATGCCTCTGATGTTCTGTTAAAAGAGAAAGGAATCTTTCTGTATTTCAGTAGTCTAGCACAGCTGGGAGGCAACATGTTTCTCAGTTTGAGTTGGTTTTGCTGTTTGGCATTAGTGGGTCTACCTCTGGTATGCAGTTCCTGTATTTCACAGTGTAGCTGTTTCTACCATAACCTCAGTGATGGGTCTAAAGCAAGGTATGTAAGTTGTTTATTTTGTATTATTAATATTTTTAATGTTCTTAACTATGAAAAACAAACACATTACTTGTTAAATCTGATTTATGTTATACTCTTTCCATTTATATTTTGTTTGCTGGTATATTGACTAAAAGATTAAATCACCCTCGCTTTTTAGTCTTATTTCCCAATGATGTGCTAGATGTGTTGTCTGGTGCACTCCAATTAGTGTGACTGGAGAATAAATAATAACCAACGCACAAAACTAACAAGTATAAAAATTAATTTGATTAATTGTGTTTAAAAACATACAAATTCAACCCTATTATTATTATTATTATTATTATTATTATTATTATTATTATTATTATTATTATTATTATTTCTAATACAATTTACATAACCTACAATAATATATAATATTAGTGCTATGAATATGAGTAAGACTCAAGTAAAGTTTTAATATATATATATATATATATATATATATATATATATATATATATATATATATATATATATATATTTATAGTAGATGCTAACAGACAAGTAATAATACACACAACATACTGTACATTATTGTAAGGTATTTTATAATCATAACATAGATGTTTGTATTTAAATTAAGTATTTTGCCTCGTCTTTGATTGCAGGAGTGTTCTCTGTAACGACCCGGAGATATCTTCAGTACCAGCGAACTTTCCTTTAGATACCTCCAAATTACGAATTGAGAAGACAGCTATTAAGAGGGTTCCAAGTGAAGCCTTTCATTACCTCTCTAACCTGGAGTTTCTCTGGATGTCCTTTAATTCTCTGTCGACTGTGAATGCGGACAGTTTCCGTGGTCTGTACAATCTAGAGGAGCTAAGACTGGATGGCAATGCCCTCACTTATTTTCCCTGGGAATCAATCGTCGACATGCCTAACCTACGGCTACTTGATTTGCACAACAATCAACTTACTTCTATGCCATCAGAGGCAATGGTTTACATGAAAAACATCACATACTTGGATCTATCCAGCAATAATTTGGTTACTGTACCTTCAGAACTAATGGCAACTTGGCTGAGTGTGAAGCCAACCCAAGGTGCCTACATTGACAATTCAAAAATTATTCTAGGTAAGATAGCCCTGTTTTTGTCATTATACATGTCTTTTGGGATTAAATTAGAAAATCATTTAAAACCCTTTCTAGGTTTTACTTTAGCTTTTAATCTTACAAAATAAAACCATTGTCCTAGAAAGTGGAAGGGATAAAACATAAACTGATTCACTAAATGACTAATGTCAAAATCTTAATTTCATTTGTAAGGTTTACAGACAAAAATAAAGGGTGTTTATTCATTATATAAATGTAATTTAACAAGAAAAAAGAGAGAAATTGTCATAATAGATGTAAAATAAACTAAATAAAATGTATTATTGTTTAAAACTTAAATGGTTCAGCCTTATTTTGTATGGTTGGTGCTATATAAGAAAATAGTACTGAATTGTTCTTAAACATAACTACAAGCTATTCTTAACCATAGTAAGGTTTAAGTAGCTTACAGAAAATCAAGATGGCAGGCATGGTGTGGGTGGAAAGGATAGCTTGCACTTAATGAAAACCTAACATAGCTCTCTGAGGGGAATTGCCCACATAACCACCAGAGCCACTGGTAAAAGAAAAGTTACCCTTACCTGTACTTTGGGTAAGTAGAGCTAAGAACAGTCAAAGCATAGAAAGAACATGGTAAATCAAAGTGGTGTGGCATAAGGGAAAAAATCATGTCAAGGTAAAAGCATATTATAAACAAGGAAAAAGCATTAAAAACGTAGACGTTAATACCTACCATCATTTGAACACGGAAAATACTTTTAATAAATGTCCCAAATAGATGCACATTCTTAGGGCAAATGCAATATAAATATTTGGTATTGGATAATGATTATTGGATCCCAATTAACTATATTCAGTATGTAGACCTTGCAGACCTGTTTATATGTTAACCTGGTTGTTTTGTTTGTTCTTGTCAATAGGCCTCCATGACAATCCCTGGTTTTGTGACTGTCGGCTTTATGATCTGGTAAATTTTCTGAAGTCTCCATCATCTTCAGTGGCATTTATAGATGCCAGACTGAGATGTTCTCAACCCGAGAGTCTCTCTGGAGTCTTGTTTAGTGAGTTTGAACCGAGGCAATGCCAAATGTCAACAGTACACACTGCTGTTGCCCGAGTAAAGACTCCAGTGGGTAACAATGTAATACTCCGATGTAGCACCATTGGAGTACCAATCCCAGAGTTCACATGGAGAAGAGTTGATGGAAAACAACTGAGTGGGACAGGTATGTATTACACTAATCAATGTAGTTAAATATATATAACTAACAAAAATCATTTGTTAATGATAGTAAGCTACAGTAGCTGTTCACATTAATAAAAAATACACATTGGTGATGTCAGATGTAACCTAAGCTATCTTTTGAATACGTACTGGAAAATGCTTCTAATAAATAATATATTCTTTATGACCAATCATAAATGCTGAAGTAAAATTATAAGAAACACACACTGTTTAAGACAATAGACCAAACATTTGTTTACTTGATTACATATTCTATATTGTGCATGTCTGACTTTAATTCAATGTAGGAAACAGCTGCAACTATTTATATATAAATACTTAATTTGTGTATATTTGAAACAATTGAAAATCATGCAGTCTTATTTTGCCATCTATTTTTTTTTTAACAGTGCAACAGGAAATCTCAAAAGAGGGGATCATTTGGTCTATATTTAGTATACCTGCTGTATCATATCATGACTCTGGCAAATATCTCTGCAGAGCAACAAACTTTGTGGGGAGTGCCGAAGCTATAATTTCTCTTGTGATAACGGATGTTGCAAAAGCCGAAAATCAAACCACTACCCCCACAAAAAAAACACGGATTAAGAGACCCAATGGAGTGGGGAAAGCTGCTTACCAAGAAAAGCTGGTGGCTAGGTATGTCGTTCCAACCACAACTTCACAAACACCAAACATTAAGCCCCTTGGTTATACTGAAAAGTATGCAGAACTAGAAAATCATAGCATCGCTAAAAGTAGAATAAATGGACAGACATCTGAGCCAAACAGTAGCAATGGCCCACAGGATAGGAACAAAACTAATGTGAGTAGCCTTCCAGCAAACACTTCTTCTCTCCAACAGGAGCTGGAACAAGTGGTTAGGTCGGTAAAGATAATTGGGGACACTGATCATACAGTTACTTTGACCTGGAGAGCTCCTACAGCTAAAAACACCACAATTTTTAGTGTCCTGTATGCTATCTTCGGAGAAAGGGACATGCGCAGAATTAATGTCGGCCCAAGCAAGAACAGGATCACCATTGATGGACTCATGCCAAAGACAAAGTACATTGCCTGTGTGTGCGTCAAAGGGCTGATCCCCAAAAAAGAGCAGTGCATAATCTTCTCAACAGATGAAGCTGCCAGTGCCAGTGGAACCCAAAAGCTCATCAATGTAGTTGTAATCACTGTTGCCTGTGTAATAGCCGTGCCCCTGACACTGATCGTCTGCTGCGGGGCACTAAAAAGGCGCTGCATAAAGATGTTTGAGAGAAAGGCAAAAGATATCCAAGACTCCTATGTCACATTTGAAGCTTTGTCCCCAGGCCCCAAGGCAAAGGGTCTAGAAGGTGAATATTTGACAAGAGTCAGCCCAGAAGAGTCTAACCGTCTTCTCTCAGCCAGGTCCAGTCTGGATTCAGAAGTCACTGTTAAAATCGAAGGGCAGCCCAATGAGTATTTCTGTTGATAACCACTTTCATCATCAGCAATTAAAAAGGAGTTTTGTTGGCCGTTGAGCATTTTGCCTGTGTGAGAGCAGCAATTGCACCAAATGCATGAACACAGATATGGAAATGTATCAGGTTCATTGCATTGTTAATAAGGATTTTCCTCCTGTTGTAGGTGCTATTCACAATATCGCAATATCGGGTATGATCAGGTTTTAAACACAAAGCTCTTGCAATCCTGAGACAAGGCCATGCACCTATGAAATGTTAAAAAGGGAATATTTCAAATTTGTTGACAGTTTTACAGTAAATATGGTAACCTTTTTCAGTCCATATTGACATGTAAAAAAAATCTAAATTCCCTATCTTTCATTTGCTATGTATCTGTAATGTTTTAGAAACTACGAAACCAGTTGCCTCACATCCATTTATTATGACTTTGGGGGAGAAAACTTAATGTAATATGAATAAATAACAATAAACCATTTAAAAGACAGGTGTTATGATAATAACATGTGTTACTGGTACATAACTTCTCTGAAGTAAAATGTGAAATGCATGGATTTTAATTTCAAAGGACAAATCAGTTATCATGGGTTGTATTCAATGTGTATTACTGTGTATCATGTAAGTTTCTGTGCCAGGCTCAATGACCTATGAACTAAAATATGTATATATATGTTGTTGTCAAAAGTTTACATACCCTCTATCTGCAGAAGTGTTATTTACCAAAGTATTAAGTGTTATAAATATTGTTTGATACACTATACTTACACAGCAATGATACCTCTTGTGAGTGTGTTGAACACTCATTCGTCTCTAACAAGTGGTAGTTAAAAATCTGGTCAATTAACTGAGTTAAGGCACAGGGTACCAATATTCATGAAATTCAACAGCATTCATACCCTGACAATGAAAATGAAATTAATAGCTAGTTGAGGCACCTTTAGCAATAATAACCTCTTTTAAACAATTAGGATATCTGTCAATGAGCTTTTGGCATGATTCTTTAGTGATTGTTGACCATTCTTCAACGCAAAATTGTTCCTGTTCATTCAAATTCTGAGGGCTTCTCTTGTGCACAACTCTTCAACTCATACCAAAGATTCTCAATCGGATTTAGATCTGGACTTTGACTAGGCCATTCCAGAACCTTGATTTTATTCTTCTTTAACCATCCTGAAGTAGATTTTGATGTGTGCTTTGGATCGTTGTTGTGTTAGAACGTCCAGTTACGCTTTAAACCAAGTTTTGTAACAGAGGGTTTCAGATGATTGGCCAGTATATTTTGGTATGCTATGGAATCCATTTTACCATATGGAACAAAATTCCCTGTGCCATTAGAGGAAAATCAGCCACATAGAAGGATATTATGCTTGACAGTAGGTATGGTGTTCTTTTCTTTGTACACCTCACCAGACTTTCTTCAAATGTAACAACTATCTGCGTGACCAAATAGCTCGATTCTTGTTTCATCACTCCACAAAACCTTTGACCAGAACTCATATCCACCGTTAAAATGCCGTTTTGCAAACTTTAAGCGATTGTCTTTGTGACATTTTCCTAAGAGTGGCTTTTTCCTTGGCCTGCGACCATTGAGACCTTCACCATGCAATACTCGACCTGTGGTTGAAATGGAAACCCCAGTCCCACTTGCAGCCAGTTCACTTTGAATATCTTTGGCGCTCATTCTCAGATTGTTATTAACCCTCCTCACAATTCTTCTGCTTGTTCTTCCAGACCGAGGGAGCGTTGTGACAGTACCATGAGTCTTGTACTTCATGATAATGGAAACAAGAGTTTAAATTGGGATACTCAAATGCTTGTAAATAATCTTGTATCCTTCTCCAGCTTTATGACAATAAATAATTTTCTGCTTAAAGTCTTCAGATAGCTCTTTACTTTTTCCCATATTGACTTATTGGTAATGACAGCAATGCCTAACCCTTTTATACTCTCTAAGAATGTTCACCTACAATCCAGCATTATCTAGACTTTTCTAGAATTAGGTTCTGCATTATCATATTGACATTTCTAGCACCTTGTAGACAATAATATCATAGCATCAAAGAGTATGAATACTTTTGAATTAGCATTTTTGGAGTACTGCAAAAAAATTACTGAAATATATAATTGTAGACATATATTTCTTGTAACTTTTTTTCCTCATCCACAAAAGCAAAACTCTTTGTTTTCGAGAAATTTCTATAAATTATAAATTTCCATTGGGGTATTGTCACAAAGACGGCCGGAGTGGGTGGTGTGAGACCAGAAGCAGGAAGTAAATAAACAGAGAGATGTGGTTTGTTTAAGCTGAGCGCGTGATCGCGCTCAGCATTTAATAATTAACAGCACAGAAAATAAAAGGTTGGAACACAACAAAAACACAGGACACGGCACTACACGCCAAAATAAAAAGACAAACAAAACGGACTAGACAGTAAACAGGCAGACAGACAAACGAAACACGGTGAGTGAGACAGTTCTTTCCTTATTATTATTATTCTTCTTCTTCTTCTTATTCTTATTACCTCCTTCTCCACACTCGTTCTCCACTCACCGAACACCTAACCCCGACTGAGTGAAAATGTGCGTCTATATATACTATTGTGCTGGGATTCAATTACTAATTAATTATTCACTTGAATCCCAGCACGTGAATTAATTCTGTGCAACCCCGTGCTCACATATTACATTTAACCAGCACGTGAAGTGATGTGCAATCCCGTGCCTAAATACAAATATACAATTTACACACACGTGAAACACAGACCGCTTATATCCCGTGTACCAATCTATACACCAACATTAACATACACACGCAACATACATACACAGAACACACAAATGCACACAGGGGCGGGCACTTTGCCACATATACCCCCCCTTGTGCGCAGCACACATGGCCTCAACGGCCACCTCCCCCCTTAAAAACCCAGCAGTCCAGGACAAAGTCTCGGGCTGGGAAGGGAGGCTTCAGTGGGCCCATGGCTGGCCATGCTGTCAGCACCCCTGCCGGTAGTGGCACGGCTGACAGCCTGTTGGTCCCGTCCTGCAGCGAAAAAGCTGCGGGGGCAGGTGGTCCCCCGACCTCCCCCTTCTTCGTAGCCGGCAGCTCCCTCCTGTGGGGCTCCGGCCACAAGAACTCCTGCAGCGAAACTGCTGCTGGGGAAAGTGGTCTCCAGACCTCCTCCCCCTTCTTCGTGGCCGGCAGCTCCCCTTTCTGGGGCTCCGGCCACCGTACTCCCTGCGGAGGTACGGGCAGCAGAGGCAGCTCCTGCTCCTCTGCTCCGGGCGGTGGTGGAGGCAGAGGCAGCTCCAGCTCCTCTGCTCCTGGCGGTGGTGGAGGCAGAGGCAGCTCCAGCTCCTCTGCTCCTTGCGGTGGTGGTGGCGGAGGCAGAGGCAGCTCCTGCTCCTCTGCTCCTTGCGGTGGTGGTGGCGGAGGCAGAGGCAGCTCCTGCTCCTCTGCTCCTGGAGGTGGTGGAGGCAGAGGCAGCTCCTGCTCCTCTGCTCCTTGCGGTGGTGGTGGCGGAGGCAGAGGCAGCTCCTGCTCCTCTGCTCCTTGCGGTGGTGGTGGCGGAGGCAGAGGCAGCTCCTGCTCCTCTGCTCCTGGAGGTGGTGGAGGCAGAGACAGCTCCTGCTCCTCTGCTCCTTGCGGTGGTGGTGGTGGAGGCAGAGGCAGCTCCTGCTCCTCTGCTCCTTGCGGTGGTGGTGGCGGAGGCAGAGGCAGCTCCTGCACCTCTGCTCCTGGAGGTGGTGGAGGCAGAGGCAGCTCCTGCTCCTCTGCTCCTTGCGGTGGTGGTGGCGGAGGCAGAGGCAGCTCCTGCTCCTCTGCTCCTGGAGGTGGTGGAGGCAGAGGCAGCTCCTGCTCCTCTGCTCCTGGAGGTGGTGGAGGTAGAGGCAGCTCCAGCTCCTCTGCTCCTGGCGGTGCTGGCTCCCTCTGCTGTGGCGGCTGGGCATGTGCACGCCGTGCTGCCTTCAGCAGCATAGCGAGAGGCTGCTGGGGGACACCAGCATCCTGCCCTTCTCCCCCCCAAAAATTTTCAGGGGGTTGAGCCTGTAACTCCTCCCCTTCTGGCTCCTGGGGCTGAACCAGCAGGCATTTTCCCTCTGCTGGTGGCTTGGGTCCCAGGGCTGTGGAAGCCCCGACTTGCCTCCCTTTGGGCTGTGGACGCCCCGACTCCTCCCTGTTGGGCTGTGGACGCCCCGACTCCTCCCTGTTGGGCTGTGGACGCCCCGACTCCTCCCTGTTGGGCTGTGGACGCCCCGACTCCTCCCTGTTGGGCTGTGGACGTTCGGGCTCCCCCCACTCAGGCGTAGGACGTTCGGGCTCCTCCCACTCAGGCGTAGGACGTTCGGGCTCCTCCCACTCAGGCGTAGGACGTTCGGGCTCCTCCCACTCAGGCGTAGGACATTCGGGCTCCTTCCGCTTGGGCTCCTCCCATTTGGGCTGTGGATGCTCAGGCTCCTCCCATTTGGGCTGTGGAGGCAAAACCAGCAGGCATTCACCCTCTGCTGGTGGAGATGGGGACAGCAGGCACTCCTCTGCTGGTGGTCCTGCTACCTGGGCTGCTGTTCCATTTATGGTTGCCTCCAGGTAGCTGAGGACAAACTCCACACCTTCCTCCAAGGTGTTTGGGGTGTGTTCCTGCTGATAGGCCTCCCATCTCTCACTGTCCATCATCCACAGGGCCTGGACAACTATGGGCAGAGACTGGGCCTCCAGCCCAGCATTCTCCAGGAACCAGTCCCGCCATTTTGTGGCGTCTTCTGCCATTATATTTTTTTCTTTTTTTTTTTTTTTTTTTTTTTTTTAAACAAAACCCCTCCTGGTCTGACGCTTGGAGGCGCGGCTATCCCACGATGACACCACGTGTCACAAAGACGGCCGGAGTGGGTGGTGTGAGACCAGAAGCAGGAAGTAAATAAACAGAGAGATGTGGTTTGTTTAAGCTGAGCGCGTGATCGCGCTCAGCATTTAATAATTAACAGCACAGAAAATAAAAGGTTGGAACACAACAAAAACACAGGACACGGCACTACACGCCAAAATAAAAAGACAAACAAAACGGACTAGACAGTAAACAGGCAGACAGACAAACGAAACACGGTGAGTGAGACAGTTCTTTCCTTATTATTATTATTCTTCTTCTTCTTCTTATTCTTATTACCTCCTTCTCCACACTCGTTCTCCACTCACCGAACACCTAACCCCGACTGAGTGAAAATGTGCGTCTATATATACTATTGTGCTGGGATTCAATTACTAATTAATTATTCACTTGAATCCCAGCACGTGAATTAATTCTGTGCAACCCCGTGCTCACATATTACATTTAACCAGCACGTGAAGTGATGTGCAATCCCGTGCCTAAATACAAATATACAATTTACACACACGTGAAACACAGACCGCTTATATCCCGTGTACCAATCTATACACCAACATTAACATACACACGCAACATACATACACAGAACACACAAATGCACACAGGGGCGGGCACTTTGCCACAGGTATGTAAACTTTTGACTGCAGCTGTTTGTGTATATATGTATACACACACACACATACACACACATACATACACACACACACACACACACACACACACACACACACACACACACACACACACATTATATACACATTATGTGGCTATTTAATTGTTTGGAAATAAATATTTTTTATAGTTCTTGTTTTTTGTGTTACTATGCACTAGAGCTACACATTTCTTAATATGTAAATGTGTTCATACAAAATAAAAAAGTATAGCTATTTCAGTACATTTATTATAAACACAAATATGAAAGATGTAATGCTAAAATGTGGCATAAGCATGCAACCACTTCAGAAGCAGAAAAAGCTGGATGTGTTTCAATGTTTAAACACTGTTTTCTTGTTAAGTAAGAAGCAACTGAGTTGATTAGTAAGTGTAGTTCCATTGGAGAAATACTGTAAAGATACTAGGTTGTTGTTCAAAGGAAAAAAAAAAAAATCACTTGTCAAAGCTGCAATTATGTCCAATGTTTACGTGCCAAATACAAGATAATGGTGTATTGTTAAAGAAAGTCAAAGGCTTGAAAACATTAGGGTATGTTAAGTACTTAGAAAGAGGTAATAGTGTCATTGTTTTTTATTTGTTTATTATCCCAAATAAAATGTTAACAACATTTTTTTCTAGACTAGTGTTTTCTTAATAAAATTAAGTTAAATGGCTAATGTGTATAAGGACTACTATATATTGTACAGCACCATAGGCAACTCTTATTTTGCCTAAATGACAGCTCATCTTCATTAAAAAAGATATTCATATTTACAGGAGGCAATATACACAAATATAGCTTTTCATATTTCACTGTATATTTTCAATATTAACATGAGCCACAGAGGCCTGTTTTAAGGTATCTTGGGTCAAAATAAGACAAGACATTTGGAATGATGAGGCACAAAACAAAACAAATGCGTTTCAATAATGTTATATATGTTAAAGTTTAATGTTCCTATAACTCCTCCACACCACCTTCACTAGGTATGTCATTACTCACCGATAATACGGTTACTAGTAGTTAATAAGACTGCAAACCTTCAGTTGTCTGGCGTCATCTTTTCAAAACAAATTCTGTTGCTGCCAGTACATGTAAACAACAAAATGACATCACTAGCAAAACAAACAACAATGGACTGCATATTAAAAGATTTGTCTCTGGGAGTGCAGGATGAGTCACACAGTCTTTAACAATCTGGGGTGGGGATGGGAAACCGGCAGGGACTGCTTCTCCTCATTGTGCAACAGCAAACCCTACTGGCCAGACACTGAGCATGTTCAGAGTGGATTAAAAGTAGGGCTGATCTCTGTTCACTGGGATTGGTAGCCCGCCCACCTCTGCTCTGGATTTGCTTGCCGTAAAAGCGATTCTGGCTTTAGGTTTGTGAGATCGGAGGACGCTCACACTTCCTCAGAATGTCTGTGCTGCGTAGGAACTCGCTGCGTGTTGAGAAAAAACATAATTGGACATTCCAAATTGGGGAAAATAAATAAAAATAATAATTTGTCACTCTAAATTTTAAAAAAAATGATCTGAGGAATAAATTTGTGGAAGTGTAGAAATACACAAGTACTACTTCTTCTTCTTCTTCTTCTTCTTCTTCTTCTTCTTCTTCTTCTTCTTCTTCTTCAACAATACAGACTTTGAAAATCATGGAATATTTAAGGTTTTAAAATTACATTTCCTGTACACTGGTGACCCCTTGAATGATTAAAATGCATTACCGATTATTAGTATCCTACTTGTGGTATGCTAACTGACAGTATATTAATACAGTATTTAATTTTAAAATCTATAGGTTGGTTTGGTCAGTCAGTTGTTTTTTGGCACAGCTCTGTTTGCTTAAATCCTGTCACATGGGAATGGGGAAAATGCAGAGAGGATTATGCATGTTATAGTATGACCATTCAAATATATCTATACCGCTCATTATACATTCAACATATGCCTACATTATTGTAATAGGCATCTAATTATCTTAATAGTTAGAACTCATTGTCTAAATATATTGCTACTCAAAATTCTAAATATGAATATGTTGAAAAGCTAAAAACATGCACTGTGGGCTGTTGGGATTGGGAATTTAGAACTAGAGATGACAAAATGCTAAATCCTAATTTAGCTGGCAGGTGGTGCAACTGCCACATTAAAGTGCTTGTGGAACCTAAAACATATTTAATCTCTAATCTAAAAAACTCTTGTAGAACGTTCAAAAATATGTCCTTATCACGAAACTGCTCCAGCCTCTGGTGCTTATTGTAGTCAGAGAAACACAATGAATTCAATGACAAGCACTTAACACTAGAAGATAGGCCTATACCTATTGTAATTTATTAAAAGCACAAATGTAGCCTTTTCATTTTGGATTTTTTTTTTCTTTTTTTGGTAAATATTTAGCTTTTGGATATGGGTATCATTTTATAGCTATTTTTTGTGGAATGTAATAGCTTACATTTCATGGCCTAATATAATCTCCTTAACCACCAGAATGCGTTTGGGCCTACTTGTGTTTATATTTTTAATAATATAGCCTATAAGTTACATAATGTATTTAGCCATTTCACTCTGGCACCCTTGGTTGCATTAGCAGCAAAGGTAAATTACTAGGGAGCGAATGCTGCCCTCAACCGGTTCAGACCTGCATCAATTATCTGACATCTCATTGTTTTGAAAAAAAAAGCACAGTTACCCATCTTTCAACGTGTAAACTTCCTCATTTAGCTTACCACTAAAAAACGTATAGAAAATCTATAAACTATAACCTAACACGGAGTCTGTATCATTTATCTTTAGTTTATTGTTGTATTGTTTTTAAATCCCCCCCCGGCATTTACAACTTCTAGTCACTAGAGATTTTACACACAGTACACACTTGTTAAATGCAGCATAACAGACACTAAAGCATATATTGGACCAACTTTTATTAATAAAATTTATAAATATTGTATTTGTACAACAGTTAAATAGTAGAATCTCAAAGAATGACCTAAATAAACTGCTATACTGAACTGGCACAAAGGCTATGCAAATCATGATGTACAGACTATGCTGTGCCACTTAATGTGAGCTAATAAGTATGTCAGGTAGCTTACCAGAAGAACACTGTCAGTTTATGTTTCAGTAGGTTTCTGGTTAGAAATGGTATAGTCATTATTATTATTATTATTATTATTATTATTATTATTATTATTATTATTATTATTATTATTATTGTTTTACAAATAGTTTCTGTTTAGGATAGTTTTACATTTATATTACAATTAATTTCTTACATTAGCTTTCATATCTATAATACAGGTGAATCCATGATAGTACAATTTGGAATGAATAATGCAATTCAATAATTAAAAGATTTATGTAAGGATATATATCTTGAGATCAAACTTGGTATACATTTTACATTTTATCTAACCTTACCTGAGTCTTCTGGTATCTCTGGGTGTCTTACAGAGTTAAGAATTACGTCAAGAGAGATTACGGGTAATAAGCTTTGCTAGACTGAACCTGTCGACAAATACCTAGTGCAAATACTTTCCATGAGTTTCTTTAAAAGGAATATGGACTCCATTTACATTATCCTAACAATAGGTTTTGTTTTTGTCCATGTAAATCCAGTTACTTCATCATGTTTGACAGGTTGTTCTTGTACCGATGACAGCTTTGGAAGGTAAGATGATTTTCTTTGTTTGGTATTTTGAACAGTTAGAGAAAATCAATATCACTAATATGCTGAAAGGTAGCCTATTGTATACTGACAACTAAGCAATAGTTAGGAAGTATAAGGTTTTTTTAGGGGAAGCCAGACTAAAAGAACAAATCCATACATTAGAGAGGAACAGTGGTTGAAACAGTTAAGCTCTTGAAGCAAACACTATCTGTTACATCTTCCCACTGACGGGTGCTTAGTTCTATTTAATCTTTCTAACATCTGTTATATGTATATTACAGCTTATTAAAGTCTAAAGGGACACCAATATCACTGTTGTTTACATGTGGCACTTCCAGGTACATTGAATACATGTACATAATATAATGACATGCCCTTGAAACTAATTATTGCTGATATTGTTATCATTGGTAGATCTATGCTTTGTATGGCGACCGCCTTAAGAAGAATCCCAGAAAACATCCCCCAAGATGTCAAGAAAATACGGATTGAAAACTCCCACCTTACAGAATTACCCCGAGGGTCATTCTCCAGAGTTGGTGCCTTGGAATATCTGTGGCTGAACTTTAACAACATAACGGTTATGCATATTAAAAGCCTTGAGGGTTTAAATAACTTAACAGAACTCAGGTTGCAGGGAAACAAACTGCGTTCAGTACCTTGGACAGCATTTCAGGATACCCCGCACTTAAACATTTTGGATTTGAAGCACAACAGGTTAGACGTTCTCCCAGAATATGCATTAAGATATTTGCCGGGTCTGACCTACTTAGACTTATCCTTCAATCAGCTTACTGTCATTCCGAAAGAGGTCTTTGTAAGTTGGCCTTTGTACCACTCAGCTGAGCAGCTTGGAAGAAGAGAAGAAAGCCCTCCTAATGTCGTCTTAGCACTCAATGACAATCCTTGGCTTTGTGACTGTCGTCTGAAGGGTTTTGTTCAGTTCATCAAGTCTGTCAGCCCACCTATTATTTTAATGAACTCCTATTTAACTTGTGCAGGCCCACAATTCAGGGCAGGCAAGTTTTTTCATGAAGTTGAATTGAAGACCTGCATGAAACCAGTAGCCACCACCCCCACATCTAATGTTACACTGCCATTGGGGGTGAACACGACTCTCACATGCTTGGCTAAAGCAAGGCCTTCCCCAGCAGTCTGGTGGACATATGGTCTGAAGATTATAAGAGGATTTGATGGTAAGGTTTAGTCTTATTTTTGCTAACATTCACCATACATGATCATTACATCAGATCCGATAACATAAAAGTGCAAGAAGCTAAACAAAATTATCTCTAAATGTCTTGCACATTTACATTTTATTAGATACATTATTTTATTTTTTTAAATATATATACTGTGTATATATATATATAGGTTATTTTGTTCAGAGGGGTTTTCTATTCTCATTGATATTTAAAAAGCAATACAAAAAATGAAATAAAATTACATTATAAATAATTGCACTAATGAGGGTGTAAGCAGTCTGGTTAACTGTTTTTTGAAAAGTAGCATAGACTCTTTCCAAGACTGCCGTGCTACAAAAAACACAGAAATTCGAACACAGGTTAAACAAATAAATGTTTTACTGGAATCAGGTAGTGATCCAGTTAATTGACAATCTGGTTAGTAGATTTTCAGAAGAAACAATTATATTAATAGTTAATCCCAATATATCTGAACTTTTAATATATATTTAATCCCATTCCATTTTGAAACAAAATTACACAATATCACTTGCAGATTTATAAATACCAACTTTATCAATACGAGAACATCTGAATTTTTTTTTAAACCTTTTGTCTCTCTCTTTTTGTCTGGACAGTGTTGCAATCCCACATTGATGATGATACAATTAAGTCAGAACTGGTGATCCCTGCATTGCACCTCCCAGATAGAGGGAAATATACCTGCACAGCCTACAATTTCATTGGGAACGCCACTGTAAGCATTTTGCTCAATGTGATTTCTCCAGATGCACATTCCCCTTTATCACCCGTGTTCCCTTCTTCCTCCTCTTCCTCATCAGAAGAAAACATATACATAGACATTAGGATTGCAAAACAGACTGTGTACGGCATAACACTGGAATGGTATGCTGCTACTGAAAATCCATCTGAAACCTGGTACACCCTGCACTTTGGCAAATACGAAGACATCAGAAAAGAGCTTATTTACATGGGCCCTGGCATCAATAGCTATTCAGTTAATGACTTGTTGCCAGCAACCAAGTACAAGGTGTGTGTCACATTAAAGAACCAGGCCCCCAGAAGAGATCAGTGTATTGTGTTTGTGACTGGCAGCGACATCAGCGAACTGGAGCAACGAGAGAAGCTCATCCATATCATAGTTATTGTGTGTGCCATGATTTTGGCAGTGCCAGCTGGAATGTATGCCTGCACCACTGAAACACGCTTCAGCTGTTTTGACAAGTGCTCGGATCTGTGCAAGAGGAAACGGCGCCAAGAGAAGAATCTCAACGCGGGAGAAAGAGACAGGACATTTGACAGCTTGCAGGCAGGGAGCGATGAGGGTCTCTGTAACAGGGACTCCAGTGAGCACAAGAGAAGACGGAGGTCAGACGATAAGATGCAGGTCAAAGCCAAACAAAGAAACGGCGCTGATCTGTATTAGCTGCGGTCAGTACAGGGCATTGTGGAGATGTAAAAAAAAATCTTATTCTAGAACGCTTATCAGGGGTTCTCAAACTCAGTCCTGGGGACACCCTGTGTCTGCTGGTTTTCATTCCAACTGAGCTCTCCATTACTTAACTAGACCCTTAATTCAACTGACAATTTGCTCAATTAGACCTTTTTACTTGTTTTCAGTTGTAGATTTCAAGTTACTTATAAAATGTTAGCGCTAACTTGAAATATGCAACTGAGAACCCCTGGTTTATAATTATACAGTTATTAAGTGAGCATAAGGAGGTTTGAAATAGACATTGATTTAAGTCTGAATGTTAAGCCTTATGAATTAGTTTAGTGGAAGCTAATAGATTCGGAAGTAAATCAATGCCTTTAGTGTATTCTCAACTAAATATATTCCTAATGTGACAGTACAGTACTTATTGCAAATGAAATGAAACATGGCAGGCTGTTTCTGATGCAGACTAGGCAGAAGGAGACTGAATGTACAGAAGTGTACAAAAACAGTATGTTTTATATGTTAACATGGAAAAGCATATTATTCTATTTTGCTTTTTGTAAGAGATGAATGTATATTTAATAATCTGTACCAAACTACAATTTATAATTGCACACACAGAGCTTTTTATTATTTGATTCTGTTTCATCCAAACGAATAAAAATGAAAATACATGTATTCATTTCAAATGTTTTTTTTTTTTCTGAATAAAGAATGATACATAAACTGTTTCTATTTTTAGTTGTTAACCAATGAAACATACCAGAAACAAAAAGAATGAAACCAGAGACTGCAACAGCATTTACTCCCCATTCAGTTGTATTGAGACAGGGCTACAGCACTCCCTGTGCAGTTATTTGACGAGGGTGCTTCAACTCCAGAAGAGTACTTTTGGTTAATACCAGAAAAAAACCCACTCTATTACCATGACAGTATGGGATTAAAAGTGTACAACAGTCATGTTATTAAGCTTTTGCGTACTTCCTGAATAAAAAAGGATTACCACAGAGATACAAGACAAACATTATGAGCTATTTCCTTACAATCATTCCATACATAAATATGCATTTGCATGATTGCCAAATGCCCATACTTGCATATTTGTTTTCCATTCAAAACAATAGAAAGACGATTATTATATAATAAACTGTTGTACGTACATGAATAGGAATAGTGGTAAGCAGATTATGATTTCCTGTTTAACATCATCTATATATTCATAGCTAAGAGCAGTCAGGATCATTTTAGGTATTATACTTTTATGAAGTAGTCTGAACAGATACAATAATGTTTGAGCAAACAAATTCTGTACATACCCAAAGTACTGAGATCACTGTTTGTGTGCTGCGAAAAACCAACACTTTGGGCACATACTGTACCAACCCCACACAGCATTTTTCAGGTTTCTTTGGCAAACATATTCTCTCAGTTTGTGTCATGATAAAGTTTCGGGGTATCCCCCTTCCTCGAGAAAAATGTGGACAATGATTAAACTGACCTAAATAATTAATTTTGAATCAATAATAGAAAAAGGAAAGCAACAACATTAGTTAATTTAAAATGATATAATTTGCAACTTGAATTAAACCATCAATGAATGGAATGTAAGTTTTGTTTGCGGGTTGTACAATGACTGTTTTAATGTTTGGGTCTGGGTAATGCACTGTAACACTGTTAGCCACAAGACAGTATCTATGTGTTTCACCAGTGTTTTAGTATTCTTTAACATTTTGGTTGGTATTACAAACCCTGGATTGCTGGCTCGCAGGCCAGCCCTGTACCCCTGTAATCCTGCGTTTTGTCACACAAATCTTGTGACCCCTTTTATTTTTTGAGGTATGACCTGAACAGAGCTCTGATTGACATGCAGTCTTGTTTTCAGTCCCATGGCAATCTATTATCCGTGTAACCCACCACACTTCACAACTCTGTAATCCTCTCCTGCTTCCATCATAAGGAGGCTGTGTGGTCCAGTGGTTAAAGAAAAGGGCTTGTAACCAGGAGGTCCCCGGTTCAAATCCCACCTCAGCCACTGACTCATTGTGTGACCCTGAGCAAGTCACTTAACCTCCTTGTGCTCCGTCTTTGGGGTGAGACGTAATTGTAAGTGACTCTGCATCTGATGCATAGTTCACACACCCTAGTCTCTGTAAGTCGCCTTGGATAAAGGCGTCTGCTAAATAAACAAATAATCAGTAATCCTCCCCTTCAGTTGATGACGGCAATGAGTTTACAGTAATTCTTCTTCCCAAAGATTGAAACTGTTCAAGTTCCATCAGAAACTTTGTACCAAAAACAGTTAAACTACCTGAAACATGTCTTTTTCTTTCCTTCCTCAAAAATGATATGCAGCAAAAAACTACGTGTTAACTCATAATGAGGATGTAATTAAACTGCGAGAAGTGAGAAGTTGGTTAAATAATCTAATGGTATTATGTCTTAACAATCACATGCCAGATATTTCCCTTTCAATTATATAACTTTTTTGGTATAGTCCTGAGTGTGTATTATGTGAAAATTGCTTGCCTGGGCAAAAATTATGCAAAGCTTCTGTGCTTATAAAGTATGTGGCTTCATGCAGTTTCTCAGACATGCTAGATATCGTATCATACACGTATCCCAACCAACTCAACACCACACGACCATCATGACAGTAAAAAGGTAAAAATAGACACAATGAAGCGTGTGGTTTTCACTATTCTACTGTGCAGAATAATTTATTTTTATTTTCTATGGGTAAATAGCATCGGGGTGCATCGGGATGCAGGACATTTGCTAGAAAATCGGGACTGTCCAGACCGTATAGGGACTGTTGGCATGTATGCATTATTTCTCTTGTCCAGCGCTTCTTCAACCTGTTCTGTATACCAGTCTGACAGAGGGCGGGATCACAACGAGTACTGTATGCAACCCTCTGATTGGTGGAAGTATTATTAGCCCAAATAAAGCATCCACCCGTTATACGGTATAGCCTAGGTTAAGATGTGCGCAAAACCCTGAACCTTCTCGCGCCCCCCCAGGATACAGTCCGCGCCCCCCCAGATTACAGTCTGCGCCCCCCAGTTTGAGAACCGTTGCTCTAGTGCACTGGTACTGGAAGGATTATTTCCCACATTGTCAAACAAGTAACACAGCAATAACAATCCATGGTGTGGTACGGAAGAGAAAAGCCAGAGTGAACAATATAAAGGAAGATTACAGGTGCGTTATTTAAACAGTTGTAGCAAAAAGTGGGGATGTAAAACTATATTTTTCGGAACCCCACTACTTACTCTTGAAGGAGGTAAGAGTTTTAATTTTGTTTCCCTGGCAAATGTCTCCTAGAAGCTGCGGTTTCCCAACCACATATTTAAGACCCCCATTAGTAATTGTGTATATTCTTTCAATTCAATTAAAAAGCATTTTTTCCCCCCAAAACAGATAATTCATTATTCCATATCAATAGAGTCTGGCTGCCATTCCATCATAAAGAACATACAGTAGGTAGAAAGCTACCAGGTCCAACATTAAAAGGCAAAATCTGAATATAATTTATGTAAATGCAAGCTGCAGTATGCTGGGAATACTGGTTATAATGTGTGACTCTATTATCATCCATTCTTTACGTACTGCCATTCCAACATATTTTGCTTTAAATAAGCACAAATCTATGTTCAGTTATAATCTTAGATTTTATTTATAAAAACAATAAATTGAAATAAACACAACACTGAAAGATACACGTCAATGTTAAGCTGGTTCTAACCTTTTTTTGTTTTGTTTTTTGATTGAATATGTACAGTAATACTCAATTTTACAGTCTGTAGTTTTAAATGGCAGTTAAGACTCCTCATGATATAAACACGTTATTTTCACTATGTATACAATTGTTAACAATAACGCCACATATAGTAAGCAGTGAAAAATGGGCATGCAGCTATTTATAAAAATTATACACATACAAATATTAAAACAACAGGAAGGTAATGTACTAAAGATATTGGAAATGTTGCTCTAATTAGATCTGTAAGTTTACAGTATATAGCAAGTAATATGCTATATACTGTGGCAAAATGTATGTACATTCAGCAGGTAATGTGCATGTAAATGTCTCAGAATTCAGATTTAAAAAATAATAATAATATACATATTAGTCTACTTACATTTTTAGATGGTAGAATGATCATATTTATTGCAATATTGAGATCCCTTCAGTGATTTAAATCTATAGTTGTTTCAGGGCAATCTTGGAATCACCACACATCTTACAGTTATAATAATAATAATAATAATAACAACAACAACAACAACAACAACAACAACAACAACAACAACAACAACAACAACAACAATAATAATAATAATAATGACTGAAAACAACATTATGGAATATAGAGTTAATTCTATGGCTCTCCTCTCTTGGAAGACTTCATTAATCACCAGTAACATATGGTACAGATGTAACATTCCCTAAGACTTCAGTATTATCCTGCCATATTCTCTGGGACAGCTGGGCCCTTTTTCAATCACAAAGGAAAGACGAGGAAATTGGATGCCAACTGATAAGAACAGTGTACAAACATCACTTATTGTTCCAAATGCATTAAACATTACAGAAGTTTATTTATTTATGTATTTATTTATTTAGGACAATTAATGTATAAGCATGTATACTGTACTTACATGTATACTTATATAAATATTGTTTTACTGCAAGTTTGGCAAGAAGCAACAAACCAATACTGATCAAAAAACAAAGTACAAAATACTGATAACGTTGCTACTGCTAATAGGAATAAAACTTTACTTTTAAAGCATTGGTTATCATTTATTTAAATACTTATTTTATTTACTTTAAAACCAGTTTAAGACTAGTAATTTAACCATTTGAACCGTTTACTTTTACATACAATAATATTAATACACAGAATTGGCATACAATACAAAGAAGCTGTGAAGGACTGGTAAAACAGCAACATGGCTACAGGATAGCTAATGTTGCTTTGTTATCACTTTGTTGAACAGTTATTATTACTTTAAAAAATCTTACTTTTTTCTTTGTGATCACAGAGTATTTTACCGTTACCTTAAAGAATACACTTTATGAAATAGAAGGAATAGCATAACCTGCCTTCTCATAATCTGATTGGTTTTTTAAATTTTGCTACAGACGACACTACTTTGGTTTAAGCTTCACCATTGGACCTATGGTCATTAGAGGTGGTATATTTGAATATGTCTATCTATTATAAAGTTCAGTTACATGTTAATAAATGAGTAATAAGGGAATGAAATCAAATTAGACAAATATCAGTAATATGTTAAAACCTATCAAACATAGCCTTTTCTGTCTTAAATATTTGTTGGACCACGAAACTACCAATATAAGTTTTCATTAATATACATATGGAATATGAGCACAAAAATACAAAAGCAGTCTAATAGTGGGTAAACACAAGCACCCTTACAGCATATCTTTATTATTATTATTATTATTATTATTATTATTATTATTATTATTATTATTATTATTATTGACTTTTTATCAACATGTAAATTCACTTCAGTAAATGTGCATTTGCATTTCAATTAAATGCTTATTTATGCCATGCAAAATCTCTCCATTCCTCCTTCATAAAAAAAATGCTTTCATAGTTCTGCATCATTTTTCAACAGTAAAACTGCTGCCTAGCATGTTTTCAAAATATTACTTAATGTGTCCATTATAAACTGTACTAAAAAACAATAGTTTCCTCTTTGGAAACAAGCAAACATCAACAACATCAGTCTCCCTGGAGACAGTTCTGAAAAGGTGTTGTGTTAACATAAGGCCAGTTCATCTTAAAAAGGAAAAAGAGCAAACATCCTAAGTGCTATTGTATTTTAGTTCCTTTCAAGAAAGCATTTGACTGACAACATCAGCAATCTTCACACTTGGACACTGACTCACACGAAGTGCACCATGTGCAGCACTGTAAAGAAGCACATTATTATGATTAATAGTGAGAAGTGTTGCTCTCCATCATCTTTCTCTGCAGCTTCATCTTGAGCTCAGACATCAGCGCAGCGCTGACATTGGGGCTGTTGTTTTCGCGTGACTGCCTCTTGGATTTGGATGCCACAGACCCTGACACTGTAGGGACGCTCCACTCTTGCTTGTTTTGTTTGGGCAGATATAGGGCCGGTGGGGGCAAGGCAGGGGCACAAGGGAGCGGCGCTGTCGGCTGCATGTTCTTGTTGCAGTTCAGATTCTCCCTGTTCTGCTCCGGATCCTCAGCGACAAACTTCTCGGAAGGGCTGTTGGAGCATTTGAATATTAACCACCCGGTCCTGACCGTCCTCGAGCGATAGTCTTTGGGCCTCTTTTTAATGATGTGCCGGGCAGGCATGATCCTGTTGTTTGTTTTGTTGCGCATGAACATTGCAGTGGAGATCAAGACTGTTAGGAGTACCATAACGCAAATGACACCAGCGAGCACGCCTAGGGCTTTCATGGGATTATCCCTACTTTGAAATAAAAAGGCTGCCATAGGCCCCTTGAGCTGAGTCTGTAAAAGAGCACAAACAGAACACATATCAAATCCATAGGACTGAATTTGTCCTCAATAGTCATTTGAAGACATATATTTGGACACAATTGTGAACAAACAAGCTCTCTTTGTTTTGCTATCGTACCGCATATGCAGTTGCTGTGTATGTTACCTTTACTTCCTGGTCTGTCGTCACCCACTACAGCCAACCTGCCACATCTTCTATATCAATAATAATAATTAACATATTTCTTAAAATGTATGTCATTTTATATATCTGGTTGCATGTAATATATAGCCCACAAGGGTTTCAGTGACATTATTTATTTATTTATTTATTGATAGAATTACATGGTGGGAGCTTTTTTTAAATTATTATATTAATATTGGACACTGCCATCTATCTATCTATCTATCTATCTATCTATCTATCGATCTATCTATCTATCTATCTATCTATCTATCTAATAATCTATCTATCTATCTATCTATCTTATTTATTTATTTTAAATACAAGAAAATCATAGTGTTGGGTTAATATTTGATCATATAAACATGTTTAATTTTTCAGAAAATAAAATGGCTTTAGAGGGTGGATGTTATAGAAGAATAACAATGTACACCTTAATGAGTTTCTATAATTACATTGATATATCAACAAACAAATGTAATATCTAAAATAATACTGATCCTAATGACCACATAAAACATCTTACAGGCCCTGCAGATTTAGCATTTACTTAAACACATTAGTGGAAATTGTGAGAACGCTTTGTACACTGAAAACCCACCTGTTTATTATATTTACAAAAAAAAGTGTGCTCCTGTACTCTTTTACAGACAAAACACGTATTAGAACATAATGAAAAATGTGATTATTTTCTCCAATATAGAATCCTCTTAATTACATATTAAGGACAAATGAATGAACAAAGTGGACTGGCAAACATTATGGATTGGGCCTCCGGATAGTTCTTCTGATCCTGCCCTTTGGATGGATTTGAGATCTTTTCACAGCTTTCCAATACATGAGAGTAGAAATAACAACTGTTAATGCAATGCTGGAGATGACTGTGGCCACAAAAATCACAACCATTTTCCCAGGACGCTTTTGGAGGCCCGTTAAGTATGTTTTTACCCGTGATTTGATCTGTAAATAATACAACTTAGAAACAACTTAGCAAGCAAAGCAGCTATGCTACTGAGAGAAAATGCATACAAGTTTTCAACTTAATTTGACTGGGGTTTGATTGAAATCAAACTTATTGTAGTGGCATAAACTTGGATTTAGTTCAGACCTCAGTCTGGAAGTTAGGAGGGAATGAGCTGATAACTGATAATTATAGTAGGCAAGAGATCTGTGTTCAACATGCAACAAAAAGGCCTATTCACATATAAATATAAACCATTGATAATACTTTAGCTAAAAGTTAATGTTTGAAAAAGAAAAAAAATAATACACAGGATGTACAGTCAAATGCTAATGTGCCTTAGCATATCTTGTGTCCTACTTCAAATAAACAGGTGAACACATCCAAAACACTAGATTATTTAGCAAATATTTAAGAGCAAGAGAGGGCCTATGTGGGACAACATATAATCGAGCTATACAGTAGCATAAAAGACCACAATGAATGGCATTCCTTACACAGTATTGATTTAGTTTTATTACTACTGCAGTAGTGTTTTTGCTCTCTCTCCCTCTTCATTTCTCCTTGTATATTAAGTATTAGCTTCTACAGCATCTGAGCTTAGCAGTGTTATCTGGGCTACGCTTGATGTAATCTTACCGCCTCTGTGATGTCAATCTTCACCACAGCAGTGGTGCTGAAGGATGGTGAGCCTCTGTCTTTAGCCTGGACCACCACCGACCACTTGCAATCCTTTTGCTTTGTAATGTTCTGAACAATGTCCATTGACTTGATGTAAGATTTCAGCTTGATCTCTCCAGTGTCTATGTTTATGTCAAAAATATTATCTGGATCTGATTGCATTATGGAGTATTCAACGACATTGTTAGGCTCCTCTGCATCGTCATCTATTGCCTGGGGACATGAAGAAAGTCATTAGAAAGTGTTCTTTTGTTCCTGTTTTGCTGGTGCAATGCTTAAGCAAAGAAAATACTGGCTAAATTCAGTTAATTATAAAACAAGTTGTAGCAAAAAATAAGTGTACCTTTAAAAAAAAGATCTTATATGTTGAGAAAGCAAAATGATTTGGACCTGGGAATGTTTTGTATTTGTCATTGATTTCCTGTTTAATATCATAATATTTTCACCCTAAAACATTGTAAGATGCTCTGCTGTGTTAGGTCTAACCAATAGGGGTCTCTCTTACCTAAGCAAGCAAAGGTGCATTTTGTGATCATGGTTGTTGCAAGGTGGATGTGAGCAGGGGAACTTCAGTCCATAGTGATTTACTGCAAATGTGTGTGTCAGGGTGAAGGATTATAAAAGGGGTGAAGGATGGTAAAAGGGGTGAAATCTGGCCTCCCGACAGGTGAAGGCACTAAAGCGAGCTACTCATGCGGCCTCACCAAGATGGAGCATGCCATAGGCAGCCATCTTGGAAAGGTCGGAAACACAGGTGTTTCAGGTTGCACTAATATCAAAGCCGGGTTAGGTCACACGCACAACTGAAAGGCGGTTGGCTGTGACGGATCAATAGAGGACTGGCCTGGGGTACATAAGGGAAACTGTGTGGACTTGTGCAGTGCTGGATGGTAATGCAGAGAGCTGACGGTGGTGTTGTGTTTTCCCCAGCTGATTTCTAAACCAAGATCCGAGTGCAGGATTGTGAAAGCCGGGGACACCGCGGAGAGAGCAAGTGACAAAACAAACTATCGGTGAGCGAACTGGGACTTGTGTTTATTCCATCTAAACCCCTCCCTCTCACAGCTGCCATTATCGAGAGTTGCTCACGGGACCTCAGAATAGAGGTTAAATCTTAGGATTATCCCTGGACAGTTGGCAACTCCGAAGTGTATATTATTGGATACAATACAAAGCTGCTCAGTCATGCAGCTAAAGCTAGTGGACGCTATATTCTTAAATGTACAGAAGGACTTTTGTTCTAAAATACTACCTCTGCACCTTTTTACATATTTATGTGTGTTATATATAGGTTGCATGTTATTCACAAGGTGTGCAGTATAATTGGGTTATAGTATTCTGGCACACACATTATACACAGAATGCTCTGAAATTATGTGAAAAAGAACTTCCACACCTTTATTTTCACTGGTGCCCCAATAATCATAGTCTTCTCAAGAATGTTTTCGTTAAACTCAGGAGAGTGGTCATTCATGTCCAGAACTGTTACAAAGACCTCAGCCAAGCTATATTTCCCTTCTGTATCTTCTGCCTTCACATAAAAATTGTACTTGGATTTCAGCTCTGTGTCTAGTGTTGTCCATGGCTGTGTATAGATGTTTCCTGTTGATGGATGAATAAGAAACCTAGAAGAGAAGAAGGGAGCAAAAGAATAAATCCCATTATTTCATTTTTACAGTAATTAATTGGGAGATTACACATATCGATGTTTTCTCCATGAAGAAATTGCTGAAACAAAATGAGGCTCTACATTAGAAAATTGGTTACAGCAAAGAGACACACTGTACATGTCCTTTAATAAACAAAATGGGACAGTCCTCATATAATGACTATCAGAAATGTCTGAATTGTGATCAATATAATAATAACAACGAGACAGAACAACCGCTTTTACTTGTTAATGTAGCAGAAATTGATCTTGGACAACTGTCTGAGAAGCTTATAATATAAGAAGGAAAGACGCAAAATAGGTGTGATTCAAATGTTGATGCAACTAATTTGGTTTATGTTTGCTAGACATTCTTTATGCTGAGAAGGACATCTTATCCACAGAAAATCATCTGTGCTGACACCATTTCATTCTAATTTCTGATTTCTTGCAGTTAGCTCCTTGTGAGATCTAACATGTTTTCTTGTAGCTGCTGCTTTTCTCACGTCTATAATTAGACCCCTCCTATGAGGTATGAGCTGTGCATAAATTACTGTATATTTCCTTGTTTACAGAACTCCAGAATCTTCTTAACACCAGCTGTCACATTTTAAGTTAATTGGCCCTGTTACGTGTGAGACAACCATGCTCGTCTTTCTTCATCCAATTACAAGATTAAGCAGAGGAAGTTTCTGGTGTCACAGTGGCTCAGTAGGCTTGTGCTCGCTTCTGTTCGCACTGTCAGACGAGGACTGGTGACAATGTGAAACTGGTTCAATTACACTATCTAGAAGTTATCTCAGTGGTTGTACAACTCGAACCACAAGGAACTTTAAAAATACAGTTTAATTGCCTAACTTTTTGTAGTTTTGTAGAAACCACACTATAGTAACCATATTATGAAAAACTTGTAGAGATACAGGTTTACCAGCCTCTTATTCAAATTTATAGTTGATAATTCTACTTACAGATCCGATCCAGAACCGTAGATGGAATATTTGACCTCACCCCACAGGCCAGAATCAGGATCTGTAGCCTGCAATTGAAAATACAGATTATAAACTAAATCAACAGTGATTCAGTACTGGTTAAACATAGCACAATGGCTTCAACAGGGGTACAGTATGAAGCATTGGTAAAATGGTACCATGGTTTACATCACAATGGTTTAACCAATACACACTGGTAATAAACTTCTATACAATGTCAGGAGTATTAGTGACACAGAAAGATACCACTGCAATATTGGTTCCAACTCTACTCAGCTCCAGTGCATGTTAGGCTAAGGGTTTCATCAGGGTAATTCGTCAGTATTAAGGGGGCTTCCTGGTGAACGGTTCTGTTTCTTTTCAAACATCATTTTAAATCTGTATTTTGTCGCTCAGTCAAGGACTGATGATCTTTAGGTAATAATCTGTAACTGTCTTTGTTATTGTTCAATATGATAATACATTGGTTGACACCACCAGCTGAAATACAAGTGTCATTATACAAACACAGCCTAGTATGACTCACAGAATTTCGTGAACTATTCGTATGAAAAAGGTTTTTTTTGCTGCCGAGCATCAGTGGCAGATGTGGTGATGAGGAGGAAAGGAGGGGCAACAATGCAAATAAAAAAGATACTGTGCTTGACTAGGAGTTTATATTGCAAGCTGATTGAAGACTGGAACCACACCATAGTAATAATAGTGAACTGAGCTCGGTTAGAGACGACTGTAGGCAAACTTTTTAAATCTAAATATTGGAACTACATTTAAAAAAAAAAAAAAAAATTATAACAATAAATAACCACTGATTTAGGCCTATTTAATATTAAGTGTAAACATGTCAGAGAAAACAGCATGTATTTTGATGCTATTATTGGCACTAACGTCAAGTGTTAAGCTTTTACAGATCAAGTACTTTTTATTATACAACCGAATGAAACCATAAACATGTGGAAGATTACTTAAAGCCATTTAATAAATTGCTTGTGGATACTGTTAGTTGGTAATGTTGTCAAATGTTAGATGTTTACCCTAACCCTGACCCTAACCCTAACCCTAATTCCAAGTGATATAATACTCACTGTTACAGAGACCACATTGGAGCCACCGGGTGAGTTTTCGGGAATTCTGGCGATGTAATAGTCTATAGAGAACCAGGGAATGTTGTCATTTGTATCCAGCAGATGGATAACAATATCAGCAGTCGAACTGAATTTTTCAGGAGTATCGATTTCAACAGCAAGAAGCTATAACAGTGGAAAAGTATGGCATTTGAATTTGTCAATGTTCATTTATAAAACAAAGACAACCTCACAGGGCTTTTATAATTCAAGATAGTGTGAACTTTTGATTTAGTTTTAAACTCATCTGAAATCCCCCAAACAGAACATGTATATGCACAGGAAATCAAAAGCATGTTGATATTGTGCTGCCACTTTGCAACACCTGGGTTTGAATAAAGGTCAAGAAACAAGTACAATGAGCTGGGTGGTCTCAACTTAGCCTCCAGAGGACACTAACCAGAGACACAAAAACAAGCACACAATTCCTCACAAGAAAATCAGTCATGTGAAAATAAAATAAAAAAGCTAATTCTATTGATTCATTCATACCTTGAAGGATAAGAACTGGTACTTCTCATAGTCTATAGCTTCAGAATTGTCCACTATTACTGTGACTTGTGCTTCATTCAGTACTGTTTGTGGGACAACTCTGAAGATGCCCCGTGGACCCACCAGCCTGAGGCTGAATTTAGCATTGGCTCCCTAGGTAAATAAAACACATTGGATAATATCATGCATTTAGACATTTTGTTGGGACAAATGTTGCATGTTACCACACAAAAATAGTGTCTTTTAGGTATTTGTAAAAGTAGTTATTAGAATTTAAAACTTAACCCACATAAGGTAACCTGGGGTCCATTCAGACCCCATGGTGCTTTAGTATCAGTCATTATGTGGATCTAGTGACTTGATTTTTGTTTCCTTTTTGATAGTTGTCAGGCACCCATCCTGTTACACTATGCAAAGGTTAATTCTAGTCCAGGTAGCTTGGTTGAATTTCCCAAATTGTTTTAGGTGTAGTGTATTGAAAGTATAGAATTAGAGCTTTCCAATGACGTACTACAGCAAACCGAAATTAAGGCTTGAGTCATGTGACATTATTATTATTATTATTATTTATTTCTTAGCAGACGCCCTTATCCAGGGTGACTTACAATTGTTACAAGATATCACATTATTTTTTACATACAATTACCCATTTATACAGTTGGATTTTTACTGGAGCAATCTAGGTAAAGTACCTTGCTCAAGGGTACAGCAGCAGTGTCCCCCACCTAGGATTGAACCCACAACCCCCCGGTCAAGAGTCCAGAGCCCTAACCACTACTCCACACTGCTGCCCTTGAGTCAGCTCCTAAGTTTCGTTTGTTGCCTATTACTCGGTCGCTTCAACAGATAGCGTTCCGGTTTCAACGTCATTTAAAAGTGCAGGCTTTGCGCTTTCCATTGATGTCAGGCATGCCCGTATGTGTACTTTCTACCACCCCCTCATTCAGTGCTCCAGTGCTGTGACACACAGCAAATCGGTAGGTGTGTTCAAGTGCCTGTAACTCAAAAACGGAAAGAGCTAGGAATACAAATGAAAGAGGAGGCTTGGGGCTTTGCAATGATATCTCTCGTGAATGTGACATGTTCCTAGAATAAACTACAGTGTCCAGAATACAGTGGCGCCTTCACTTGCTAGGAGACAGCTGTGCTCACATTATACCAAACGATGGCTAGAAGTTAAGGAAAAGCAAATAAAGTGTTCATATACAAATTTTCATTCATTCATTTACTCCAGTTGTTACTTATATGTTGTTTTATTGCTGGGGTCCGGTTGAACCCCAGTTTACCAGGAAAGTCAGTTTTCCAACATGTCCTTATGAGGGTTAATAATTCATCCTAGGACTATGAATGCTGACAAAAGGCCCTGTTTTGAAGTAAATGCAAAGCCATTTCTTAGTCTAACTAACTAGCAGTACAATTATTGAAGCAGTACAATTATTCAATAGACACTTGTTATTGTCATAGAAAAATATTCACGTGGCCTTTCCTTTTTTAACTGCTTCAAAATGTTGCCCATTATGTATTACTAACATGTGTGATATTTTTTAAACAACCAGCAGATATTTTATAAACATATGTTTCACAAGATATCAGGTTACTACATTTGTCATTCTCATTATTCATGAATGTGAGAAGTTGGGATCTGGATGTCTTTAAATTAATTCAGAGGCTAAAGGAAGCAACGGTTTTAAAATGCAGCAAGAAACCAGACTTATTTCAGGGGTATGCAAGGATAGTTAATTAATTAAAAATAAATTATCTGCTAATACACTCATAATACTAGTACTATACCTTTTGTATACAGCTTTACAAGGCTTTTTTTTTTGAGTGGCGATATA
The DNA here is from genome assembly GCF_902713425.1 of Acipenser ruthenus. Lineage (NCBI taxonomy): Eukaryota > Metazoa > Chordata > Actinopteri > Acipenseriformes > Acipenseridae > Acipenser > Acipenser ruthenus. The sequence goes on from NC_081201.1 coordinate 28,117,837, forward strand.
ATCAGGAATTAACAGTTAAACCTTCAAATTTTGTATTATACTATTTAATTTAATCAGTTGGTTGCATAACAACATTGCTGTGTACCAACAATTTATGTAAAAAGAAAAATAGCCTTCAGCATTTTCACATTAGATTTTAAAGCCAGTAACAAAGGGCATTGTTGAACCATAATAAAAACACTCAAATAATGAGACAATAATGAGACTTTAGTCTATTAGTTGATAAAAGTATAATAGAATTGAGTCTAGAATTGAGAAATGCTATAATTACCAGCTAATCTTAAGATTAAATGCATGTTGGTCCTTTTTTTAACTTTCTCTGGCTAAACATAGCTTTAACCAGCTAGGATTATCCAATAATCCATTGGTAACATCATTCAAACTTCTCATTACTTTGTGTTCTTCATCAAATGGTACACTAACCTCTTAATAACGGAGCCTGAAACTGTTTTACCTGATCAGAGTCATTGACAGTTATTTTTAACCCCCTCAGTATCTCTCCTTCAGGTGGATGTTCATACATAGTAAGTTCAAACTTGTTTTGAGGGCCATTTTCTCCATAGAATGTTGGGGGATGGTTGTTCAAGTCCACAACTCGAATAGTTACAATTGAAAATGCATGCGCAACCACATCGCCTTCTGGGCTTACTTCTGAAGCCTTTTAGAATCAAAAGAAAACATATATATCGTCAATAAACAGCTCTTAATAATGATTTGTCATACTATGCATCAACCTGCAATTAATATTGTATGAGATGCTATTTTCTTAGCATGTTTTTATTTTAATCAACGAAAAGTTGAATTGTGCAGTGGCTTAATCCCCAGTGATGCTACAAATACAGCATACTTTATGCATCGTATTATGCAAGTGTAAAAGCTTAAAACTGCATTGTCTCAGAACAAAATGCATACGGTATATCTCAGTTCATTGCTTAATTGGACCTACCTGGATTTTAAGTTCATATAACACCTTCTTAAGATGGATCGGATAATCAAGAACCATTATTGATCCACTTGTGTTATTTATAATGAATGAATCATCACTTCCTGTTAAAGACAAACATCAGAAAATAACGTAGGATTTATAATTGGTTTATCATCATTATTACTTTTTATTGTAAATGTTTCTTATTTTTCTAATTAATACTATATCCCTTCCAGTCTACGTAAAGAGGGGACACACATCAAAGCCATGAAAGAAGTACTAAACAGATGCATAAATATGCCACTTTACTGTAAGGTTATTGATTTATTTCCATACCACTGACGATAGAATAATGGATAGCATTAGGGTTTCCAAGGTCTCCATCATTGGCTACTACTGTAAAGACTTCTGATCCCTAGGAAAAATAAAGGATCTTGTCATTTTAAAACCATGCATTATAAAGAATAAACAATGCCAGGGAGTGTCTAAGACCTTTATACTTACTGATAATGTGTCCTCGTATACATAGCCATAATAAGGCAAGCCAACAAAGGAAGGTGGGGTGTCCTGAACATCTACCACATTGATTGTTACAGTAGCTGAAGAAGACAGCACCTGATATTTTCCCTTGAATTTTCCACCACCATCCTAAGGTATAATAAATATGTATTAGGTCAGAACTCACACAGCATTCAAACTGTAAAGTGTACAGTACAATATAGAGAGTGGACTCAACTTCCTAATGTAAATGTATAGACATAGGTGATAGTGCCTGCTCTGCTTTTGTAGTTGGTATAGACTTCCATTGAAAGGCATGTTTCCAGGACAAGTAATATTTGGTTCACCTTGGCTACTACTGTAACAAAATGCATTCTTGATTTTTCATAATCTAGTGCTTCTCCCGTTTTAATGCAAAGCACTCCATTGTGTCTGTCAATGGCAAATGTGGTATTATGGCTATTCTGAAAGAAACAAACAAAAGTGTTAAATACAGTTACATGCCCTGATTGAGGCTTTCATAAATATATACAGTTTATACACGCATGGTTTTGAAAATGAAGTATAAGAAAACTGTTTGAAATAAAGCACTTTGATGTATTAAATTATTAACAGGCACAATTGTATTAAGGAATTTGTATGCTCAAATTTAAGTGTTAGCATGCCAAATAATAACGCCCCATACCTGTAGATAATATGTGACACTTCCTCCAGAACCGTTGTCTCGATCCACTGCCTGAGTTTGAAATATACTTCTTCCTGACGGAGTATCCTTGTAATCAGAAAGAGCAATATTAATGTTACGTTTAAGAGAACTGCTGTTATTGTCTTTAAACACAATAGTGCAATTATTATTTTCACACACCAATGTTGGAATTAAACAAGGTCATATTTTAGCCTATTTTGACCAGCCCTGCTTGAAGCAACACACAATAGTATTGATACAGTTGTACAATATTTATGAGCTTTGTTAAAGCATGTGCCTAAAAACAACCATGAGATACCTATAGTGTCTTCATTCAGTCAGACTCTCATCTGAATTGTGCCTAATTAAAGCCTTTCACATAATACAACTTACTTACCTCAGGGACATTGACATTAAAAGACATGTTCCCAAACTCTGGTCTTTCATCATTGGCATCTGTCACTAATATTCTTACTTTTTCAACCACCTGAAATAAAATAGTCTTGAATAAGTTGTTTTTGTTTGGCCCTGTGGTGAATTTACGTTACCATGACCTGAGAATGGAATCTTGCTGTATCTGCGAATTAAAAAGTGTACTGTCTCTTTAAATTGTTAAAACACTTATTTAGAGGCCCTAAATCTATATACTATATATTACAACAACCACGCCTGCGTGAAAGTTTCACTTCCGCAAAGAACGTTTCTGTTTATTCTGTTTAGCCATAGTTTTGAGACACACCATGATCCAGATTGCAACAGGGATGTAGAAACATTTGCTCTAATCAACATTTGGGCCGTCAGTAACAACCTGCTTCTGGGGCACTGATACGCGCATTCTGCACTTGCGCCTGTCACCCAGGTCAACCCTGCTTTATCGAAAGCAGTGTGAAATCGCGTACCCGAGCCGCATGACACTGGGTCCTGACCCGGGTACCCAGTGTGAAAGGGGCTTAACTAAATAGTAATTATACTGCAGTAACACAGTGAGTGCACATATGGTTGTGTAGTTACAATGCAACATGTTTAATAGATAATTAATAAAACTCCTAAAAACATTTGTGACTAAACACTGAGCAGTCCTAAAAAATATTATTTGTTAATGTATTGACAGTTAATGTATTGTATAATTGGCTTAAAGCACAGACGCACGTTTTGGCACATGAGAAACACTGTGAAGAAAACTTTCGCAAGTCATGTTAAAAAGACCCCTCACAGTTGTGCAAAATAAAACAGCTTGGATTTGGCATCAAAGCAGCTGTATATTCCATTATCGCTTGAGTAATGAATTTATATTCAAATTCCCAATACTCTTTTTTAATATATCCCAAGACAATGATTTCTCTCCTGGCTTTGCCACCTGGGATGAATCATCCATTCATTTTTTGAACATGTTAAATGTAAATACTGAAAATGAAGACTACATGGCACAGTATGTCTCCGTCATCTGTGATTTGCATTTTCTGATACATGGTCTAATATTTTCAGCAACACCATTAGCTTTTTGAGTCTACTATAATGATACCAAATGTACAAATAGTACTGTAGGTACCTAGTGCAAGACTATTGGAACTATGATTAGGGGTGTGCGGAATTGAATTTCAGGGAAAACGTCTTAAAACACTTACCTTATTCAGACCATCTGAAATACTGATGAGAGCTTCCACTTCATCCTGCTTCTACCGGAGGAAACAAAAAACTCCTGTTGTAACGTTAGACAATGATGTTGTTTGGAAACATGCTAACTGTATCTTTACATTCCACGTTCATTGTGAATACCAACTCTAGAAATGTAAACATGTTATAGTGGCTTATCGGGGTAGTGGATGTTCGGGTGTGGAAAAGCATTCACAAATATTCTAGTTGATTTACTTACTTCTCTGTCGAGTTCTTCTATTAAAGTTACAATTCCAGTCTGTGAATCCACTTTAAAGTAATCTTTGAACCCTGGTTCAAAAGCTATGCCAAAAGTCACTGGATCCCCTTCTGGGTCAGTTCCATTTAGAATATATAATTGCGTGCCTGTGAAATACAAGGTACAGCATACAGCAAGTGTTATAAAATAAAGTCATCGCAACAGTGTACAGCTGGTTCAATGTACAATACATGTAAGAGCAAGATGATATTGTCCTGATACAGTCTTTATTGTCACATAATAAAATGGGTTTACTGTACATTCATTTATCGTAATGTTTAACGTTATTTTAAAAGATGTTGTCCCCTAAAGCAATGTACAGTACATTAAGGAAAGGGCTGTTTAAATGGTTTGTACATGCAACAGTACACTGACACTGTCGTGCTAAACTCAAAACTAACATGAGGTTTAGTGATTTAAGGTTAGACAGAATAATGTTAGAATTTGAACATAAACAACTTTTGTTTACATGGTGTGGTTCGTCCTGCTAGGATCCTGTATTCTATATTCTTGTTTTCCACATATCTTTCAAAGTTCAACTTTTAGTTTAGGTTCCTGTTTTGTTTTAGTTATTGCTCAAAGAAGAGCTAGGTGTTTGTTTTGGTATTGTTAATTAAAAATAGCGCAACCGCGCTTTCAAAAATCCATTTCTGTGTGTTGGGTCAGTGTTTTAAAAAGGGGAACGAACTGCGGTGAGGGTGATTCTTTCACAATTTGTACACATATTACAAAATAAAAACACATTGTACATTTCTGTTAACATCTACATGACTGGTGTCTTTGTCATTCCGGGTAGTTTGACTGCCAGTGATGGTCAGTTGACCACCACATCATCCTAGCTCTGCATAGATAAGCTGCTGAGTGTATATTTTCCTCAGAATACGCTTTGCATAACATAAAAGGCACATTGCCTTGCACACTAATATTTGAATTCTTACCAATGGCTGTGTCTTCTGGAATGCTGAATAATGCCATATTCCCATTCTTAGAATTGGGCCCATTATCGAAAAAATAGGGGGCATAGTCTGCCTGAGCTAAAAAAAACAAACATATATTTAAGTGTAACTTTATTGGAGATATATATACAATAGTTATACACTTAAATCTTAACAAGCCAATTTTACTATAAATATATACATAGCATTGAATTATTTAAACTTATATGTAAACATAAATCAAACCGTTAAAGTGTCTGATATCTTTTACCTATCCATATTAACAAAATACAGACACAAATCTTTATGTATAAAACTGAAATGACTCACTTGCTGACTAGAGAAAGGCAGGCAGAGTGATTGAAAAAAAAAAAATTTAACATTTAACATACGCAACAAAACTGACCTCTCTTATATAACAGTCTTACTGAACAGAGGATTAGCATGCAGTATTTATCTTTACATGAAATAATAATTTTAAAACGTACTTACCCTGACAGACGTGCACAAAAGTGAAGAAGAGTGAAATATCAACTTTCTTTATCTTCTTCATTCTAAAGAAATTCAATGAATAAACTCTCAACACAGGACTGGTTCTAAAAAGGAGGGATTGAGGTGCCCTTCTGGGGTATGAAGCGGCTGACTGTAAAACGTGATAACAGATGTTGAGACGCTAATCCAATGACATGTCTTTATTCTGCAGGAATTGATAGCTCACTTCTGCTACACACTAATTATACTGTACCAATCAATTTATGGGAAGCAGGGGGCCCTTTTCTGAGTCACCAGTGCTGGCAGAATGCATGCAACTTTCACAGGAATTTTAACATGATGTTATTGTTGGATACATTGACATTTATAAATAATAATAATAATATACAGCGAAATATATGTATAACAAGAAAGAAAACATGTATTCTGAGAGGTAAGTACATTCCCTATTTTAACATAGTGAACTTGCTACAGAGCCTTGTTAATTGTCAACAGAATTGAACAATAGTCTAGTACTGCATAGGTTTAGAGAAATAGATATTATTATTATTATTATTATTATTATTATTATTATTATTATTATTATTATTATTATTATTATTATTTATTTCTTAGCAGACGCCCTTATCCAGGGCGACTTACAATCGTAAGCAAATACATTTCAAGTGTTACAATACAAGTAATACAATAAGAGCAATAAATACAATAACTTTTGTTCAAGCTATGCAGTGCCATGCTTAATATATATATATATATATATATATATATATATATATATATATATATATATATATATATATATATATATATACGATGTCATTTCACGTTGTTAGTTGTTGAATATGGGATAAGGAACTGTGTTATAGCCTATATATTTGATTGTGCTACACGTTTTCTAAGGATGCAACTGTCTGTCAGATTAACAACCTTCCTAACAGCACCATTCACGTTCTATCTTCTTGTTGTTTTAATAGCTGCTTAGACTTACATCCTCCTCCCTCCATAAAATATTATTAGTAAGTGAAGCAAAAAAAGAGACAAAGGTGAAACCATTGATTATATTTTGCTAATAACTATTTTAATTCCACAAACATTTTTTCTTTTCAAAATTTAAACTCAGCACTCTTCTATTTGATGTGGTGTGCTGTGATAGGTAATGTAGTCATTTTACACGTATGTACTGTTTTGTGTATTTTGTGAGGTCTGCAAATTTCAAAGTCTCTGAAATATTTGCAGGGTCCTAGAAAACACAAAACTCAAGTCACATAAATGGCAGCCCCAATGTGCACTCTGGAAACAAAAGTATATTCAACACCTTTCATGGCACGGATCAATGGGTGTGAATCCTGTCAGGCTTCTGAGAAATACTCTTCACACATTCTCGTTTTTTATAATAAAAGGTTCACAAGTTGGCAGATCTGTGGATATGTACGGAATAAAATGTTATAAAAAAATATCATTTTTATAATTAACTAAAAGCAATGCATGCTATGTATGTGTGCATGTGGATATGTAGATATACTGTATTAGGGGGTTGCAGTTTCTACCAGGTATGTACAGTAAGACAAAGTACATTAGTCATAAAAGTAATACATAGAACGCCAGATATATTCTGAAAATGGAAAGAACTCAGATTCAATTTTAAATACAGAAATGGTTACCCCATTATATAATATAAATATAAATTTTGGCATCTGTCGATACAGGACCCCGCTGTAATCTTTCAAGAACCACAGTAAAATAAACAGTGCACAAACCATGGACAGACTGTGAAAAATAAAACACAAAGAAGATTGTATGTGTGTGTGTTTTCTTTAAAGATTCAATATATACAATACAGTATAGCGGGGCTTAAATGAATGATCTATAGCAGTGGTACTACTCATCTATGATTGCATGTTTCTGAAGTTTGAAACATGTGGTATTGTGTATTTGTGTGTGCATGTATGTCTTAAAAGAGAACTTTTAGCAACACTTTGGAGTGTGAGTGAGTGTGTTAGGTGGAGGGGTTACTGTATATCAATAGGGCATGCTATTCAGTTATATTGAACAGCAATATACAATGGCTACAACCATTATTCCGTTACAGTAAGTTTCAATAGTCAAAAGTTTGACAGATAATATCTACATTATTGAATAGGGTTATTTAATCCCAATTTAATATAACAATTAGACCTAACTGTAATTTGTATGGAAATTTGTATTTATAGTAACTGTCGGAATAATTGTTGGTGTCGCTGTACCCAAGCAAGGACCTTTTAAGTTATACCATAATAGGCCCCAAATATGGATTCGTTAAGGACAGGGTTCTGAAAACGATGTACGTTTAATCACCAGCAGCACAAATGTATTAAAAAACACAAAATGACCAATAAGAAACAACTTCGTAAATTAAAAGAATAAGCAGTTTCATTTTCAGTTCAGGGTTTCCTACTAAAAAGAACAATTATTTATGGTGATTTGGAGAAAAGATTTTCGAGAATCTAGCCTTATGTCCTTTTTCAGTTTCTAATGTTATTACATAACTGAAGTTATATGAGGACTGAATTCAATCTGGCTTGATTTCAATCTGTACTCTATACATTGTTTCCAGTGCTGTGAGGATACTTCCCTTTAATGATTGTGATGTTTCCTGTTCTATGGCAACATACAATCTAAATTTCTAGATTTGTGGTAAACATATGTGTGTGTTTTTTTATAAGTGTTTAGAATATTAAAGTATGTTTTTGCTGTGTTCCTTTACAGTGTGATAGATTTGAAATATGTCCTCCTAACTCATAACTTTGACTTGAATAGTGCAACAGAACATGGGAAAAAACAGGGGTTCTAAAACGGTGCTGTGCGTTTTGATTGAATCCACTCCCTTGTAGCAAGAAACTGTAAATCCCTATACAATTACACAACAGCTACAAGGAAATAGGCCTTATCAAGCAATGTCTCGGATTGACTCAATTTACTTTATTATGGGCAATTCAGATGAGCTTTATATATGTTAATGTCTAAATAATATCTGTTGTTTTATGGAATACTGCATAATATATATTACTCTCACAACAGATTTACAGCCTGGAAATTATTATTATTATTATTATTATTATTATTATTATTATTATTATTATTATTATTATTATTATTATTATTATTATTTATTTCTTAGCAGACGCCCTTATCCAGGGCGACTTACAATCGTAAGCAAATACATTTCAAGTGTTACAGTACAAGTAATACAATAAGAGCAAGATAAATACAATGACTTTGGTTCAATCATACCTTCAGACAACATGCCTCAATGCAGAATCAATAGTAAGAGTTTGAAGAAACTAATTTGTTCATAACTAGATTTTATTTAATACAGGAAATATTTATGGGAACACAAACAAGATTCTGCATCTAATTGATTGTGGAGACCTGCTTGTTTCCAGTTTTCAAACAAGGGCCAATTGGAACTGAATGTGTTCACCAGACACTGAATGGTTAATCTGTCCTCCATACCTTGCAGACAGCCTTTGCAATAAGTGATCCTTTTTTTTTCGGAAGCTCTCTGCAGTTTTCTCTTCACATGGTGAGTGCTGTTGACTGCTCCTGCTGATGCTGCAGAGACAGGTGGTGATTAGTGTAATGGAGTCACCTCAACATAAGGGACAGCGCTTTGTCCAGCAGACAGTTAACAGTCAGCTAGCCCTATGCTGGAGACCCTAATATATTACAATGTCCTTTCTTAAGAGAAACTTTGCTAATGGGCAGTAACAAAACAAAAACAACATACTCATATTTAGAAAAAACATATATACAGTAGAATATCATATTGGAGTTCTGTAAAATGCAACCTCTGAATGGAGTGAAGATCAGCAGGTATCTTACTATAGTGTTCATAATATATAGTTACATAAGAATAATTAAATACCTTGAGCTATAACATTTTTATTTATTTTTGTATTCCTTAATTTAGTTATTTATTTTATAAATGTTTTATTAAATGTAGAGGTGCTGATGAGTGGACCAAATTACAATGATCTGTTTGATAAAGATAATGAATTAGTCCAAAAGAACTTTAATGGAAAATACATTTTCAACACCAGAGCCTTTGTCACGTTTATGACCAATTACATCCACATTACACCTTACAGTGCAAAATGGAATTGAAAAGAAGACGTCATTAAACCACACCGGATAAAATCAGTAAAGCTAGGAAAAGAAGTTGCCAAATACAGAATAGTGATACCTTAAGATGTTTACCATAACTATAAAACAAAGCATTAATTAATTTAGGCCTAACCCAGGAGGAGGGAAAATCTTGTAACAATTGTAAGTTGCCCTGGATAAGGGCATCTGCTAATAAATAAATAAATAAATAAATAAAACCCACTCCAGTTTTAACTGTTATTTATTTATACTTTAGGACATAGTCCGGGGTTTAATTAATGTAATAATTAAGGTGTTTGGAATAAAAGCCTTTATTGTAAAGGTCAAGGATGTCTACTCTGGCCTAAACCATATCCCAAACCTAACTCCAAAGGTCTGTGTATAGAAACCTTTTTAACCTTACGTGTAGACTGCTGTACATATATAAAACATATATAAAATAATTGGTCCCCTTTCATATACATAATATCTGTGGTATAAATCATACGTTTTAAATTGCATACAATTTAATTACATACAATTTAACAGAATAACATCACTCAATAATGTGGTTATAAGAAAATGTAATGTGTCACCAGTGAAATACTTTGAGAAATGTATAACTTACAGTTCCTACTCAGTCATTACATATTACATATCTCTGCTAGTGTGATGCACTGCCGTTATGGATTTTGTCCCCTGTCAGTGAGACGAGACAAGCCTGCCTCTTTTGCATAGTTAAGCTGCTCACTTGTAGTGTGCAGCACTGGGTTGCCCTTAGGCACAAGGTTTGTATGAGAGGTGTGTGAAGATCGTCATCAACTACAAAACTGAATGTGTTGAGCATAGTCTGCTATTTTAGCTCAACTAAGATTGAAAGCGCTGTGTTTTAAATCCAACCCTTACCTTGAATCTTGAATCAATGTTTGTGAAATCTGTATTTATACTGCAGGTGCTCAAAACGAACACATGGAAACAGAATGTATTGGATTTTCATCTCACGTGCATCAATTTTGGATAAAGCACCAACCAATTTGTAGATGTACACATCTGTACACAGTGCCCGGATTTCTGGTTTAATTTAATGCAATGGGCAGATGGCAGACAAGATTAACCCACTGTAATTCTTTCGTCGTCTGTTTGTACGGAGGGTGATTCATATGGAGAGACCAAAGTAATGTTTCTGCTATTGAATTTCAGAAATCAGGTTTTGAATGGGATATGAGCAAAAATAATATGTTTTGTATTTATTTTCGTTCAACGTTGTAGCAATGCAATTGTTTTGTACTAATGTTTATGGTAACACAAAGGCAGCTACAGTTATGAGCCATTGGTAGAATGGTACCAGTTTTAACAGTTTCAGAATTTTACGTACCAAATAATTTCACAATAGTATGAACCACTGTGCTATCATAACAGGACCAATATTTGTTCCAAATCCATGTCCTGTTATTGCTGTGGTATGTCAATGGTTATACCCCAATATTTTTCAAGCTGTTTAAATTATGATTCATGTAACCTTTTAAACTTTGCTTTAGTGTCCAGAAAATCGCCTGGTATTGTTTTATTCAAAGGAAAAACACATTTAATCACCTCTGATGTCTAAAGAGTAAAGCAGCCATTACTTGTGTGTTCAGTGCTGCCCACAGGGGGAGACAACTTGGGACTGGCCAATTTTTTTTTTACAGCTGACAGTAAAAATGAATGCTGCGGGGGCTGACTTAAAAACTTATCCCGGGCCCAAAAATGTATGTGGACGGAACTGTATGTATCCTCCCAATAGTGTTGTTTGGAATCTAAATTGACATCTCATGACTACCTCCTCAGATAGCAGTTCAGTGCATTTGCATTTTTTGCGCAGCTAATCTCACAGGTATATCCTGGTTACAAATTTCCAACAGCAGTTAAACAACAATTTGTAGATGTTTCTGCCACCTGATTTAAGCTGCATTGGATACACCTAAAGAAGAAAAAGCGCCAAAAACTATGAAAAAAAAAACAAGCTAAATCTTTCACAAAAATGTGAAACCTGTTTTTTCCTAAAGTTACAGTCACCTCTCAGGGAACAATAGCGACTTCTTTTTTACTGTAACTGATTCTACAAGAAGTTTCCTCTATCACCTATCAATACACATCTTATTAAAAGAGATCTTGTTCCTGAATGGATTTTCACCAAGCATGTGAATATTAGACGTTCTGCACATCTAACCAAAACAAATTTGAGAAGGTAGGCGAGAATAGACCTGTATATAAAATGTCCACCAACCAGAACAAATTTTGAGCAGGTAGGCGAGAATGGACCGGTAGATGAAATGTCCACCAACAGGAAGCAATGGTTGCTTTTTGTATGCTCACCTTAACCTTTTCAGTCCTGAATTCTTTTTCACGTGTTGAAAAATAAATTCCTTTGTTCAATATGCATGAGAACAGGAATGGACCTAGCCATGGACCTAGGAGTCCTGTAAGGTTCAATGTGGTTTCCAACAACATATATTAACATGCGGCGCTAAGTCCTGCAATGACTGAAAGGGTTAAAGGTTTAGCTAACTATTAATCCGGCCTTGCTGCTCTTTGTAATGTTGTTTTTCAGGCACCTCATTTGTTATTTTGGCCTGTCCATTCTTAGTTTTTTTTTTTTTTTTTTTTAACATTTCCCCTGTTGTTGTTGGTTTTTTTTAATTTTTTTTATTTTAGGGGGATAATAGAGCACTCTCCCAACTGGATTCACCAACACAAAGAATGCTTAACTAACCTGCTATCCCCAACCTTTATACCACACTAACTGTTCCTGTAATTGTAACTCTAACCCTACCCTAAAGCAATAACTAATTATGAAGACCAAGCAGAGCAAATGGAGGGCCTATCCAAACCCAGTAGGCTGTGTTAATTGCACTGAACTATAATAAGAATCATGCTGTTGTTACTGACTCATGTCTGAGAGATGAGATTAAAAGTTATATACCCACAAAAGCAAATGGACCTTGCTCTTTGGCATAGTGGTTAACACCCTCGCTTGAGGTGTGCACGATCCTGTGCCTAGCCTCCATCCTCTTAAAATAAAATGAATGCTGATAGCAGTCGTGGAAACCAAACTTCAATATCGTAGTTCTGGGATGGGTGTGTAAACCATTTACAGCTTTATCTGCATTTTATATAAAAAATGTTATTGCTGATTTTGATCAAACGCAAAAGTATCAAACACATAAAACAAAGACTAGTCAAGGCATTTAAAATATTGTACAGATTATCAGTACTCTGAAAAAAAAAAACCCAAAAAACACTAATCTGATCAAGGTCTGGTCCTAACTAGTTTGTATTAGCAAAAGCTTACTGTACATGAGTTAAGGTTCATGCCCAATCATACACCTTTCAATGGTAAAGACACCGTCTGGTTTGATAAAATCATTCTAACTCCGAATACCTGCACCACTAGCTTATGGTAGAAAGAAATCCTATTTGTAATATCTGAATAGGGATGGGGTACAGGACTGAATTTGGCACTGTGGCAATGTGCCCCGCCCCTGTGTGCATTTCTGTGTTGTATGTTGCGTGTGGTGTGTTAATGTTGGTGTATAGAGATGGCGGCACGGGATATAAATGGGTGTGTGCAGCACGAGTTATTTAAAATGTATAATTGTATTTAGGCACGGATTGCACTTCACTTCACGTGCATTTAAAGTATTTAATATGTGAGCACGAGGTTGCACATAATTAATTCACGTGCTGGGATTCAAGTGAATAATTAATTAGTAATTGAATCCCGGCACAACAGTATATATAGGTGCACGTTTCACTCACTCGGGGTTGTGTGAGCGTGAGTGGAGAACGGGTGTGGAGAGGAGGTATTCAGAAAGAAATATCAATTGCTATTGCGCGCTGGAAACACTAGCGCGGTACTGTTTTGTCTGTTCCTCCACTTTGTTTGCCTGTCTATTTGCTTTGGCCAACGCGCCGTTTTGTTTGTTCAGTCTGTGTTTTCTGTTTTGTTCAACCTTTTTATTTGCAATAAACCGGCGCAAACAAGCGCCCTCATCATTTCACCGTCCTGTGTGTGTTTCCTTTCCTGGGTCTGACGTAATCACTCAGCCAGCCGTATGACAGGCACCAATTATTTTTGTAGTTGTTATTAAATTGCATACATTTCCTAAAATAAGTATAATCACTGAGATATGTATGGATTTGATTATAATTTTAAAAAATAGTTTCAAAGTAGAACAGCATATCGTTAATTGGATTAGAGCAGTAATTAAGAGCAAGAAGTTCATTACAAGACAAAAAAACCCCAATGAGATACATAATATATTACAAGTAGCAGGTTTTATTCAATGCTCTTTTTTTTTTTTTTTTTTTTTTATAATATTGCTGCATTTCATCACAAAAAAATAAATAAATAAATAAAACAAATCATTATGAAGAAATACAGGAGACAAATCGTTGATGAAAACAGTACCATTTTTATATAGTTTATAAGGTTTTATAATCAAAACAGTAACATTATAAAATTATTTCCAGTACAGTATGTATTCTCAGGACAGAAGGAATCTTGTTTCTACCACTGAATGTAAATACCACTTTGTAAGCCCAGGTTGTTGTTTTTCTTTCTTTCTTTTCTTTAAATGATTCTTTGTGTGAATGTTGTTTTGTAGTTCTTTTCATTTGTTAGATGAATGCCCATTCTTTATTTTGAAAGCATTTCTCAGCTGTAATTGTTGTAAATAAAACTCTTTTTAAGCACACACTATGAAAGCAAATTAAGCTGCAATTATAATGATATAATGTTTAATTATATGATTTATGACAATACATGTGATATGCGCTCATTATATGCTATTATCATATTATGTATTTTTTATCTTAACCTGTTATGCTGCATGCAAGAACACATAACATAGCTAGATGCTTTTGGTTATTCCATTATAAAAAAAGAAAAAGTTCATTTATTTGCAAAAGAGTTGATTTTCAAGATAAATGATACAGAAAGCCTGCTTTATTTTAGGCATTAGTGAGGGAGCGGTAAGTCCGGCCGGACTGGACACCACACAATGCAACGCTTCTTGTATTTGCTGACCACTGTGGAAGGGAAACAAATATGATTCTGAGTTTGTCTTTAGTATCATCAGCTACTTCATCCTATGCGTAACATTCTACAGGAATCTAATAAACGATATAGACCACCCACCCTTCATCTAAACCACATAACAGAGAGTATTCAATTATTGTTAGGAACAATGGCAGTTAAAAGGAAAGGGTATGCATGTAAAAAACTGGCACTCCTATAAAGTTATATTTATATACACTTTTCTTTATATGCAAACAATAAAAGCTCAGTCATGGGGGAAATCCAGAATGTGTTTTATTTCACATGCTTTTGTATTTAACAATGAATGTAATTCATGTGAATACATTCAAAAACCTGGGAAAAGCAAACAAGTATTTTAATATTTGGTTAACTAATATATTACATTCTTCAGTTCTATAGATAGTGGAGATTGCTGTACTCATGCAGTTTATTGTCACCTAAATCTTGTTGGTTTGGTATTTTTAAATTTTTGGCTGGTTTACAAAGGGAGATACGGGATGGCAGCAGCCATCAACCTGATAAACTTACTGAGCCATTTATATCAGTTAAGCAATTATACTGCGGAACAGGTTATAAGGCAGTACAGTCATGGCTCCCATTTGCCCCATAATGCCATTTCACTAACACTAGTATTCTCATTATAAGGTGGAAAACAAACAGCACAGTCGCTTAACTATGGCTCCCAACTATAGCAGTATAATGGGAAGCACTGTATAGGCCATTCTGCCACTTTGGATCACATTTCCTTTTGTGCTTACCTGGGTTTTTGTTGAAGGAATTCTTCACAGTGCCTGGAACTGAAAAATAAAAGGGTACAGTGCTAATTTGTGACATAATAATGAACGGGTGCAGACATCAATGAAGAAATTCAATATCAAAGGAGATAAAATGACCATTGTAAAAGGAAAATGCTTTTGTTTGTGTGTGTTGCAAGGGGTGGCCACATTGTCTTGTTACCCACAAGGCAATGTGGCTCTAGCTAGCCTGTAGAAAGGGGTTCATTTATTTTTTTGAAGGTTTGTTTCCTTGTTATGTGTAATTTGATATGTGCATTTTAGAGGAAATGTATTGTTGTAAAATGAAAAAAAGGTAAAATCATAAAAACTGAATTATTGGAAAAATATATTTCAATGGTGGTCTGGCTTAGCGGTATAAATAGAGGAGGCTGGCCAGTATTTGGGGGAGTGTGAAGGGACAGTAATTAAGTGAAAGCTGGAGAGTAGTGCTTTAGGGTTAGACACAGAGCTGCAGACCTAGACTACAACACTAACCCACATTATGTAGGTCATACGTCGGTTATCTTTTTCTGAACTCATTCAATTGAGTAATTGCAATAAAAAACAGTCAGGATCAAAGGTAAGAACATGATAGCTGAAACCACTTACTCTTAAACTATGTGTACATTTTGGGATGAAGTGGTATTTACAGTACATGAGTCAGTGAATGTCACCTGGATTTGTATTACTCATTAGCTGGAAGGTTTTATTTGTAAACTGGAAACATTTCAAGGAAATGGACTTGGACAAACAGCCAAATCAATGTAATCTTCTGTAATTTTGTTGTCCGACATATTTGAAAACTGTGACATTAGGCAGCAGAAAGGGAACGCTTTTCATTTGAATGTCTGGGAAGAAGCCAGTATAAATAAAAAGCAAGGCAACTAATAATAATAATTAAAACAAAAAACTAATGAAATGTCAAAGAAAAAAAGTAATTTATGTCACACCTTTGTTAACTTGTTGATGGTGTTTGTATTTTATACAGCATCTCCTGTCTTTTATTTTCTTTCCTTAAAAGGAGAAAAAATATGTTTACACTGTAGTAACACATTAATTCAACAAATGGTTGTATTGTTACATTTAATAATATGTTTAACTACAAAAAAGTAATATTGTGGTAGTTGGTATCTTTTGAAGTACATTGTATTTACACATGTATATTTACAATCCAATTACAGTGTAATTACAATGTCGTTAGACACAGCTCAATGTAAAGTGTTACCCACTTACTCTATAGATAAAGTTGAATTTACAGAGTTAATTTGGAGTCTATTTGTATGCATGCATAAGCTAACTGTACAGTTTTGCATATGACATAATACAGTCATTTTACTGTTGGCCATCACTGGTATTGCTATCTAATTGTGATTTTTCATGATCATTTGTGAACAGTGTTTGAACAAAAAAAGTTTCAGTTTCATAAACGTCAATAGATTATTGATCATCACCATGACTAAAGTGCAAAGCAAATAGTCCCTAATCTTAACATGGAAAATTACTTTATTGAGAAGCATGCCTGAACAAGACAACCAACAAAATATTTTCTCAACTACAGAGGTACTGCACACATTGTATTGTGTGTGTGTGTGTGTGTGTGTATATATATATATATATATATATACCTGAAATATCCTTTTCTCTTTTTCTTTTTTCTTATATATATATATATATATATATACTGTGTATATATATATATATATATATATATATATATATATATATATATATATATATATATATATATATATAACCAGAATATGGTAAATTTAGATCATCAAATTTGAAATGTCATTAAGCAATTGGTCATTGCATCTGAACGATGAGAAAATTGAAATAAACAATATATTGCTAAGTGATACAGGTCAGAATATGTATCCTGCTTAGGTAGAAAAAAGATAGAAAACATACCTATGTTTATAAATTGCACTAGAAATTGCACAAACAAAAGTTGATGAGAATATTATTTTTTTTTTTTTATAATAAAAATATGGTTGAAAGATTTAGCTCTGTTATCAAAGTAACAAAAAAATTATCAACAGTTTTTTGTCATCCAGAACATGAAGGCTATATGTAACTTGGAGGCTGAATTGTGTACAAAACCAGCAAAGAAAATATTTATGGTACACGCTACATGCATATTGCTAAATGCATATATATATATATATATATATATATATATATATATATATATATATATATATATATATTGGCCTCAATTTATCAGTCTCACTCGTAAAGAAATAATATCACCATGCATTTTATTAGAATACTGACAAATCCCATTTGGATCATTTGACCTTGGCATCTTAATGGAAGGATTTTATTAAATCTGTTTTTAGCCAGCAGATATGTTTGCAATGTTTTGGAAGACCGCATTGATATAACACTGTGCAGCTGTGGTATTTTGTTCTGAAACATACATTTATTTTCAAATCAATCCAACAAACCTCTTGTCTCTCATTGAAAGGTGAAACATCCATACAAGAACATTTCTAAAAAGAATATGTGTTCTTGTATACTAATGTATTACTGCAATGTGGTTATCACAATACAATCCTTTTAGTTGTAATATATACTGTAACATGCAGCACTTTACTATAATTAAAAATTTAAAAAGTTCAATTGTAATGTTCTTACCTTCAGTGGAAAGTACGGCCAAACACAGCATTAATACAAGCACCAAGCCCACAATTGTCAACTTCCTCATTTCTGCTGGATTGTTTAGGGTACTGAAAAATAGAACCTGTGTGCCACCTTTTATTTATGCTGTATAAAGTTTTCTTAAGACCCAACCCTCTTGTACCCTTCTACCCTTCACAAGGTGACTCACAGTACATACAGGACAGATTACACTGTTATCTGAGAATATTATTTTAAACGATCTTTTTTTTTTTTTTTTTTTTCTTTTACAATTTCCTAAATTTGTAATTTTGGATAACAACAGTGCAAACTTTGCTCTGGAACTATAGTTTAGTAACCGTCACCAATAGTTGGATTTCACAATAGCAGCTGTTAAAGGTATATCTTGTAACACTGCCTTGTTTATGTTTTTATTTCTGTGCTTTTTCAACTTGCCTTATCTTACATTTACTGCTGTCTCTCCCTAGGTCATCAATCAAATGTCCACATTCCAATGATTTGTAATGTATTTAATTTGAAAAAAAAACAAAAACAAAAACATTGGGTTTCTATAGGAATATTGACTTCTTCCTAGTAGGGTTTACTCTGTACTGTATGTACTCCCATATTATTATTATTAATAATAATAATAATAATAATAATAATATATTTATTTTGTATAGTGCCTTACATTAAAATAAATCCCAAAGCGCTTTACATCTAAAAATAAATTATAATAATACAGAAAATACATAAAAATACATAAATTTAAATAAAACAATGCAATAAAAAATATACAGTGCAGTAAGCCAATGTATAAAAATGTGTCTTGAGGCGCGATTTAAACATCCCTGATAGACCATTAAAGGCAGCGCCATAGACGAGGGGCCAAAGGCTGACAGATAGACCAAGCCCCCCCCCCCCCCCCCCCCTCCCCCCTCCCCTCCCCCCGTTTGTGAAAAGATCATGTAAAGATTAACAGTACAGCTAACTTAGTTATTTTATTTATTTATTTATTTTGGATTTGAGTGCATGTGTGTGCATCTGTGTACGCTTCAGTATTTAAGGTGCTGTTAGGTCCTAACATTTATTAGAAAAATAAACAAAACAAAAAGTTTTAGTACGGTAATTAAAAATAATCTAGTTATCAGCAGTATGTGTTAATCCTGATCATGCTGTTTGTTCAGTTACTTGTTCACAGTGTGTGTTCATAAAGTCAAAGCCTCCTTCTCCTGGCTTCAGAAGACATGAGAGGTGCCTGTGTTGTTACTGTGATATGCTTAAAGTTGCTGAAACTGAATTGATTTCAACGCAGACACTTTCTCGATTATTTTATTTTTGTATATTTATTTGCTATACTAAATTTAAATAAATAGATAGGACAGCGAGGAAGCAGAATATTTTACACCGACAGACAACATTCAGAGGGCGTGTGCACTACAAGAACGGAAACAAAGCTGATAAATTGTGTTAAGTTTACACAGTAGTTAACTCGTTTAAAATTGCACATGATACACTCACGCACACACAACACTACACTAGCAACAACCAGGGAAAGAAAGGACAGACATACAGATACAGAAGTGGCGCTCCTGTTATGCTGCTCTCCATATACTGTACGTAAATATTTACGCAGTGCTCAGTTGTCTGTCTGGGACCCCACTGCTCTGTCATCAGAATCGCTTCGGCAAATATGTTAATGATAGCAAGCCCCGAAATTTATGCCGACATGTGGCTATTGGGCAAGCCTATATAACGGCGCAAGACATGTCTTCAGAAGACCATTTCAGCGTAGTGTTTTTGTTTGTTTGTTTGTTTGTTTTTTACGTCTCCGCTCCATTTTTGCGACACAGAATTGGGGGAAAGCGCCGTTTGCGCTTGCACTCGAATTTGTGCTGTGATCAGAATACAGCCCACATAGATTCACTATATGTATTGTTGAGCTATATCTGAATGCCATATACACTATAAAGACAGTTAATTGAATACTGTATAGGGTGGTGTATGAAACCAGCTGATATCCATCCCATGAAAGGCCAGAATTTCAGGGCTTTCTGGCAACTCTGACCTTGAGTGTTGTGGAAATTAGCTTGTAATTGTATCTTACAGCAGCCTATATATACATAGAGACCTCTTTTTTCCTGAAGTTATTGATGGTAGTAAGAAATTAGGAAGCTTATCTTGTACAATTTAAACCACTTGCATACTTGTCACATACAATCAGTGCCTTCCAGGCTGTGTACAGTGGACCTCATATAGATTAAGCTGTAAATGCAGTGATGAAGACACTAGCTGAAACAATGTCTACTTATTATTATTTATTTATTAGCAGACACCCTTATCCAGGGTGACTTACAATTGTTACAAGATATCACATTATTTATTTTTTTTACATACAATTAGCCATTTATACAGTTGGGTTTTTAGTGGAGCAATCTAGGTAAAGTACCTTGCTCAAGGGTACAGCAGCAGTGTCCCCCACTTGGGATTGAACCCACAACCCTCCAGTCAAGAGTCCAGAGCCCTAACCACTACTCCACACTGCTTAACTGTTCTAGTTTCTGTTAAGTTTCATGTTGGGATCTATATTGAGTATTAAGAAGTTATGGGTGCCGTAAGTATGCTCAAGCCATGACAATGAAGTTGCACAGATGTCACTTTAATAATAACTGTTTGCAAGTAACCTTTTACAAACAGAACACACCTGTTTTAGACAATAACTGGTTTACCTGTGCAGTGGTTTTCTTTTTTACATGCCAAATGATATCCTATATTAAATTTACATAGTTTTGAGCTGTTTCGGACCTGGTAAAATACACACTAGCACACTGGTAATGATATTGTACTAATTTGTAAATGGCTTTATAACAGTGATTCTATTGTTATGTCAAAAAAAAGATAATGTTCTGCCATTGTCCCATAGCCCAGAACCATTGCACTGCCGCTGAAGATAATTTGATTTGGTTTTATTGAGATGTGGTGTTTTGCTGGAACAGGTTTAACGACAAAGCAACACCTGAGTAAAGAAAACTGAAAAAGTCCCAACGACTGGACCGTTTCTCAGAAAAAACTAAACAAAACAAAACAAAAAAACACATTTAGGCATGTAAACAGGGGTAATTTTAACCCCATGACTCTCATCCACTCTATTATACTCTGCATGTACTCTGTGTCTTACTTAACTGTGCCATGAAGCATTTCGCCAGTGGGAGGTAAATTTTGGACCAGAACCTCTAGCATAGGGCCAAAAGTGTTTCACACATAACAAAGTGTTCACTGAGAGATATATTACACACAAAAATACCTGGGCAATCTTCAACACCATTATGTAAAAATTAGCCAGAAGGCTAAACATTAGTTATACAGATAATGCACGTCAACTAAAGTCTTAACATAGTGCAGCCTTGAGGATTTATTTAGACTTTTTTTTGTTAGTTTTTTTATTTCACTGAAACAAAACTCACCAGTATCTTATAACTCTTGATCATCATATGGTTCAGTTTACATAACCCCCACTGTAGTACTGTAATCCACACCACCACTTCCTGCTTGGCACTTCCATCACTGTTACTGGCAACTGTCCATTTCAACAAGGTCAGGAGCAGGACAAGGGGATTTAAAACCATTGCATTCTGAGACAAAGGGCCATATTTTTAAGCGTTTACTCCACTCTTCAATTAACTCCTACTTTTTGAAAAAGAGTACTATAAAGAAAACTACTTTTACAAACTAAAACAACTAAAGTTAGATATTTCAAGGTCATTTTGTACCACTAACATTATTGGAAAGAACACATGGTTCATTGCAGAGGCTGAAAAGGTATGGGACATCCCTTTCCCTTTGAAAAACTACAATCAGTCAGTTATTCTGTGGAAATGTGATATTTTTCCCCAATTACCTTATGTTCAGATCCAAGGCATCCTATCAGGAACATGAGAAACATGGCAAGCAATTGTTTAGCGTGGCAGAAATACAAGGAAGTGGATATTACATTACATTAAATCAACAACTGTAACAAAAAACAATATTAATCCTTCTGATTGATGTTGGTTCTTGGCCTGCTAACACATTAGAAAACTCAACTTTTGCAAGAAACAATATATACACATATATTTATATTTGATTACAGGCAGTTGTGGAAGTTTGGGGCAGTCATATAAAACATCTGCCATAATCCTGCTCAGCAATGCAAAGCCCAATAAAAATCATAAACTTTTTTTTCTAAAAACAAAACAAAAAAAACACAAACATTTTAAGTTTAGGAACTTTAGGTTCTCCCATTATCAGCTGAAGTAAACACAAATATAAAATCAGTTGAAGCCCGTTTTTTTTTGCCTTGATACAACACTGAAAACAAACAAACAAACAAAAAAAACTCACAAAAGTTCCAGCAAGAACACTATAATGTGTTTATAGTTTAATAACTGCAATTAACAAGAACGATTAATTCTAGTTTAATTACAAAATCTAATCACCAGGTTGCCTCAACAGGTTTCGTCGTACTAAAGCTTTTGTTTTATTATTACTTATTTCTTAGTTTTAGTGTACACTTCCCATTAAAGGTGGCGTCCAAGTCATAAATCAGAAAAGGGATTTTAAATGAAACACAGTTAATAACAGATAAAGACATACTTAAAGGCTGTGTGGTCCAGTGGTTAAAGAAAAGGGCTTGTAACCAGGAGGTACCTGGTTCAAATCCCACCTCAGCCACTGACTCATTGTGTGACCCTGAGCAAGTCACTTAACCTCCTTGTGCTCTGTCTTTCGGGTGAGATGTAGTTGTAAGTGACTCTGCAGTTGACACATAGTTCACACACCCTAGTCTCTAAGTTGCCTTGGATAAAGGCGTCTGCTAAATAAACAAACAATAATAATAAAAAAGGGCATAAAGTGGAGGGTAATCTACATTTTATTACCCTGTATTTCTAACACAGCAAGTTACAAAGCGAATCGGTCTTCAACTGCATGTGATCATTCCAGTACAGCACACTTTCCATGAATTAGTCCCCCCCCAAAAAAAGGAAGTCGTATCGTCTCATTTACGTTTGCTGCCACCTCCATTTGCAAGAATGGTGACCACTCTGATGAAGATGTTCAGTGTGTCAGTGTATATTCCCAGACATCTATTTAAAAAAATAAAAAAAATAAATCATATGAAACAACATGACAAAAGTACCTTTGATAATTTAAATGAAGTATGCATTTTATGAAACCCTTTCCATCTGCTTCAGATGTTAAAAACTTTTCTTGAGAAAAATATGTTTTAAACAGTTTTTAAGGTTTTGTGAAGACAGATTTATATTGTCATAACAGATAACATACATACACTCCTATTAGTAAAATCACAAAAACAAAGATTCATCAAGAACAGTTGTCAAAATATTTTTGCCCAACCCATAACTGTTACTGGTCGATTATGTACCCTAATCTGATTTACAATTGTTAATGTTAGTGGTGAATCTTTATTAAAATAGATTAATAGTAACTGATAGTTGGTTAGTAAATACAAATTTAAATAACTTATTATTTAAATTTATTTAGGTCTATAACAACTATATTGCAATGACCCTCATACTGTCTCTAAGTGGTCCCACAACTCTCAGGCATTTATGGGCTATAAGAAATATGGCAACCAATTGCATGGTATAAATAATAAAAAATAAATAAATAAAAAAAAACATCTGCCTCTGCCAATAACCTTGGAAAGACAAACATAGCTTTGCACACGGAGACCCATACAAACATTAGGTATTGTTGTCACAAATGTCAGTATATTTCTAATATTTTTTCACTACATCAACCAAATGGTTTATTTTATCAGTCTTTTTGTGTATCAGTAGTTTTGAATGTATACCCATGGGAAAACCAAAGGACACGTACATAATATGTAATGAAACCAATAATTTAACTTGAGATTTATTCTGCATCAGTTGGCTTCACAGACCCAGATTAGCACTACCTCACCTAAAGTAACAATTAATAGTCCAAGACTAGTGATCTACTTTATTTACTCCCTTTAACAGAAGTATATCTTAACAGTAGAAGTTTTAATATGTATTTGTGGATTCCCCAGATCAGACAGCATGTCCCTTTCATCTAATGCTGTAAATAATTATTTTATAATGCAATTTGTTTTATAAGCTTGCAAACTGATATTATTTTCACCATTCTTATAGATCGTGCTTAATTTGTCTCTCTATCATAAGTGGTTACACATTTTTAACTCAGCCAGAAGCTATGCTCTTTTACTTACGAATTAATGGGATCGTATTTCTGTACTCCATAGACAGGATAAGATTCGGCACGTTTGATTACTTTCTGTGTGTCGTACAACAGAAACATGCCAAACAGGATCAGACCACCATAAATAGCAACAGAGTAGAGACCTGCTCCAAAAGCTGAAGTAGGAGGCAGGAACATTGACCCTAAGGAAACAATCAAACACAGATTTTTATAAGATGACAATTGTATTTGAATTCAATTTTTACAACACACAACTAGGTTCTTTTTCTGGACATTCAATATTCTTAACTTGTTTCAGCATCCTGCATTCCTCCTGCTGACAATGTCCAAATTGATGTTAGAATGAAATACATTCTTTTTAAGCTTTAATTTTTACTTAAAAAAAAAAAAAAGACAGGCATGATAGAAAGATTGAACTGCCAAGTAGAGGAGAGATGAGAAACTTTCTATTATCAAAATAAGGTGTCGACACAGAGAAGTGCTCCAAAGAAAAAAAAAAAATTGATTTCTAAATTACATGAAGTGTGTGGTCTGGTAACCAACCATAATTTTAAATCTGATTTACAATTAATTTGAGTGGTAACCAATAGTGACCAACTCAATTCTCGCTCTGGGTCAACTAAACTGCAATTTGTCTAATGCTGTTTACTAGTTTAGTACTATCTCCTGGTAAAATAACCTCTTCCTCATAGCTGGAAGTACTGCTTTGTTTGTCTTTTCATTAGGAATTCTCCAACAGTTTACTGCTTTGTCAAGGAAACTGGGTGGTAGGAAAAAATGAGTTCCGAACTATCATTTATAAAGCATTTTTCACTTGAAATCCAAAATACCATTGTACACTAATAAAGAAAATACTAAAACACTGAATAATCTACTCACCAATTGATGAAGCAAAAACCAGCCCCAAGCCCACAGCCAATGGACCTCCCATGCTTAGGAACTTCTCACTAGGGGCACACATTGCCACAGTAGAAAGACCTCCCACGATACCAGCGGTGTACCAGGCAGCACGGATCAGCAGAGGACCCCCCAGAAGAGTCACTGGAGCCACCACGGCACCCATTACACCTTCATTAAAAAAAGAAATACACATCTGATCTCATGTTCACCACCCTCATGCATTATTTATTATTATTATTATTATTATTATTATTATTATTATGTATTTCTTAGCAGATGCCCTTATCCAGGGCGACTTACAATTGTTACAAGATATCACATTATTTTTACATACAATTACCCATTTATACAGTTGGGTTTTAACTGGAGCAATCTAGGTAAAGTACCTTGCTCAAGGGTACAGCAGCAGTTTTCCCCACCGGGGATTGAACCCACGACTCTCTGGTCAAGAGTCCAGAGCTCTAACCACTACTCCACACTGCATGTAATCAGAATGCCTACTGCTGGTTTCACCCACTCTCATGAGCGACAATCTTAGATTACTGTATCTAAGGTACCATTTGGTCAACTAAAATGTCATATTCAGTAATGTAATTTTTTTATTATAAATTATTATTATTTTTTATTATTATATTTTTATTATATTTTTTAAACTGAAACTGTCCTTCCACAAGAACAACCAAGACACGCAACAAACTTTCCATTTATCTTCCCTTACTTTATGCTTGGTGTGGCTGCCCTCTTGTGGTACAGTAAGAAGGTACAACTGGTATTCAAGACATGAATAACACAAAAATAACAACTGTTGGTTTATAAAATGTAGTCGGAATAGAATAAATACGTTTTTTTCTTTTCTTTTTTTTTAAACAAAACAAACAAGGAACATGTAGGTTGTGTGTCTTGTGTACCATTCTTTTCCTGGATAGAGCTCTTATTTGTACATTAATTATTTTTAACTGTTTTAGAAATATAGACATAAATTACCTGAGAAATGTAACTTGTTCTACATAAAAAAGGGTGACGGGACCAGAATTTTCGATTTGCCATTCTATTTTTCTTTTTTTTTTTTTTTTTTGCAAAAGCCTTTTCTGGGGGTCAGTGTCAATGCTCTTGATTAGTAGAATACAATACACAGTGCTACACAGTTATAATGCGATTGTCGGGGTCTATAATTAGGAGACCGCATTCTTTGTGTTGTTCCCAAAATGATTTGCAATGCCCACAAGCCAAATTAATATTGTAGCGTATGTTGGAAAATGAAAGCTGGAGACGCACACAATTTGCAGGTACTCGAATCCACGTTTATTAGGACGATTATTCCCGGGCCGTTAGCCTGGTCCATACCGAAAACAACAGTCTTGCACTCTCACAGCAGCACATTCACACAGCAGCTTTTGTCTCACTCGGCTCTGCCTGTGCTGGTATATGGGCACCCCCCCGATATGCTTTGATGTCCCTGCCTCCCTTGACGTTCCTGCAGAAACCAAGCGAACAAAGCAGTGTTGAATTCATTGTTTTTAGCGCAGCATATTCTTTTACTAGAGCAGCCCTCTTTGGAGTCAATCATATCAAGAAAACCTCTTCGTTTTTCGTCACCTTTTAGCCATTCACGCAATTTAGATTCTGCAACATTTATATCTTTTGAAACTGCTGTCCACTCTGTCCACCTCATCGAGTTTCATTTTAACAGAGAAAGACTTTCGTTTTTTGCTGTCTGCCGTGCTTCGTACTGTATATCTGGAATGCTCACCCAATGTTTGCAAGTCAAATTGCATTATGGGGGGAATGGGAGCCACGACCTTACCATGCTATAACCAATTCTGCACTGTAACAGGTTGTGTTATGATGGGTTAGCACTGTACTGGAGTCTAAAACACATACCTTGGACAGTTCTATTTAACATTCTTTTTCATTAGTTTTTTATTGTGGTAAATTACCTGCTTATTTAGGCACTCTACGATTTGACTGTGGAAAGATAACGCAAGTTTATTGGAGTTAAAAAAATAAAAAATAAAAACAGTAACTTTTTCACTTCCTTTTTAGCTTAATTATTGAGCTTATTGCTTCATTTAAATTGTCTTCTTTATGTTAAGTTTTCAGGGCATTTTGTTAATGCACGTCCATTTTTGTTTTTCGCTGTTCTACTTTTTTTGAATGCAACTGTTCATTTTAACCATTTTTTTTTTTAACACAACAGTACTCACACACATTTGGTCACCATCATAACTGTTGCATGAAACCAGAGTTTAATTATCCAGCACCTCTGCACTTAAGCATATGTACGTCAGCTGACAAGTGTTCAGCTGATATCCCATCATGCTTTTCTTCTTAAAGGTGTACAGCCTCTATACATGAACCCCCAATATCTCTCATAAGCACATGGGTACATATTTTTTATGATATCACAACAAAAGGAATAGGCTTTTTTTTTGTGCATATGTATAGCTATTATGTACAATATATAACCTTACAGTACAATACGACAAAAAATGGACTGAATGATAATATACGAAAACAATCTTAATATTTTTTTAATAAAGTAGCAGGCACAAATATAGTATTAGACTGATGACTGCGCTGATCGCCAGCTTATTTTGAAAACCCTGCATTCATTGTCACTATTTTTGCTTTGAAAATAATAAGTTATTTTTTTAGCAGTCATTTTAATGTTTTAGCCTCTCAAAGTGCTTAACACAGAAAACCTGCCCCTTTAACTCTCTGATTGGTTAAATGTTGTGTCAAGAGGTAACACAGCTGTCATGTGGTTCCAAGATTTTTTTTTTCACCCAAAAACGCGCAAGTGATCTAGTCTGCTAGAAGCGCAATCAATCCTTACTGTTAAAGGCATAGCAGCATCTGCAAGATGGGCGGATCAGGTTTTTTTCAACCGGGCAGCGACAGCCACTTTGCCGGGCGGTGTGTCTGGCTGAAAAGGCCTGGGGAGAACCTTGTAGGCGTAGTGCAATCAATTGAGGCTGCAAAATCCAAATTTCCTAGCGGACAGGCAATTAGTTTGCACTGCGGCTTATATTAAGCTTTAGAGCAATGCAAATTACTTAACACGCACAAATAATGAACTGCAACCGTGCTAGAGGGTCGCAATAAGCGTTGCCTGTGCATCTGGCTAATTAGCGGTCACACTTACAGCCCAGAGGTGAGGTGAGTTTGCAGTAGAGAGCAGTAGGCACTGTATGAGATTTGTGGAGCACAAAAATCAAACCAAACAAAAAAATATGTCAGAGGAATGGCAGCAAAGTCCTCTTGGCGCAAGGAAAAGAAAAGAAACATTTTCTGAGGAAGAGCTGACAGTCCTTATTGAAAAGTCTCAGCCAACATCAGTAATGCTATCAAAGAGGCAATATGGTCCTCTATAGTAGAGAAAGTCAATGCTGTCGGTTTTACCAGGAGGACAGTCAACCAGGTGATGAAAAGGTGAAATTCAGCTATTGGGTCTAGGATTAATGATGGATTAATGATGGCAAAGTGCAAATTTGATAGTGCAGAACGGCAGGAGAAAAACATTCTTTACATACGGTGCTAAAATCCCACTGAATTTGGATGTTTTGCAGCCGCTAAATCACTTTGTACATATCCTTACATCACCCCCAAATAGTCTAAAATGTACCTGCATACAACATCCAGGCAAGGTGTTTGGGACCTGGGCTCTGGTCATAGGATATTGACCTGACTAACATTCCTGCCCCTATCATGGCAGCAAATGTTGCACCTATAGCCTAGGGAAAAAAAAAAAAAAAAGAAGAGTTTACATTCTGGCACAGACATGCAATACTTAATTATATGAAGATGTTAATCCTCAGGAACACTAAACTACCACAATAGTGGACATTTTAAAGCATTTAATACATGTTGAAGTCCAAGGAACACACATTTTGATTAAAATATTAACTTCCTAACAAACAGTAAGAAAAATCTATCAGAATGAGTTCCAAGCCCCACTCTCAGTAGAAATGTTCTATATGGTTTGAAAATGTAATGTCAAAAATCAGTGAAGTGTACTACTAATATATTTAAATGTATATTAAATATAATCATTCAATCCCCTGCAACTAAAACAGCAGATTTACTGTTTCATTATTTTGATTTCCTATTTGGGATATTCAAATGTGCATACAAGATTAAACACATTTCGTAAATGTGCAGTACAAATTAAAATGAAACTGACAGCAAATCAAGTATTAAGCAGATTGCATGATCTACTCCAGAAGTAGAATGGCTATTACA
This sequence comes from Acipenser ruthenus, assembly GCF_902713425.1. NCBI lineage: Eukaryota > Metazoa > Chordata > Actinopteri > Acipenseriformes > Acipenseridae > Acipenser > Acipenser ruthenus. Next base: position 28,147,269 of record NC_081201.1, read on the forward strand.
CAGCTTTAAGTACCAGCAATCTGGTCTTATCACCATTTCAGAACATTTGCATGTTTTATTTACACTGCAGAAAGCTAAGAGGTCTTTTGAAAAACACCCTCTTGTGGCTAAAAATCTAAACAACTGCTTAATCATCAATTGTGTAGAGGAGTTGCTACCAGAGATTATATTTCAATTGTTGGAAACTGCATTTTTTGTGAAAGACAAACTATAAATACGGAGTTGTTTGGATTTTAAACAAATGCCTGTAGTGTACCTTAAGGGTTAGGGCTCTGGACTCTTGACAGGAGGGTTGTGGGTTCAATCCCCAGTGGGGGACACTGCTGTTGTACCCTTGAGCAAGGTACTTTACCTAGATTGCTCCAGTAAAAACCCAACTGTATAAATGGGTAATTGTATGTAAAAATAATGTGATATCTGTATAATGTGAAATAATGTTTAATGTGATATCTTGTAACAATTGTAATTCGCCCTGGATAAGGGCGTCTGCTAAGAAATAAATAATAATAATAATAATAATAATACCGTCTTCTAAGGCAGATACAGTAATCTGTCACATATCCCCCCTAACCGTTTATCCGCCATGATCACGCTCTTCAGCAACATCATCCACGTGAACAGAGCGAATGCAAAATGGCTACAGGAAAGCGAAAGCGATTGTGCTTACAACCCTAAGTTTTTTTTTGTTTTTTTTTCGTAAACCTATACATTTTGCTACTGTGTAAACTGACACTAATATAAGTGTATACAGCACTGTGGCAGGGCAGGAACCCTGCGCATGAAGAGGGGTTTTTGTGTAAATGTATATTGTAAATAGTGAGTATTTATTGTAATTAATTAATGAAGTACCTGACGCTCCTTGGTGAGCCTGCCCGCTGTGTTTGATTACCAGCTGTGGAATCTAATCAGCAGGTAGGTGTGTTCCAGCGGGGCGTCAGGTATAAAAAGGTTCCATTTATTCACTGCTGCAAAACCAAAGCCAACTGGGCTAAAGAAGCTGAAATTCGCTGACATCTGTGTGTGTATTTGAGTGACACAGATCGATGGCCGGATACCAGTGAGTAAGCAAGTCGAAATCGCCGACAGCCAGGCGAGTAGTCGGAGTTCATTTATTACTGAAAAGAGAAGATTAGTTCAAGTGTTTTCGTACACTGTGTTGTATGTACTCCTTGCGCTACCATAGCTGGTAGTGTCACGTGAGCGGTTCAGTGTGTTGATATGTAAATAAATCCTGTTCGCCTGCAGGCAATGAACAGCCTTCCCTCATTCATATGGGTTAAATATGATACTGTGTGGTAGATAGTTCTTACCAGCCAAGAGCCCCTCATCATCAGGTTCATAAGCATTGGCGATCTGCTGACTGCTACAGCAGATAATGCTGTCATCCCTACACTTCCTGCAAAGTACATGTATGTAGAATGGATTCTGTCTTTCACATACTGAGGCCAGATACTGTCGGGGGAAAGGAGAAAATTAACTGTAATTAAATAGAGAACCACACATAACTGTCTGAAAAGTTATCATGCAAGTCATGTTTGTAGTACTTACTATACTATTTATTACATTCTGATCTGATCAAACCCCAGGAATGTTCCCTGATGCATTTTTTTTTGTTTGTTGTTGTTGCTAATATTCAGGTACTTAGTTAGTTAGGAGCACATGCAGCCTCTTGATTTTCAGCTTACCTGCAATCAAAACATGTTCTGTTTTGTAGTGGTAGCTGCAGTTCAAAGACAATTTGGTCTCAGTCAATGGGATTATATTTAATTTACTTACACAGCTTTTTCAATGGCACCAATTTCATTTGACATCCCCAATCCGTAGTAACATAAAGCCCCAAGACCAACTACAGCTCCTCCAGCAAGGATCACTCTGCCCATGTTATCAACTGAAAAACAAAACAAAATTTGTTTGAAACATATTACATGTACCTTAGTATTATTGAAACGACCAGAAGTTAAAATAACGTGGAATTGAACTAGTTAATTTCTACAAAACACTATCTGTAAATAAACTTTTTGGGAGACTCACAGACACTAACTAAAACCACAGGTCTGTATCACTGATATGGGCAGAGGATTAAAACATGGAATACAAATGGTGTATTAAATATGAAGAAAAAAAACTTAAAGAATGTGGTCTGTATCATCAATATGGCAGAACATGAAACACTGGTGGTGAAAAGAGTCATTTGTACTGAAAAACACTGCTATTGGAATTTAACTGAGCAATTCATAGAATATTGCTGTGTATCAAATGTTAAGACAATAACTCAAAGTGCACTTTCAATGTCATGTTAAGGTGACATTTAACATGCAAATTAAATGGACATAGTCTTTAAGAAACAAGGCTTTGAGAGGTCTGTGAAAGAATTGTAAAATTGTTGCCACAAGAGTATGATTTCTTGTATAATGCTGTTATGGTTACAAAATGACTGGGAGGAATAAAAAGAAACAGTGAGTGTTTAGTGTTGTCTTGTCTGTCTATTTAACTGTTGTTATTTGTCATTGTAAACGGCTAAATATCTGGGAGCTGTCGCTGTTAAGCCAGGATCAAACCCGGACAGCACTGCACCACTGTTAGCACTGTTTTGTGTATTCACAACGCCACTTGCACCCGAAGCACTCACTGTTGGACTGGTGATCGTGTAGGTGTTTTAAAGTGTGCGTTGTTATTATTTCGGGACTGAACCCCGTAGTTTTGACTGGCTTTACACATCACCATGTACAGCCAGTATTATTATTTAAGCAATTAATAAAGCTTTGTTTCCAACACTGAACTGTTGTTGCTAAGCACTGCATCACCTCTACACCTGTGCACTACAAACCACTTTGTCACAGATGCCCACTTGACTCATGGAGTATCATGGAATACAGTTGTGTATAGATTGTGAAGCCAATATCTCAAAGTGTTAAGATAGGTCTTAATCTGGAAACCAAAAAGTCACTAAACCACATTATAGCAGCCAGATTAGGTGACAGGTCAAAAAGAACGGTACTAAGCAAAACACACAAAAAGTAAAATAAATAAAGAAACATAAAACCAGGGAAAGAAGAAGCAAACATGCAAGAGTATCTACATTAACCGGGATAAATACTAAATGGGACATACACACATAGTGATGTTATGAAAACCAAAGATCTTACATTTAATTGCAGTTTCCATCGCTGGCTTCAAAGCTGCCTCTTTGATTCCTTCTTTAACGGTTTTACCATGCCGGAAACCAAATCGAGCTTTGGTGGCATATCCCTTGAAGAAAAAACTCTTAGCAGTCACAAATAAGGCCCCGTGAAAATCAAGGAAATTTTCTTTAAAATTCACGGCAGTGTCACAGGTAAAGTATCGTATTTCGCGGAATGTGCACGGAAATATGTATAAATTACGTGTAAAGATTATTTCTTTTTTTTTTTTTTTAAACAGCAAATATACAGATAAATCCACTGACATCAAAATTAACATCAAATGTATTCAAGCACTTTACAATAGCTTGTGAAACGGTGCTGTAATTAACAGCCTGTAGGTAAAGTGTATCTGCAAGGACAGCTTTCAGTTCTGGTACGTCCGGTGCATGTTCACCCTTTCGGCCTTGCAAAACAAATACAGTGTGTAACCCATACTGATCATGTGCATCAGTCGACTCGTCAGTGTGACCACTAACAAGCAACCAGAATGTTTTACCAATTCCATAATCTCCTGCTTGTGATACTCGGCAACTTGAGGTATGTATTCACGTCTCAGCTGGGCTGATGAAGGAATTGCTCCACCATTTGTTACACTCTGTCTGAAGAATTTCCGTAACTTTTGGTTGTCCAACTTTTCAAAAGGGATATTTGGGCAAACAAACACCTCTGTCAGGTCAAAATTTAATAAGTGGACATTTGGAATATGGAAGTCATCGTTTTTTTGCTTCTTTGAAAGTAAAGCAGTTGCAGTACTGCTCTGCATTTCCGTCTTTCTCTTTCGGTGAATACTTGCTGTCAACAGACGAGTTTCGGTAGTGATCTACAGTAACGTTGCAGGACGTACAGAAGAGCTTACCTCCATTGCTGTGTAAACTGCTGGATACTGCTTTTACTTGATCTGCTGCAGACACATTTTTAGCCTTTTTAGAGACATCAATTTTCTTGTTTACAGTGTGCAGTATTTTAATTTCCTGCTTAGATTGCATATAGTCACATGACATAATCATTGCACAGCACTGTGTGCATAGCAAATATTACACACAGGAACATATTAGGAAATTATTTTTATTTCTTAAAAATATTATAAAAATCACGGTACTGGGCTAATTTCATGATTTCCGCGCAGCCTGTGAAATCGTGATTTTAACAGAGCCCTAGTCACGAATACTAAGGAAGTCCTTTGCATGGTCCGCTTCTCATTAAGCCTGGTACGGTGATTCAGACTGTTTAATCCAATCTGATTTTAAAAAATGTGGCAATGCTCTGAATTCATTAGCTTGTGGTGGAATTCTAAGTATTAAATCTTATGAATAAAAGTGAATCAAAATAAACATTTACAAACCTGGTTGAGCTGCAGTAGTGGCGGACTGGTCTTCAGGACAGAATTTCTTAGAGTTGGAGATGCCTGGGTCAATGTAGATCGCAGCCCAAAGGCTGGCAGACTGCGCAAACACGCTAGCCTTGTCACCAGCATTATGGCAAAACAAATTCAAAGGCTCTCTGTAATAAAGAAAGAAAAGTTAAACAATGAGTCAAACTGATGAAGAAGCTTCTTTTTTGTAGGAAACATGAAATCACAAACCATTTCCAACTATTTTAAAAATACTAGTGAAGCATATATATATATATATATATATATATATATATATATATATATATATATATATATATAGATTTGTATTTATGTATTTATGTATTTAATTTTTTATGTATATGTATTTTTTGGCACAAATTATCCTTCATATAATACAGTGCACAACAAGAGTTGGGGTATTTACATATTACTAGATATCCAACATGTGAAGGTGCACAACTTCACAGCAATACGTTTTATTCAGGACTTAAGAAAACAATTTATTTATTTATTTATTTATTTTTTGTAATCTTATTTACAGATGTTGGCCATTGATGAAATTTCAAACAAGCACAAGTTTCACTTCATGGTTTCTCAGAAAGTCACATTTTGGGCGTGGAGAATATAAATAGGATGGTCATGATTTTTCTGTTGTGTTTATTTAAATAAGACAGCCGAGTTATAAAAGTGTCGGTAATAGTCATATTTACAAATCAACACATTTGGTAAAATAAGGTGCTCTATGCAGCTTAATATTAAATTATGCATACAATGTAAAGATTTGAAGCCGCCAAGTCATATGGGGCCAACACTGTCTGAATCTCACAGAAAATGTTACCAATACGAATCTTAACCTCAACAGATGTTATATATATATATATATATATATATATATATATATATATATATATATATATAGTCTAAACAATGTTCTCCGAGTCTGAGGTTTAATTAGAACCTAAACAAAACGAAACTACAGTACAAACGAGTAGCTACCCCTCAAAAACGCAATGTATACAAAGTACTTTTGCTTTACTTAGATCTGTTTATTTCAATAACAAATATTTTCATGCATATAGTAAATGAAAATCCATACCTTTTAGCTAATGTAAGTGTTGTTTTCTCGATATGAGATAACCTTTCTTGCGCACTAGAAAATCACTCTGATGTAACTGACAGCAACCTTCCCGAAACGTCTAAAGCTGTTACGTCACACAGAACGCGACACCGTAGTGAATTCTGGGATTTGAAGTTTTCTTCTGCCATTAATATTTCTATGGCTTCCAAAATGTTTAAAGCAAGAGTCTCATTTATGCCATCCACTGGTTTATTTTACTATTGCACTTAATGTGGCATTACTTTGTTCCCATTAGATCCAATTATATTGATCACTCTTGGATGAACTTGATTATTGCACTATATGCACAATTATTTATTAATAGTACATAGTAAGTTATTATTTGAAATTTGGAAACTGGAATTCCTTTTTGGGACGTTATTGTTTTATTTCATGCTACACGATGTTCGGTTTGAGGTGTCGTCTGAGTTTACAGTCTCGCACGCATGCGCATTCAAGGACAATAAATTTGCTGTGTGTAAACTCATTCTTCCACTAGTCGGTTTCTGTTGCACGCTATGTTTATAGATCACTTATAAACAGTCAACAATGGATACAGGTGATATAAATGGTGTTATAAAAAAGTCACTATTTTAGAAGAAACATTTGAATTATATATAAGTGACATGGAGCTATTTATGCAACTCAGTATTTGGTGTAACACGAATAGGAAATACATTGCAGTAATTCCTCACAGTACCTTAATTATAGTTAAACTTGAGCTGTGAATGTTCTGAGACTGTGTTTTACATGTTTACACTAGCAATGAAGCATTACAGAGTAACCATAATAGACTGTTTGTCCTTGTTAATAACCATTAAAACCATTAAAAACAAATACATAGACAATTGTTTATCAATAGTCTACTATACTGAAGTGTGGCCTGTGATTAATGTCCTTATGAACAAAACATCCCATACCAAATTACTGTTTTTAAATTACCCCAAACTCTCTCAGCACTGTATTGTGTAAGGCTAATGCATTAAACACAAATAAGTAGTAAGTCAAATACTTAATGCTTTTACTCCCAAAAATGTTGTTTTGAAATTATATAAGACTTGATGGTCTCAAAGCAAAGTCAGCTGACTTGCCGGATTAAGACAGGTTACTCATTTAAAATAGCTTACAGTCCTATTACAGAAGAAAACATGATTCACTTTTAACATTCATTGCAGTATTTATAAAAAAAAAAGCTGACTCCCCTATCAATTAATCATTATATATTTTCTTTTTTTTAATAAAACTGTCTTTAAAATGTGAACTTGCATTGTGTTAAAGGCTTGCCAGCAATTAAAATCCTTCTGTGTTTCAAAAGATGGTGTTTGCTTGAGTACCTATAATTTTATAACAATATTCAGTAACTTCTTTGTATACTCTTAATGTACGTCTTATACACTGATAACAAGGTACCCTTTGCCTTAATATTTACCTCAGTCCTCTCTGGACTTCACGGGAAACATCAGGTCATAAAAGGGTTTTTACACTACATGAGTTTGTATTTGTATCACTGGGCCCTTAGTATTGAACAACTACATCTGCAAAGGCCCAACTAACCATATCATATGTTTTACCTGGAGATATTCATGACCAGAACATGCTAGCATGGAGTTTATTTTCTGTCTCTGCGGATTCAAATCCCAAAGGAGGAATTTAGTCAAGGAATATGACTGTATGTATTGTGTCACATTTCAGTTTTTTCACATATATACAGAACTGTTTGTCCAATTTCACAAATCATAAACAGTATAATACATGGGGTATATGGAGGCTGTTGATCTGTCTGCTTTTCCAACTGCAGTGAAACTTGCTAAGAACCTCCTTCAGCTCTAGTTATTGAGTTTCTAAGGGTATATTAAGTCTGTGTTTCAGTATGTTTCAATTATCTATCTGCCTATGATAATAATAAACAATCTGAATTTAAAGACTTCTACACAACAACCACTAGATGTCGATAGTATAACACTTTTTCGGTGAGTGAAATAAATTATGTGTTGCATAGATCTGTGGCATTAGTGAACTCCAACAAATAGTACACACTGAACTTGAATATTATTGATTGATCATTTACATAAATTTCATAATGAACAATATAGTACAGTACAACATAGTTTATAAAAATCCAATATACTGTACTGTACTATAATGTTCTGTTAACTGCAGGTTTACATTTGCATGTTCATTACATGGCGTGTTTCATAATATTTGCACTGTTGTTTACAATATTGCATTGTCATAACAATCCAAATTCTATCCATACAGGTAGCAAGTTTTTTTCAGTGACTTTTCCCCTGCCATGTTTATAAATGAGATAAGAAGAGAATGTGTATTTTTAGAGCGATTACTCAATTTTTATTTATTTTTCTAGAAGAAAATTCTAGATGTCCCACGTGAGCAGAAATCCCTTGTGGGTTCTGCTAAACAAAGCAAAATGAAACAACAAGACGCTGGTTATTTTTAAAACAATGGTGGACAGACCATTTCCTGTGAGACAGCAGCACTCATTATTTTTACAGTAAGCCAATGCCTGCCTCTGGTAGAGATGTAAAATAAACATTTTTCAATAGGGGTTTGTAAAGTAAGAGGACTGCAAGGTATCCTCTAGGCAATTCATGCTTACTGCCTTTTGGGGGAAAAAAAAAAAAACTTCACAAGTTAAACACAAACATCAGAACTGAGAAATCTTTTGCTGCACATTTTATATATGATAACATCCTTGTAAAAGTTGTCAAAGTAGACTGAACTGCTTGTTAACCTGGTTGCAAACCTGTTTCTCTCTGTACATAGTTGTTTTGATCTTCTTAATTGGGTGTGATGTTATTTCAGATTTTTCCTCTAGATGGGATTCTGTAGTTCAGAAATGAATACGGTGACCTGCACATGCCTTTGTGGTTTTTAAATTACAAATATATAGTGACACACTGTTTGGTCTGCAAAGATTTCATTTAAATCCACAGGTCATTGTGATAGGTTGAGGTGCCCCCTGTTATACGATAATATTTTCTTGCAGTTGGCAGAGATTGGGAAAAACTTCCATCCTGTCACAGCTATATGACAAGCTTTAACAGAGGAGTTATTTAAGTCAGTATTTATGAATAAAATACAGGTTAATATTCATGCAACTGTTCTATACTTTTATTAGAGAAGCCAGCAACAGTTTCATAAATACTTGTATTTTAGTCATAAAATAACTAAAGCTGTGGACTTTTTAAAATATGATCTTCAACTGTACAGCCATGTCACTAAACAGTATTGTACTGTATCTATAATGTGACAATAACTAATGCACTGTGTCCTCTGACCCAAAGACAGTAAGGGGTTGGAATGGTACTGGTGGGAAGGTAAGGAATATAATGCCCAATTAATAAATCCAGAAATACGATAACAATCAATATTAATGTTCTCAAAATGCAAGAAGGGAAGTAATGCAGACTTGGAAGATTTGTGTGTATAATCTATTTAATGTTTTCAGTGAATTATATTACACTTAATTTAAACACGCATGTTCAATAACAGACGATGCACATCTGTTAGCACCATAGCAAGGCATACCACAGTTTCCTGTGACTAGCATAGCAGCTATGTCACTGTGTTATAAGGTGGGGGAGGGATATTTATTACATTTTAACGTTCATTTGCCATTTTTAGTGAAACAAAAGTTAAGTGAATATACCTGAAGAGTCTTAGCATGCTATTTTAATGTATGCTTTACCGATTTTTTTATTTGTAATTAATTATTTTAGTTGTCAGGATAACCCAACCACAAGGAGAATCATATAATGTCACAGTAAAATAAATACAAGGTGGAAAGTTTATACAATGTTGTTTTGTTGTTGGAGGGCTTTGGACTATTTGGGGGAGCCTGTGAGCTCCTCGGGGCAGAGAGTGTGTGATTATTGTTTGCACTAAACCTGGATAAAGAATTGCCGTTCCAGACCTGATCTCTTCATAACTCTTCACTGTTCCTGAACAGCTGGTAAGCTACATTATTAAACAAATGACTATACCGACCAGTGGTAATTTAAACTATCCATCTCAAACAGCATCACTAATGTTACAATAACTTACCACAGAGTACACAGACCAGGATGTAACAAATAATGTTTTAAATGTAACAGACAGAAACACAGTAACTCCCCCTATCTTTTGCTCCCGCGGCTACACTTTTTCCCTTCAACAGAAAGGTACTTGTTAATAAGCTTCAAATAACAGGAGAGGTGGCGGTCACGTGACCTGGAGTCTTCAACGCAATCTGCTACAGAGGGAGCCACGCATTTGTTCAATAGGCTGGTTCGCAGACGGCCACTTAAACGATCTGGACTATGCAAGTAAAGACACCTTTTATTTATTTATTTTTTTAAGAACAAAAAGTATATATTGATGTTATATTTTAATTGTTTTTCTTTTTGGTCAAGTATTGCATCAGTGGCTGACTTACTAAACTGGATGTGTTTTTTTTGTTACTTGTAGCATCTGTGGTCTTGCGTTCTAAAGTCGATTCGCTCTTTGTCGGTTCGATTTTTAAACCGCTCAGAAATTCCACGATGTAAGTAATGCTTCACATCTAAGGGCTTGTTTTCACTATTTACCTCGGATTGATGACAGCGTTTTGGTCTTTGCAGAGGCCAAAAAAAAAGTTTGTAACAAGCCTGTGGGCAGTGGAAATAGAGACAAAGTAGGGATGCTTTAACGAGGCGCTTAGCTGGCTGCTCTGTTTGGAAGAGCTGCAGTTTTGTATCCGCTGCCTAGCAGAAACTGGTAAGTACAGTAAACATTTATTTAACTAACATTATTTATTTTGAACTGTTGTTAAAGTTCTGCTGTCAAAGTTAATTGACCCTCAACGATGCATAACACATATTTTTTTACTCAAATCGACCAGCATGCTGGACCATGAGTCCGCTTGACTTGCACCACAGTAGTTAAAGAAGGGTTATTTAAATATACTTTTGAAAGAGAGGACTTTGTATCAGCATTTTTTTCAAGTGATATATATTAAACTAGGAAAATATTGTATTCCACTTGATCTGCTCAAAAAACAAAAGCAGAACATGTTTTTAGTGAATGCTTAAGGTTATGTGTGCATATACTGATGGGTCAGTAGAACTGGATACATTTCCGAGGAAGTAAAGGCAGTATTTAATATAAATAAAAATGTATATATATATATATATATATATATATATATATATATATATATATGATTAAGTAATTATGATAATAAGTACAAACTTTACTTGTGTGATGATTTCAATTGTCATAACATAATGGGGTAAGATGGTTTTGATGATTAAACTTATATTTCTCTTGTTCATCAGAGCTAGACAGGGTCTGTATGAATTCCACACCCAGTCCTCATTTACAAGGGGAGAGTAAAAAAAAGGAAGATGTTTGAGAATTAGTCTGGGTGGGGAAATAGTCAGGCTTACAGCTATTTGGTTGAGGTGAGTAAGCCCTTTTGATGATCTTGTCAACAGCCACAATCTATGGTATTTAACTTTTAAAGTTAAAATGAAGTTGAAAATAATACAATTTACACTTAATAAAGCACCATTTATGCAGCATATGCCAGTTGATAAAAAATAAAAGTAAGTGTATCTTTCTGTAATGCAACCCCTTAATTTTCCCATAAAACCATTTTAGTTACCCTTGCATTCTCAACTAATTCAAAATCTTCCAACTACCTCTTTTAATGAAGCACAGTACATTTAGGTATGAATAAACATATGCATTTTGAATATGGTTTTGAAGGGAAGCTCTTAGTAGCAAACAGATACTATCCTGTGATCTGAATGCTCACCCAGGCAAGGTGTTATCTTATCATCTAGTAGTAGGGATGACGATCAGAAGTAATATCTTGTGACCTGCTGGTGTGGGTGAGAATTCCAGGAGAGAAAAGAGGGTTTCAGCCATGCAGTTCAAGGCCTGTACGAGTAGATCGTATTGGTTGTGCAATGTGACTAGTATCACACATGGCATTATATATAATTAGCCTACTGCAGCTTCTTTCCCATGTCTTGCCCCTGGTTTATTTTAGATTAAAGACGTTTGCCTTTGAACTGCTATCCCCCTTTTTTTTTTAAAAAAAAGGCCTATTCAAAAGATTAGGTACAAAATCTACTTTCTTTCTTTTGGTTCTGGTTAAGTCTTGAAATGTTACTGTGTTTTAAAGGAATTCAGAATGGGCAATAAGTAGAGTGAAGCAATATTCATCTTTGATTACCAAATTATTGACGACGATCTCGTTCAGTAGGGTGACGGTAAAGATGTAGAGCACTCCTCATTTGGCAGATTGTTGGCTAAATTGACATTTCTCATTTGCTCTTTTTTAACCTGAATTATTTATCTCAATCACTGTCTACTGTAATGTGTTACTTAGCTACCTCATAAAAGCTGGTCTGTTACGGTGAGTTTTCACTTTCCTCTTCACAGACAATTGCAAATGTATATTGCTTGAGTGTTACTGTAGCAGCTGCACTTTTGCCGACTGAACTCTGGGTTAGCCTTGGTCCAGCTGTTTTCTATTCATTTAGTAAGTGTCTCTGTAATTTCTCTTACCATCTCCAGTTACATCAGATTTAATTGAACATGTATGTCCAGGACAAAGGCTACAACAGTTATAACACAAGTATAAGTGCAAAAGTGTAATGAATCCCGCAGAGCATGACTTTGCAGTTTATGGCTGGACAAAATGGAAAAATACTGGTCCAGTGTTAAGAAACCATTTAATACAATCCAGGGCACAGCAGAAGCGATGATGTCATCGGACCTTGACAAATTAATGTGGAGAGAAAGCTAATGTCGAGATGCATTTATAAATATTCTGCATCAGATCACACAGATGCACAGGGGGTGGGACCGGTGGCAGCAGACAGGGCAGGAAATGCAACTGACCAGAGAAGAACGGACATAGAGGCAGTGGCAACAAAACATCCTTTTAACCACCAAAGGCTCTTTTAAGAGCAACCCAAATCTTTTTTAAAAAGCTGAAAGCTTAAGATATTTTTTCAAAACTATTTATTTTCAGAATGGGATAGGGAAATGCTGTAGTTCAGGAAGAAGCAGCAGAACAATCAGAATGGCGAGTTTTGAATTTATTTGAATATTTACTTTTGCCTTTTTTTTTCACCACTTTAACTAGTCTTTGGTGTCCGATTCAGACTCATTCAGTATCTCATGTACACTTCGGTTTCCCAAAAGGCCAACATTTACATAAATCTCGTCAGTCATGTTTATTGCGGTACATGTCTGCCTTTTTTTTTTTTTAAAAGGCTAGTGACGTATGTGATTTTCCCCTTTTTGAAAAGAAGTGCCAACCCATGGTGATATGCTGTAGTATTAACACCCCCATGTAACCTGTTTTGACCAATCAGGATAGAGTATTTAAAATACCCATTTTATAAATACATTTTAACACTGGGGTAAAAACATCAAGGTTCTTGGTCCATAGCCCAGACTTCTCCAATTGTAAAAACAACCATGCATTCCTGGATTGAGGTTGAAGAAAACATTTATCAAATACTGAGCAGATAATGTTCATTTTTAAACCCATCAACACTACTTCAGAGGACAGATTTATATGAAGCAATGTTAACATTATGTGGTTCCACAGGGAATACTTTGTTGTGTTCACAGAAACACTAATTCCAAGTTTAAATTACTTGTTTCCCTAACCAGTGAGGTTTTTGTTGCTACATACAAAGCTGCACATACTTGCTGTATTTTCATTTTCAATGCACCTCCTTGACTTCTTGACTAACATTAATAATACAATAAACACAATATTTTCTCATGTGCATATTGCTATGAGGGAAGTAGAAACAGTAATTGGGCTGATTTGTGTGTTTGCTTAAAAAGAAAACCTTCCAGTTATCCACAGTGTGGCCTGAGGCAAAAAAAAAAAGTTTGAAATAAAATGCTCAACACAGCTTTTATTCAGTATGTAGAACCTGTATGCAGCAATATCACTAGTGTACAGCTATAAATGGAACCTTTGCAAGTAATTCTCGCTTTTAGCATTCACTTCCTGTCTAGCAACCGCATCATTGACATAATTGTACCCCCTTATTAGGTTGTCTAATTTATTAATGTGTATCACAGGCTTCCTTCATTTACTAGTAGTAGCTTTCAGCCAAAGAACAGAAACAGGTATTCTGAAGGATGGAGGGTAGGTAATTTATGGATGCAACATTTATGATTTTCCCAAACGTAAACCCTGTAGGTGTCCAGAAGTGTTTTCTTTTCAGGGTTTCTACAACAATTAGCTGATGAGAGGTGCTGGTGCTAATACCAACCGTTGTTAAAGAAAACAAAAGCATCATATGAAGTGAAAAGCTGAAGCTGGAAGTTTGTTAAAAAAAAATAATTCAGTCTGTTATGCCTTTTAGTTTGTTACTGTGTGCGTAGGCCTAATTTAGACCACATAAATAATTATTCTAAACTGACTAAAACGGCTAAATGCAAAAGCACTGAAAGATAATAAAATGATACTCGAGGTCCCAAACAATAATGAAACTGGGTGATGCTGCAAAACAAGCAAAAGGGATGATACAGATATGTTCCTTCTCATCTGAAACCAACTCAGTAGTAATTTGAGTAAAGAACATGCTTGCTACCTAGTTCCAAAATGAATAAGCGCCATTTTATTACATTCCACTTAACAAAAGCTAGGATAGCATCAGAAAAGAAAATTAAAACGTTGATCATTATGAATCATTTATTTTGCAAGTTGGAGTGTATGGACGATATTTTACTCCAAAATGAAAAGTAAATAAATAAATAAATAAATATCGAAATACATAAATAATTCTTGAAATAAATAAACAAATGAATACATAAAAAATGAATAAATAAATAAATGTTGAAATAAATAAATACACATTGTGGCAGATTAGGGAGAGGAGAGGAAGTGGGGACACTGCATTCCCCAGAATGCCACACGAGTGAACCAGAAGGAGGTACAACTGGCTCTAAGGGTAACGAGGGACACCTGCCTGTGATTAGCTATATAACAGGCAGGTATATAACAGGAGAGAAATGTTTGTATGGGACAGTCTCCAGTCAGTGAAGAGAGAGGCTGTCATGGCGAAGAGACCTGTGTGGTTTTGAAAAGGTTGTGTGTAAACCTTTTGGTTTGTGTGTTTTAAAATTGTTTTGTTTTTAATCGGTAAACAGCTGAAAGTAAAAATTTAGTTAGTTCACCAAAATGGAGTTAGGCTTTGTTTTTTTTTTATTTCTGTACATAATAAAATTCAAAACCTTCAATTCTTGTATCTGGGTCTGTATAAAAGGGGCTACGAACCTTAAAATAAGTAAAATCTTTTACAATATTATTATTATTATTATTATTATTATTATTATTATTATTATTATTATTTATTTCTTAGCAGACGCCCTTATCCAGGGCGACTTACAATCTTAAGCAAATACATTTCAAGTGTTACAATACAAGTACAAGTAATACAATAAGAAATGTCAATATGTAGACATGTATTTATTTATTTCAATATGTAAATATTTATTTATGTATTTATTTTATTTTGGCATAAAATATCCTCCATAGGAATGAAGTAAGTGGCCTGTATCATATTGCAGACACTAACAGACCCTGATTGACTCGCTTCCTAAATCTGAAGCAGTGCCCTCACCCCAGCCTAATTCTCACCCGTCAGTCTAATTTTCACCACAGTATTCTGTCCAGCAAGGGTGAACATTAGCCCAGGCCAATTCTCACCCCAGTATTGAGTCCAGAGAGGGTGAACATTAGCCCAGGCCAATTCTCACCCCAGTATTGAGTCCAGAGAGGGTGAACATTAGCCCAGGCCAGTTCTCACCCCAGTATTGAGTCCAGAGAGGGTGAACATTAGCCCAGGCCAGTTCTCACCCAATATTCTGTGCAGAGCTCAAGAGGATAATCGTTTCCCTTATGCAAGAACTAATCTAGGCTAATCAGCAGTAGGACATATATATATATTCATGTACTGTAACACATCGTGAAGACAAACATTGGGGTGTACACAAAATTCCGGTGAGAAGCCACAAAAAAGGCAAAGATCTCAAAAAACTTTCACAGACCTGGGGGTGAGAATTCACCCGATGCAGTGAGGATTAGCCTAGGCTATTTCTCACCCGGACCTGGGGGTGAGAATTTGCCAGCGTGAGAATTATCCTGTAACACCGGCAGCACCTTTGCATGTATGTATTTGGCAGCTAGTGTTGTGTGCGCAGCCTACTCTGGACTTTGTTTAAAATGCTTACATCAAGACATGCCCCCCACTTGCAGCAGAAGCAGTGACAGTGGCAAGCCGGTGACAAGCAAGGGAAATCCTGCTGGCTGCCTCTGCTACAATTTATATTTATATATATATATATATATATATATATATATATATATATATATATATATATATATATATATATATATATATATATACAAAAAAAATCACACAGATAAAGTAAATTCTGACAAACACAGACTTTTGCTGTCGAATTGGATATTCTGATATTTATCCCAGGACTACTTTTTTTGTTCTGGCAAGGGTCTGGAAATAAAATGTAAAAAATCACTCTACTGTCTCAAATACGTTTTTTAAAGCACTTTAAAGGTGGGGTGACATCTATGACAAATGCTTGGCTGTAAAGGGGGTTACACTTTGTGTAGACATTTTTCCACATAATGCAAATATAGGTTATGGTTGGCTTGTGGTTTCATGAGTTATCAAAGGCATTATCTTGGGAGTCTTGCCTAGTAAGAAACAACACCCTCGTAGGGATTATTTGATCATAGTGTAGCTTGAGAATATTCTGTACAGGGATCTGTGTCCAGGATGTGGAGTCTATTGCAAGTTGACATAGATGATCATAGGGTGGGTTGGACAGGAATATGGGCTTTGGTTTAAAATAAATTGACCACAAAAGTATTGTTACTCACAAAAAAGCTGAATGTAAAAATGAACTGGGCTTTTCTTGTTTTACTCACCAAGCTGTAGGAAAGTGAATGTCTGTCTACTTTTTTTATTAGCTAAAAGAATAACACTAAGGAACCTCTTTCTCTGAAGCTGAAGATATACCCTGTCACTGGCAGCTGTGTCACTACTCAGCACCTAGCAACACTGGCTAAATATACTGTAGTCAACTGGTATTGGGGTTGAATTCCTGCAGAAGCACTAACCCTTGGTTTTGAACTGGTGATTGTTGCATACATCCCTTGATAAAACTAATGGACAACTTAAAGATTTTGTTTTTAAATCCCCTTGGGAAAACATGATTCTTACAAACTGAGATTTCCTCCTCCCTTAAATTAAAACACACTATACAGTATTCACCACTTACACCGTACAGGGTTATTTCGGGCAGCCATTTATATGAGACAAGTAGTGTTTTCCGTTTGATATTCCCATTGATTTCAATAACAAAGACATTGTTTATACCGTGTTAAGCACGCTGTATATTTCTGCCAAACTTAGCTTTTTGGATCTTGTTATATGCCTTTCACATAGATTTAATAACAAACACACTGTTTATTACTGTAGTAATCTCTCTTTCTTATCCACCAGTCAGCTGTTTTCATCTCGTTACCTTGCCATTCACATAGATATCAATACAAAAGGCAGCACTGTGCTGTAGTAATAGCTTGACAGATCGATCAATCAGCTGTTTGCACCTCGTTACTGAGCCAGTACCCCTGTACTGTACCTTGGTTATTTAATCCCTGTATGCAGTGTCTGGTTTACTCTTTGAAAAAACAGCACTGACTGCAACAGCAAGCATGGCTGGAAAGAGAAAAGTGATGTGCATTAGCATGAAAATTCAGTGTAAATAAAATGTCTCTGTTAGATGTGGTGTGCTTGCTAAAGCATGCTTGGAACTCATTGCAAACAATGCAACGTTGCATTGTTTGCAAAAAAGCTGGGGACAATGTGGGAATGAACCTGATTATGGACTGGGGAAGGGGATGAGGAAGGGGGGGGGGACTTGGGTGTGTGTGTGGAGATAACAGTTTGAAAGAGAAAAACGGGATCTGGTGGTGGGAGAATTGAGAGAGAGAGAGTTGAGAGGTTGAATTTGAGAGTCAGAGGAGAGGAATGAGAGCCATTGTTCACTAAAAGCTAAAAAAAAAACCCCAAAAAACCAGCGGTTTCTTACTGCTTTGAACAGCAACTGTTGTCTGGCTCAGCGCTACAATATGTAAATAAATCCTGTTTGCCTGCGGGGCGTATCAACTTCAACCTCCGTCTCGATCTCCCACCTGTCACTCAGCAGTGAATGCACACATCTACACGGCAGACGGTTACCATATCACAAGCATTAATACCCTGTATCTTTCTAAAGTGATATACGGGAGCTCCCTAATAAAAGCTGAATATCAAAACAATAATAATATAGTACAGTAATTGTTACAGCTGTGTATAATGGTATTTGCAGTAGGATACGTGACAGATTACTGTAGATTTTAGTACTTCTTTTTTATTAGTGTAATGAGGGCAGGATTTTCAAAATACAGTGTTATTGTATCAAACTCATGGTATAGTAACAAGAGCTTTAGTAGCAAGTGATTTTCAAATGAAATGTGATAACTAAATCAATCCGTTAATGAAATTGAGTCGATTAGGTCATTAAAAAGCTTAATTGTTGCAGGTCACGTACATCACTTCCTGTCTCAATGACTAAATATGGGAAACTTGTTAATCAAAATGCATGTTAACGAGATCAAGAAAAATGAATGGAAGCATAATTCGCTGTTATGGAAACTACTAGCGTACAGCGAGACGGCTCCCTCACTTGCGAGCAGCAGTCAAATGGAAATGAAATAAAAAATAATGGGAATATCTTCATTTAAAATGGTGCATTTTGTCATGCAGAATGTACTTTTATTTAGATAATTTCACATATACAATGCTGATTTATGATTATCTGGCGTGTGGGTAAAAATTGGATGGCACAGATTTAAAAAAAAAAAAGAAATTATTTATTTTTTGGATGGGGCAGGGAGTAAGACATCTATCTATATTGGTTGGAATTTATTTTCTTATGTTAACATCTACTTTTGTAATGAACGACCCGATGACTGGATAGGCACATTGTATGTGTGCATAAAGACACTGACTACAAACACATTTGAGGGGATTCCAAACTGTAGCGTGTTTGCCTTTAGTGGCGAGGGTCAGCGGTTCAAAGCTGGATAGCGGAGAAAATAATAAATAATTATTAATAGTGTTCAAATTAAACTATACCAAATCACATTTTTATTTATCATGATTACAACAGCAGTTTTTAAGTATTCTGTAAATATTTTATCTAATAGTTCAAAAGTACAATGTGGGGCTGTCGGGTTTTGTTTTCAAAAAATAAAAAATCGGCACGGACATTATATACAAACCAATGGAATACTGTGTGTGTGTGTGTGTGTGTGTGTGTGTGTGTGTTTAATATAGAGAGAATACATGCATGTCTCCAGTCATATGTGGTTTTCACGATCATGTCGCCTTAAGTTCTAGCCAAAATTATAGATATTTATTACTGCCATAGCCTTATCTTAATGCCTATTGATTCGCCTCATTGCATCCATGCATCCCTTCTTGCGATGTCATCGGGCAGTGTGTTCCGGGCTTAAGGTTACAAATTAGTAAAACAAGTGAACAAATCTCATTCATAATCACAAGTATATAAAAGTCTAAAATATTTCCATAACTACACATATTGAATTGTCTAGGTAGTCTCTGTGTCGTCTGTGTCACAGCCGCGGGCTGTTAAATTTCTGTTTCAAGGTGAGTTATAGTTAGGCTTGCTACTTTTTGATATTAATCAGTAAAGCTTGTTAAGAATTCCCCAAAAATATGAATTACACTGAAATAAATTTATATAGAATAAACATCGGTAAAACCACTCGCTATTTTTATTTTCTTACCAAAAATAATCATTTAGAAATCATCTCTAGTTTGTGTAGCTTTTATACTTACTGTCTGTCCCGTCTCTTTTCTGCTCTGAATGGCAAGGGGTCGCTGTCAATCATCTCAGTGGTTTGTTAGTACTGTAGTTTCACTGTCACTGTCATTTCACCCTGTTCTGACAGATCTTGTTGACTGAAGCAGCGCTACAATGCTGTCATTCGCTTAAATGACTGTCAGTCATCAAGACTTGCACCAACTGTGCACTTTCATTTGCCAGCTACAGCGCCTGTCATTCAAAGCTTTGAAATTAGCAGGTCAAGGTGTACATAAGCTTTTGCTTTAGGTATACGGTGACAGTTACTAGTTTGTTTTGAAAATGGGGTGCAAGTTAATGAATATTGTGCACAATACCCTGACCGATGGTTGAAGTCTCCACGGCAGGACGAAGCAGGCCCATCTGCCTTACTCAGTGACTCAGTGACTCCAGCTGTGCTGAAGCAGGAGAGGGAGAGCTCAGACTCAGAGTAATAAATGCAAGTTAGTTCTGTTCATCTATCTAATGTTTTGTTCTGTGCGTTTTCTACGGTTTATTTGAGACCATTTTTAAACGTGTGTAGGATCTATATCTATACAAGGTATAGCTCTGCTGTGACCAAACGTTATTTCAATTAGAATGCTGGTAACCATGGTTTTGTTGCATGTTGAATATGATAAAGGTGTTTCGGTAAATTAGACGTTTCTCAATGGCATAAAAAATAAAGCATAACTGTGATTTCACCCATTCTCTGCATGAATGGAAAAATAAAGATTGAAAAAAAATGGTAAATTCTTTCTAAAATAAACATCGATATTAATTGTCGATTTGGCAAAAAAAAAAATCGAATAGTAGCAAGCCTAGTTATAGTCTTTCATTAATTAAAAACCTCCTTTTCCAAGTGCAAATTAACTCCTGAGAAATTATGACAACACAGATTTGCTTTTAAATTCCTACGCAAACAAAATAAATAGTCGTAAGAAGCACTGCTCGTTAAGATATTAACATTATTTCATAAATCACATTAGGACGATTATTTAATAACGAAATAGGCATAGCGACTGCTTGAAAATGCCAAAATCAATGCTACATACATGCTTGTTTGTTTTGATTACTGTACTGGTGCTTGGGGGACATTTTGAATGTCAGGTTATTGGGTGAGAGTTTATACCATCCATCGCTTACTGCAGGTGAATCGCGTTAACACAAACATGCCCGTTCTAAGCGATGGCGACTGTACTATAATCTTTTCTAAAGACAGCAATTGAATCAGACCTGGTTTTTACCTGCCTCTGTGGGAATTACTCTTCTTGCTGCTGTATATTTTGCAATTCCTACTGCCAGATGTTCCTATAATAATGTCAGCCTGCAGATGGTTTCACTGGTATGTAAACATAACATACTGACAAGAATACAATAAAATACCTTGCGTTAATCATAGGTGACCAAGTACATAAAGTCACTCTTACTTCTTAGCCAGATGGCCATAGTTAAAGAGCAAGTAGCTTAAAATGTCATTCTATCTTTGATATTTCCCTTTATATTTTATGGTGTTTACAATAATTCTGAGTGGTTCTGGGTTCTGTTGCTCCAGTATTAAGTTATTATTTTTCTCTTTTTCAGCCCTTGCCTGGCTTTGAAATACTTTATTACTCATATCCTACATTCCTGCATGTCACAAACTATGTGGAATTGTTAAATCAATTGGTAGAGGCCCTGGCGCAGTTCTGTAGTGAACAGTGCAGAGAAATAATTAACTTGGATAGGTTCCGGGAACTGTTTTAAATTACACTTTTACCTCACTGTAAAGGCAGCTGAAGAAAAATGATATGTATAAGCATCAAGTATGAAGCACTTGAAATCTAAAATACACTGTTTATACTTTAAAAAAAAAAAAAAAAAAAGCTTACTGACTGATAGTAATTTTATCTCCAAACTTGGGAAAGTTTAGGTAGGCACTAGGCAGAGATTTACTTTGTATTGGATTAGCGATTTGACATGTCTTCAGTTCAGTGATACTCATTAAAATTCCCAGCGATGAAACACAACTGACCTTTAAATACAGTGGTTAACAAAGATGTGCTTTCATCTGGTCCCTTTTATAAATATTTGTTTTCTGATCTGCAACTTCTGTTTATACTTATAAGTTAAAGTTGAATACCAAAAAATTATTTACTGCTAGATCTCTCAAAACTTGCTGTATAAACACATACTTGCCAACATTTGGAAACTGTTCAGTGGATCGCTTGTCCCCTTGGTGGGGGTCATATGCATCATACACATGGGAGGGGTCATACGCAAAAAACACTCATTATCATATAATACACGTATCCCCCCAACTCAACACCACACGACCATCATGACATTAAAAATAGACACAATTAAGCGTTCTTACCTTTGTATAAGTTAGTGATCAGCAGATGTGTCAGCTGCACAAAGAGCACAGTGTGAGGTTTTCACTAACTCTACTGTGCAGAATAAATGCATTTTTTTTTCTATGGGTAAATATTGGGACTTATGTAAACAGTATTGGTGAGCAACAACATTGCATATGTGTATCTGCCAGTTGGTAAGGTTAAAGTGTCATGTACTGATTTTCAACAGCTCGGTTTTGCGGAATATCCAGTTGCTTAATAATTCCATTAGAATGGAATAAGAACAAGGCTTTGGAACAATAAAGTACAATTGACCAGTTCATCCACATACCTTTAAACAGTCAATCATATAATATACAATACACGATAGCAATACTAAACTCACTAAAAGTAAATAGTCAGTTATTGATTCTTTCCATCTTACTTGTAATAAATGTTCAGCTTTTTTTGGCAGGAAGAGCCCCATGCTTTGCCAAAAGGCTCCAAAAAAGATAATTGCAAAATGTTTGCCTGCACTGTTTTCTGAACTCCTAATCCAACCTATGTACTGTATGTGTAAGCCCTGTGTTTTCATTTTTTACTGTTTTGTCACCCACCATTACTCAAATCTAAGCAAATGCATATTTCTACCAACAAATAATCCATGACTTTTGATAAATTACAGGCAGACAGAACATATAGGCTTAAAATGCATTATAATTACATACTTTTGAATCAGTTAGACAGCACTAATCAGTAATGTTGGCTTGAGGTTTCTGGAGTGTTAAAACAGCGCACATATGCTAGATTTAGCACGCATTTTTTTCAGAAAGGAATAAACGCACACAATAATGTTGCCAAACTAGAACATAAACATAAACAACTGGAGTATTTAGTAAACGGATATCTAGCAAACAGTCTCAGTTTGTTTATTAATTTTTTTATTGTAATTTTTCTTTCAGAAAGACTTGTCCTAATGTCGATTGGAGTAAATGGCCTGTAGTGTTCTATTGTTTATACATTTGTTTTAAAATATAAGGCTAATTTTAAAGATATTTTGCTGTAATACAAATATGGGGGGACTCCCCCCCCACCCCCTTCTGCTTAACAAAGTTAACCCTTTAATGGTATGAAGAAAATGCTTTCTGGCAGCTATACCAAGCAATTATTTATTATGGCGTTACAGTTTGTAATAATGCGTTAAACTACTGTTCAAGTGTGTTTAAGGGACATTTTTTTATGTGAATGAATGAAACAGAGGCTTTGATTTATATTAAAAACAAGAGTATACTTTCATAAAGCATGAGTGCCCAGCTCTGACAGGCTACCATATTAAATGCTTGGCATGCTTCTGCAATCAAATAATCCCTTTTCCCTTAAATGCTTCTAAGGAATTTCATAATTTCACATTACAGAATGAAGCAGTTTCCACGAGGAAAGTTAGCCCTGCAATGTGTATCGACTGTGCTCCGTGAAGACTCACTGAGGGGGTGCGGGGGGACCTTGGAAGTTTGGAAGCATTCATAAAGAACCAGTCTATTGAGACATAGTGCCCTACAACCAAATCTAAGAATGAGGAGCAAATACACAATATTCCTAGTGTTTGTAGTGGCCCTTGTCATCATTGAGAAGGAAAATAATATAATTTCAAGGTAAGTGTTGCATCATATGTTACATTATAAAATGATTGCTTGGAATTTTATGAACTGAGTATTGAGATTTTGCCCTGTTTTAGATATAATATTACTTGTAAAGTTATATTGGTGTTCTAGTGCTGTGCTTACACTGAACTTTATGCATATTTTAAATTGATGCACAGCATAAATATAGGAGTAAATCACTTGCGCAAGAATAAAATACACTCCAAGATTCAGTGTTTATATTGTTATTTTCTATAGTAAATTGTCTTAAATATTTAGAGGATGGGACACTAACACTAAGAATATCTCTGTTTCTATCTGATTATTTCTCTGTTTCACAGGGTATCAGACAAGCTAACACCAAGACAGACTCCACAAACACCGCTTTACCCGAATGGTTCAGTATCTGTTTTGCTCACACAAAATGGCTCCTATTCGTCACTCAGTGAGCTGGACCCAGCATTCAAGCGTTTGAAGAACCGTTTAGAAAACTACGCACTGCAGTTTCTGCATCAGGTAGACAATGAGCGGTCTAATCCAAGGAAGCACATCTTACTGATGGCGACAACAAGGACAGGTTCCTCCTTCGTGGGGGAGTTTTTCAACCAACAAGGCAGTAACATGTTTTACCTGTTTGAGCCATTGTGGCATGTCGAGAGAATGGTAACATTCGAAGCCAGGGGAGCCAACGCAGTGGCGGCATCCATTGTCTACCGGGATATACTCCAGCAGCTTTTCCTCTGTGATCTCCATGTGCTAGAGCACTTCATAAGCCCGCTTCCAGAGCATCATATAACTCCTTCTTTGTTTCGTAGGGGATCTAGCAGATCCCTCTGTGAAGACCCTGTCTGTACTCCGTTTGTGAAGAAGACCTTTGAGAAATATCACTGTAAGAACCGCCGCTGTGGGCCGTTGAACTTGACCTTGGCTGCAGAGTCTTGTCTCAGTAAGCAACACATGGCCATTAAAACAGTGCGTGTCAGACAGCTGGAGTCCCTGCGGCCCCTCCTTGAAGACTCCCGACTGCAGATGAAAATTATCCAATTGGTGCGTGACCCCAGAGCTATCTTGGCCTCCAGGATGGTGGCTTTCTCCTCTAAGTATGAGAACTGGAAAAAATGGGCGGTCAATGGCGAGGTCCCCATTGAAGACGAAGAGGTGCAAAAGTTGAAAGGCAACTGTGAAAATATCCGTCTGTCAGCAGAGGTCGGCTTGAGACAGCCTTCGTGGCTGAAGGCACGCTATATGCTCGTGCGCTATGAGGATATAGCTAGGTATCCAATGCAGAAAGCAGCAGAAATGTACAGGTTCACTGGGATTCCTTTTACTCGTCAGGTAAAGGAATGGATTCTTAAAAACACTCAAGGCTCCAAAGAAAGTGGGGGAGTGTATTCAACCAAAAAGAACTCGTCTGAGCAGTTTGAAAAATGGAGGTTTCGTATGCCTTACCAGCTGGCGCAGGTTGTTCAAAAAGTATGTGGGCCTGCAATGGAATTGTTTGGTTATAAATTGATTGAGGACCCAATGATCCTGACAAACAGGTCCATCAGTTTGCTAGAAGAAAAGGTGTTTCATTTTACCTATTTATAAATCCTAAGAAAAGGAAAAGTGTTCAAAAGTCTTCACCATAGGTTTAGACCTCAAGTTCCTTTCAGCATGAAATGTGTATATTATACTGAATAGGGGTCTGAAGGTTAATGGACTTGATGCTTTTCCCACCAAAGAATTACTTGAGGACACGTAGGGATTAATATTTACTGAGTCTGTAAAGTGGGAAGACCAAAGCAAAGGATTACAGTATGTATTAACTGTAGCTTTAAACTGTACGACGTTTGCTAAGTAGCAACTGAAGGGTTTGAAACTGTTTTAGATAATGTTTTATAAATCCTACCCCTTATTGTTTCAGATACTGGGATTTATCATTTTTTTCTAAACAGCGGTAGATCTAGATACAGTCACATGCTAGATCATTAAAACATGTCTCAGCAAAATAAAACCAGTGTTTCTAATGATGGATGTTAGTCTCATTTGAGCCACAATTTCGATCAATTGTATAGAACCTACTCTAAATTACATAGCAGTTTGCCTGTCTAATACGTTAGACACAGACAAAATGCAGAAGTCCAAGGGTTTCTGTTGAGAGATACATGCTAATAAAGTGTTTTGTTTTGTTTTTTAAAGCAAGCTAAATCTGTATTTATTAACAAAGAACCAAAGAACATTATTTTATTACAGGGAAGCAAAACTTAACCAAAACATGAATTGTTCAGTTTAGATGTGTTTTTTTTATTTTATTTTTATTCTCTAATTTAGGAAGGTCAGATTTGCACACAAAAAACGACACATTTTATGTTTTTGTAATGACTTTATAAATAACAGTTTCAAGTGACTTTTTGAAAAAGCTCAGGGTGAAATTGAGGATCCTGATAGCAATGTGAGACGTTTGGATTGGATTCATTAGAGAATAGATTAACTTGAGCTTTAGGTCTGCATTGAAAATGCAACCCAAGCATTGGAATGTGTTGGTTTAAGGTTAACTAGATGGTATGGCAAATATCTTTTTTGTCTTTTGGAAACATCTAGCACAAAATTATACTGACTTAGTGACTGGGCCTGTAGCCTACCACACTGGGATGTAGGGGAGGTGAAGTTGTACCACAGACGGCAACGTGAATTTAGGTCTTAGTGACCTACTTTTACAATACTGACCTGACTGTTTAAACTGTTGAAGGCTAAATCTTAGGAAACACTGGTTTTCATATAACTATGCAAGGTTTATAGAGGACCAGAGGTAGAGGTCACTAAAATGGATTTCACTTGTGTGACACCAAAATCTCAACTATTAAAGATTTGTTTTAAAAGTTGCAATTTTGAAGCTGCTTTAAAGACCCTTGAGAGAACTTGAAAATAAATGGATAATATATATTTGAAGTGGGGGGGAGGGATTATAAAGTCAAAGCCTTACAGAACCATTCTTGAATGATTACAAACATGTGATTAATTACATGTGATTTTTTTTTTTTTTTTTTTAACTTATTTGTATGATGTATCTCATAGAGTTGTTCAGAAGTATTTTTTTCTTGATGTTGTTGTTTTTGTTTTATAGCTTAAGGTTAGTATCCTGGATTTAGCAGGGTGGCTTATTATTGTAATATTTTCAAAACTCTGTAGTTAACCTGATGGTAGTAGCCTGTGACTTTCTTGGTCTGTCACATATTCTGTGTAGGTTGTTTGCCTAATAACAACTTAGGCTGTATCTTCAGTACATTCTCCTGAAGCAAAGCACATTTAGATGGTAGATTCTAAATCTGGGCAATCATAGTTGCTTATCAATGACTCCTGTTAAACACCTATGTTTACATTTTTTAAAATAAAGTAGTGTTGTCTTAGAAGCTACAGTAACCTAGTTATCTTCAAGATGGATTTATTTTATAAAACTAGTTTTGGTCACACTTTATTTTAAGTGCCACTTTTTTAGTTTATTAACTGTTAACAAATTTTGTTCATTTTGAGCTAAGTGATATATATTAAGATATTTATAAGCAAATGTAACAGGCAGTGCTGTGTGATGCACTGCTGTTATGGATTCTGTTCCTTGTTGGGGAGATGAGATTTAAAAGCTGTATAACTATGAATGCAGACGACCCTGGTTCTCACATGAGAAAATCCAGGATACTAACCCTAAACCAGTTGTAATATATGTGGAAATGTGCCTTCAAACTGTAGTTTACAAATAAAGTTACAGTTTTGTTTTATTCTATAATCTGTCAATTCCACATATAGTACTGTAGTACTAGACATTTTAAAATATGTTACTGTTTGTGTGCATTGTTAATGTTTTGGGTAAGTACTTGACATTTGTTTGGAATCTTTATATGTTTAGGAAATTTATGTGCAAATTGCAAAACTCAACAACAACTTTTAAACACAGCCACATAGCCAGAAAATACTCAGTAACTGCAGCTGGCTTGCAGAATTTAACTGTTTAATAATTACTTTGTAAAGTATTACAGACTAGTTTCTTTATAAGAGTTATTAAAATACTTTTAGCTTCAGTCGCAGGCAAAAATACATGTTTTTCAGCTAATTCAAGTTTTTATATGGGAATGTTTTCATGTATTTGTATTTTTTTAACCATTGGGTGCCTCTGACAGTGTTTATTTATTTTAAAGTGGTGGCGATGGACCAGACACAAAACATCATAGTTTTATTTGGGGTACTTTAAAACATTGGTCTGCTTTTCATTTTTTTTCTTTATAATAGTGCTGGAGTCCCATTTGATTTATTTCATTAAAAAGTTGAAGAAAAAAAGTGTCTGTAATTTTACTATCCCAAATTATTTAAAAACAAATCTATATTTGCTACCTCACTCAATGAACCTCAAATGTCCTTCTGAAATCCCCCCCTCCCCCCCCCCCCAAAAAAACCCTATAAGATTATTTATTTGTTTTTTAGCCAAATGGCAAATGTTTTCTTATTTAAATTGAAAGCATATGGTAAACACTACAACACTGAGGAGGTGTGAATGGCTGTCCTGTTGATTAGCATATTCAAAAGATGTTGAATAAAATGCTAATCTGTCTCACACCTCCAGCCCTTCACTACACGCCAAAGATCAATGAAGAATCACCCTGTTAGCAAGACCATCCTTTTTTATTTTAAAAGGTATGTGTTTAACTTTCTTTTCATTTAGTAGAAACTTTTACTGTAATTCTGAACATAGTGGAACTCACATTAGTAACCATTCATCATGTATTAATTCAATGTTGAATACCTTATGCTAAATTGGTAAGCTGTAGCCATTTCAATAATAAGGACATAACTATTGAGGAACAGTGTCAGTAACCTTGAAAAATGTCAGTAAATTAGTAGAATCAGTAGTGCTTTAATTTAATGCATACTTGAATAGTGTGACCATAAATAAGATCGAACACCTTTTGGAAATACACATGGTAGAATTTATTAAATACAAGATCATCAGGGTATGTATGACTCTTCTGCATTGCACTTTCATAAATGTCACCATTTCAATGATATTACATATTGTGCATGTAAAGCTTTTTTTCCTGTTTTTTTGGTAATCTCATTGGCTCTATTCTTAGATAAAAGCCTCTTCAGATTATTGTAGCTTGCATTTAAAACCTGGAAAAACATTTAAAAAAGAAATGTTGTTAATGATTGAAGTTGTACTCTTGTTGTGACATATAGAAAGAAACACCCCCAATTTGAAAAGCCTGTGTTGAATGCCACCTCACCACTACAATCCTCTCACTCTCCCCACTCTGCATGGTTAACTGGAAGTCAAATGTAGTAACAATTATTTTAAAACGTTTCACATCTTCTTGATTGCACCAGTCTGGCTAATAATGTCCTCTTTTTTTCATTAGTAAATTTCATGATCTCAGGAGTCTCAAATTTCCTTATTTATTTATATTTTGAAACTACACACAGCCTGTAATTCTAAACGTTTTAATTAATCTAGTATTCATACATCTGAGCACAGGCTAAAGTATAAAGACATAATTGACCCATGTACCTTATTTAAAGGTTAAACAAGCTCTAGTACAATAGTACTAAGGATGGCCATCTAAGCAGATAATAAAATCATTACGTGATAAAGAACTGTATTAAGATTAAAATAGCTCAAGTATATATACAGCTATGGAATAATCATTTAAATCCTAAAAGGATTAAAAACATTGTAACTGTCTAAAAGTCGCATCGTCCCCTTATAAAAAAGTCAATAACACACATGAAATAGAATTACCTGTAACATTGAGAAAACAGCCTTTCTGTGAGGAAGTCACAATGTCAATTTCCAGTTGAGAACACAATTAAAAAATATTGTTTTCCATGTGGTAAAACTATGGGGTATATCTTTTTGTCAGCTTACAGTCTTTGACCACCAGCTCCAACAAGGACATTGCCGAGACCTAAATAAACCTGCTTGCAGAAGGAGGAGAGGATAATAATGAGGACAGTGTGCTCATCAAGAACTGGTAGTGGAAACGCAGCTCACTTGTCCTGTATTAGTGAGATCTGTGCCAGACTAGCAGTCAGGTTAATTCTAAATATGAAATAATCAGTTTGATTTAAGATCAGGTTGAGTTACTAAACTAGGAATTAGTCTAGCTTTTCAATACCTTCAGGAAGAGAGCCATGTAACCACGGGGGGGAATGAATTCACCATAACCAGCTCAGAGCAGATTTAGCATGGGACTGACTTCTGACACATGGTCATTTTAGTAACAGATTTCAGCAACTAAGAAACTAAGTTAAGGCAGACAGGTAGTTAACATTTTAATATAAACAGCAATCCAATTTACAAAACACACAGGTTTAACAAAGAAATGCTTTATAAACCATTCCACTGTATTTCCTGTATGATCTTAGCAACCTTGCCAATGCTGGGAGACGTGGCAGGCTTTTTTTGATGGTTTACATGCTTATAAATGTAGGTACTAAGTACTATAAAGCCTGTTCATGTTATATTGCTTTGATTTAAAAAGGTTTTCCTGTGCTCTTCTGATTGGGGGCTCTAGCATGTGTTTTTACTTAAGTAAAAATCAACATGCTCAAATGCTTTGAGGCAAATTGTGGGGAGGCAGCAATGGATTACCAGTTTTTTCAGTTACAGGCGTCCATGTTCAAGCCAACTTGCAAAGCAAGCATTTCTAATTTTAAAACAGTTGCACAGTAAATAGCTAATGACACCTGCGGTTTTTGGTGGCAGGGAGGATGAATGGTGTTTAAGTCTAATTTATTGTGGTACAGATTTAGTTGAGTTAATGTTCAAGAGATGTTCAAATGACCTTCCTACGATCCAGTTTAAAACACAAGAACTTGACGAGGATGTGTGAGGCTATGATGTTTGATGCTGTCAAGTGAAAGCAATGTTCTAAAAAGCCTAGGTGGTCTTAACCCAGATCCTTAGTTGTGTGTTTCACAGACCCTTTACTGTAAGTCTTTTTTTTTTTTTTTTTGTAGATAGGAGCAGATCCCTTTTCCAACTTGGCTTGGCCAATTCTCACAACCCCTGGACTATGATAAAAGTAAGACCCCCAATGTCATCAACTATAGACCCATTCCAACTTTGGCACATTTTTCTGGTTGTTTATTTATATTATATTATGAATTCCATCCAGGACCAAATATTAAATGCAGATATGTATGTTTTGCAGATGCATTAGTTGTGGCTGAAAACTACAGCTTCATCTGGAGAGAAATGAATTACAATAGACAACGAAAGTCAACATTTCTAGTGTTTGTGTAAACTGAGTTAAATAGCAATATATTATCATTAGTAGATTTTAAATACTTTGCAGTGGATAGTATTCTTCTGTTATTCTTCCAGTAATCTAGTCCACTTGGAAGGCAAACAAGGGAAGGGATGCGGTATAAGGAAAAAAGAGGAAAAGCTGACTGCATCAGACACTATTCTCGGTTGCTAGTACTAAGAGACACCCAGAATTCAAGAGGGTAAATAGAATAATGAATGTAAACACACTGATTAGTTAAAAAGGATTCCAACCAATACACTAATCTCAGCACTACCGCACAGAACAGAATTGGCCTCATTATCCTAATATATTGTATTAGTACTAGCATTAGTTAATAAAGCCATGAATGAACATATATGGAAACAATGTGCGATGGGATTTAGGATTTCATTGTATTTCTTTTACTTCAAAACTTAGTTCATCTTACACAGTTATATTAAGGTTAAAATCACTTTTAAGTGTGCTGATGTACAGTACCACACAGAAGTTAAAGTGTCTAGACTGTTGAGTTGTAAGTTGTATTTCTGTATGTCTGAAAGAAAGGAAAGTTAAAAAAAAGAATTACAAAGATGTGTTATAGTGTATAATGCTATTCCACAGAAGCAGGGAGTAGACCATTTTCAAAGTTAATTAAAAGCCTAGAAAGTGTAATATATTACCAGACGCTTTAGTCCCAAAAAGGGACATGTGTTAAGGGTGGGGTTTCAATAAGGATAGACTTAATTTAGAATATGGAAACCACTTCCCAGGTCATTAAAAGCTTATTTTCCTGCCACTTCTGTATGCAGAGTTGGCTACATCTTGCTGCCTTGTATTATTGTGCAATGCCACATCACCACTATTGAAACAAACAGAAAACCACCAACAGTCATTTAGTTTGTATAAAAAAAAGGCTTTTGAAAATAATGACATCATTTTCACTTCACTTTTAGTATTTGAGGTCCATTTCATTATTAGGAAATCTCAAAAACTTATTGGGTTAATTAAATTAGTTTTCACTGTCACAATCACACTGTCCATGAGTAGTAGGCAATTTACTGTGAATTAATATCAGATAAGCTTTTTAAATTATAGTGTAGTCTACAGGGATGTATTAGCCTACTAGCGTTTGTAAGTGATTACTTGTTCATGATGCAAAAGTTTCTTGATTGTTGAAATGATAACTTTTTATTGAGGTATTTTACAATGTTATTTAAACCAAAGCTGTCTTGAATCTGTGTTTAGATTTTGTACAGATTAAAACATTAGCCAAGTCTGAAGACAAATAAGATATAAATTAATAAATAAAGCCAATATAAATGTAGAATTGCTGATTGCAGGAGGTTACACTGGAACAATGGTCCTTATATTGCTGGCCACATGCAGGACTTCTGCTCCAGTAAACTGTATATGTGAAGTTATGCAAATGTAATTGTTTTTTAAGTTGCTGGAGTTTTGGATATATTGCTTTTTCCCTCCAGTAAAGTACTATGTGCATTTATATGTAAAAAATGTACTGACTTGCACAGTCCATTTAGCAGCCTCAGTTAAGTGTAGGTTACTGTATTTCTGAAGTTGTTCAGTTGAAGTCGATCTCAGGATATTCTGAACGACAGCAAAGCCGTCTGCATCACAAGCAAGTTCTGGGAATTACACCTGGAGGTGTTTTTTCACCTGACTGAGGCCTGCGCTACTGTGCTAAAAATTGAGACATAAGCATAAACACAAAGAGCTTTTTGTCTGAGGTGAAAGTTAGCATAGCACTTCAGATTTTGTGCAGCTTGAAAAATAAAATCTTTTTGAGCTTTTAAGGTTTGGCGATATGACAGTTTTTATATTGTCAGTCAGTTCAGAGAGTTCAAAGCATTTCATTCATTGAGTGCAACACAACACTAAAGTTCCCTGGCCCGGTTGGGGTTAGAGGTGAGATTCTCAAAGAAGGAAACCTTTTGTGTGTAAAAGTTCTCTTGTATGCAGTTGAGTTTTCCAGCCTTGGCCAAAACCAAACCATATGGTTGTTGAATGTCTGTGTATGTGTGATATGCCAGTAAAATAGGTGTATTTCAGATAGTTCATAATTGCTTAAAAACAAGGCCTTCTATGTGTAAAACCCACCTTTTCTAAAGACAATGCAATTGCTTCTACATACCACTGACTGGTTTTGTGGGTTCTCCCAGGGCCTTCCTCAAGCAATAAGTGCTTTATGTACAGAACTCTATAATCATTTAATTCATGAAATGTAAACCCAGAGTATACTGACTGATTATATGTACTGTATATAAATTGTTTATGTGCAGGGACAGTGATATGATGACTGTCCTGTCCATGCTGTCTGTGGTGTGCTCTAAAAGATCCTGCAGGACCAGGCTGGTTACACAGATTTCAGTCCAGAAGACAATAATATTTGAGCAGAAATAGCTTTCTTGCTCTTCAGCATCAAGATAAGCACATGAAATAAAATACTGAACTTCTCCAAGCTGTTGCAGAGTTCTCTGAGTTGAAACACTGTTTGACTGCAGCAAAACTATCAGCTGCAACATAGTTAAAGCCTTAACCAGTGCACCATATGCAATCTTAATGTTAATATCTGAAGATAGGCATGACTAATTATGGTTAATTCTTACAATATTCTACAACAAGAAGATAATCAGATATGCTTTTAAAAAAAGTAGCTTGCTTCCCACTGTCTTTGAAAGAACAGCTGTTCACAGATGTATAAGTGTAAACAGCCCATGGAAGCCATTTAACAAACTGTTTTGCTGAGCCGCCAAAAGACAATGAATGACTGGGTGATTTAATGGCTGTGAAAGCTATCAAATGTCAAACAGCCATGAATTAGTTGATATTTGTACATTGTAAGATGGGTGGTTTATCACAAGGAAGTAAGTCATCCTCTGAGGAGTGGGAAATTGAGAAAGATTAGGCCTACTATATTTAACACTGAACCAAAGAGCAAAATACACTGCAGCAAAAGATCAGCAAATTCCCCCCCCCCCCAAAAAAAACACGTCTGAAATGAACAGTTAATGTATCCTATTGGGAGGAGTTTATCTCTGGTAATGATATCTACTGCCATTTATTTTCCAGAAAAAAAATATATTATGGTAAAACATATAAAACAACAAGCTGAAGACAAAATATTCTCATACCAGCTACAAAATATTACTTGTGCATTTGGAAACAAAGAACACTTTTAAACATTATTTTGCTCTTATTATAGTTTCCTTGTTGGATTTTTATATATGATCTAACAATAGCCCTAAACATTGCTCACTTAACCTGGATTTTAGTACAATGTAAAAAGTATAATAAATGATGCCCCAGGCAAGGAGAAACCTTGTAATCAGTAGCGTATTATATGCTGCATTAATTAAATAAATTGGCCCCAAAGCCCAGTACAAAGTCCCCATGAACTTTGTTCTGCACCTTTGACATGGTGTATGGCCTTTAGAAAATATGAGGTTTCACCATACTATACAAATGATCTATTATTTGTTGAATAAAGACAGTGGTATAAAACTGCAGCACAGACAATGGAACATGTGCTTTTTGTTAGCATTTAATGACATTGTTTTTGTCTCTCACTGCTATAAAGTCAATAAATTGATTTAAATGAATGTGTTTGGGCTTTTGATGGGCAAAATGCATAATGAGTACATATAATCTACAGAAATATTATATAATTAACTTTTGCATTGTGTTTAAAATTGAATTGGGCTGTGGTGTCTAATCTGAAAATAATGGTTAATATCAATGTAACTGATAGCAATCATACTTAAGCCTAACAGGGTTTATGTTGTATGTGTTCATACTGTATGTATCAAATTACACCAGAACTATAGAGCCCCTTTTACTTTTTAAACATTACAGTAATTGTAAAAGCCTATTAAAGCATTGAACTGTGTAAGCATAGTGAAATTATAGTAAACAAAGGTTAACAAGGTGATTCATGTACATTAAGTATGGTAAAAACAGGTAAGTACATTGTATAAGCAAAGTTATTGTACAAATTTGACATGGAAAAAAGAACCTCTTAATTCTAGTTATCAAAATATCCAATGCGCTTGTACAGATTTAGAATGTACAGTGGGCAGGAGGAGAGCCATTTGTACTTGTAATATAACTTTGCCAGATACAGTCTATTAAATGATTACATATGATTAAAGTATAAAGTGAGATTTCCACTGTATGAGCAAACAAAACCCTTCCTGTTGCGTTTATATTGGCTGCATAAAGTGTGAGGCCCACTGTCACAAGGCTGGCTGAGTGACACGTCAGACCCGGAAGAAACACGCAGACAGACGGTGGTGATGAGTAATGCTGAGTGCAAATGGTAGCACTCAGCGTTTATTAACAAAATAAAAGGTTTAAACAGAACACAAAACAGGACACTGCACTTACGCCAAAATAAATAGACGAACAAAACGCACTAACACACAAAACAAGTGGACGAACGTTAAACAAGTACCGTGCTGGCACTTCCAGCACGCTGTAGCAATTGTTATTTTCCTTAACTGTATTTCTCCTTTCTCTCTCTCCCATTCTCCACTCTCGAACACCCAACCCCGAGTGAGTGAAAACATGCTGCTTTTATGCAGTTGTACCGAGAGTCGATTGCTAGTTAATCATTCAATTGGAATCCCGGTACAACTGCACGTGAATTAATTAAGTGTACTCCCGTGACCACACATTACATTTTAACCAGCACGTAAAATGATCTGTGCCATCCTCGTGCCTAAATACAAATCTACATTTTTAAATACACATGAAACACAGACCCATTTATATCCCGTGTACCAATCTCTATACACCAACATTAACACACGCAACATACAACACAGAAATGCACACAGGGGTGGATCACATTGCCACACCCACATAGACTGCAGTGTTTTTGACAACAGGAAGACAACGGATACTGAAGATATGAAACAGTCACTGTGAGGTACTAACCACTTAATTTGTCTTGTTCCATTTTTCAACAAGTATTTTGTTTTAGAGAGGGTTTGGTATATGCTGAGCTGTAATGAATTGCAAGTTTTGCCAATAGAAACTACAGTATTGTGACTATATTGGGGGAAGTGGAAAAAAACAACAACAACAAAAAATGTACTTCCCTAATAATGAAGATTGAAGTACAGGTTTAGAATTGATGAGACATATTTTCAAAGCATTTACTCCAGTCCTAACTATTTTTCTTATTAAAGAAGAAAAACTCCTGTTAATTTTACAAGACTTAATATAATCTAAGATCTCTAGTTTATTATTTAGTGAACTCTATCGCAGATTTGGAGCTCTTTGTAAGCAGCAGAAAATGAAGCCTGATATCACAAGTAAGTCTTAGAGAAATGAAACCCACTTAGTTTACATTCTGCATGAACAGCATCATGTATATAAAAACAACTTAGCATTTTCAGGTTAATGTGAAATAATATTGCATATTATGAAACTGCATATTTCCATACTAGACCGGTTCGATTTTAATTAATTAAAAACCCATCTACACTCATTACTTTGTAAGTGAAGATCTTGTTGAGTGATGGGGTTTCCAGAAAGCCAATACTGTGAACCTGATGAAAGGAATGTATTTCTCTGGAGACAGACCAAAGAATACTGTACATCTACCACTGAAAACAGCAATGCAGTTATTAAGTATGGTGTAACAATAGGTTTTTATAAAAGATAAACTGTTGACATTAACTTTCTGCTCAATTTCAGATTGCTTGCTTGAACCAATACCATAGAACATTAGAGCTTTTCTTAGCAACTTAAAAGGACAGTCATCACATGTACAGCCAGGCCCAACAACCAGTTATGAGGGAAGATACTGTATATGCATGTTCATCTTCAAGGGCATTGGTAATAATAATGCTTAAACAGTGTAAGTATTCTTCAGTGGTGCTCATTTGCTGAGTGAATAGGGCAATATACATTCAAGCTGAGATCAGAGGTGGAGTAATGGGAAATGCAGTGAGATCACTGCAGCATGAACAATGTGCCCACAGAGTTCAAAACCCAGTTTGCTTTTTGTGGACGACAGGCTGTTAAGACAATGGTCTGTATGCTGAGAAATAATTGGAAAAACATGGGAAATGTAAACAAAATTCATTGGTTTCAATCTGTACGATTGAAACTGATAGAAGCCTTTAATAAGTCCACTTTAAATAAGTGCCCTGAATCAGTTTCCTGCCCAGCTGCAAGAGGTGAGACATGGTGGGATGGAATTTTTGGAGGCAATATGTAACCAAACACGTGTTAAAATGAAGGTCAGGCAGTCTGGGAAATGTCTGAAAAGAGACTTTTGATATTTTTAATATCTCTTCATGACCCCCAATACCAAGTGCCTTGTCTTAAAAGAACTGTGTAATTCATATTTGTCTGAAATTAATAAACTGATTGCCTTCAATCATATCATGTTGGACTCATGTTGAGATTCTCATCTAATTTTTTAAGATGCTGTGGGTTATAGTTAATAATTTATTACATTTTTTTTGAAAATTAGAAAATCCTACGTAAGATTTATACTGTTGTGTAAAGTATAGTTTATATGTTTTTGTAATGTTATTTGTTTTTAAATGTAATACATTTTCAAGATATTTTAATTTAAACACATTTTACCTTTATCTAAATAATACAATAAAAAATTATATCTCAGGTGTATTTAGTTGGTGCTTAATAACTAGTTTTGTACTGTGAGGATTTGTTACATTTAGCTGTGTTTCAGGTTTATTGGTTAGAAAATAAAAAATAACATGCAGCTGAACAGCTGCATATTATAATTAC
Source organism: Acipenser ruthenus (assembly GCF_902713425.1). Classification (NCBI taxonomy): domain Eukaryota; kingdom Metazoa; phylum Chordata; class Actinopteri; order Acipenseriformes; family Acipenseridae; genus Acipenser; species Acipenser ruthenus. Next base: position 28,184,878 of record NC_081201.1, read on the forward strand.
AGTACAATTGTTTCAGACAGTAACCAATGTTTTTGACTTGCTTGGTAGTTCTACTTTCAAGCCCTCTAGCAAGGCCGAAAATGAAGGTAAACAGCACTGCTTGTAGGGTTAAAGTTATGAAGTATGAATGAAACTGAAGGTTGACATCAACATGGGAGTGACCCCCTGTCCAGTGTCTGCTTGGCTTTTGGTCATGGTTACAAGGATTTGCCTGTCAATCAAATTATCATATTTGCAGGCGTATTTACAGTTACCTGCCTGAAGCTTCATATTTTTTTCTTTCAAATTATCCCAAAAGTTCTTCCCTCAAACTGCATAGCTGGGCTTAAAAGATGCTGCCATTGAATGGACTATAGTGGATATTGTGCGGAAGTCAATGAGACACCCACCCCCTTTTCTTTACAAAGCATTCCCTTCTGATTAGATTCACACAAAGTTTCCATGGTACATAACTTACTCTCTCTGCACTAGTCTACTTGGACAGATTTCAGATCAGAAACAGAGGTTTATTTTTATGATCTAATAACTGATGTTCGTGGGAAAAAACATGCTTCTAATATTATACAGCAATACGGTCACTTTTGGGAAACAAAAATGTCCCTGATGGGACGGTGAACCACAGTGTTACTGTCACTGTTTCTTCTTATTGGTAGTACCTGTTAGGAAAAAAGGGTTGAAAATATTGAGTTAGTCAATTTGAGTTTAATTGTCCTTCACACTCCTGTCTGAATTACTTGTTCTTCAAATTATACAAGTAATAGTTTTCATTAAATTGTAATACAGCAATTACTTAAATGTTCATGTGTGTCAATCGAACATACATAGAGGGGAGCAGATTCTTCATGTGAGCAGGACTTTGACTTTCTATTTTAAATGCCATTTATTGGTCTTCATGCATGCAAAACAAATTAAAAACCTCCAGAATGTGCATTAGAGTATGACTGAGAACAATGTGTTAGTAAAAGACAAGCATAGGTTAGCAATAGGGGCCTATCGCACACACACAGTTCATTCTCTCATTTTTGCTTTTGCGAAACTGAAAGCTGAAAGTTTATAGTTCTCTTCTTTTTTATGACCAGCTAATACATTCCTGCACATGTAAATGGTAGTTAGCCACAATGAGAAATTTGACACTTCAAACACCTCCACATAGATCTGCTTCAAAGGTGTAAAACCACTTCCGTTTCTTTTATATACAGATACATTTCAATTTGAAAGGTTGTCAACCTTCTACATGTTACCAATTCTGTAACAGTTTTATATTACTTTCACAAAAATGGTGCAAAATACACTTTGCAGTATAAGGACCTTAATTCATCCTGAGAGATACACAGTCACAAATGTTTATATCAATTACAGCTTACATTAACATTCACTGTTTTTCTTTCTAGAAAAGCAATGGTACAAATACATTTTAAATCATTAAATGTATGGTATGAATACTGAAAAATAAAATGTGTCAGCTTCCCAGAGTGAAAATAACAAACATTACTTAGCATGCAAGCTGACTACTTGTTTTCAGCATTTTACTTTAAATCACATTTCTAAGACCTCTGAATTTTACTCTGGCTTATAAATGTTACACAGAAATACATACTTGAATGATGGACGGTTTATTAAAGAATATAATGTAAGGAATAATTTAAACCCAGCTGTGCATAATAAGGATGTCATTAAGTATTATTATCAAAGAGGGTTGCACGACAACTGTAAATAATAAAGCTGTAAACTAGTTTATGCAGGTGTATATCTTTACTACTAATTAAATATCTTATAATATAGTATAGTTAAATATGGATAATTGAACAGTATAGGTAACCTTGTTGTTACCTAATTTCTATTTCTGACACAAAGAAATTTCAGATGGCTGCATTATATCAATGTCAAGTTCCTAATAGGATTCTGGAGGATTAGAGTAATTAATTGAGGGCAGAAGTTTAATATGTCTTACTGTTTACAGCTACAACAAATTAGACACAAAACATGTGGATGTAAGGTTTGTGAGGGTTTGAAATGCAATGTGACTGTGTGGCCTCAGTTTCTCTTTTTTTTAGGTTTTAGAAATTAAAGATTTCATTGTCTCAATAAAATGTGATGATGTGAAAAGGGCTTGCAGGGAAGTGAAAGAACATATTTTGTAGACACACTTCTCATTTTTAGCAAAATTACAGAGTTCTAATAGACTTGTAGTTTCTGCCAGAGTATCATATTACATCCTGACAAAAACTCTTTGCCAATGTTAATGAAACTTGGACTGAATAGTGCCACTATCATAAGAAGCTAAGCTGCAAAAACTGTTTATCCAACTCTATTCCAAAATAATCTGGTATTCCAAAACAAGTGTAGAAATTGAATACAAGTTATATTTCGGTGTATTAGTCTTTAACATAGGGTCAAGGTTATTTGGTAAAAATGCAATTAGAGTTTTTCACACCACTTCCCTAGATTGCCTTCTAAACTTGTACATCACCCAATTTAAGAAAGTCAGCAACTGGAAATAATGGGCTCAAGGGTGGTATTTTGATACAAATGTGGCTGCTTTATTCATTGTGAGATCTATGTTTTTATATGATAAATAGTGGTAAGTAAAAGCAATTTATATTGTACAGATAATCTCTAAAAAAAAAAAAAAAAATGTTTAACACATGTATACATTTTTCACTGTCAAAAAAGATAGCCAAGTTTCTGAGCTGTTTGATTTGTTTTAGTTAATATTATTTATTTTACCAGATAAAATAAAAATAATTAAAAAAAAATTGAGGAAACTATCTGCATTACAAGAGTGACCTGATGTCTGTGGCCCATATAGATAGTTTATCTATTCATTCAAATAAACAAACAAGGACCAGGGATCACAAATGGAGATTAGATAAAGGGGCATTCAGAACAGAAAACAGGAGGCACTTTTTTACACAGAGAATTGTGAGGGTCTGGAACCAACTGCCCAGTAATGTTGTTGAAGCTGACACCCTGGGATCCTTCAAGAAGCTGCTTGATGAGATTCTGGGATCAATAAGCTACTAACAACCAAACGAGCAAGATGGGCCGAATGGCCTCCTCTCGTTTGTAAACTTTCTTATGGTCTTTCTTTTGTTCTTCTTAAAACATTTACACATATATTGACAGCTGCAATACAGCATTTAATAATCATCAGCCGTATTTCAATGATTTCTTCAGGGTGTCTTTAAACGTCTTTGGGTAGGGTGTTCCACGTAGAGGTTCCTAGATAAGAGAAACAAATATGCGTCTAACCGGATCACAAGTAATTTATGAAAACCCACAAGAAGCTCATGTTTAAAAACCTTAGATTTGGGTTCAGAAGGCGTTAGCATGTTTGTTTGTGTGCAACAAACAGCCAGCCAGTCCAGCCAAATAATAATAATAAAAAAAACGAACAACAAACATACAATTACCCATTTATACAGTTGGGTTTTTACTGGAGCAATGTAGGTAAAGTACCTTGCTCAAGGGTACAGCAGCGTCCCCACCTGGGATTGAACCCACAACCCTCTTTTCGACAGTTGTGTTAAGGCAGGGTAAAGGCGTGCTGTGGGGAAATGTGAGGGGAAGCCCCACTACCACTCCTTCTCCTACCCTGCCTTGATTATCGAGAGGACTTCAGTAAAAACTGCTTCAAATCCAGCACCTTTTAGGAGCACTAACATGAAATGAATACCAAAAATAAGTAAATAAATAAAAAAATAAGATAAATAGACTTGCTTTGCAACAGAGATGTGAGTCATATCAGAGCTAGAGGCTCTCAGTCTCCATCATGTAAAAGCAGCTGTATAATGAAATAAGTACTAAAAGAGCATTTGATTAAACATTCATGAAATTGACTTAAAAGTAGGAAATACATTTAGTCATAGATGCAGGGTCCAGACCATGGTAATTCCTCAAAAATGTAAGTGAAAAGGTCAAGTATGTTGAAATCTTAATTGGGTCTACTTGTGTGGGATACCAAGTGGATATACCCGGGGGAAAGTAAGTACTGCTACAGTTGCTGTGATGTAACTGTGTCAATATTTTACTTCCATCATTTGATAAACATATTTTTCATCTGATTTACAATGGATATATTGGAAGTCATTAAAGTAGTAAAAACTGAACTGTCTTGCACATTGCCCAATACCTCAAGGCTGCCCTGAAAATAAATGATTCAGTTGTTAGTCATGAATGTTCCTGTGACAATGGTGAATTCTGATTTTGTGACAATAAGGTGAAACCTCCAAAAACATTTCACTTGTGACCTGGGCTGGGTTGCACCACCTATGTGTAAGTTCATTCGTAAGTTAGAACGTAAAGTCTCTACTAAGTCCTTAGTTGTTACTAGTTCGTTTATAACTAAGCACACTCTTATTTCAGTTGCACACAAGTACTTAAGACAATACTTTGTTAGTTTATCACTAAAGGCCTGGTCACACGGGCAACTTTTGTTGACGGCAACAAGAGGAACACATTTGTTGCCTGCGTGTTGCCTTGCAGTTTGCGCTAGTCACACGAGAGACAAGCCTGCAGCCGACAAGCTGGCAACACCGTAATACAACCCAATCATAATGCACGTTTTTGTCACGAGACGTAAACATGATGCGAAAGAAGACTACGAAAAATATAATAATTACATAATAAGAAACCTGTAGTCCCTTCTTAATTAAATAAAAGTTGTACATTAGTAGAACTATTTAGTTAGGTCTACATAGGCCTATTTATTTTTGCCAAACATAATAAATATATCGGTATTCATTATCCTAAACAATGTTTTCAATACTGTACTTTTAATTCTAGGCTTTTGACAGCAAGAAGGCAGACCTGAGATTTTTTAAAAGAAATTTCACTTTGTTTACTGTTAAAATGATTTTATGATTTGGAGTTAATGTAGGAATGACAGGCATACTGCATACATGGCAAATTAATTTAAAATAAAACATATTTTTAAAAATACACTACACGTGTATTTTATTATTGTAGAATTGTATCCATAACTTAAATATGTTATTGTAATCGTGGACATTAATATTCGCTTATCCACATACACACTGTATTGCAGTGAAGCTCATGCAGCAAAAGTTACTGTATTGTGGTGTGCATGCCTTGAAATAACCAGCCATACACAGTTAGTTCTTTTGAACTAGGAATCTTCTGTTTATTTGACTTGCATACACGTACTTCAGTCTCTCTCCAACTCGCTCTACATCGTTTATTTTTCTCTCTTCATTTACATCCATTTAACCAGAGGTTATTACAGGCGGAACAAATGATATTACTAATGATTGACAGAAGTGTAACCAATGAGTTTCTTACACAACACAAGAATTTCCCACCAGACTTGGTATCTTAATATTAATATCATTAATATTAATATTTCCTTCAATATACCACATGTGTCATGTTGTATTTTGATTCTACAAACAGCTTACACTTCCCTAAAGGTGTGTGTAATTTATAAGCAACAACTAGTCTTATGTTGTAACTATCATAGCTGGTGCAACCCCTGAAAAATATAGACATACTATTGCAATCATGAATAGACAAGTTTACGTTGGGGTAGTCAACAAAAAATATTTTGTGGCTTTCTTGTAATTTGTTCCTTGACTTTTATTTATCTTGTGGTTTTAACTTTCAAGACCCTATAAAAATATCTGCAAGTCTGTCCACCAGTGCCAATTATGACAAGTAGAACAGGATAAGACTACCAGAGCCCATTTCAAATAGGTTCCCAAAAGCATAATTTGCTACAGCTGTACTCATACTTCGTGTGCTTGTGCTGATATATTTAGAGTACTACAGTTGTGTATGAGATATCATGCTCTCCAATATAAATATTAGAAACATAATTAACGTTGTTGTGACAGCTTTTGAACACATCTATTCTTGGTGTACGAATTAGGACTTCACTGGCAATTTTTCCACCAGATGTTGAATTTCTGGCAGTACATTTGAAAACACATCTTTTCGAGTCAAACAGGTTTGTGGAACCTTTTCGTGCAAATATGCAGGGCTAATTTTAGTATTAACACAGAACATGTCTGTGTGTAGTAGACTCAAAGGAAGTATTGGGCAGATGTATCTGTTAGCTCTCATGTCTTCTTTTCCGAAAGAAAAAACTTACCCAAGAGTTCAGAAATTATTAACTCACAGTGGAACATGGGCATAACTGAAACTGAAAACATGATTTCTTAGAACTTGGAAAATATCCTTTATAATTAATCGAGGAAAAACAAAACCATAATTAATCACTAAAGAACACTCAGGTGCTCATTATCACAGAATTGAAGATCGTGGGACAAGACTTCAGGTCAAATGCTTCAATCGCAGGTTGCAGATAGTGCAGGCCTGACTTCATCAAGACATGCTGGGTTTGTATGCAATTGTTAAAAAAACAAATGGGCAGTGAATTATTTTGTAGTATTGCCCCCTCTGAAAACTGAATCCCTGTCCATAGAAGTATAATATACAATAAGTTTTAAGTAGAATTGGTGGAAGAAATGCCAGTTTTAAAATAGGAGATGCTGATGAATTGCCAGAGACAAGAAAATGATGTTTAGTCTGTCTCATGTGTCTGTTTCCAGATCCAACTGCATAATTTATTTTTAAAAAGTTACCTTGGGCTTAACTCACCATTATGTTGCTATGTGTACACAGTGTCTAAAACTGCTGTGTTGTTCAACAGCATCCTTTAGACTGCAGAATTGGATTACATAATTGGGCTAATATAACGACATTGGGCAGTAACCATGTTTGAATATGAGTAAGAAGTTGGATGTAGAGTTTTTATAATATGATTTTGTATTGAACAAAGAGAAGCCTTGAGGTTAAGGAAGTGATGGACTGACTTTTCCCAGAATGGTTCCGCTTTTTGGAACTGATTCAGGTTTACAGACCAGTGAGTAACATCCTTTCTATCTAAGACAAATTACATGCATTTTTCCACAGATAATGTCGAAATTGTTTTTGTTTTTTTAACAGCATGTCTTAAATTTAGGCATGACCAAACATTTGTTTTTATGGACCTGATATCATATTTGAAGAGTGTGTGGTCCAAGGCATTTGGCTTGGTAGATAACATCCCGTTGTTGCTCTATTACCTAACCTGACTATATTATCTTGTTCTTATGATGTGAAATAATTCAGGTACATTTTTACTTGGAACTTTTTGCTTGTTTCTCTGCCATCAAAGTATGTAAAGCCAGAACTGACCAACTATCAATGTCAAATTCTTACCAAATCAGAAAGAAGGGGAGTGTTATAAATTAAGAAATAACACGTACCAAAAATGTTCCATACTGGCAAGGTATTTATTTAGCTGGTGTTTCCCAGGCCATGGGCGTCAGAAGTACAAAGGTGTAGTCATTCCATACCTAGGTAATACTCAGTGCCATCTTTTGTGTTTGAACTACGCTGCTTTTAAACTCACCCTTCTGTGTGTGTTTGACAGAGTTTATTGTTCATTCTTGCCAGTAGATGTTTACTATATTAATTAAATACATTTAAACTGATGCCAATAATGCCATTTTAAACTGCATGCTAAATTGTGTCAAATTATTAAGCCAAAATAAAATTATTCAATTACTAGAAATACATATTTCATGAGTGCTATATTTTTATAACAAAAAAAAATAAAAAATAGGTGAAAATAAATCTCATACGTAATAATTTATATTATGAAACAACATTATGAAATAACAGTACCATATTCTTCCTTGTCTAACACCCCATTGTATAACTCATGCATACCACTATAACAAAACACCACACTATAATATGTATTCATACGCTTCAGCAGTTAAAAATCCAGTGGTCACTATAGACAGGCAATTATTTAGACAGGTGGTCTGAAAGACAAGTTTCACTCAATACTAAGTGTACAGGAGCAAAATCTTGAATAAATCCTGTGATTATTTATTGTACAAAACTCCTTAAACAGAAGATATAACACAGTGCATGTCTCTGTTAAAGGAAAATTGTGAACTATGTATTGTTTTTAAATTGCTATTAAAGACCCAATAGTGCTAAATTAGAAATACTAAAAGAAACATAAAAAATTAAATGACAAATGACTCTTCAAAGACATTGAAATTAAAGGCACTGAAAAAAGGCATTTCAAATTGTTGCTAAATTTGAAAGGACAATGTATGAGGAAGAGGACTGGGGAAATAATGCTGCAGGAAGTGGGGGCCGAATGCTGCTCGGCTTTCTGTCTCTATGTGATGTCTCGGTGGATCAGGGCTGTATAGGCTGCTCTGTCTGACAAGACTGCAGCAACAGGGGCTTTTTATACCTCCTTACCTTGCCTCGCCTCACACACAAAGCCTTTTTATACGCAGAGTATAAGGGATACAGTCTTGTGGACAGGCTGGAATATTAACTGCAGGTTTCTTTCAGCAATTTTTGCAAAGTCAGTGATTCAATACAAAATTGACATACATAATACTTGGGGGGAGGTGTACATAGGACAATGAGTGAGAAAAAGCTTATAATTTGAGGGTCAAACTATTATTAATATTAAGAGATATAAAAGTAATTGCTTTAGACTAAATCAAGGGAATCACTGCCCATATAGCATGCCTCAAGTGTGCCCTGGGTGGCTCACTCTCTTTGGGGGAGAGGTCGTAGTTCAGTCCATGCTCATTAAATCTTTGCATGAAAATGTGTAATTTGTGACAAACTGTGTTATTTGTGATATTGACAGTGTACTACAGGCTTAATGAGGTTTCTAAATCATTACCTAAACCAGATTACTGTTAGTTTGCTGTTTTTAAATCTACAATATTTTTACAGCTGGTTTCACAAACCCCGATTAGTTCTGATCTTGGACTGCCTTATCTCACTTTAGGTAAAATAGTCTAAGATCAATTCTATTTGGGATTTGTGAAACCAACCTTGGATCATACCAACTGAAGTGAGCCCCAAATAGTGATAATGTTTCGGAAGTATAAAAAATGCCAATTTTTATGACTTTTGACTTACCTTCCTGTTGGGGTTGATCTAGGCAATCTAATTTTGAAACCTTGTAAAGTTTTTTTCAAAATAATAAATAATGCAAATAGTAGAGCAACCTCTCTTGGTCCATTTGAGCTGAAATGACCCAGTTATTGCCTTTCTGAAATTCACTGGGCTCAACCAGCTTTAAAGCTCAGTTCTGCTTTATATCATCTTAATGTTTTACTTTTTTTTATTGGAATATTAAATGTAGTTAACATTTCATACTCAAAGGGATCTTTGTTAAAACATAAATGATAGGTAACAGTAGTTGATTTGTACACCATGCCAGGGAACATGATGGTTTAAGCAACACAAACTGTTTTACAGATAGGCCTTTTTTGCAGTTCTTGGAAGTGAACACCATGGAGCCAGTTCAGTTTCTTGGCTTAACTGTCAGTAAATAAAAAAAAGGTCATCTTATAAATGTGTTGTCTTGTTGTGAATTTATGAAGGATGTGCTTGTTTTGCTTCAGATAAACTGTTAGAGTGCTACAGCACTTCAAAATCCATATACAGTGTCAGCCAATATATATATATATTTTTTATTTTAAAGCTTTTTTTTAAAGAGATTAACCCGTTTGTTGCAAGAAAAAAAGAAAAAAGGTAGATGCATTTACACACTGTTAAAAAAAAAAAACATGTTCATCTTTGAGGGTTTCTTTTTCATTGCTAGTGTATTTTCTGCTGTACATATAAATGCAACTTTAAAGTCATATAACAAGCCATTTAAAAGCAAAGGCTTTGCAGATTTTAATTACCAATTGCTGAATATATTTTCCTGAGAATTAGGTTGATTCCTGTATCTGACAAGATACTGGTCATAATGAAATAATACCTGCACACCTGTACCAATTCACCTAGTCTGTAAAGATGTTACTCAGGAGTTAAGATGCAGGTGTACATTAATTGAAACAAACCCCTATATTGTTAAATTTGCAGATGCACAGTATAATTATTTTTCACTGACTTTAACATGCAGGTCCTTAATAATAACAACCTCATTTATTATTTACTAATCTGGCTATGGAATACAATTTAGTGCTTGTGAAAAGCACCTGCAGGTGCACAAAGAGTCACAATTGAAATTGTAAATAACTGGATAACAGCTATTAGACTGGTGTCTCTAAAAGTGAAACCCTGTTCTATCTGCAGGGACTACTTCTCCTCACTGCTCCACAGCGGACTCTACTGGCCTGGCACCCCGGTGAGCTCAAAGCGGACACCTGTAAGGTGACCTTTGTCCTCCAGGGGCCTGAAGCTTGCGGCATCCACCATAGAACTCTTGGATGCAAGAAGGCAATTCTAGTTATACAATGATTTTCTACTCTTTCACTCAGAAGAAAGATCAAGTTTCAACCTTTAAAGTATATTGAATTACTGGGGATTTGCAGGCTCCCTAAACAAGTGTCTAAAACTATTTTTCAAAAAGTGTGTGGGACACACTTTCAGACAAGAAATGTTTACCAAAGAAACAGTGCTGTGCCTCTGCAGCAATCATCAGTGTGCTCCTAAACTGTGCTCCAACAAACCGTGATGCCTCTTTATGGATATCCTGTGAATGCATAACGTTCTACTGACGAGTATGTAGGAAACAGAATCCTGGGAATATAAAACACGCCAGCTCAGACCCCTGGAACTGTAAACTATGCGTTACTTCTGTATAAATGTCATATCCAACCCTGTAATAATTTATAAGAACTATACATCAAACCAAAACTGTTTCACTCTTTCATAATTAATTTATATATATATTGCACAACACATGAAGGAATGGCTAATAAGTGCATGAAAGAAAATAAATAACCATTACAATTAAAAAACAAATAAGAAACTACTTACTTACAAAACCACTTCTCCTACATTTGTTATTATAAAAACGCACTTAGCCAACATGATGCAATTGTTGTAATAAAAACCTGTACGCAGGTCTCTAGTGTCGAAACAGTATAGTTTACACAGATTTAAACAATCCATTTAGCTGATTCCGAAACAGGAGCAATTTATACTACAAGCTCCCCCTCAAGGCTTTCTGAATTACAGAATATGAATGATGGGTTATCATAAATACAACCCATTAGTAAAACAAGATAATTATGTGGCATGTATTTTCAGATTTTAGTACGACACTTTTACAAAAACACCAGATCACCTAATAAGCTTAACAGATGAATCTCATGAAATTGAGTTTATTCCAAAGCCTATAAAAGTATCTGCGGCAGGATAGCATCAGGAATGAAAAGCTTCAGTTTAATCGCTGTTGCACACTTTTAATACACAAAAACAGTAACAAATAAACAGGCACAAGGGCCAAAATAAAAGGTTTAAACAAAACAAAACAATACGATACAATACAATACAATAAGCAACTGTAGTTTGGGCATTCACCATCATCTGGAGACGGCAGTGGCTTCTCCGTCTTTAGCTCTGGGACAGGCAGCACCTCCCTCTCTGGCACTGGAGACAGCGAGACTTCTCCTGCTGCTCGCCTCCCGGAATGGCCACCCCTCCTCTTCCTTTTTCGGGTAGGTGGCAACTCCTCTTCACCCTGAAGGAGGCAGCACACTGTAAGGTGCCCAAACTCTCCACAGGCGAGGCACCGAACTTGGTCTTCCAGGCCTGCAAGGAGGGCGTCCAAACCACCATCCAGGTGGCTTGGGATGCAGAGGGGTTCATCTCTGGCCTTTGGGCAGACACCTCATCCCTCGCGTACGGGGGTCTTCATATGGGCACTCTTCTTTTCGGTGCCCAATCTCCAGGCAAGCCCTTCAAAGTACAGCCCCTTCAGCTTCCAGACACCTCTGCTTCTGCTCCCATTCCTCTGCTAGTTTATCAAATTATTTAAACTGCAGTACTGCTCTAAGTCTCCAGGGGGCACTATCTCACCAAATGTGGAAGGATAGCGTCAGGAATGAGTCACAGACAGAAAAAGCTGCAGCTTAAGCACTGTTGCACACTTTAATACACATACACATAAACATAAACATAAACATAAACATAAACATAAACATAAACAAAAGCCCCAGCCCCAGCCAAAGGCTTCCTCCTTCCTTTTATACATGTGGCCACTCCCCAATTAGCACACAATTACCTAATTAAGGAATGGCCAAACCTGTGGTTGCTAGCAGGGACAGATTTAACTCCACTCCTGCCAACCTTACATTCCCACACACCCACTATTTACAGCAACAGGGCCTCTGCTCTGCCACAGTGTCCCTTCACCTCCAGCTGGATCCTTTAACTGTAATGTCCTTTGAAAGTTCAACTACAGTGTACTGTAGTGATATACAATTTCTGTACTTAACCTCCATTATAATCATTAATACATTAGGTTGCCACCGCTTGTTTGTCAAAGTGACCTAAATGAACTTTACATTAGTGTTTCTTTTATGTTTACTCAATATGCATTTAAAAATCTGCAGGTGTTTAAAGTAACTTTCTTATTACTGTAGTACAATATTAATTGTACCAGCAGTACAGCAAATGCATGTATTGAAACGCCAATGGTAATTATTTGTTTCTATAACAAGTGCCCAGTAATAGGGAAATACACAGAGGACTGTAGGCAGTACAGTATTCAAATGTGTGTGTGTGTGTGTTTGTGTGTGTGTATATATATATATATATATATATATATATATATATATATATATATATAAAATGTACATTTTTATATTGTTTGCAATTGAAAATGCATTGGCTGCTCTCTCATTCACATTTTATCACAAAAATCTATTCTTCAATCAAGTAACTCATACCATATGAAGTTAGCAGAAAAGAAAATAAGCATGTTTGATAGCTACTGGGAAACATATTCTATTTTAAAAATAAAGCCTTTTTGCTGATTATATGTTGTTCATAAAGAGACTTCATAAAATTATATTTATGTGCTTAGCTTTGCAGACTAACATTGAACCACAAAACCGAACTTCCTCCCTGTGAATAGAACCTTATTACTTATTACAACACAATTTCAGTTGAGACAAGCATGGAAGAGGTTCTTTCGGCTCAAGGTTTAGGAACCTGCTATAACTTGCTCAGGAATACTGAATTACATTATGTTAAGATGTCTTTATCAATGTCAATTTATTGGCATAAATGTTGCTTTGATATTAATTATCAATTCAGCTCAGGGCTTCTTCGGGGGGGGGGGGGGGGGATGATATAGATATTAAAAAAATAAAAGTTATAATAGAAAGAAAAGGAACAGAAGTAACAATATCTATTAGTTTCTGCTCTTTCTTGTTTTGTCATTTCAAAATGGTAATGTACCAGTACTTGTGCATTAGACAAAAGCAAGAAATACACTTAAATGCTATTAGTTAACTAAGCACAACAGATGGTCTTTTCCAGTTACATTATGAGCCTTTTCAGACCCCAGCTGGTTTGAATTCAAACTTTCTGAGGTTCCCATTCATCTCTACTTGCAACTACAGTATGTTTAACTTAGTTTAAGTGATTAAACATACTGTTGGTGGTTCATCCATAACTTCAAACACTCAGTTGTAAATTATATTAAGTACAGTACTACTACATTTAGTACTACTCAATATATTTATATATGCAACTTTTTCAGATAACATTAACACAGAAAAGGGCTGTTTATGGAGAATAAAAAATCTAACCTCATGGAAACATACAGCATGATAACCTGTGACAACAGACAGAGATCTTGCTGTTGATGAAAAGTGGTCATATATTTTTGTGAACCTCTGAGATTATTACATGCCTTCTGTGTTAAGATGCCTGCAAACTCCCCAAAACAATCTATTTTCTGTGCTACTCCACTCTGGTCCCTAAGGACAGTACTGTGGGTAAATAAAATCTGCTGATTGACCACAAGCGTTCTGAATAGAGGGCCCTCATGCACCCCCCACTGGGCTTCAGTGTTGATACCAACCGTATGAGGAGCTGAGCTCTTCTGAAAAGGAGCCTTGTTTTACCAAATAGTCAACTATTCATGGAAAAAAATGAAGCACAATGGTGAAATGTATATGGCGTTAGTAAAATCTGTCAGAAACTAGAAGATACTTTCAGAATAGTAATACAGTATTTAACCAAGGTTAGCGTTGAGCACCAGCACCTTTTTTTAACTCATACTTTTGCTGTATTTCTTCAGAAACTCTTTTGTATTGATCTGGTTTAGAAGGGATACTGAAAGGAATGAACTGAAAGGACTATGGATACCACTTTAAAGCATTGTCCTTTTAGTATGTCCCATTGAAAAGATGTATTTTATAAGCATTAGTTAACACAACATTAATTTGTGATGCTTTAACCTGCACTTTATTTTGCTTAAGGTCTGTTTGGTATTCATGAAACATGACCAATCTTTCTTGACTGTTGCAAGGACCTTTCAAACTGATCTTCACCCTACCTCATATATATATATATATATATATATATATATATAAGTGGAAAATATTACACAATAATAAATATGTTTAAATCTAATCTGAAAAACAGCATCAGATGTCAAATCTTTCTGTACCAAACCTACAAATGTGCATGGAGTCTTTCAAATAATAGTAACACATTTTTATGATGAAATGTATTACCACTTCTTCAGTTAGTATACCATACCAAAGCTTATACACGTTGAATATTTATTTGAGGCTATTTTGCTAATGGTTTATTCAGAGATGCATATTTTGAATAGGTTTTGATGCATACTGATTATATACTTAGGTTACAAACTGATGTACCAAAGCAGGCAAAACATTGTATTTCCCTTTAAGGTGTAACCTTGAACATTGATACTCAATTAGATTTTGAGATGTACAGCTTAAGTACTTGCAAACAAGATGTGGGACAGTCATATTATCATATCAGAGATTATCTTAAAAAGAGGCACCCTTTAAAGTGATTACAGGATTGTGGTTATGGATCAATTGATACATTTCTTGCAAGTGGCCTCAGTCAATAAGAAAGAACATATATGATTTAAAGGCTTTAAGGATTAAATTATAGCTTTAAAAGCAGACATCAAAGTATCAATCTGCTTCCGTTATGTAAGTGAAACAGCTGGGAAATAAAAGAGCAAAAAGATTATAGCATGACTCTCCAAGAACTACAGACATGCCCTGCTGGAAATACAGACATGCAAATGCTGCAAATACAGACATGCAAATGCTAGTTAGCTGGAGACCAGCAAGAGAACTGAAACACAAATTTAGAGGGTTATTTTGGCTTTGGGTGATGCTTCATAAAACAGTACAGGTTTACAGCTACTAAGTTTGGAGCATACTTTACTTCAGTGAACTATGCATTATCAGCAAGGGCAACACATAAGATGTGTAACATTCTGTGGTCCTGGTCCATGTAGTATTGGTGTATATTATTGTGCTTTTATAACAGGGCAAGGACGATAAACCTGTATGAAAAAGCCTGTTAATTTTTATCAACCTTTTTACAGCAAAATAAGACTACTGAAGAATAGAGGGAAGTGGTGTGGACGCAGCATGTGAAGGTTTTACAAGCACATGTTTGATTACCTTTTACTGCTATGAAATGTAGGGGCTCCCGAGAGAGAGAGAGAGATGACCTTTATAGGCATCCAAAGTTTGTGAGTGTCTTTTCGAAAGGGTTAGTCAAAGTTGTCCATCAGATGTATGTTCAGGAATATGACCTGCATTTTTTCACTCTCTTGATAGTTGGTACAACCCTGTGGCGCGGTGCCCCCGCCCCTGTGCATATTTTATTTTTATAATTACTCTCCTTCTCTCTCTCTCTCTCTCTCTCCCGTTCTCCACTCTCGAACACACAGCACCGCATATGTGAAAACTGACTCTTTAAGCAGCTGTACCAAGACTTGATTGCTAATCAATCATTCAGTTGGAATCTGCACGTGGACTAATTGTACTCCCGTGCTTCCATCTTAATTCCCATTTTAATCTGCATGTGGAGTGATTGTGCAATTCCCTAAATACAAGTATACACTTTACATCACCTGTGCTACATAACCCAATAACTACCACCAACAATAACACGCCACATACAACACATAACACAAAATATACACAGAGGCGGTGGCACTCTGCCACACACCCTTAGAAATATAAAATTCAACCAATCTCTCTCTCTTTGCACATTGCAGAAACAGGCAACATATTGAAGGAAACTTTACCCTATTCAACATGTGTTACAGTATACTCCTGTAATTTCAATGCCCTGATACCACTTTTGTGTTTATACAATGTGTAAAACTCTAGTTATTGTCATGTGTCTTACCCCCACACCTAACTTTTTAAAATATTCATTGCAGGTAAGTTACATGAAAAACTGCCTGTACATTTACCCACCTTAGAAGGATGTATTAGGACCTAATATATGAGAGAATAAGGAACACGCTTTGTGCCTCCCAGATGTTAAAGAGTAAGTTTCATTTCAATTATTATTTTTTTTATTTTTTATTTAGTGTATCCAATTATAATTTTCCCCCCGATTTTCTCCTAATTTGGAATCGCTTTTCCACTCACCGCAGCAATTCCCCACATGGCTCAGGAGACCCAAAAGTTCAATGGGCATCCTCTGATCCCATGACCAAGCCAGCTTCCTTTTCCACCCAGAAACTTGAGAGCAGATGTCAGTGAGCTACCGACCTCTGGAGGACAAAAGCCAGCACTGCAGGTGTCAGCTCTGAGCTCTCTACTGTTGGATGTTATAATATTGTACAGTGATTTGTATGTGTTGACTTTACATTACAAAGGAAACATGTTAAAACATGCTCTCTTGTGGTTATACCATGCACTTACATGCTCCTTCATGGTGAACTTTTTTTTTAAAATTCCATTTATAGAAAGAGGGATGGATTGTATCTTTACATGTTATACTCTTCCAGGTCTGTATGTGTGTGTGTGTGTGTGTGTGTGTGTGTGTGTGTGTGTGTGTGTGTGTGTGTGTGTGTGTGTGTATATATATATATATATATATATATATATATATATATATATATACAAACTTGGAAAAGTATAAAATGGTGAAACATGTCTGCAGATAAGTGTGCACTGACTTTTAAAATACTGTGAATGTAGAAGCCTTATGGCGACTTTCCTGCAACTTGATTGGCTCTGTAATTCTGATATTTCCAGCAATCCCAAACCATAATTCTATAGATATTGCTTTATTTTACCTTAACTCGAAAGCTATAAAATACTAGATGGACTTCAGTGAGTTACAAAAAATAAATTCCATCTGGGGTTTCTGTGACGTCATAAATTACGAGCCCATGTATTACGCAGCACAAAAACAAATCAAACAAGATCACTCCATCGGCTATTAACAAAATGTCGTTTTAAAGTAAATGTCAACCTTTTTAATAAGATGTCAATTGAGGAATGGCTAAATCAAAACATCGCGGAAAATAGGAGCACCTCTGAGATGTCTACAGTCGCTGTAAGTAGTACAAACTGAACGGGTTTGTTCATCAAGCTCTTCCGAAGGTCACACTGCTTCTGCTATCCATGTACTACTATGCAACTTTCCCAGAAGCATTTTTAATAACTGCTGGACATCTGGAAATATTCAACTCAATTACCAAGGAAAATACGTTATTATTATTATTATTATTATTATTATTATTATTATTATTATTATTATTATTATTATTATTATTTTCACAATCTTTTGTTCTCTGTTTTCAAATAAAAAATTACAGTTTTAAAAACACAGTTTTGTACACATTTTATAGAGAAGATCGTTGTTATGGAGTACTGTATTTACAGAATGTTCATTTTAGGGTGCTTATATTGCAGGATGCGTGGAAAAAAAAAGAAAAACCTAAAAATTCACTTAAAATCAATAAAAATTATAGTTAATTGTGCTGTAATTACCTTCGTCTCGGGCTCCATTACCCAAACGGTCGTATAATGCCTGCGCCCTCTGTGTCGGGTCTTATTGCTTACATATACTGCTACTGGAATTCTGCGCTACTGTGCAATGCAGAATTTGCGCCGCAGAATTTTAGTTTTTCACGCAGAATTTGTGATTTCGAACATAACGCTTCCTTTTTCCGATTTTGCGTGTTTCAAATATATTAATTACTTCTCCAGTTAACGTCTTTGCGCACACATGAGCACTTTCTGGGCTGTGTGATCAGCGAGACACAACGTAAAAACCGTATGGTGTACTACGACATGTTTATGAAGCAGTCAATAAAAATATAACGACAAAGTACCAGTACTTCCCAAAGTAGCCAGTTGGGTCTGGATGAAGTTACCAGCAAAGGACAAAGGGCAAAGAGCAGTTCTTTTTGCACAGCGTGAAGGGCCGCCGCCTTCACATGCATCAAAAAGTGTTACTCCAGCTTCTTGTGCTTGAGAATTCCCTTCAAAACTGCATGCGGATGGTGACAAATAGTTTTGCACATTCTATAATGTTGTTCTCATGACCGACGGTCTGTAATTATGTATCATTTTGATTAAAAACAAACAAACAAAAAACAAACAGAAGACGCGGCTCAACAGTATGGCTTAAAAAACGTCAGAAGACCATTACGAGCACACTGAAAAACAAAACACAGGCTGAGAAAGAACGTGTAGAGGTGAGTGGAAATATAAGAACATGTTATAATACATATATAAAGTTATGTATTAATGTGCCCAGTAAATAATCTGTTTGTCAGAACATTTCCTGAATGTTTTTTGGTATCTGTATTGTTACAGACATACTTGCAGACAGATGTTTTGAAGTAAATTACCAAAATTGAAACTGGCGTGATTATATTGTTATTTTGACAAATAAATAATGCGCAGAATTTCATATATATATATATATATATATATATATATATATATATATATATATATATATATAATCATACACACACAAAGTCCTGATTTGTAATTAGATTCCATGCTGTTGATAATGAATAGCGCTGTGTTGGATAATTATCTCTCGCAGTGGCGTGATACATAACTTTTCGTAGCTCAGCACAGCTGTCATCACCTAAACTGCTCTTTATTGACCTTTCAACAGCACCTATTTCTGTTCTTTACAAATTGTTTCCTGAAATAAAAGGCTTTTGAGTCTGTACACGTTACCTATACTGCCATTGTTTTTAGTCTTTTTCCTTGGCCAATTTTGGACATTTGTAGTTGGATATGTTTGTTTGTTTTTGTTTTGCTTCACTGAAGCTTGTTTTATTGCCTAATGTTAACACCTTATGTTACTCTATACATCCTCTAGAGGGCAGCACATACAAACAAAACTGAGTTTTGAAACAACATTATAGTAGCATATGAAAATGCAGTATGTTTGCAATTGTAATTTGCAGTAGCTTCCCAAATACAAATTAGCAGTAAAGCCTATATCTCTGCACATCAACTATCCAGGTGAGATTGCATGCTATCTATGGAAACAAACTTGTATGTCCCCTTCACAGCTCTTAGCTTTCCAAACGAGGAACACCTGGGATGGGTAGGCCAGTGCCAGTCTGGCTTGATTAGCATCGTACCAGTGGTCAGAATGTGTTCAATTCCTTGGACGTATTGAAGAACTATCGTCTTGCTGAGACAGACATACACTTCCTTATCTACTGTAATCCTGTTACAAATCTCGTGTCGGAGTGCTTATCGCACAACCAGGGATGAGTCACAGAGCTCTATCAGTGATTCCCCACAATTGTCAAAAGTAATTTCACAACATACTACCCCAAGTAATCTCTAAGCAATGTAATCTGTTTATACATGTATTTATATGTATAAATGACAAATATGTCCTATAGTCGAGATATACACACCTCTAGACTGTTGGTGATATATCTCCTCCCTAGTTACCATAAAACGACACCCCCTGGTGCGTCCACTTAGAAGTTTGCTGTAAACCCATGACAAAATTAAAGTACTGGGTCACATTCAAAGCTGCAGTTTATACATAGTAACTAGTAAAGTACCTTGAGCATACTAGCACCCTCTGGTGGCTGCTGCTTCTGTGGACCCATTTGTTTTGTATCGCATAGAAAAGGCAACAGCAATATGTAGGGTTTTTCATATAATCCTCTTAATGATTCGCAAATATGTATTTAAGGTATTGCGTCATGAAAAGATTTTGTTTCTTTTTTAACCTGTGATTTCTCTTTAAAGGAGCCATATTCCTGTTCCGTGGAGCCTTCCTAAGATGCAGTGAAAGGGGCCATTAGGACAAACGCCTCCAGGTAAATGACCATGTTAACAGTCTTACATATCCTCTTCTACTATTTGAGAAGTGTGGTGTGTAAAAAATTATTTGTCTTCCAAATATTCAAACTAAACCTGGTGACAGCATTTAATGTTGTAGGGAGGTAACCCAGATTTTGATTCAAAGTTACTGGATTTCTATAACTTGTATGTAAAGTGTATTTTCCATTGCATTTGATTTGTAACTCTCTTTAAAAGCACTCCATTAAATGAAAGACTAAAAAAAGCATTGAAAATGCCTTGTGGAAATGGTTCATGTGTTATCCCTTTTCTGTACCCTGCTATGAAAGACCATTGCATCTTCCCACTTATTTTTGAGGTATAATGACAGAATGGATGTAGATATAATCCTCTGATTTCCTGGTGCTATAAAAATCCAGCTAGGATTCATCAATTCAACCCTTTCGTAAAAATTTTAACAAAGAGAAAAATAAAATATAAATTAATAGTGTATGTTGTGAAAGAATGGAAACACAGCAAAAACATAAACAGATTACCTTTTAGTTTTATTTACAATGGGAAATGCTTCGGAATACACGTTCATTAATCTAGTTACATTCTAGTTACCATTTAATAATTTTATTGCACATTAAAAATGTAAAAGTATAACTACATTGTAGCTACAATACTGTGTGTGATCAATATTCCTGTATTTAAGTGTATCCCAATATGCTATTCATTGGAAACTAGGCATTGGTATTTCAAAACACAGAATGCGGAGGCTTAGAATATCTGGGTCAACACACATAAATGTCACAAGACATGGTAAGTGTCAAGCTTTTGTTTACATTCTGTCTATACTAGACTTCATTTTTTTAATTATTATTTTTTTTTACATCAAATCCCTAATTTATTGGGAAAGATCATTGAGGGTACCCTTAAAAATGAAACAGGAATGCACTTTTTCAGTATGTGCAGTGATTATTCTCCAAATAACTTCCTGGCTTTCAGTAGTTCGGAAGTGTTTAAAACAATCTCTTCAAAGCAGACTATACACCAGCAACACTCTAATCCCTTGTTAATGATAATCGCTAAGAATTCACCCTCAAAGCTTCCCACTTCCTGATACTTATCAACATAATCCTCCAAAAGATCCACAGATTCACTCTTCAGCCTCATATATTACAATACTAGAACACTAACTAGCAGCAGCAGTTCCATGGAACCCTTGTCTGAACATACTCTGAGTGTGTGTGTGTGTAAAAAACAAACAAAAAAATAAATTGTTTATAAAATACAAATCCTCATTTCAGTAAAAATAAGAATACTATTGGACATGTGCTTAAAAGTGTTTTAGAACGTTTCACTCAATCAAAGGTAACCAAAGTTTGTTGCATAGGGATGATGTGATTCAATTAGATGAAATGATAAATGTGTGTGGGTGTGTCCATCCTCGCAAACCTAAGTTGTACACTTTAGTTATGTATTAATCAACTATATCAAACCTTAAATTCTGCATTTAATTTGAAGTAGTTTCCTGGAAGCATAGCTTAGCTCCCTGTTGTTGTTGAAAATGTTGACTTACTTCAGCTAAGGGTGTTTTTCATTTTCAGCTTGTAGCCGTGTAGAACATGTTACCTAATACAGGTAAGTAAAGTTTCACCCTGTCTTGCAGTGTCAGAATTTACTTGCAGTGACAATATGTTAATTTGTATTATACCATGTGTGGTATTTAGTTTTTCATGTAGTATACATGTGATATAAATAGAACACTCCAAATGTTCAGTATCGTTTTTATTTACATTTTCAGTTGTTTGGTAAAGATGTTACAGATTAACATCAGCATTGAAGAAAGAGACTAAGTTTAGAGAATGGGAAAGGTGGAAACTACATACATGTACTTTATTTTTTTTATTAAAACCCAGATTATTATTATTATTATTATTATTATTATTATTGAATCATCTTTGAAAAACTTCGTTTTAGTTTTGGTTATTAGGAGAACACCTTATACTGCACACAGACAACATATTTCAGAGTTTATGTAAACTGGGTTATAATTACAGCTTCAGTGCGGAAACTCAAATATTTGTGATTTATACAAACAAAATTAATTGGAATTAATATACTGAATCCATGGTGATGTTGTGGTACATGTAGAACAGATGCCACCAAGCCTTGGGGAAGCACATATTTCACTTTCAAGTCACTGCTCTGAATTACAGGTTTTTACAAATTTTCCAGTTGTGAACTATTCAGATGTTACAATTTGAGTAATAAATCCTGTCACTGCCAATTACATACAGGCTAAAGTTGAAAAGTTTTGACAAGGTGGTGCTGTAATAATAGCATGTGTGCAGAAACAATATGTTTTTGGTGTGTGTGCTTTTGTTGTACATTTGTAACTGTATTCAGTTCATTTAACTGAATACTCCATCACATAATTTCACATTCATACATATTTTAATTGTCTTTTGTTTTGTTGTATCAACTAGTTCTAAACTATTGATGGCATTCTGCATCCTTAAACACATTTGAATATTCAAATGAGGGAATGTTTGTTACAAATCTGAATAACAAGTTTAGATTCAGACTCGGCTAACTGCAGCTCCATTTTTTTTATTAAAAAATAAATAAATGTATTATAGGTTAACAGTTAAATATCAGATCCCTTGGCAACGGTATTTAATATTATCCATGTTTCCAGCGCACAGTTCATTAAACATGATATAATACAAATAAAAGAAAACAATGTATGAAAATATTGCAAAACCTGAAAATATATATTTTGTATTAGTAACCTTCATAAAAACTATTACAAAATGTGAAAGAACAGATTCTGCCTTGACCCTTTTGGAATACATTTTAAAATGTAAGACTGGTTGCTGGAGATAGTGTGTGTATATATGTAAGCAATAAGACCTGACACAGAGGGCATTACCAGGCATTATACGACCGTTTGGGTAATGGGGCCCGAGATGAAGTCGAGGCGCTGTTACAACCAAACAGTCTTGTAATGCCCGATGGGGAGGGTCTTATTGCTTATATAATTGAATGTTACAGCACAATTAACTATAATTTTTATTGATTTTAACCAAATTTTTAGGTTTTCCTTTTTTTTCCCACGTATCCTGCAACATAAGTGCTCTAAAATGAACGTTCTGTAAATAGTCCTCCATAACAATGATCTTCTCTATAAAATGTGTACAAAACAGTGTTTTTAAAACTGTATATTTTTTATTTTAAGAGAACAAAAGATTGTAAAAAATATATATTTTATTATTATTATTATTATATTTATTATTATTATTATTATTATTATTATTATTATTATTATTATTATTATTATTAGTGCGGTTATTAAATGGTTCCGTGAAAATAAACTGAGGACAATGATTGGGGGGGGGGGAAAAGTACAATTGTTATAATAATAATAATAATAAAGTATTTTCCTTGGTAATTGAGTTGAATATTTCCAGACGTCGAGCAGTCATTAAAAATGCTTCCGGGAATGTTGCCTAGCAGAAACAGTATGACCTTCGGAAGAGCTTGATAAAGAAACCGGTTCAGTTTGTCCCACAGTACTTCTCTCTGTACTACTTACAGCGACTGTAGACATGTCAGAGGTGCTTGTATTTTCTGGGATGTTTTAATTTAGCCATTCCTCAACTGACATCTAAAGGTTGAAATTTACTTTAAATGACATTTTGTTAATAGCTGATGGAGTGATCTTGTTTGATTTTGTTTTTGTGATGTGGTTACAAACATTCTAAGGGCATATCAGGAATTATATCCCTCTAGCTGAACCATATTTAGAATGTGTTGAATCATTCCAAGTGTGTGTGTATAAAAAATATATTTATATATTTTTTTAAATAAATACAGATGTTAGATGTTTTATGACCTACATTAAGATATCATTTTTTGAGTTTCATTAGGCTGATTCTAATAAAGATTGATTTGTTGGCTGTTTGAAACACCAAGGAAGAGATTAAATTGGGGAAAGTTCACGTTCCTGCCAATTATTGGGTGAGTTTAAGCAGCTTGGACATGTGTGAGCTCTGAGGAGGAGCCGACCACCGGCACACATCAAATAGTGGAGTCTTTGGCAGCTCGACACGCACCACCTCACAGCCCTCCTCCTACAAACTGAGGAGAAGTTATGTATAAATATTTTAACAAAAGATAAGGGTTGGGTACACAGGTCCTCTTAACCTATTAAGCAAAGCAGGAGGTCAGCTTTTACTGTTTTATATTGTAGTGCTGAGGATTCCTCCTGAGCCAGATGATCAAGCCTCTCCCAATTTTATATTTAAACTATTGCTTTTTAAAAATGATTTGAAACAGGCAGACCGAGCACAGCTATAGGGATCAACTAGAGGACTATCCTGAAGCTCATACTCGTACGCATTGACATCATACATAAAGTGTCATTAAATATGCTTATACAACATTAATTATTTAAAACATATAATTACGTTTGATATTTCCTTTTAGTCACATTGGATACAACATTAAAGCATTCAATGGAAATTCAGTCGCAAAAATTCCTCAATTACACTTTCATAGTATCTCGGGCCTACTGTAAAATGTTGAGCCATGGGCCTAAGTCCTTACACTTTCCCTGGCGCAGGCAGTAGACAGCAGTCCAGAGCTGCGCTCAGCTTTATGCAAACTCTTCTCAACATACTCTGTATAATGACTTCCTGTGGTATTTAAATGGGCTAACAAAAACCCACTCCTCAACTAGCATTGCAGCAGCAACATCCCTAGTGAAGTTATCCTTAACAGCACAGTAACAAACAGAAACATATGGCATTAAATTACAAATTGGACAGAGTAAACCTACACATTTGGAACAATGTATCATTAAATACAAATACTTATTTTAAAATTCTGATCCGTGAAAAAAAATGGATCATATTTTTTTTTAACCCTGATACAAGATGTTCAAATTATATTGGTTTATTTTGTCAAGTTCTGTACAAAAAAAAAATAGGTTTTAGAATCACCATATCAGTGGTTTCATCAAACAGATCACATTTGCATGCAGGCATAGACACACACCAATGGTCACAGCAGCATTATTTTAATTAAGTAAACATGAGAGAAAAAAAGAGCCCAACTTGGCAGGCTGTCAGGAAAATACCATGTCAGCCCTATATAAAGTAATGCAGGAGATGAGAAGATGCCAAACTCTCTTACCTTTTTACCCTGATCTGGACCCTCCTCATTGAATTCCACAGTAATCGGATAGGGAGGACATCTGCAGAGCTATGAATGAGTAACCGTTTTACATGGCTCCCAAATAAGATCATTTACATGAGACTGTGGTGGCATTGTGTTAAATACCTGCAGCTGCTAGAGAGAAAAAAGTCATGTTCTACCTTCCTTTATAAATCAATGAATATTCTGTTTAATACGATTCATATAATACATAATTTAATGCAGGATGTTTAAAAACCAGAACCACAGGTCAGTAAGGGTAAGTGCTGTAGATGCAACCTGCAACTCCATGGAGTTTCAGATTTCCCTGTATTTTAGATTAGATTGAGATTTGTTATAGTTTATGCAATGGGAATTCAACAAATATAGCCAATATCCAACTATTACACTAGTAAGCTATTTGTTGTGGATACATTTGTACAATTAATTAAGTAACCATCATGTAGTTGTTTTTTTGATAGGGCAAACTTTACCACTAATTGTAATATCTTACACTCCTTAGCTGGTATCAAGACCACTGCTACATACTGCTTGAATGTATTGGGGCTATACAATTATCCATTACCCATGACAGAATGAATGAACTAAACTAAGGATCACCTATGTACTTTATGAGTCTTCTGTAACCATCAAGTTGTACAGGAAAGAGTTGGTTGAATATAGGTATTTGTTACAGAGTGCCAGTTTAGAGGATTAGTTAGACACTGACATGCTAAATGGTTGGACTCGTCTCTGAAGCAGATCTGAAGCAGATCCACATCACACCACATCACAATGCTCAAGTTGTTAAAAATGGAACAGACGCATCACAACCAAATGAACTATTTATCTTATAAGCATCATTGTATGTTTGGCATAAAGGGATATTTATTTATTTATTTATTTATTTATTTATTTATTTATTTATTTATTTAGCAGCCTTGTACCAAAAAAAAAAGGAACTGTCAAAAAATAACAAACCTGTTTTTTAGTATTATATGAAACCAAAAGATTATATTAATATGCAAACTGCATGTTTTCACTTGTGTCTATCACTGGTAAATATTTAATGAAAGAATATATATATATATATATATATATATATATATATATATATATATATATATATATATATATATATACACACATATATAATTTGAAAGGGAAAGCAGATAGTTTATTTATTTCATTTACAGTGGCTAAACTAGATGACTCTTGAACAATAAATGAACGAGAACTTTTAAAATGAAGTGTTAGTCTTGAAAAGGGTCCGCTCTAGTGCACTGATAGTGTAACGATTATTGCCCACATTGTCAAACGGGTAACACAGCAGTACTGATCCATGATGTGGTACGGAACAGAAAAGCCAGAGCACTTGTTCATATGTTTTTTTTTTCTTTTTTAACCGCTCTTCCTGCTGTGATTTAGAGGAAAGATCTCAAACCCCAGTGCTCTAGAGTGGACATTTTGAAAAGAGCTTTGAAACAGACTTTAAAGTTATTAGTGTAAAAAGTTGTCAGGGTGTTAACAATGAAAAGAGAAATTACAGGTACGTTATTTAAACAGTTGTAGCAACACGTGGGGACGTATAATGCTATATTTTTCGGAACCTCAGGTTAATGTTAATTTAGGTCTCAGAAAGCCAATACTAATACAGCTGGTGAATTGTATTGTTTGTTTATTGTGTCTGGATGAAGACAACATATTGCACACGTCAATAATAGAATTTCCTTCAGTAGAGAAGAACTATCGCTAACCGCCTTGTTTACTCTGAAGTGTCAATCATTTCTTTGGGAGAGCCAGCTAGAGTTTCCGGAGCTATGATTAGTAATTTCTAGATTATTTGTCTTCCTCTTACAATATTCATAGGCTCCGCAATTGATACCTTAACAGTTTTTTTTCAGCTAATGTGAGAGGGAATCCCGTCCAAGCCAAACTGAGCATCTATTGGCTGAGTAAAAGAAAAATGTTCAATTTTTAATCATTCCCCCATTGGGTGATCTATAATTCAGGAGAATTGGGATTAATAGGTGCAGTTTTTATGGGCATGACCTGGTAAATTAAATAGTATGGACAGTGTATGGTCATTAACCTGGCAAAGATATGTTCTTTTTTATGTTTAGGATAATGCATATCTCTAGCATACCTAACTCAACAGTATGGATCTCTCAGTCCCTGATTGTGGTTGAAGATACGTGTACAGTGTCAGTTTCTTACTAAAGGGGTTTGACTTATACGTCTGTGGTTCTCAAGGCACGGATTGCAAGGTAGGTATTTTAAGTTCTCCTCCTGCATGACCCTTAAACAGAAATCGATCTCAAATTTGACAGATTTCCCATATCAAAACACCTTACTGTGGATGCCAGTGGCCCAATCATTGTAAAGGAAATAATGTCCTTTTCTACAGTCAATTATTCTTATTTGTATTCTTTTTTATGTAACATCTTTTTATGGATAATATAAACAGTCCACAATGCATTTAAATAGTTAACTATGTTATAAAGAATGTTATAAACAATATAGAACAGTTATTATTAAGCACTAACTAAGGGCACAAGGAGATAAGATATAGTCTACATGTACACTAGCCCAGTAGTTATAGCAGTCTTGAGTTAAAAGAACATGTGACGTAGGCACAGCAATAACCTTATAATCATTTTGTAAAGATTTTGTCAAATACTAATGGAAACGTCAGGCCACAAAACTACAACAAAAATTGAACCTGCACATTCTGCTGTTACTTGTCATATTCATTGGATCTGATTCAAACCAACCTAAAGCATTTTGTGCTGTGTTGTTTTGGTTCTAGATACGACGTGTTGATTATATGTGAACAAGACTTTGACATGACATGAAGATTTACACTAGTAATTAAAATGTTTTTGTAATACACTGTTATTTCTAGGAAATCATGATCAAAAATGTTATTTTATGACAAGTGTATTTTTTTCTGGGATTCCAAAGCTTATAAAAAAATAACAAAAAATGATTGAATGAACTTGTATTTTGGTGTGTTAGGAGGCCTTTCTTACCATTTGCTATAATAATTGGAGACCTGAGAAAACAGGCAATTTTTTCTGTTGATTATTGCATCACCTAATAGTGGGGTTTACAGATACGGTACTTAAGTCAGCATGCCCACACAGTTCCTGTCCTCTCTTTGAGATACTGACTGCCCTAATTACCCAGTACCAATTGAGCCGACCGCTTGTGATATGACTGTCTTTTTTTAACATCAATTTTTTATTTGTTCTTCAAGATTGACATATAGAACCGACTAACATACAGTATATTATATATCCCCTCCCACTTCCCCCGGCAACCTGTCAACTTCCCTGGACACATAGATATAGCAAAAAAAAAAAAAAGGGAAAAAAAGCACATAGAGCTCATTCAAACCGTTGCAGAGTCCAACAGCAAGGATACTTCATAGGGTGTAGTTGTAGTTCGGACCCCCAGGGCACCCCATAAGCTCGCAGGGCAGAGTGAAGTCTTAGAAAAAAAAAGATGAACCAGGTAAATAAAAAATTGAACATAAATCCTGGAAACTGAGAAGACCATCCCTATTAAATATATCATTTAAGATATTGATACCTTTTTTAGACCATGACATTGAGAAGAAAGGCTGTCTACCAGACAAAATAGGAGAGTGTAGATGCCATTTAATTTTGATTCCCATCTGCTTTTCCAGCTTGCAGTCGAGTAAACTGTAATAGGCCCATAAAGTAAAGCGCTGTAAACCCTGTGAATAAAGCATTTTGAAATCTAGTAGGGGATACTAAAGCATTTTGTAATCTAGTAGGGGATACTAAAGCATTTTGTAATCTAGTAGGGGATACTAAAGCATTTTGTAATCTAGTAGGGGATACTAAAGCATTTTGTAATCTAGTAGGGGATACTAAAGCATTTTCTAATCTAGTAGGGGATACTAAAGCATTTTCTAATCTAGTAGGGGATACTAAAGCATTTTCTAATCTAGTAGGGGATACTAAAGCATTTTGAAATCTAGTAGGGGATACTAAAGCATTTTGTAATCTAGTAGGGGATACTAAAGCATTTTGTAATCTAGTAGGGGATACTAAAGCATTTTCTAATCTAGTAGGGGATACTAAAGCATTTTCTAATCTAGTAGGGGATACTAAAGCATTTTGTAATCTAGTAGGGGATACTAAAGCATTTTGAAATCTAGTAGGGGATACTAAAGCATTTTGTAATCTAGTAGGGGATACTAAAGCATTTTGAAATCTAGTAGGGGATACTAAAGCATTTTCTAATCTAGTAGGGGATACTAAAGCATTTTCTAATCTAGTAGGGGATACTAAAGCATTTTCTAATCTAGTAGGGGATACTAAAGCATTTTCTAATCTTGTAGGGGATACTAAAGCATTTTGTAATCTAGTAGGGGATACTAAAGCCAGGTTTTAAGGAAGCGTATTTGAAAAGCTAAATGATAGAATTTAAAATTTGGAACTGCAAAACCTCCATCTGATTTGGGTGATGTGACTGTCCTTTAAGGAATGCTTAGACTTTTTTTTTTTTTGATGTGTATATAATCTCATTTATGAGGATTTTGTTTGAATTTATTACCAACATCTTTCCACAGTTAATAGTTAATGTAAAGCTATACAGATTCCCCTGTAATTAAATCCAAACTAATTAGATAACTGAATGATGTTATATAAGCAGCATTTGATTCTAAGGTTACTGTGTCAAGCAAAGTTTTGATTGAAGGCTTGCATTATTGTGAGGTTAATTTGGCACAGGTGCATACAAGATCTTCTATAGTTAATGTTAGGAAAAGTTTTATCTTACTCTGTGTACAACTCTGTAGATTAACATTTTACTATTTTATATATATATATATATAAAATTGACACCTGGTCATTCTCCTTTTCACTATTTTCATCACTGCTGATAGCATCTCCCAAAAGCGTCTATTTATCCCTATTACTAAACACTGAGCCCCTTTCTTCCTGTACTCATGGACTGCCAGAGCATATCTCACCTCTTCATCTATTTACCATGCCTCAGGTTATCAGAAGGACAGAATAGAATACACTCTCACATGACCAAGACTTGAACTTTGTTAGATGTTACAATTACAAGATGTGTACATTTTGGTGGATATTAATATTTTCTGAATATACACTTGATTTCAGCAGGGCTTGGATTTCAAATTGTATGCAAGGAGTTTCACTGAAGGAACTTTTTATTATTTTTCAAATATTTTAACACAAATTGACTGCAACAGCCAGGAGGTAAATTACCACTGTATATTTATACAGTGATTTTGCAGTTTTTCTATGCTTTTCCCATGGTTATACTATGCATTTACCATAGTTGGCCATGTTTTTTAAAATGCATACCTCTCTGGTCTTTACTAGACTTACTTATCCTTTATAGTGTTTATTATGCTATGCTAACTAAGGGGCAGAGAAGGATATTTGTATGTATTCTATATTTTAAACTGCTGATTTGTGCCATGTTTTAGAATGGGATTTACAGATCGCAGTTTTAACATTAAAGTATTTTAAATATTTAATGTTTACTGCTCTGTTCTGATCAAATGAACATATTTGTCCAAGGACAGAACAATTTCTTGAATCTTAAACTCAAAAGTTTTTACTACCGGGCTTGATTCTAAGACTATTTCTACTGCGCTTCATTCATATATGTTAGGTTTTCAAAACCCTTAGGGACATAAATTAATACGTTTTATATATAAAACAGGTTTGAGAATTCCTCGTAAATTAAATAATTTAAGAATCAAGTCTGGTGTGTAGCATTGTATAATGAAATCTGCAATATTCACTGACAACAAAACATTATTTTGAAGATTTTTTTCCAAAAATACACCATTAAGATGCAGTAGAAGAAAGTATTGGATTACTGTATGGAAAGGCACTGTACTTTTCTTTGCTCACTCTGATTAAAGAGTATAAGACAACTGTGTTATAAATATGCTGCTGTAATATTGAAGTATCTAGAAGTATACTTGTTTATACTGTGGAAAAGTAATTTCTAATTCATGTACATGTTGCAGAAGGATTACTCACTCGTGTTCCCAAGACAAGAAAGTGGAATAAAAATAAAAGTAAAAAAATATATATAGTTTAATTAATATAATGTGACCCCAGAGATATTGTAATTCTGCATTTCTTGATGTCAGGGCTTGGAATAAACCTATTTCTCATGACCCAAAATCATGGGTGTGATTTAAAAGCTGAATTGGAGAGTTTTCACAAATCCAATTCATAAAATGAATGTACTATTTATTTTATGTGGAGTTTTGCCTCGCCTAACACTTTGACTGGTATTTATTTATGTCACTCTCTCACACAACAAATCAATAAACATAATTGACTGGGATCCTGTATTCTATCATTCCTCTGTTTCATTTGTGTGCACCTACCCTTTGCTCAAAGAAAGTTGTTACACAGTGTGATTCATTTTTGCAGCCGTAAGATATGTTTTTAATTGTTAGGATGATAAACTGATTGTTGAGAAAAAAACAAGGCTAAACAGTTATTTTGCCAAGATTGAGCATCTCTTTCATCATAACATTCTAATTTACAACAAACTGCTAGACTGTGAATCTGATTTTGAAACTCATTGAATTACAAGAGTTGATAAATAAAATATCAATATAAAGCCCTGCTCTTTCATGCTATTTCCAGAAGCCTTATGTTGTTCAGTGTGACTTACCTTGAAGTAATGCAAAGAGTATGCGTGGAGCACTTACTCAGATCTTTCCAATATTTGGTGTTTTCAACATACCAGGTTAACTGCAACACATTCAGTAAAGTAAGTGCAGGAGTTTCTCTGTCATTTTCCATCAAGGCAGAGACTAATCATCTTTATCTTTGTTTGGTGTTTTGAGTCTGATTTCTATATTAATCTCTAAATTAAACTTATCTCTGTAATAGGTCTATTGTGTATGAAAGGAACCTGCATTACAGCTAATATGAAATGCTTTAGGATCAGGGATTAAGTATTTTCTCTTTTTTCATCATCCAATTCTCTTTACCATTCCCTGGCATTAATCATTTTGACAGTTGCAGATATGGCAATTATTTTCTCGAGGCAACTATAAAATCTGCAGCAGCAATATTATACATTCAGAGCCAGTGCTTTTACCACCACAATGTATTGTTTCTTTAATTATTTCAAAAAGTGTTTAAAGAACACATACAACGAAAATGTTAATACTAAATACCCTTTCCGTTTGCTAGTATTCAGGGAATGTATGAATGCTATTTTAGATTTAGGGTTATATACAATGTGCACGGTATACTTTGAGGGTAGTATGCAAAATGTACCCATTATTCAAGAGGTGTGTATTTTACAAGATGTGTGCATGTAATCCAAGACTGCTGTATACACAGGTTGCATGTTATATTTGTGAAATGACTATAATATCACAAACAGGTAATGTATTATATCATAGGGTACCTGGGAAGGCTTTGCAATATCTTGAAATTGTAAGTCATAAAACAATGGCAGGTATTCACAATAGATATATACACTAACTTATTGGGCCACAAAATACTGTATATGGCATTCCATCATGGCTGCATTTGTGATACATTTGTAAAAGTGTCACGGAAATCAGCATATGTGCAAAACGTAAGTCAAAGGTCAGAACTTAAAAATTGTTTTCTTCATTGTTAATTGCTTATATGTGCCTCCTAAATGAAATACGATTGAATGTCTTTGTATAATGACCCTGGAGAATAGCTGCCAAGACATAATGAAAGTGCAAAAAATAAAGCAACATTTTCATGTAAGACTAACTGAAATAATAGCTGACATAAAAAGCTCAACAGCACAGGTGACATCATTATTTTTACACTGGATTTATAGTGACAAACTAAAATAACAGCTATGCCTGTTACCAAGTGTATATGATAATAACAGCATTCTAATAAATGGTATATTAATAAGGAATTGGTTTTAAGCCTGTTAGCTGTGTCAGGCTTACCAAACGATGTTCAATACAAACAAAACTGCATCTCAAGTCGCTGAAAGACTGTTCGAACTGGTAATGTCATAACGTAATATATTTGAATGGAGACTGTCATTTTCACACTGAATATGTAGCTATGTTTATTAGCTACATTTCTAGTTTGAAAAAATCACATTTTTCCTTTGGGAAATGCAATTTTACGTTTGTGAATACCAGAATTCAGTTCAGCGATTGGATCAATTGGTTTCAGCCATGATATTTCCCATTCAAATGTTACATATAGGTGGCTTTATTATTAACTATATTCTTGTCAAAAAAAGCAGACAACAATCCATTATAAATGTCAAACTGCATTTTATTAATAGAAAAATACTTTTAGTAACTAGCTTTGTGAAGAAGGCCTATTGTTTCATTATGAGTTTTAAACCTCACTACATTGGGATGTGTATAAGGTCATTTAACTCCTCCTTTCTCACTTCATAATGTTTTGGTTATTTTATCTATATTGTTAATCTCACAGCTATCTAGAAGTCACATGAAGTTCATATATTTTTGGCAGAGTTGGGGGATCTTTTCAATGGAAAGATGTTATGAAAACACATACAGTATATCACATCACAACCAAACAGGAGATAGCCTCTTAGCAGAAAACAAATCTTCTGACCAGAAGTGTGTTTATATACTGCTTTACACAAAAATCCTCTACCTTTCAAGGGAAAATTGTTGTTTTTAAAAGAGATGATTGATTGTAGGCACTCAAACATACCAAATAAATCACAGTCTGAACTTTTATTCTTAAGTGTCAATAGCCCTACCCTGGTACTTAAGGTGCCAGTTATACCCTGAGGAAATGCTAGTCCAGATTCCTGCCTTATAGCTTATAAACACTATAATCTCTCAAACCCTGACATAGCAAATAAACAGAAAGAAACCTACCCAAACGCTTGTAAGGTAATACTCCACTTCCTCCTTTTTATCTCAATGACAGCTTGGGAAGAAGTTGCTGAATTTTAGAAAAAAAACAACCAATTATTCAGAAGTACAAAAAAATTCTGGTTTGTGTTTTGACAAGTACATAAAGGTTAAAACATGAATCTTACCTTTCTTAGTTTGCAGGTTTATAGTGGATTTTACTTTAAAAAATGAAGTTGTGTACAATAAAAAAAAAAAAAAAAAGCTATCAAGTACACTCATTGACGGCGTTTACATGGAAAAGTCATGACAGTTTTCTTCACAATGTTTTTGCCGTACTTTTTAGGAAATGCGTTGCTATGCTGTTCTGATTTAGGAAAAAAAGTCATCTGTACCAATGCAGATTACTCAATTCATAGTAATTTAGAGGAGGGGATATTTAAATGTGTCTACCTAGTAATTAGGAAAAGAACGACTCTGAATATCATGAGGAGAGCTTCATGTGCTTGCCATAACAAGAGAAAATAATTAACTTGTTGTCACGCACATTCTGAATTATCACGCATTACTTGTTTGTGTCTCGTTACCTTTCCAACACACACACACACACACACACATATAAAAGTATATAAAATAAAACTTCTACTAAGTACAAGTTTTACTACTTAAAAAATAGATATGTGTAACATCTAAAAGTTTTATTTAATTAAAGCAGTCTATAAATGTATGTGGAAAATGTGGGAACACTGGGGGTTACACTACAATACAGTAAAAAACGGTATGATCCTTAGGCCTATATGAATACAAGATTGAGAACAGGGGGATATGTTAAAATACATATGAGGTTCTTGAGCAGCTTCATGCACTGGCAATTCTATAGGCGGAGTACCAGGCTGAGCATCCTAATGTTCCTGTACACATCTGCCTGTCCCTATACCCTGCCTCTGCTCCGAGAAGCCAGTGACTGCTGGTCTGCAGCTGTGGTAGAAGTACCAGGTGCAGAATCCGCTTAACACACACACACACACACACACACACACATTGAAACGTGGATGTCTTGTAATATTATAAACATTCAAACAAAAGTCTTTATTTAAAGCTATACGGTACATTTATTTTGCTTGGTAACTATATCCATTACTTACTGCACAATATGCCAATTGATGCTAACAATTCATTCCAGTTCTGTGCAGTGAAAGAAGAGGTGGAGCTCTGTTGTTCCTGGGACATCTTAAAAGAATTACAGAAAGAAAATACTACTACTACGACTACTACTACTACTAATAATAATAATAATATGAGAATTAAAGTTCGGTTAGTTGTGCTTAACAACATGCATTTATACAAACATTAATAATAGGCTATATGAGAGGTTTACATTTACAGCATCTTTTGCATTCTTTCTTGTGTGTGTGTGTGTGTGTGGTTTGGTACGGCTTTGCTGAGGAATAACGTGAGATTCCGTCAGTTAAACGGGATCTTGACTGCTGAAATCTCGTGAAACAAGCACGATTCCTGCTCCGGTTTACATGGGTTTTTACAGCTATTTTTATCGTGAAAAAGCAATTGACCCTGCCCTTAGAGTCGTGCTGACAAAAGGACGTTCATTTGCTGTTTCACAATGTGTTTGCGTGACAACGTCACAATCATGACTGTAGAGTCGATTTTCAAGTGCATATAAACCCAGCCATTGAGAGCTCCGATGATTTTAGAATAAGCAGTATGAGTTTTAAACTCCTTGTTATCAGTGATTATCATTAAGTGTTTTCTGACAATAATTGTCCAAAATTGTGTAATTCATAGGGACATATTGCTGTGTGTTTGGTGATGATTTGGTAGCTATCCTGTGAAACAAAGGAGAGAATAATGGTCAAAACTTTTAAACCTCAATATCTTCCTTCTGACAAAATGTTTTTTTGTAAAGTTACTTCGAAAATTTAAGTGATTAAAAGTGATGCAGTGTTTTTTTTTTTTTTTTAAGTATATATTATACAGTAAAACCAGTCTAATCCAGCCCCTCTATAAACCAGCATTCTGATTTTTGGGTCTCGACCAAATCTGTATTGATATTAATGGTATGATGTCTTGTACAATCTGGAACCTGTCTATTCAGGAATCTTCATGATTTTTTAGTCTCTTCTGTCTAAAATCAGTGTTGATCTGACTATGCAATCCGGCACCGGGTCGTGTGATTTTTCTTTCAAAACTAGTTTAAAAAGCAAAACAAAAAGCAAGACATTGTGTAGGCCTATATACTCAAGTGCTGTCATCGCTATTCTGAATTGTGCAGTTGTTGAACAGCAAATTGTCTAATGTCAACACAACGAGCTATCTCTTGAAACAAAATGGGTGAACGTTTACCAAAACCAACACAAAAACAGCAAAGTAAAAAAATTTAAAATCGCAAGACAAACAAAAGATGCCTATTTAAAAGCAACGCAGAGAAAACCTAATTGTAGCAGAAAGCAGTACACACAAGTTTCAATGGGAATGGTTTAAACAGGTGTGATAATAACAGGTAAACAATTTGTTGAGGTATTATTGTGTTCATTATAACTGTGTTTGTACAACAAAGTTGTTTTTTTTTAAAGCGTTAAAATAGTTTTGTCATTTTACGTTTTTTTTTGTTTTACTGTACATATTTTATAACTCTTTACTGGCCCTTTTAATATACTTTTGCAACAGTGGAAAGATTCTGCCTCTTTCCTAAAATCAATAAGCAAATGTATTGTTTAAAACCCAAAACTGCAGCTTTCCTCCTTAAATGCATTTTATATTTGTAAAAAGTGTATAGGCACGTTGCATCTGTGCATGCAGGGGTGTTTCAGTGTGGGGCTTAAAGAGCCCACAGTAAACACTTTGAACCTCACAGTACATAAGATTCAATGTGCTATTTCTAAAGAATTTGTAATTGCTGTTGCTACTACAGTGTTCATAAAGCAATACATAATCTATTAAGCATGTATAGAATGTTAATAAAGTACTTATTAATTCCTTCTGGGAATGCTGGGGGGACGAGGCGACAAGTAACATTATTGTATTAGCTTATAAACACTAACTATAATGTAATAATGGTCATACTCCTAATAATAATAATACATGTATGTAGTGCAATGTTTAGTGTACAGTCATTTCTATAAAACACAATTAATGGTTTTCTGCTTTACGGTATAATATTGTATCAGGGCATACTGGTATGTTTGCTTGATACTGTATTTAAACAAGCCATTTAATGCTCATAATATTATGGCATTTTCTTTCCATTATGTCACTATCAGTCACCAGTAATTTCCGTCTGTCTGTAAACTAATCAGTTGTTGTCTTTTGGGACATTTTGCATTCTGAAAGACGTGTGTCCTTGATTTCCTGTAACCAGTTGCAGTCCAGGATGATGGGCATACACTATCAAACCACTTTTAAACTCGGATAAAAATGTTATTCATTTTGTGAGCTTAATGTTGTGTCATGATAGGCCTGTTATTTCATCCCTGCAAAGTGTCCCCCACCTTGTACTTGATATGCATAAAAAGACAAACTATATAAAAAAAAAAATGCACTGTATTAGAGGAGACCTTAATTATGTACACATTGTTTTAATTTAACTCTAGAATCTAAATAAATTGCAGAGTATTTCTAAAATTAAATTATATTAACTGCTTTTAATACACTCTCTTTGGAAATAAAAACTCAATAATATTTTTCTCCATCATTTTTAAATGGGATATTGCCCTTGGTGGTCCAGTGTTAACATTGGTTGCTCCTCATCCTCAACTACATTATAACACATTGATTAAAGTAATGTATTTGCTGCTACTGTCAGAATCAGCAACCTTGTTGGTAACTGCAGAACAGCATGTTTTTCATAGCTTTGCCTGTTGATTAAATCTGCATTCAAGACAGTTCCTCTCTGAGCCTCTGGGAGGCAGCAGAATACTTTGAAACACATGGCCAATAGGGTTTCTAAAGCTGTCTTCACACACATTCTGCACATAAACACAACTTTCAGTGCGGACATAAAAAGCGGATTAAACATATGCTGTTTGAAATCTATTATTTTTATGATTTTATGTGGGTTGTTGGTTTCCATATAGTGGATGGCAACTTTGGCAAAAGTGTAAGAAATGAAATTGCCATGGTGTTCTAATTGTCTGTTTGCAGTCACTTTACTATCCCAGGAAAAAGCCAATTCTATATAAAAATATAGAATTGATTAAAACACTGAATTATTAAAAATATATTGAAACTTTAATAAAACATATTGTATGAAAGTATATGTTCTATATTATATATTATATAAGGCTGATGCTGATAATAATAATATTAATAATTGGCAAATTGATTTAAAATGTGTGTGATTGATAAATGTATTCTCTTCACATGTGCAACATTTAAGGTTAGAGAAAAGTGCTTAAATCAATGTATCCATTGTTCATCTTTCTAGAATACTGTATTACAGAAAATTACATTGTGAGTGCAATGCTTGTTGAAGAACCCTCTATACTCTTGCAGCTTTCGTACGTGTTTCAAATGTGTACGTATTTTCTTTCTGTGTCTATTTGGCGCAACAGGTTTTTCCTAAAGATACATTTTTATGAAAACAGAAAGGGGAAGATGCTAATCTTATTGTATATTGGGTAATCAGTTCATATTTAATTGCATGTATTTGTTATTGGAAACCCCCTACATCAACGTTTTAAATAAATTAAGTTAAATAGTTTGCTTGTTATCTCTAGTAGTAGGTTATCAATTACAGTCCTTTGATACAATAATGCAAATTCATTTCATTGCACTTTGTACTAAAACTCCAAAACAATGACATTGCTTTACTCCCAATAGGGAAGTGGCTCAGGAAATTCACTGTGCTTGCATTGTGGTGTTGACCTTGCCATATCTGCTTTTAATAATAAAGTAAAACAGGAAGATTGGTGCTAATCTATGTATGTTTGGTACAATTTACTAGTATTCATATAAAATAAAATTATTATTATTATTATTATTATTATTATTATTATTATTTAGTAACATAAAAAATATTAGCAATGGAAATCCCTCATGTAGAGGAGCATAATGGGCTTTATTAAGGAATGCCAATTTTAGAACTTTTAAAAACAAATGCTTATTTCTAGTATAGTGTTTCTTCTGACAAGTTAGATGAAAATGCTGTGTGAAAGCTAAAGAAACAAAAACGGTGCTGTTTTTTTAATTTTAAAAATAGAGTAAGTCAAACATTCATCCAAAAGGATAGTCATCGAAAATCTAAAAGGATGTTTGTAACCAGACTCCTCCTTACATTTTCCTTCACCAAATTAGATAATAACTGAAAAAGATATTATGTGTCTTGCTTTTTTTAAACTGAAGTTCAAGGCTATTTGTTACTTGATTTGTTTTTCAAGTAAAATTGAAAAGTTTTTTTGATGTGACAAAACATACAGTACCTAGAATTCCACCGTGGGATGAAACACAATTTAATAAAGAGAAGGGTAGGAAAGGAAAAACTGTGACATGAAGGTTAGCTGGAGGTCTGTCACAAGATGAAAGTGGGACTCGTTCTCCCACTGCTGTCAGCACTTTTTAATGTGAACTTTGCGATTGATTGTCGGACCCAGCCAGGTTTTTCCCAAAACTTTCCCAGACTGAACGTCTGATAGATTCATAGTTTCATTATTAACCTGTAGTCTTTTTTTCAAGAGCACAGCCCAATCAGGGTGGGCTGTTAAATTACGAGGGCACCATTGTGCTGATGGAGTGCAGGGTTGACATGTGTGTGGATACAGTATGGCTTATACTCGCAGCCTGTGTTTACCATCTTCAAGTTGATAATTGCTTTTACAAGATGAGTCTTTGAAAGAAGCGCTTAGTTAATCCCTTTTTTTTTATCATGTATCATAATATTAAAAGGAGTAAAGCTAACTTTAATCCAGTTGCTTCTTTGACTAAAAAGTAAATGTAACAACTTTTATACTTTGGATAACCTCTTGGAGCTGTATAATAACTGTCTTAATTGTGAGCTAACAAACCAGTTCCATAAATGATTCTATGGGTCTGAAATGTACTATACAAGCAATTTCTGTTTGCCAGCCATGCTTTTAAATTGTCATGCACTTCCCTGGTGATTTCACCTGGAGAGTAAAATTGCCCCCACCCTTTCACCCCTATCAATAACCAACCAGCTACTTTCCCCTAATGACTGGCATGTGTTGCAGCCACTGAGATGCTTTGACTCCAAAAACACTAATGGGATGAAATGACCAATAAAGTAAAGCAGAAATAGACTTCCTGGAAGGCAAAGCAACCACACTGAGAACTGTCTTTAACCTAGTGTCTGTCATGTTATAACATGAAAATACATGTTTGCTATAACATGTGTTTCCTTCAAAGCTGCACATTTGTGACCTATATAGTGAATGAAAGTGCATGATAGGTACAATTTATAGAATCATTTTGTTAACTACAACCACTTTAAGACTTTTATCACCTTCCAAAAAAGTGAAAATGCTTACGCCGCTAGTTAAGTGAACTAATCAGACCAGTCAAAAAGGTTTCATGTTATCTGTTATCTGTATATAATTGCAATGGGGGGCTCCCGAGTGGCGCATCCAGTAAAGGCACTCCACGTGAGTGCAGGATGCGCTCTATAGCCTGCAAGTCGCGAGTTCGAATCCAGACTATTCCTTTGCCGATCGAGGACGGGAGCTTCCAAGGGGCGGCGCACAATTGGCTGAGCGTCGCCCGGGGGAGGGAGGGTTAGGTCGGTCAGGGTGTTCTCGGCTCACCGCGCACCAGCGACCCATGTAGTCTGGCCGGGCGCCTGCGGGCTTGCTTGTAAGCTGCCCGAGAGCTGCGTTGTCCTCCGACGTTGTAGCTCTTGGGTGGCTGCATGGTGAGTCTGCAGTGTGAAAAAAAGCGGTCGGCTTGACGGCACACGCTTCGGAGGACAGCGTGTGTTCATCTTCGCCCTCCCGAGTCAGCGCAAGGGTGGTAGCGGTGAGCCGACCGTAATAAAATAATTGGCCATTCCAAATTGGGAGAAAATAATAAAAAATAATTGGCAACGACTAAATTTAAATATATATATATATATATATATATATATATATATATATATATATATATATATATATATATAATTGCAATGACCTAGATGTTACAATGACTGATTTGTTGTTGTTTTTCTTCACACTAAAAATTCAAACCCACAAGAATAGATTTCAAACTCATTAAAAATATCCAAAATCCAAACAATCTGGAAGAAAATTATTCATAAAACATAAGTGCAGACTATGTAACCCTTTACTCTTGATATTAATACCAGCACCAAACTGCTATTTCACCTGAATAAACCACACTCAGATGTGCTTCTTTTTGTATTCTCTGCAGCCAGTTTTATATATATTTTTTTGTTTTATGCTAGTGGTTAACTGAACGGTTTCTTTATATAATGACATTTGTTTTTATCACACCTGGTTTGGCGGTGAGGTTCAGTTGGTAATGGCTGCTTACAATTCTCTAAAGTGGGAATTAGACAGTTATTTAAAAAACAAGCAGGAGGGGTTAAAGGCCAGTACAAAACAATGCTCTTGTTCTCTTGGTCTTCTTACATTGATTGAACCTGAATATAGGTGTCATTCAAACATTTAAAATGTCAATACAGTACAAATTCTCTTTAAAGCCTTGATAAAGAATCTTTCATAGCAAAACCGATTATACATTAAACTAACAAACCAAGAAGGGGAAACCATGTCAGCGGTTCTTGTAATGAGAAGAAGGATTTGAAACAATATCCTCCTGAAATGAGTTAACATACACCCATATTTAGAGGATGAAGTAAAAATATTGAGTAACATTTTGGCAAATTAGCTTTACTAAGCCTTTGGAAATCTCCTGAGAGAAAATGACCAAGTATGTGGAAAAGGATTCAGAGCAGGGAGGAGTTAGCAACTGAACTTGAGCTGAAACAAACAGCCTCATTAATGCACTGTCACAGATTTCATTAGCCAGT
Organism: Acipenser ruthenus; assembly: GCF_902713425.1. Classification (NCBI taxonomy): domain Eukaryota; kingdom Metazoa; phylum Chordata; class Actinopteri; order Acipenseriformes; family Acipenseridae; genus Acipenser; species Acipenser ruthenus. The sequence goes on from NC_081201.1 coordinate 28,227,053, forward strand.
CTGACCGAACTGGCGTCGCTATAAATCAGGAAAAAAATGCAGGGGGTTTCTACCGGTTGAAACCAGGGGCAAGGCTACCAAACTGTACATTAGAATGTGGAGATAAGGAAGCTTTCATTCTAATCAGATTTCTGAAACTACCATATATATTTATGACATGCTGAGAGTATATTAAACTGCACATTGTTAATTCTCAGAATTGTTTAAGATACAGAAAAATTACAAATGAGTTATGAATATACAACTATTTTAGGTTTGACACAGCAGAGTAATTGTACTGTTATAAACTTCATATTTTCTTTGTAAGATTGTTATTTCTTTTATTTTTTCTTCAAATGCTTTTCATAAAAAGTACTTTTGGATCGAGGCTTATGTGAACTTACTAGGAACTTAGTAAACTCTTGTTTCATCAGTAAGACAGATTTGAATTTATTTTTAGCACTTTTATTTATACAACCCACAACTTGATATTAATGAAGAAGTGTTTCTGCACCTTGATTGGACTACCCAGAAAATTATTTTGCCATATTAGACAAGGTCTGTATGTAACTTTTTTCTTTATATATAACATTTTTGAGAGAATCAGAAAACAAAAAAAGCTTATGACAATAAAAAAAAAACAGAATGGTGCAGCATCACCTACAGATTTTCCCTTTTTGTCAGTCATTAATTTCAAATAGTTATTCTTTGTTAGTTCTACCAATTCTACAAGAACACAATTTCCCAGCTGCTTATAGCCCTTAATTGAAGAATAGCAAGTGCCTCCTCTGATCACTAACCTATGACAACAGGTGACTAAGGGCAGGCTCTCAGGAAATAAGCCCCATTCACATGGTTAGGAAAAGGCACTTATTTCTGAGATGTGATTGCTTTTGGATGGGATTGCTTTGGGAGGGTTAAACTGCAGGTTTAGTCAGTAAAGTCAATTAAAATAATCTAATAATCCACTAGGGTACAATTATCATTTTGCTGGGAAGGTGGGAAGATTGCATAAGTATGTTCTAAAAGTCACTGTAATGTAAAAGTCTCTGAATTTTATTTCCCTTTAAGATGGTTAAGCAAAACTACATAAGCAAGTGGGGTTTCCATGGTTTTGCCTGTCAGTTCTGCTCAGTGATATGCCAACAAATAATGTCCTTGATTGGTGACCATTTTCCTCAAATTGAGATATTTAACCAGCCCGCTTGTGTTGAAGGTGTCCCCACATAGTTTTGGGGCTTGTGATTTTTTTTCTTTTTGGTGTTAATATACTGTTTGCAGTAAATAATTCCACACAGTTATCATATTTTTTTGTAAATTGGTACTTTTAAAAGCAGCTATTAGGACAGCAGTGACATAATTCTAATTTAATCCTAGGGTTCAGGAGACTTTTGGTTGTCAGTTAAATTTGCCTGCTTTCCATACATGGAAATTCCTTGAAATCTCTTGAAAATTTATATCGTCGGTAACATACGTTCGTTCTGTTTGAATATGCTGTTTTGTCTTTCTCTATATGAAATATGTCATCCTAGATAGTTTTGCCACTGTTAGTGCAACAGGCATTTTTAAACTCTTTACATCCATTACCTTCCACTAGGTAAATACCTAATGCTGAAAACATTTGTCAATGTATGTGCCTGACTGAACAGCATAGATTATTGGGAGTTGGGAATAAAACACACTGCATTTTCAAACAGCACCAACTACATGGTGTGTACTTTTCACAAGCTGAAGAGCCGGATATTAGTTTGTGCTGGCATACTGTTTTACACTGAACATTGTACTTGAGATATGTAATAATGCATGACGTACAGTGGATGTGTGTGTCTAAATAAAAGCTATCAGACTAGCTTGCAATACATATTTTTTAAATGTTTGGTGTGACATGGTCAAGTGTTATTAACACAGTGCTAAAATATACCAATGAATAGAAATATTTATAAATCGTTGCCTTCAAAAACTCCCTATTCTCCTGTTGACCCAGTGATACAAATTAATTGTGGATTTTATTTGTAGTGTCCCTTTTTCTACTTATGAGGAGCCAGTTTTCATGCTGCTGATAAACCATTAGCTTCCAACTGTTAGATGGTGTATTATCCCATTAGCAAACAGCCTAAAACTAAGTGTGCCAATATATACATCAAGGGAGACAAACATAGGCTGCTCCTGATTTCCCGCACTCTCCCTGAGTTGAGACAGTAATAAAAAGGAGCTACTCTCTGTGGTAGTAAACTAGGGGCACGAGAGAAGGGATGGGTAGGTGAGTAAGACAGTGGGAAGAGACTAAGTGTAAACACATTAAACAAATGACCTCCTATCTCTGTAGTGTTAGAAGGGTGTCCTCAGTGCACAGGGTGATCCAAACCTTTCACTGTGTGCTTGACAAACAGAACTGCTAGTACTAACCCATAATAGTCATTTAGAAGTTTTTATTTTCTACTTGTAATTATTTTTAAATGTAGTATTATTATTATTATTATTATTATTATTATTATTATTATTATTATTATTATTATTATTATTATTATTATTATTATTATTACTTTTAAATATATTTTTAATATCAATATCTCGTATTATACTATAAAAAGATACACATATTATGGTCGAGCATTTTACAATGACTTTTAATGGATAGAGCCTAATGATGAATTACAAAACATTTGTAACAAGACAGTACAATGTTATACTTCAGGACGCTAAAATAAACTTCTTTATGTGACATATGAATAGTGCATGCCACATTTTTTTCTGACTGTTTTTATTGTTATTATTTCCGAAGGAAAGCACCTTGCCATGAGTGTTTATTTCCCATTGATATAAACAACTTTAAGTCCTACTAGATGTTCTTGTACTTTTACTGATTATAATGCAGGTCAAACCTTTCTATGAATAATTTTAAAAGCAGACCGTTTATATGTGTTCCTTATTCTAAACAAGGAGTTCCACTTAATATATTACTGCTTTCCTAGATTCTGTGATTCAATGTGTTTTCATTGCTCAGGCAGTTCTAAAACAAACACTTTTAATTAAGTTACTCTGCCCTCTTCCTCTTTCTCTTGTGTAATGATTAACTCAGTAGCCTTTCTCTCTAATTTATGGAGAGCAGGTGCAGTTCAGTAATGAAAAAAAAGTGAACAAGATATGCAGAAGCAACAAAGTGCTCCAGCTTCTTAAGGGGGGGCAACATTTTTTTTCCAGCTGTAACAAAAAGTTAAAAGGGCCATTTTCAATTTATAAAATACTGTGTTATCCTCCTTACCCCAGAATGCATTTGGTAATGTACAAAATACTGTATGGGGTGGGGTACGTATGTTATATTTGATACTGCACTTTTGTGGAGTGAAGAGGGCTTGTTGTTGCTGTGAAATCGTGTTTATTGTAGGTTTGGTTTCCTTGATTAGACCTTATTTGAACAACCCCATATACACATTATCCATTACATCTATACAGTTTGAAACACGTTTTAGACACTTAGTCATAGCAGAATCCAGGTTCACATTTCTGTAAGCAGAGGAATGTGAGAGATTTTTTTGTATCCATTTTCAATTATGTAATTGACTTTCTGAATACGAAAATGAAATATAAATGTCTTTTAAATGCTCTGACTCTGTGCTGTTCTATACAGATTCCACACTGCCATCTAAAATACAGATTCCACACTGCCACATTGATGTGAAGGATACATTGTGGATTGGGCGGTAGAAACCATTTATCAAGAGCTTTCCAAAGTCTTATGTATCTCCAATCATGTTCTGAACAGAGCGGTCATTATACGCTACCATTGGAAGATACATGCCAGCTAATTTGTTATTTCCTAAAGCACCAACTGGCTTTAAATGTGTGGTGTAAGTTACATAAGGTTATACTCTATATGTAAAACTCAAGGGTTGTGAAAATGTGTTTACATTTTGATGCTGATAAGATAATAAATATCGAGAGAACACACAATAAATAAAAAGGACTTAAGTATATTAAACTTGTTGTAGGCACACAAATAACTCTATATCATTCATATACCTAATTTAAAACCATTCCTGGGGATCTAGCTGAAGCCAATATAAAAAATATACTGTTTTATGATTGGATACTTGGAATAACACCACTAAGCTGTTATAAAAATAAAGGAAAACAAGGAGATAAAATTAAAATAATAATCATAATATAGCACTATAAGTGTCCCCTAAGCTCCTTTAGAAAGTGTTGTGCGAACAGCAGAAAGTTGTTTGATGTGAAGGTTAATGGCACACTGAATGCCAGAGGACACTAGGAGGATGTGTTACAAGGCTACATAAAGAAGGATGAAGTAATCTTGGAACAAGTAGACACACTCCACTTCAAATTTAGCCTGAAACAAGATTAAAGAGAAGTTATTTCTGCAAAGGCTGGCATAGCAAGGCTATCAATTTAACACATGGCGGAGAGAGCTAGGCTAGGCAGAATAATATGTTAAAACATTTTTTTATTATTATTATTGGTACTGTATTTATGTATTTATTTTGGTTACTCTCATTCAGGTCATTCTTTGATCATAATCATTAACATAATTTAGATTTCTGAAGAATACATTTCTCTGTATTCCAGAAATCCTGATAACCACATGATACTACATACCGTAACAGGATATTTACAGGTGTGTTTTTAGTGAGAAACTCCTTAATTAGTATATTGTAAATAATCATTCCGAGTGTATAAATTGCATCTTGTGTAATAAAGTCTGATTTATGAATATCTTAATAACGTACTATAGATGGTTAATTGATCGAATGTTATGTGTGTTAATAAGGAATTATGGAACAATTAACAAACCACTGTATAGAGGCAGTACTTAAGGTAATATTCTAGTGGGGTCACATATGACCAAATTTACTGTGGCATTCAGCTTGTTTGGAACCCTGCTGTTTCTAGTTCTCTGAAGTAGGTTATTTCAATACCTATCAACATTTACTCTTAATAGTGTATGAGAAGTAAGCAGTATCCAACACCTAAACACTTAACAGAATAAAAGATTTATAGAAAAAAATAAATAGAATACTGCAAAATCAGCAACACCAAAATATCAGTTTATGTGTAGCAAAAGAAATCACTGTAAGTGTTGCCGACAGTCAACTGCAGCACAAAACGTTTGTACCAGAGACCTCCGATGCTCATAAGCGGGAGCAGAGAAGGGTAGAAGTGCATGTATAACACCCTTACTGCTGCTTTAGATTTAGGTGATTATTCGTGTTACTGTTGCCCCTGTTTGCACCCCGTCACTCACCTTCGTGGCGGTACAGTAACTCTTCAGAATGGTCCTGGGTTTAAATGAACACTAATTCCTATAAGAGACACTTCATTCAAAAGCACTTTCTCCCTCCCTCTCTCTCTCTCTCTCTCTCTCTCTCCAATCCGCCCTTAAAATGGTTTATTACTAAAGTCTGGCATATGCTTTTTTCACTCTGTATATAGAGTGGAACAGCAATATGTCTAAAATTAGTTGGGTTTCTAGCCATTGATGCCAGTCAACCTTACTCAGGATTTTTTAATTTTTATTTTACTTCTGATTGATTCTGACTGATTTTCATGGGCTAGACAAAATATGTTTTCAGTTGTTTGATATAGTTAATTTTTAACTTAAACTATCCATTTATAGTGTGTAACAACACAGCTCCTATATGCAGCTATAAATGAAGGTAGTAAATAAATAATATTCTATTTAACACAAAATATTTTCTTTTTTTTTTTTTTCTTGTTGCAAGTTTTCTTACTAAGCCGCACGCATTATTTGCATTTTTTTTTCACTGAGTAAACGGGTCAGAGATGAGTCCGTAACTCAAAACAGCGTCTTCTGAAATGAATGTTACTTTAGGCAAGGGACTTGGAGTCTAGAATTGGGTTTGTGTAAAATATATAAATAAATGTGTATATATATATATATATATATATATATATATATATATATATATATATATATATATTTTAGCTCAAAGAGCCAGCTGATATCTATCTATCTATATATATATATATATATATATATATATATATATATATATATATATATATATATATATATATATATATATATATATATATTTTTAATTTAGCTCCAGTTTAAGTCAAGTAGCATATGATATGATTCATATAAAATGCATTTGGGGTCTTTTTAAATAATTAATTATTGCTGATAGTGTTCTTATTTCTTGTACTTCTGTAGTCAGAGTCAGCTTCTTAAATTAGTCTCACCCAGCATTTAATGTGAGCATTATAGTATATTTTAATGTTATTTTATATATTTATTTACTCTATACTTTATTGCTATTTTTTTTTAATGTGTCCAGGTTAATACTAAAGTTAGGATGTTTCAAGGCACTTCAGAATTTGCTAAATTGCAGGAAGGTACATCATTGTGTGTGTGTGTGGTTTTTCCCCCAATCCATTTAATGCAGTTTTGCTTCAGATTATGCCATTGCAGATTTCGTATTTTTAATTAACACAGTTGTTTTTGTTGGGCATTTTATTAGATGTGAAAGCACTGCAGAGCCCCTGAAGTGCCCCTCCATAATTAAACTGGTGCCCCCCTATGTGCTATACTCTAGAATTGCCACTGTCTGAGATGTAGGTCCTATATTTTATTTTACACACATAAATGTTTCCTTAGGCTGAGGGAGAGCAATACTCTCATATATTGTGTTTGCCACAAATACATGTTTCTTCAGGCTGATTGGTATAGCAAAGTATGATGTTGTCCACGGTGCTTTACTTGTTCAGTGTTGTTTGTTGCCCATGGGCCAGCAAAGGCTGGGGACTACCGATGTACAGTAATTTCATATGATATTGCACCGCGGGGTGGGGTGGGGGGGGTCATCACAGCCTGAAATATTTCAAAAGGGGGTCCCAGCAAAAAAAGTTTGAGAACCCCTGGTCTAAATAATTATATCTATTTGTTTTTCACAGTCTAAAGTCAAGTTTTAAAACTTAGTGTTTCTGATAACAATAACAACAAGTAAAGTTAGACTACAGATTAATTATTGTTCAAACCTATTATTTTTATTATTTTTGTCAATCGAAAAACAATGTACAGTATTATTTATTAAAAGAAAAACAGTATGTCAGCTATAAGCAATTAAATAAAAATCAAGACACAGAAAGGATTATATTTAAAAGAGCCAGCTTCAGCAGCAAATTAGTTTAACATAAGTTTAAATAAAATGGATAATGGTCCTTAGCAATGAAAGGCATGTGTCTGGGCTGTTTAAGAATTCAACACAATTAAATCCTCTAAATTGGAGTAACATTTAGAGTTTTTGTTTAGGACCTGTTGTATAAATAACCCCTCCCCAACCCCTAAAACCCCACTGGGACAGACAGGGTTTTAATGAGGGAGGGATTATCCTGAAAAAACTGAAGGCCTAATGAGATATCATCATGCAAAAATGCCAGCTTGATACACATTAATTGGATTTTTCACTTTCTTTCTATTAATTGAACTGTATTGTCATGTTGCCCAGCTTCTGTTGGTTTCTAAGGAAGATAGCCGCCCCTAGTTTCAGTGACTAGTAGCCACAGGGCAGTGAATGGAAGCAGGTTTTAGTGGGATCAGCTATCTCATTAGAGGCTTATGACATTTGTTCTAGTCAATCCCTTTGTTGGGAAAACAGTTTGTAGTGCTCAGTCAAAGCCTTGACAGCTTATACAGTTTGTTAAGCCCTTTCCACAAGCAATTGGGCTTTTCTGTCCTATTTGTGCTCAGTGTGGTATAGTTGTGGTATGTGTGGTATTTGTGCTCAGTGTGACATATCCACCTCAAGGTGGGCCCACAGGCCTTGGGAAAGCAATTATTGTACATTTTCTGTTCACATTTAAGGGGAGAGGTGTATACACATATCACCAGAGAGCAGACGTTGTATCTATGACATCTTTTACTGAAACCAGGAGTTTTTCTTTTTTCTTTTTCTTCAACAACATATAATATATATATTATTTTTGAAGTGCCTTGAAACAGGTGCTATAAGTCTATAAAATTCTAGATAGCATTTGACAAAAATGAGAAGCTGCGGTGTTCTATATGCATGTTAGCAATGACTTCTTTGGGTATGTATTCAGATGTGAAAACTCTATTTTGATCCCACAAAACTTCTCAAACAACTACCCTGTCAAACAGCTAAAGTGTGCCCTGCAAATACTTGATGGCTCTCGCAAATTTCAGTTGCTTTTCACTTTAAACCCCACAAAGAGAGCAAGGCATCACTGGTGTAAATAACAACCACGTATACAGAATATATATATATATATATATATATATATATATATATATATATATATATATATATATATATATATATATATATATATATATATTGTTGTTGCTGTATCTCCAAATTCATACATGAATAGCCTAGGTTTGGCCAACTGTTAATAACATATTGAAAATAGATTACAAGAGCACAATAAAGTCACTAACCAAGTAAAGATGTAGTTTATCAATTTGTCAAAAATGGAAACAATCCAATAAGAAAACTGACACCTTGTTAAGATCAATTTTTGGTTGATCTATAAAACTACAACTTCAATGTATTAAACAGCTTTGCTAGTAAAATGTCTGAATCTGAGGTCATAGCTTACAAAGTGTATTGACTTTGATTGATTCTTGAGCCTAAAAAAATTAAGATTCTCAGTTACACAGCCCATCAGAATAATTGCACTAGCACATCATATACCTGGGTGTTGCACAGCAGGTTATGAGGACTTCCAAGTGGTTATTTAGAAAAATGTAAAATTAACAAACTAAATTTAATTTGTGGTTAATAGGTTTTTCAAGTTACACACAAATACACAAATGTACAAACATCAATAAAGTAGTACTTTAGATTGTTTGATGTATATTGCAGCAATACATATTGTGAAAAAACTTTGATTTTGTAATGTTCATTAAATATCACATATTGTAATATTGCACGACCAGGGCCTGGCTTCCTTTCCATACATGGAGCTAGACATAAAGATGCAGGGGTCTAGCTCACACATTGCAAGTCCTGTGTGTGAACCACATATGAAAATTGATTTTAATGGAACGTCCTTATGATTTGCATACTGACCTGTGACCTTTTTGTATCCTCTATGAATCCAGCTGCTAATGCAGTCACTGCTGGGTCACCACTGGAAACAGGGTGGTGCATCTTAGTTGGTTCTGACCTGGTGAAACCAACCTATCAAATATGGCTTTATCTTTTTCAGTGTAATCTGTGTATCTCCATTTATGAAATTTACTGAGATCGATCATCACTCATTTTGACTGCATTTATTGAACAGAATATTGGACGCCTATATACCAATACTAGATTGCAATACTATTGATCTTTGTATATAGCTGCACATGTTATGATTGGCACTATCCAAATGCAGACAGTTTTGTAAGTACAAACTGAAAATCTGAGATCTGACATTTTTAAAGCCATTTTGACAAAAGGAGCGATAACCACAATTTCTGTTTTATTAATAATGTGTGCAGCTGTATCTCGTTTTGTGATGAAAATCATCATAATAATAATAATAATAATAATAATAATAATAATAATAATAATAATAATAATAATAATAATAAAACATTAAATCTGTATAAATATATTTTTCAAGTACAACACTAGAAAAAATGAACTGCTGCTTCCTGGTACGTATTCATTTCCATGTAACCTACAACATGATTGCAGCTGGACCACAGGAGAGAAATGTTCCTATTCACATATCCCAAATACAAATACAGTGCTCTTTCACAATTCACAAATTTGGATAATTCACGATTAGGCAATGTTGACTTTAATGTGTAAGGATGTAAGGACCATTCACTGCTTCAGTACTGTGGAATACGATGTTAAAAAACAAGCAGACTATAAAACACAATAGTGGTATCTGTAGTAAAACTTAGACACATACACAATTCTGTGACAAGCACTTTGACTGTTTGTCAAGTGTCAAACTGTCAAGTGTTTGTCATAGATTTTAGAAGTTTCTTTTAGCATTACCGAAATATCAAAAAAAGCAGGACAAGTGATAATTTCTCTAATGCTAAGAGATAAGAACCTTGTAAGAGAATACATCAGCATATGAACTGAAACATATATTTACTGCTTTATTGCTGTTTACCCAGCTGGTTTATAAAAAAATAAAAAAACAGAAGTTAATGAATATGTAAACAACAGTTAAACAACCTAAAAAAAATATGTATTTACTTTGCGTCTTTATTGGATTAAATAGAGTGCTTTCACATAATAAAAATGAACCTATCCACGGTTGGGAAGTTACAGCCTGATGCACCTAAAGAATGTTATTTTAGCTTATTTTATTGTTTGTTTTTTTGTAGCACATCATATTAGTCTGCTATTAAGTTTCAAGATTCTAAAGCTTTAGAGATCATCTTCCTCAGGGTAATGGATGCTACATTCAGAACTAAATTGGCTGAGTTTTGCAATAAAACTTGTTTATACAGTACAAGACATTAAGACAATGGTGGATAGACAGACCTATAGATAGATAGTGCTTTCACAAAGATTACCGAAGTCAGAAAGTAATAGCGTACATTAGTAGAAGATCATTACCTTCCATTTTGCAATTACTTGATGAAACGGAATGGATGTCTAAACCACAGAAGTAACTGGACCATTGGTTAGCCATTGAGAAAACAGACAGTTGTGTTGATTTTGAGAGTCCAAAATGAAGTAAATTTAACAGTGTAACTAGCCGAAGCTTATTGCACTTCGTTTGTTTAGGGCAGAGGTTGTTAGCAAACAGACAGAAGCATGCAAGTTCTTAATTATAATGTTATTTTATATTTACAGATAATCAGATAAAATAAATTACAATGTTGTTCTTTTTTATTTAAAAAAAAAAAAAACTCCAATAGAATCTGTAAAGCTTTACACGGGTTAACAGAGGGTCAACCCTTAATGAAAACTCTTAATTGTTTAATCATGACCTATAGCCTTAATTAATTGATTTATCGGCTTCCAAGAGGTGTGTTTATTAGGACTAAAAATGCTAGTCTCTTTAATCACTGAGGATTCAATCATTTACATGTGATTGTCCATTATGTCAAGAAAAATAGGCGTTTAATGCCATCAACATTTAATCAAGCAGAACTTCATTAATACTCATAATTAATTAACCACGGTTTGTTGTCATCACAGTGCTACCTTTACTTTTCTGGTCTGATGGACATATTTTATGGTGATAGTTGTCCAGTCCTTTTAAGGGTCATGAATTCATATCCATGTCCCAGCACCTGTCAAGAACAAATAAACACACAACTAATTGATTCAGGACGGCTTACAGGCTTGCAGCGTCTAATTAAGTAAATGCTTAAATAGCTCTCAGCTTTTTTTGTCTGGTATATACTTTTGATTTGGAGACATATTTAAAATTACATAATGCCAAAAATGTGTCTGTTTATATATGAATTGGTTTTGGAAATGATTTACTACTCTGTTTCCTTATTAAGATGTTACTAAGGGGTAGGTGTAGTGTCGGAAGTCTTGGGTGAAATGTACTAAACAGGCACAATGCTATTTGCGACTTTTTAGGGAATGCTTTGTGTCAGCAGTTTTACTTTGCAGTTCAAGCTTAGATGTATATGTGTTTATGGGCGTTCCTGCATAAATTCACAAAAAGGTGGCAGAGGGTTCTCAAATATTATAATGAGATATGTGTGTGTATATATATATATATATATATATATATATATATATATATATATATATATATATATATATATATAACAGTATTAAAATAGGTCAAATGAATACGGAAGAGAATGCATTGTACAGATGACGTTTAAATTTAACAAAGACAATGTTATTTTGATTCTTTCACCCTTGCATGTATAGACGTTGTCCTTTGGGCACTCTCTGCTACAGCAAACCACAACTCAGCTCCCGTTATTTAATTGAACAATGTTGCACGACTCTCGCAATGTATAAAGCTAGAAATCTCGCTAAGAAGGTGCAACAAATATTTACATTTGTATATTGCAGCTCTCTTCATTAACATATTTTATCTTAATATATACGACAAAATGTTTACTTTGCTAAGTGTCACAACAAAAATGCAAATTGCGGTATGTTTGCCCTGAGACTGGACCATCTTAGTACACCTACCCCTAAGTCTTGTATTAGAGCACATAAAAGCCTTTATGTGGTAACTTTTGAATTATTAACATGCACTGTTCTTGGTACCAATAACTTTATTGTATCAGTACACATTTAACATGGAATATAAGCATAGTTGCAAAAAAGTGATAATTTATTTTTTTTCATATTTGACAATGGCAGCCATCCATATGTTGTTACAATATAAATATTATATAAAAGTGTTGTGCCAGCTTTCACAGACAGTTCTACTGGTTTGGTCAATCCATTCCAGAATGGAGTCTACCAATCTATAATGGTGTTATTCAGTAATGTTCAAAATCATTATGAAAGAAACCCCTTACAAAGCTATAAAAGGTGACCTGAGCAAAACTCAGTATCAGAGCCTCTGGAGTAAACATCCTTACTAATGCACCTCCCAAGTTCCTTTGTTACAAAACTTGGTATTTTTATTAGTTCAGTAAACGTCCACACATGTAATGGTACAGCAGATAAAACTAGACCAAGGAGACACTTATTGACCTTTCACCTTGGTGGTCAATGAATGAATTTCAAGATATTTGCTTGAATTTCATCATACAACACATACTTCACCATGGATAGATTTATTATTAAGATTATTAAAAATCTTAAGACTTTAATTGTCTTTCTCTCATATAATCTATGACATTACTGCTCCAAGTGGTTTGTTAATGTTTCGAATCAACTGAAAATGTAGGTATGCCATATTAGTTTTACTGTATTAGATTTTGGCAAAGAAGCATATTTTTAATTATGTCTTTTAATAGCAGGGATCTTAGATTCTTAAAGTGATTACTATGTTTCATTTTCCCTGTACACACATGTTCTAAAGCCCCTCACTATTAGACACTATTGAAAGAAGGACAAGAACAGTGACTGCAGGTATCTCTATAGCCAGTGCCCACTTTTGCCAGCTTTTGATTAAAAGCAGGCAAGATGTGCATGGATAGGCAAGCCAATGTTAAAAATGTTTCTTCCCCTATGGGAACTGCTTACCCCTTCAATACAAAGACTCCCTCGCTATGCATTACTGAAAGCTGGAAACTTGCTTCATTACTAACACAAGGTAGAATCCCAAATGAACCTGTGATTCTTGGACAGGAGTCACAGTCTGGAGAGTGCAATACAATTACACAATCTTACTTTTAGGTATATATTATTATTATTATTTATATATGGATTTATGGATTTATTTATTTGTTTATTTTAAATAGATGTAATAGATTATACAATGTAAACTGTTGTATATTTCTGGGGAGTTCAGAGTTACTCATTGCTTTTCACCTAGAAAAAAGTAAAAACTGGAAAAAATCAGAACTGTTTTGTAAGGCTAATATCCTTTTTTTTAAGTAATACATTTATCTGTAGCATATTTTTGTCTACCACCATTGTAAAATACATTGAGCAATCAATTAGGGGAGACAGAAGCGCATTAGCACCTAATTAAGGCATTGGAGAATTGCACTTCAGAGCACACTTGATTCCTTGTTATTAAATTTAGTGCTTGGATCAGCTAGCAAAGCATTCTGGACAGGCAAAGGAAGAGCGAAAGAGAGAGAGCACTCAACAGCAAAGTCACACTTTGATGCCCTTTCTATAGATTATTATGTAAACATGCTGGAAGCATAAAATAACTTTGTTTTGAAGGAAGCCCAAAATGAATTCAGATGTAGTTAGTCATCTTGAAACAACACTGTTGCCTTTTGTTTTGTATGAGTTATTCATACCCAGAAAAGCAGGCAGACCTCAATATAGTAAAGGTCAAAGGTGCAGCAACAACCCTATGAAACAAGGACCCCCTTCCCCAGCAAGAGCCATCAGCCATAGGCAAAGGCTGATAAATAACGAAGAAACAAAAAAGAGAAGGTCCTACTTAGTTACAGTAGTATGGAAAATAAAATAACAGTGCAAACTTTGTAGGCTGACATCATCACCCCCCCCCCCCCCCCCCCCCCCCCTTCCACCACTCTTTTCATTGCTAATTAACAGATTACTCAAAAGAGGCACCTCTGAAGTGGAAAGGCGATGACTTTACCGTCTAATAGGGAGGTTAATCAGAAGCAGGTGTGTCCACACTTCTAGTGTTGCCCCTTTGAATCACTATGACTTCACTTTTATCAGCATAATATGGCCCCCCATACTCTGCATCGTCTATCTTGACCTGGACTAATCTTGAGGCATTGTCGTGGGGAAGGGGCTTCTGTAGTTGAATAATAAAAAAAGGCTAAATTGGATACTTGTTGGCAATGAGCCTTCCTTTTGTATGCATTGTCAAAGCTATATTTATAAAACTGACTGGCTGAATCTTCTGAGCAATTTATGTAGAATGGGACTCACATGGCAGATTGAAGCAGACACTCTAAAACAGAAACACAATAAGGAGGGGGACCGAAAAAAAAGCACAAGGGTGGCACAGGGTCTCTGATTTGAGCCTGTTTTCATTCATTCCTTCGATATTCTATTCCAGGTTCTGCTTCAGAGAAATTTCTATTGTAAACGTTTGAATGGGAGACTTTAGAAGTGTCTGTTCGTCTATTAATTAGGACTAGCTGCGGCTTCCGCTCCCCGCAAAGCCTTTATCATTTTTTTTTATTCTTTGCAGAATTTAATCCCATTCCTGGGCAGTGACATAAACGAAATAAAAAGATGCACTCTGATTTCAGTTTAAAAAAAAAAAAAGAAAAAAGCAGACCCGGTGTAAAATAATGCCTCCACCGCCTGTAAGTAACTTTTATTCTGAACTGTATGTGAATGCTCTGCATTCAAAATAAATCTTATTTAAGCCAGTCACAGCTTAAGTGAAAATAAGCAGCCATGTAGTAGCAGAAAATACTGTTTCTTAATAAAATACAGTAGTCTGTTGTTTATGCTGTAATAAAGTATGGTCTGCATTCGTCAAGTTAACTTGTGTTTTGCAATGTGAAAATACTTAATAGTGCAAATGATTTAAAACGTTTTTTGCTGACTAATCTACAATTATTATTATTATTATTATTTATTTCTTAGCAGATGGTTGAAGTTTAGCACTTTGCTGACATCCACACTAAATTGACTGAATACATTTTTTCAGAAGATTAAATAAACTTACAACTAATATAGTGAGCATGTGTAGTTGTGTGTGTGTGTGTGTGTGTGTGAGGGGGGGGGGGGGGGGGGGGGGTACTTGAGACCAAAAAATTACTACAGTTAACAAATTTAAGCTCAAAACCTGACATTTCTCTATACAAAATCATATGCTGGATTGTAAATATTGTTCACAATTCATACACATTTGTAATCTGTAAAAGCAGGTTGGTATGTACAAAATACAATATCCATCAGAAATAACCGAGTACGCAGGAAAAACCAAGTGTACCCTGACAGTCACCTTCCTCATGGAAACATTTTGACTGGAAGATATTTCTACCTGGTCAGATATTCACCCAGATTCACTTTTTGAAATAACATATTAATCAAAATGTGATAAATATGTAGGCATCTGTTCTTTTAAGGAGCTATTTTGACCTTGCAACAGACAAAAATAAATTCCCATAATAACCAGAAAATATTAAAGCCTTCATTTTAATTAATTTTACTACCATACGCACGAAGCGTTGTCTGATGCTTTTATGCTGATTCCAGAGCAATGACAATGTATGACCTTACGATCGTACTTTGTCATTTTGAACTGAATTATTATTAATGTGATGGTGCAAAATGTTACTTCCCCACAATGACCTAGTGATACCAGGTTAACACTGTTTACAAAAGGCTAAACATTATATTAGAGCTACTGCACCAAAATCAATATCTGTTTCTGTTTTGTCAGATCATCTTTTTAAAAATCAATGGCAGGCTACAAGGGTATCTTTTCTGAGGTGGCAGTGGGATTTATTGAAATTTGGATGTATTTGCTGTATTAACTATGATGATTGTTGTCTGCAGTTTTCACAATGGATTAATTACGTGTTTAAAAGGCTATGAAAAAAATCAATGACCAAGTATTTCTTAGTGTCCAACAAAAAAAAAAAACTGCAGATGCCAAATCCTGTTCAAAGACTGGCTGTAAGAAAAGTAATCCAATTCTTTGTGCTTTGTGCTCCTGCAAATTCTCAAATTTTACATCATTTTAGTAGCGTTTTGGCATTTTTCAAAATCAATTTATATAGTCTATAAAAACTGCTGTGTGGCTTTTTAGTTGTTTTTACAGATATTTTAGCAGGTCACTATAAGGTGCATATAGTGCATATTGGTAGGGTTTCCCCAAAATTGTATTATCACTTGTTTGCTCACCATATATATATCATCATCATCTTCAGCCTTTTTCAATCCACTGCTGGATTGGGCCTCCCCAAGATTCTTCCACAAAAGTTTGTCTGCTGCGTCCCTCATTCACGTTGCTCTGGCGTGTTTCCTAATTTCATCTTGCCATCTTCCTGGAGGTCTTCTTCTTGGTCGCTTTGTATTTCTTGGGATCCAGTCTAGTATCAAATTGGTCCAGCGATGGTCTGTTCTTCTTGCTAGATGTCTGGCCCACTGCCATTTCAGTTTTTTTTTTTTATAATAACATTGCATACTTTTGTTTGTGCTCTTATCCATGCATATATATCAATCATAAACAAAAGCAACGGCCAATGGCTGCTGCCAAGGGTACAAGCCCTGTTTACAGAGATAACTGGTTTTAGATGTACAAATTAAACCGGTAAAAAAAAAACATGTTTGCGATACCCTATAGTCTATCGCTAACTGAATGACAAAACATACCTACTTTTTCTTAATTTGTACCACCACCATCATCTGAAAGCAAAATCAATAAATAGTATAACAATATACATAGAATACAAGCTCTGAAAGCTGAAGCTATAAGCAATGATTGCTTTCAAAAGGTTAATTTTTAATACATTTTTACTACATAGTCGAGAACATGAGATATAATTGCAATTTTGGACAGCAGATCACTTGGTTCAGAGTATAACACGTTTTCAGCTATAGAATAAAAAGAAAACATGGTACTGATTATTTTTTATTTGAATGTACTTGGGGGGCAGATTAAATCTACATTCTGTGCGTTTTCAGATTGTTTGTCCTGTATCTCTTTTCTAGATACAGTATTAGATTTTACAGTAGCTATCTATAAACCAGCACAGTGTATTCGGCACACTTTTCTGGTCCCATGCGATGTCAGGTTACACAGGTTTTACTAAACACTATTAAATGCGGTAATGATATAATATGTTTAACAAATGCTCCATTATTGAGTTGCAAGTAACATATTTTACAGTTTTTTGTTGGCTTTGTATGAAAAATATATGAAAATCCAGCATTTACCCGTAAAAAATAATGTAATTCTGTGTAAACTTGCTAATTGATCTGATTTGTTTTGGTGCATTTTTTACAGATTTACAAACTTACAGCAAGTTTAACAGTTTTGTGTTTACACTGCTATGATTTAAAGCTTTTTAACAGTGTAAAGCCATATTTACATGTGAAACTAAAATACACAATGCATACTAGTACTGGGAAATTATTCAGAAATTCAGAATGCAGCATTTTATTGATCAAAACACAGAAACTGATTTAACACAATGGTTCTGATATCTCATCAGTGAGAGGAAAAATGTTTAACAGTTCCTTATATATTTTATAATTTATGACCAAGGATAATTTAATGCAAACACAGCTGACACTGTCATTTTAAATTTCTCGATGGGATGTGTAAGTCCAGCAGCATTTTGAGAAATATGAGTAAGGGTACATTTTTACATTTTAAACACAAGTTTAGGTAGGGATGCATCAGTATATCAGTCTACAAACATTGCCATGCCTATGTCATAATCCTCTGCTATGGGTCTCCATTTGCCTTAAGATTCACTTTGCCTCATTAGTTAACACACTTTCTTAGTTTTTAACAATGCCTTAGCTTGAGTTCTCCCAGCAGAAATCCCTTAGTCGATATTCCCGGGGCCTGGAGCACAGTTTCAGTATGATAGAAGTTTTTTTTTCTCTCTCTCTACTTACTGGTTTAAGACTTGTAATTATCTCTTGCTGGGGGAGGCTGTAAATTGGATTAGAGTGGTGAGTCTCAGCTGAATGAATTACCGCCATCTCCCCACTTGGTGGGCCGCACTTTGATAAAGTGCGGAAAAACGGATTTGGATTCGGCCTTAGCATTCATGGCTTCCTTGTGGAAAAAATGAAATTTTCCAACAGAAGGGGCTAGTGTGCCAGCAGTATCTGTCCACGGCATATATGATCTGGTCCCGCTCTTCTGGAAATGCAATTACCTGTGTTATCAGGGACGAGAAAAGCTGCAGTTTGGCAGATCCACCTGCCAAAGCCACCTACTTTTTATATTGCACAAAACTATAAATGTTCTTTTACTTTGTTTAACTATAAACTAATTTCCTAGGTTATTGGATAAAAAACGAATCGCGCACTGGTTTGGTTACGCATCACATTTCACATATTTAATTTTTTTGCATTGGTTTTTGTTTTAAACAGTTTTGGAAACGGTTAATAAAGATAATGGGACAAGAAAAAAGTATAACGAAAAAAAAAAAAAATAATAATAATAATAATAATAATAATAATAATAATAATAATAATAATAAAAAGTGTTCTCTAACATAAGTTTGAACGCTTTGAAATTCAAGTTAAGCTTTGACATCAGAAAACAGTATACAAATTGTTTCTGGAAATAATTATTCTCTTATTTAAAAATAAATAAAAAAGCCGGTTGGCTCATTACAGTGTAATTATGAATCTGAATGCTTCCATTGGTCCATTTTCTTTTAAAACGATTTGCTTCAGTAATAAGTATAATGCAGCAGTGCATATCCAACAAGACTGCATCCCCAAACTTCTGCCCCAGAAATAGAGCTGTGTGAAAGAGATAAAAGAAACCCAGCAGCAACAAAAGTTTTATGAAAATTACTTAATAGCTCTTGAACCTTTTTAATGTTTTCCATGTGTTCAAAGGAATCAACCTGCGATACATTATGTGAATATTTCGTACAGTAGAAAGTAGAAAATGACCTAATTGTCCATCATTTATTCGGTGAAAAACCTAAAAAACTTGAAAGCAAATATAACATTTTTGTTTACTGTCGCATTACAAGTTCATGTTTAATGCCTACAGTATTATTATTATTATTATTATTATTATTATCATTATTATTATTATCATTATTATTATTATTTTTATTACACAGTAATGTCACTTTCTATTCACAATATTAGCTTTCCGAATAGAGTAGTAATTCTGTATTTATGTAATCACTTTTGCTGGCACTTACATAGCTGCTAGTTCCTGAAATACTGGAAAGATGATCTAAGAATAATAAAATGCTTACTGTTTTTTATTGGACTTTTTCTTTTGAAGTTTTCTCTAGATTGCTTGTGTTTGTCAAAGTCTTCCTAAAGTATTCTGTGGGGGTGTTAATAGTGGGGGATTCCTGTACAAAGTGGGAGACTCGTTGTGTCATTCACAGTGTTTATACAAGATATGGGATGTTTTCAGTACTCCTAGCTACTAATTCATTTATTATTACCTAGATGAAATATGTGTGGGGAAAAAAAATAAAATTATTCTTCATCATACCAAGCAATCTACTTTTGTTTATCAAATCCTGACATGATTTAATGCCAAATCACAAAATAAAAAACAGTACTGTAGTTTAATGTTTTGTGATGGATTATTCTGCTAAAAAGACTCATACAGATTTTAGCTTGGAAAGGATTTTAAAGAAGCATCAAAGAACACAGTCAGCTTGCAACAAGAACTAAATTGACCCAATTCCTTATATGTGTGCTATATTATTATTTCATGAAGGAATAGTGGTGGCTGGTGACCAAGACACATTCCAAACTACAACCTTATCATTATATCTGTTTGTGCGTGTAAACTAAACTTTTCAAGCAGCATAAAACATTATAAAGCTGCATACAGACAGACAGATTAAAAGAAGGGGAAGTACAGCAAGGAAGTAAATGATAACTGTACCTTATACAGCTAGACATTTTCAGTTGTCCATTGCTGCTGCTTTTTTTTTATGACATTTGATTAAAACATGATCTTATATTTGAGTTTTTGACAATACTATTAAATAATTTCACAGATTGAATCAACATAACCAAGGAGAAAAAAACTTAAAGGGTTCAAATTGTTCTGTGATTTACAACCCAGTTAAAGTTAATCTAAACATGTTAACTGACACAAAAGAACCAATTGCTTAGCTACATTTAGAAAAAAAATCAGTTGGGTTGTATGTGAGCTATGAGACTGTGACAGGGTACCAGTTTTTCTTTTTACTAGTACAACAGTATATTACTATAATGGGGCTTATGCAGATATCTGTCAGACAAAGACAATAGGAAACAAACTAAATTCAATGCATATACTATTATAAGTGGCCATCTATGTAGTTTGTCAGTGCTTCCATATTTTTCTGAATGTAATTTACACTCTCACAATAGTTTTCCTTGGAAAAAGTGATTGTTAGCTTTCCTTGAAGATGTTTACAGATTATATCATATTGAGGTCAGTTGCATTTGGATGAATTTCCTAAAACGGGTGAATCTATTGGATTTCAAAGTGACAAATGAAGGTGAAAGTTTGGGGGACCTGTGGGATAAAATTGTGCTTGCTTTAAACCATTCACATTTTTGCTTTTAATTATAATTTATAAACCATGTATAGGAAATCAATCATCCACAGCTATTCATTTCTCAAATTTCCAGTACTTATTATTCTGTGTACAATTATATAGTTACAGTTAATAAATAAAAATAAAAAAGTTTTTATGTTAATAGCAGTTCCTGAGCACAATCTTCATTTTTGTGATTTATAATAAGTTACTATGTGAGAAATCTGTGACGGTCTTTAGTTAAAAAACAAACAAAAACGGCTTCTTCATATACTAACCGGATATGTGTCAGGAAGAAATTAATCTGTTTTCCTTTTCTTAGTAGCTTCTATTCTCTTTCATCTTTAATTTCCTGCTGTGTCATCTACATCAAACAGAGGACAAACTAGCCCTCCATGCACCCAGCGAGCTGGCTCTCATCCCCACTGCTCTTTTAACTTATTCTTTTAGCCCACTCCCGAGGACAATCCCTGAAGGTAGAAAGAAGGTTGAAAAAAGATAATTAAATCTCAAAAACATTTGGAGCAGCTTTCACAAGCAAACAGTTGGGGGTTTATTTAGAGCACAGTGAGGGTGGACTAATTTACACCATTGCACTATGGGAATCGGACATTCTTATTGGCTGTGCCTGTGCGCTTTGAATGAGTGCATATCTGGGCCTTGCATCTGAAATTACTGAAACAAAGACAGGGAAGATCAATCTGTACTAAATACAAATTAGGCCTCTGTTGTTAATTGTTTCAGACTGTTTCAAAATTAATTGTTTTCTAATTTGTTGGAAAATATATTTTTTTGGCTCTTATTTAAAAAGTTGAATGCAAGTTCTTATATCTTCAGGTCAGCCCACTTTGGTATTGTTTTTTCTATTCTCGGAGCTCAAGTAATTTTGTAAATGAAGTAGTAGGCATGTTTTAGTTTGTCCAAACCCAAATTTGCTTTTTAGCTCCAGTTCTTGCTTAATTTTACTGAGCATTGACACTTCTTTTACCAGCAGTAGTATGTTTGAGCTGAGACGTCACTCGGGTTTTTAGTACTGTGTAAGATATGTATCAGACTTTACTGCTTCAGGAAGCCCAGCTGGCAAACCACCTGTTATTTTTAGCATTGCAAAAGCCTCAAGTTTCAGGTATTACACTGGCAAACACTGTGAAGAAAAACAGCTGCACTTTTCTTGGAGCCATCAACAAAATAAATAAACACATTAGATTTGCCTAGGTGATTAAAACTGTACATACTTTAGTTTTAGTTTGTTGTACTGTATATTACCAATCAATGTCTCATTCGTAATTGGTATAATAAAGAATAGAACACTGCTTAATACATAAATACTGAAAAGAACAGATGCTAAAATAATTTCAGGAGTTATTCTTAATGTTTCATTTTAAAAGAAAATATCCAAAAATAAGAGCAGTTATGTAATTTCACAGGTAGTAAGTAATACATACACTCCCTAGCAAACTCTTATTAAGTCCACCAGAGGGATAGCTAGAAAATCTGAGGAATACTGATGCAACTTCTTCTTAAGAAGCTGGTGTGAGCAAAGTAGGTCAACATGCCCTGTGTTATGTGTTGATTATCTAATTTTATTAAGAAATAAACAAACACCATAGAATTTTGGGATTGAGACATAGTTAAAAAAAAAAATCTTGTATCAAAAGGGAGAGACAGAAACGGAAGTTAGACTGAGAAGTTGTTTATAGTTTGAACAACACCAGTACTGTATTTACTGTAGAAATATTGCATGAATCACTAGTATAGGGAATTTGGGGACATGCTGTAGGAGCGTTATATCTGAGGCGAGTTATAACCGAGAGCCTTATAGCGAGGGAGCACTGTATATACATCATGTAATCAAAAAAACTAGAAAATGATATCGCAAAACTACTGGAAGCCATAATAGTAGTACATTATTTCATGTTAGATTTTGAAATGTCACATTTGTTTTTATTTTTGTCAGTTTTTAGTTAAGTATATGGAAAATTCCAAAGCTGTATGCAATTCAATATGTTAAATTAACATTATTCACAGCAGGTTTCATTTGGCTTTAAATTAGTTAATTCTATAGGGTGATGCAAAACTTTTGTCCATAGCTATACACTTCCAAGAGAACACCTCTAAATGCTAAGAAAGATCTATAAAATAAAATAAGCACAATTTAGAAAACACTTAGCCATGTCTTGTTTTTGTATGTTCAAAAAATCTATTACTTTCAGCAGTTGTCTTTTTTATGGCAGTCTTGTCTTGAAATGCTCTTGTTTCGTATGAATGTCACACATTATTAGGTCTTGCATGCATTGCGAAAGATGTATTGCAAATGCCAGGATATGCGTAAAACAATTGTCAGCTATATTTTACTGTATTCTCCCAACATCAAAAATTTAGGAAAGGTCAACAGTTATAATTAGGGCTTGAAGTTTTCGGTTTTTACCGATAATAACTGAAAAAACACCCTACTTAGAAACAAGACTTATTTAGAAAATGTTTTTATTTTTTATTTTTTAACAGATAAACCTAGGTTTTGGCAATATATTTTAAATAATGTCAATCATGCACTACTCTCTTTCTACATAAAGAAAATGGCTTTCACAGGTGCGCAGTGTGCAAAGATATTGCTACTGACCAATCAGCCATTTTTGTAGACTTACGTAAAAGAATATACTTGTTAGAGTGACTAGTTACTGGGGTTGGCTGAAAAAAACTCTATAGTGTTAGATACACGGGCGGTAATGCGGCATGAAACGAAATCTGTTACTTCTCACAATTATTGGATTCAAAGTGCATCCAAGGTTCTACATTGCCTGAATCCTAAATGTGGACATCCTCACTTCAACACAGTAAATTAACCTTTGTATATGTATTAGTGAAACGTACATGCAATTTATTATAGAAACTGAAAATTGATGCGTTTGAGTGGTGTTTATTTTTAATAACCGATTTTGCCAAATAATAATAAAAACTGAACTAAAAAAAAAAAAAAAATCAAGCCCTAGTTATAATAAACTTTAGTTTTAATAGCCACAATAAATAAGTAATAATACATATATAATTGTGTTATATGAAGATGTTATAACAACAACATTAAAAAATATGCAACTAACTGAGTATTAGAAAAAATATATAGGTATAATAGTCCTACACGTATCTCACATGAATTCAGAAATCTTTCGAGGTTGACATTAGAGTTCAGGACACTGGCCAGAGATTTGGGGGATCCATTCACTTTGTTGGCAATGGCAAATGTATATTGTGTTACAATTTTTTTAAAACCCAGCTAGCATGGTGAGGATTATGTATTGCGTTAACACCAATACGCCTACACTGGGTCTACACTTCCAGCGTCTAAGCTCCACTTTAAATGATTGGATAATTGAGAGCGCCACCACAAAATTCAGTTGAGACACTGAGGAATGGCGGCCACTGTGTTACCCAACATCATTTTCTGCTACAAATGTAAAAAAAAAAAAAAAACAAGAAAGAAGACTACTGTTTGGTTCTGAATGTGAAAATAAGCAAAGGGAAACATTTGCATTGTTTAACATGGACGGCTCTATGGGATCCAGAGCTATGATACATTTCCTTATTGCCTATGTGGGGGTTATTTTTCAGTTATGGTTTATGTGCGCTCAGAGAAGAGTGGCTTGTATCATATCAGACACATACTACACTAATACCATTACAGAAACAAGGATCGATGTACTATGCATTGTTATTCCTATTCAACCCTGCAACAACGGCTATGACAAATCTAACATTATAATTCTGATTTGCACAGACCTAACCATGTTAAAATATAACCTTGTGATTAAATGTAATATGCATAGTTTTAGCAAACTACACCCTCCCCCCCTCCAAACACGTACACACATAAAAACCACAGCCACACTGCATTTCTCCTTGTTTTTGATCTTCAGATGTTCATAAGGATAATGACTACAAATTAAGGATGAAGGTGAGTGATCACAATGTGGCCCACCCACCCCAGCTGGCCTTTTTAACTTCCCTTATATGTGTATCTTCTTGACTCTTGCCGAAGACCTAATGAACTCTATGGGAAAGATATCAAGTGAAACAAAAATAGGTGGAAAGTAGGATTAGGATTCATCAAAAATCTCTTCAGTGCTGTTATTGTGCTTTTATTCCTCATGTGGGACCTCAGGTATAGGTGACTATCTTGTGTTTATGGAATTCAGGCCAACATGCTCTTTTACCACTGTGCTTCACTTTGCACCAGCACTGTACTATATCCCATACAATGCTATGTGAAATAGTTACATATATGTACCTACAAAAGGGGCTTTTATTGCTTGAAAGGTATGCAGATATCTGATACTGACAGTTTCTTGTTAGCGCGCTCACATCGACATATGCTAGTTCTCATTTCCTATGCTGTTGCTCACAATAATTAAAGGTGCCATATTATAAAAGACAAGTCATGTGTCTTGCTGCAGATGACATACTTTTAACACACTTTTTACTGTAAAAAGCCATTAGGTTAATGACTGAAAGTTTGACCATAACATTCATATCGTTCTTTTGATCCAGTTAGTTAATCAACAATTAAGAATTATTAATAAGGTTTCAAATGTTATCCTGTTGTATTAATTACTTTTAACCAAGCAAGTAAGCATAACCATTATTATTATAATTGATTAATTTATTTATTTATTTGCTATAAAAGTTATGTTTTGGATTTGACCATTTTTTTCACCCTACAAGGGGATGTTTTGCCTCTTCTAGGATAACAGAATGTATTTTCTTTCACATCATAAGTTTTTAATGTGCACTTTAAATGATTCATGTCAATCAAACATCTGTTAAGCATTCCCCTTGTCAGGAGCAGCACCTGTTGACCTCTGACTGACCTCAAAAGGTAAGAAGAGTGCTGAATGCAGGAGCCTGCCAGTTTCCTATTTCATGGTGCATTGGCGAGAAGAGAAACGGAAGCTTTATGGCAACTGTTTACCTTTGAACAAACTCACTTGTGAGAGACCTGAGTGGTGAGATTTTATTTTTTTCAATGCACAGGGAAAAAAAATAATGTTTCACTAGGGACCGGGAGGTGAAATTTTTCTCATCCAAATGGATTGCAATTTCCCTCCATTTAGCACCTGAAGGTAATTAGCTTGAAGAGATTGCAGAGTGAGAAACACGTTCATGGAACATTAACTCTCATACATTCTCCAGTTGCAGGGAATTAATAGGAAAGATTAAAGTTTAAAGAGAGCAAAATGCCATTACCTCACAAACCACCTCTCTGTGCCACTTACTATCCTTTGCTAACCTAAACTCTCTACTTTTCTGTTCTTTTAAGCAATATTTCATAATAGGGCTGCTACCAATATTAGAATACAGTAGCTGGGCTCACCCTGTGTATGACTGAAGGCTATGCAGTTTTCTCTGTATGAGTGTGTGTGTGTGTGTGTGTGTGTGTGTGTGTGTGTGAGTATATCTGTTAGGAGGCCCAGTAGCCTGCAGCTTCATTTTTCCTCCCTAACAGCTTCTTGCCTGCTTTCTCTGTCCTGTGACGCGTTACGCTAATTACTACCCTGGCACCCGTTAATCTGGGCAGCATGCTGAGTAAATGTAAATGCAAAATCCAATTTCATAAAGGTCTTAATGGTAAATTATCATCCTAACTAACACAGATCTTGTTAATTACACTGTGCTCTCTTTCCAGAATTTTCTAATGTGTTTTTATATGCTAAAAATTCCCCAGGTACCTCTCTAAAAACAACCACATTATTTTATTTTTATTATTTATTAGTTTATTTTTTATTTATTTTTTTTTAGGGGAGGGAGGGGGCATGCTGGTGGCAATGAACATTCGAGGCCATACACTTAAGAGATTCAATCACAGCTTCAGAATTTCAGGGTGAAAAAAATGAAATTGAGACATGGTAGAATTTATTGCCCAGAAAATTCCATTCTACTATCTGATTTGAAAAGTCCAGTCCTCCTAGCTTCAGAAAATCTATTTTTCCCATTTTAATACCCCGCGTAACAGTCTTCATAATTCATTCGAGTGTGTTAAGCGTAGTTTTATTAGATCTGAAACAAATTTTGGTGGGAGATCCTATAGGTCATTAACCATGGAGTAATTTTATCCTTGTTTCCCTAATGATGCCATAATGGCGAGTGAATTTCTTAACTAAAGACCAAAGAACATTTTGAAGGTCAGCTTCATCTGCAAGCTCCTTCAAGCGCTTCTCAGAGAGATTGGAAAAGTCGGAGATTTTTGAAGAGTCATTAATAACGTTAAAGCTGAAAGCCTATTTGCGTTCTCGCTTTCTACCTTTTAATTTCATACTCTTTTTTTCACTTTCTCTCTCCTTCCTTCTCCTCTGTTCTGCAGTTGCCCTCATGCAGAAAGAATGGAGTGCCGAGCGGGAGGGCAAAAATGGCAGCGTAGTGACATACAGATCCCAGATGTGATGCTGCAATAATTTAAATTTTATGCCTTTGTTATCACTTTAATCATTTTCTTTATTCGTTTTGTTTCAGCGATCAGAGAGAGACACCTGATAGGGCGAAATACCAGGGGAACAATTTTTATTTGGAATGTGGTGAGAAGTCTAATTAGAATTTGAATTTTGCTGAGCCTTGAAATGGTTGGTACTTTATCCTGATCGCCTTAGATATTGTTCCAAGTCAGTCATTTGTCATAGCACAGCATGCTGGGAAAGATCTTGTTAATCAGCTCTCTGTTTTTTCCACCTTTTTGCTGTCCTTGCACAAAGTATTATGAGAGTGGTTTACTGTCCTATCATTTGAGAGAAAGGGCCTATGGCCTGACCAAATCGTGAAGTATAATTGCTACTCTAAGTTATATTTGTTTGTGTCCATGCACTTAATGCTACAATTTTGCCAACACATCACACATTTAGAAATACTAAAGGAAACAATCTAAAAATGTATTTCTTCTTTCACACTCTATTTTCTATGACCTGAAGTTTTTTTTTCACTCCATAACGTCTATTTAATGCAACATGTTGCTGTCTAAGTACTTGATCAAGCCCTCACTGATGGGATGCAATGTCTGTATTGCATTCAACTAGGTATAGTTACAGTTGTAGAAAAGGAATAAAAACTACATGTTTTTATTCCTGAAAAATCTGGATTTTATAGTTTATACATTGAAACTGAAGGTTCTTCAAACTGGGTTTCGCTCCAAAACAGGCGTTAGATGATATTCTGCAAAAACACATATCATATCATAATGTTACTTTTGGGCCACAGCTAGTTCACGTTACATTATACAGTATTTAATGTAAAACCTCCCATGTTAATACTTTGTGCAGAATTTCAGTATTATTTTACAAAACTGGACAATGGTATTTTACTCAAAAGAATATGATCTTTTAAGTTGTTTTTTGAAGAATATTACATACCACAGTCAGTAAGCTTTTAAAAAGTGTTAACAGGGTATTTATAAATTACATGCTGTGTAAATATGCATTTTATTTTCATATTAGTTTTGCATGTACTGGACAGTAGATTGTTCATGATTTGTAAAACCCATATCTTCTGAAGGTTAATTTTCTTCTTGTCTGTGATACCACAAAACAGAAAACCTGTATCTATAAATGAAAACTGTAAAACTGCACACAACACAAACGCTGCTGGATGTGCTGCATCCTTCTTCATTACAGTGTACGTGTAAACATGGAAATGATTTCTGGAGACCCCTCTACACCCAATTACTGCAGAGAAGGAAGTGATCATCTATGCTAGCATCAACACTTTGATCACTATCAGATGCTGAATATTGACTTAACTAAATACATTTTCTATTGTTAGCATGCTTTTATTCTGTGTTCCTCAACGTATAAATGAGCTACATATATACAGTGAAACAAGTATATTGGCACCCGCATGTGTACATTTTGACTTTCAACCATTACCTTTTTAAATTACATTTTTTTCTCCGTTGTTTTATTTAGGAATCTGCTTCCCCATTGGCTTGTCTCTCGCTGTAATTGAAAAAATAAGATAGATCTCAGGTAATAATTGAAATGAATTATATTTTTACTGCAAAGTCTTCACAAGGTCACTGATCCTTTCGATGGTTACACTGTAAAATAAAACACCTTTGAGCATGTCCTCTCTACACCCTGAATATTAGCCACAGAAATAAATTATACCCAGGGACAAAAGAGCATCCGCTCCCACATGGGTCCTGCGGCTGCTAGGGTGAAGGCATCTTTGTCACCGCCTGTCAGGGCTAAGCACATCTTGGGAAGGGAGAATTGTAGAAGCATTTTATCCCCCAAGTGCAAGAAGATCTTTTAAAAAAAAATGGAAGCTGACAACCGTTAACATTTAGAAATGTACCAATAAATGGCTTTTATGCTGAGATATTCTATGCCTTTGTGGTACACTTTGCAGAACTCAGGGATCAAATACAAATCTCTGCCATGTAAAAGGGAAAAACTTGTGAAGTGGCCTCAGACACCTAATTCATTATTCAAGCAAGACCACCACACATGGGCATTTAACATCTGCTAATCCTCTATTTAAACCCCAAGCCTTGAGTTTGCTCTCTGTCTTGCGTTTTTTGTTTTCCACTATCCTCCCCTCTTCCCCCACTATGCTTCCTCTTCTATTCGGCTACTCCACCGCTGCAACTGTGCCCTCCTCTGCAATGGTCTCTCTCTTGGGGGTAAGTGAAGCCCATTTCCCAACCTTAGAAGCCCAGCCGCAGCTCGATGTGTCCTCCGTGAGGAAGGTTCTCTGCGAGACAAGGGGGACCCCCGGCCAAATTTAACTATCACTGTCATCTTCCCATTCTCTCCTGTAGATCCCCCTTGGGGAAAGTATCGGTTGCTTCCCAGCCTTGGAGACCGAACGGTTCGGTCTCGCCTCTCCATGAGCCAAGGGGAATCTCCTTACTCTTCTCTAAGTTATAAGCACTTACCTTCTATTATCAATTACTGAGGTCTCTTCCTCTACACAGCCCTCGATCATGTCCAGTGAATAAGGGGCAATAATTGTATAAATGTATACAAAATGCAGTAGGAAGCTTATATTGTATATCCTCAAGAGCTTCTAAGCCACTTAAGATCTTTTTTGTTCACAATCAAACCTCTTACCTACAGTATATAATGACAAGATGAGCTGCTTACTTCTGTGGGTTTATACAAAATGTATTGGAAACGACTTGAAACAAAAAAAAAAATCTATGCAAAATGGCAAAATGGCAAAATGGCAAAATGTACCTTTAATAGCTGAAGACATTTTTTTCCTTTTCAGCAACAAGTTTAATTGGAAAAAAGTAAGAATCACTTTGAACAGAGAAAAAAATAAATAAAATCAGTCTGACAAGATGATAGATTACCTGTAACTCTACCTGACACTGAAATTAGGGTTTTTTAATGATAGGCTGCCTCTTCTTGGACATTAAATTCAAATGCTCTCCAAAGTCTACCTTCAGCCGTCACTTGTCTCCTCCAGTCGTACACTCCAAATGCAGGCACTTTGTCTTTGTCACTGCAGAAAGGACATTGTTATTACCGACAAGCCTTTGTATTAACTAATCTCATACTTAATAGACGACACATTTCATTCTGCACTGTTACATTGTTAGCTTGTATTCAATTTAAGAAAACATATACTTGGCAAAAGAAATAAAAAAGGACAGAAAAAAGCATAATGAATTGCAAACTACATTGTTTCCCCAACTAATCAAGGCAATGATCCAAAATGGAACCATTGCATTCCCTGCAGCAAATGATGCCAGTGCTACCAGCTCGTGGTGTTGATTTAGGGCAATCATTGCATCAGCCTACTAAATTAGACAATGCTTTTACTAACCTTTTAATTCATGAATGACTAAAGTGAAGGGACCCTATGGTTAAAATACACAACGGTATTATGTCATTAGCAAATAGAATGCCCCCTAATGAATAAGTTTGCCTGTGTGACAATGATTTGCTTTTTTTTTTTTTTTTTAAGATTCTGAGCATGAAGGACAGACAGACAGAGGTATGAATACAAAGCAACAACACTGCATCTTGTTCCAGGTGGCTGGCGATTAACAATATTCTATCGTTATGCTCACTGCTGCCCATCAACTGTTGTGGCTGTTCAGAATGCTACATCTGGTACTAATAGGGTGTTTCTGGTATGACACACTTTTACCAACAGCTCTAGACCCCAGTTATTTTTAGAGGCCAATACATAAATGTAACTTTCTCTTTAATAGAAACAGTGAATTTCTTGGTTATCAAAAAACAAAACAACAACAAAAAAAAAAACACATTCAGGGCTAAACACCAGCACATTAAGAGGTTTAGTGTGTGACCTTTACACAAGTCTATTCATCTCTCATTACTAAGTAACCTGTAGTAGGTGCTACATATTGTTTTCTTAGGGACACTTTTTTCTAGCTGATTTTTTAAGGTTGACAGCTCTTTTTGGGACTGAGTTATTTTTTTCTGTACCCTTTTTTTTTACTGTAGAAGTGGACTGTGTCGCCAGTCTTCTTTTTTATTTTATCGCCACTATTGTAGGTGAAAATCGCTAAAGCAGCAGCAACCATACAGAGTACCATGTAAAATGTATATGGAAATGCTGGTAATGTTGTTATTACAAGATTCTGGTTTTACAAATATTGGTTTTAC
Organism: Acipenser ruthenus; assembly: GCF_902713425.1. NCBI lineage: Eukaryota > Metazoa > Chordata > Actinopteri > Acipenseriformes > Acipenseridae > Acipenser > Acipenser ruthenus. The sequence goes on from NC_081201.1 coordinate 28,258,412, forward strand.
ATTTATTGATCAAATCATCTCTTCCATAAGTTTACCGTGGTCACTGGCAAATTTCCATTATTATTATTATTATTATTATTATTATTATTATTATTATTATTATTATTATTATTATTATTATTAATTTATTTGGTAGACACCTTTATCCATGCTTCTACTAGGCATGCACAGTGCTTTACAGTTTGTTTTTGTTTTGTTTTACCTTGCTTTTGTGTGATTTACCTTGCTTTTACCATGTTTTACCACACATTGCTATGATTTTAGCATAGTAGACCACTAGATAAATATAATCTAGGGCCATAATGTGTCTTAGCAGTGTTGGAAGGCCCATTTAAGCCACGCCATGCCTTTACAAAAAGGATGAATGGAAATGTGTTATGATTTTATTTTCCTCAACAGCACTAATTTACATCACTGTTTGTGTTATGCATTTGGAATTATGTTAAATAAACTGATTAATGTTTTACAATTGTACACACGTCAAGCTTTGAGTAGGCTGATACACTTTCTGTTCAGTGAAATGGGATGAGAGAGTACTAATTCCACCATATGATCACCCATACGTTGGACAAAGGCTGATCAGAGCAATAAGCGACAGCAAATCGACCAGGACATGCAAGGCATGTTTTTCACAAATCAGAGCAAAGATAATAAAGCACAGACTGCACATCTGAATTATATGACTTCGGAGCTTAGATATTTCACTTGCTTGATCACTTTGCCTCCTTATAGCTGCATTTAAATAGATTTATCATTGTGCAGGTCACTGTGCTGCAAAGCTGCAGAGTTAACCAGCTGTTTACACTTCCTTTTTTCTGCTGTTCTTGTGAGCTTTTCAAAAACTCAATTTCTAGAAATGTGACAGGCAATAGAAGCTTTATTTATATTATCGATCCTTGTCCCCTAAACCAACCTGTCTACATTACTGCCTATATTTGTTCTGAATCCCTGCCAAAGCCTCTTACCTCCTCCAGTCTCCCAGATATAAGTATAGGTAATATCTGACCTGGCGTCTGTGCTTGCAAAACTGAGTGGGTGGATGGGTGTGTTGGTACGCAGGGAGATAGGAGAGGCTGTAAATTAAATTCATCTGATGCTCTTCCGTGATTTAATTCTGTTCATTGCTTTTGTCAAATGCATGTTGCAGCACCTTGTAAATCTATTGCCCACTTACTGTGTTGCACTTTAAGCAGGTACTGATGTGGTTCTATTGCCTTGTTCTGCTTGTATTATTTGCCAAATTGACTCATGACTGCCGGTTTGTAACAGACTTCTAGAAATATAATATGATACATTTTTCTTTCTCTCTGTTTTTCTCTTCCTGCTTTTTTTCCCAGCTAAATAGCTAGGGACCGGACTAGGACTGATGATTCCAAAAAAAAAAAAAAGAAAGAAAAAAAGTAATTCCATTAAATGTTTTTTAAAAGCCGCAGGAGCTCTGGTGTATCACCGCCATTATTGATGATATCATTATTATGTATAGGATCCTTCAGTGAATAATAACCCATTATCTTTCATTTTTCCTGCTTTTGTCACTGGAAGTTGGAAAGGTTAGGTAATTTATTTTAATGTATAAACTGTCAGAGGCGAACATTGCCATGCTCTAGCCCCCGATATATTCCGCACTTAAAGGCATGATTGTTTTTTAAATCAGCCTACATTTCAGGACAAGCGTTTCCCATATATTATATTTAAATTCATATTGTATTTTCGGGGTCTTCACTTTGTTGCAGATGTTCTATTCCTGGTCAATATCTTGCTACACATTCAAGATTACTTGCTTTGAACAGTTTTTTTTTTTTTTTTTTTTTAAATAGAGGAAAGATAAGCTATTTTTTCTTGTATATGTCTCCATATATATATATATATATATATATATATATATATATATATATATAAACAAGTAGCTTTCGAGTTAGGTGAAAGAAAGCAGTAACTATAGAACTGTGGGTAGTCAGGAATTATGCAAATATCAGAATTGCGAGAACCAATCAAATCGCGTGAAAGTCGCCAAAAGGCTTCTACATTACGTACGTCAGAAGGCCTCTGTAAAACTTGTGCAAATAAGAAAATATGTCTGACAAACGCTATGGAAAACGATTTAAGTCGACTTTTAGAAGTTTTCACTCGCATGACAAGCTCGCTAGAGGTGTTTTTATTTTTTACTCGCAGCGGTATTTTATTTGACTCTTTTGCCCTTCTTTGCCATTCCAGTGATGTCAAATTGTTTAATGTGCATGCTCTGATGATAAAAAAAAACAAGTTGGCAGAGTTTTACAATTACTGAACGATGAATATGATGTTGTCTCTCCACTTGATTTTTTACATTTTATGTTCAAAGTTTCTACCCATTCATTTCAATAAAAAAAAAAAATACCCCCCCAAAAATGCTATTTTGTTTAAGAAAATACTGGCAAAAAACAAGCTAGGAATATCAGAGGAAGAAACGTTTTAATATATATTTATAAAATGGAATGTTATGATGCTGCACGTTGATTGGCTGCTGAGGGCTTTTAAACCGTGCATAAATATAGCTTAATGCATGGCGGAACTTATTTTTGTCCAATTACAGTTCGATTAATAAATTATCAATACACAATGTATTAAACTCGCAAGGAAGGGACCTATCGGCAGCTCTGATATAAAGAGCTCAGTAAATACCTACCAATAGGCAGGCATATCCCATAAGTAATGTTTTGGTGGTCGTCTTCTCTTTCAGGGAACCAGGGTTACGGTAAGTAACGTTTTCACTACTATTTTTGTAGCAATTATACTGAGTAACTTATAAACTCGATAAATGGATGGAAAGCGCACTAAAGGCAAATTAACCATTTATTATGTTTATCTCGGAATTATTTACAATATTATTCTTATTTGCTTAACAGTCATTGTAAAAACGAAATATCAAAATCAGCACTACATCTTTCCATTCTAGTCATCTTTAACAAAGTAGTGTTTTATTATTATTATTATTATTATTATTATTATTATTATTATTATTATTATTATTGTTGTTGTTTGAGTAATCAAAATCATCTCAGATAGGAAAACAACAGACAGGCCTATATCATTCAATAATTTCTTTTGCAATTACCATTTTTAAGAATTTATTAACAAAATTATATTCCAAGCACTGAATAAACATAAGGTCACAATTCATTTAGACAGCTGCAAAATAAAAAATGTAAAATGATGCATGTTTATTGTGTCTGTCATTGTAGACCTTCATATTACACAAAGAAAACAAATATTTATAACGTATTTGACAGTCAGTGTTAGTATACAAATATTTATGCAAAAAATAAATAAATAAATAATTACACAATGTATTTAAGAGCAAACATACGTTTCAATAACTTTCAAAAGACCTTTCTGAATAAAATAGTTAATTGAAACTGTTTAGAATTTTTATGTTAATTTGGGATTTCCAAGTACTTTTACAGTACTATAACAAATAGATTTATTTTAAGAGCTACAGTACAGTTTCAAAGTCCTAGAGCATTTCTAAACATTGTAAAAGAATGCAAGGTATTAGATAATAAATACAGTAACTTTTATAACTAGTTTCAGGGACCCAGCTTATCGCTGATCTTGTGCTACTTAAGTTAATGTTAATGTTAGTGCAAGTCAAGGCTTGTACTTATTAGACTAATTATTAATGTAATAAATTGTGTTTTTAATTTTTAGCAGATTGCAGGTGTATTTATAAATATATTTGTGGCAAACAGAGCACAGACTAAACAATAAGGTTAATGTGAGGCTTTAACTGTCACGTGAACTTCAATAAAAAGTTAATTGAAATTTTACATTTTTTAATTATACATTATACAACAGACGTTCTGCTCTTTTGTTCATTACATTATAGAAACCCTAAAGACAGCCAATATGAACCAAATAGCTGCTGTATAACAAAGAATACTCACATGACTCAAATTAACATGTTTATCATGTCATTATCCATGAATTTACTTTTTCATTTATTAATAATAATAATAATAATAATAATAATAATAATAATAATAATAATAAATCAATAATTGTATTTAATGTATAAGTTATAAATTTATGACTAAATAATGTTCTTTTACTTTTTTTTACTACGATAGTTATTGTTTAACTACACAAGACTAGAAAACAATAGAAAATGTACTTTTATATTGGTATTATACACACACACACACACACTCACAGAATTCAACATGCTTCAGCGCATTTAAATTTCTACAAACTCAGCCCATGACAGTGATGAATGTTATACTGTATTCAACAGTATGTTTAATGCATAGGTCTGCTGAGTTAAGTTTTCACTTCTTGTACTATCCCAGTGCTTCACCTCAGTATGGTTTATCAGATTCAGTTACATTAAAATGCCAACTGATACAATAGACAACATCAGAATATACTAACATAAAATTTCATTACCTATCCCTACAGTGTGTGTGTCTGTGGTGTACGTATATACAGTGCATACCTACATGCTGTACATATATATTATACAGGGTCAGTTGGGGAAAATGTGAATATGTGGTAATTCTAAACAGATTCTGAACCTAATAGGTTAACCATTTTGATATATGAAAAAAATATATATAATTAAAAATGAACTGTGTATCTTTGACCATGCTACATTTATTCCTGTTTATGGTTTTGTTAGTCTCCCAATTGCAAACAGAGTTAAAATACATTATTAATAAAAAAAAAATACTGTATTAAAAATGAGTATATAAAACTTGGTAAGTAAAAGTATAAAACAATATACAAGTTGCACAGACCCAAATGAACTACCTTATCTAAAATAACATTAGCTAATCCAAGATCAATACTGATATGGATATGTGAAAATGTCTTTTGAAAATGTGTCATTCTCCAATATAGAAAGTCAGATAAAGAGTGGTACATAATAATAAAAGATCCAGAATGAAGTCAATATTAATGATAGTGGAACACCTGAAAGGTAGCCCTGACTATGCCACCGAGGGAATTACACCCTCAGAATTTAAGTTATTATTATTTTTTTTGGAGAAAAAATCAGGGAACAGAGCAACCAGGGCACTGTCGTTGTCAATTAAAATAATGTTTTATTGCACAGAATTAAAAGAATTAGCAGCAGATCATTACAAAAGCATGTAGGTGCTTTGTGCAAAAAAACAAACAAACAAGGGGCATGTTTAAAATCACAATAAAAGGACCCAAAAATAAAAACAACCGGTTTAAAAACAAACACAAACCACAGAACACAAAATGCCAGTGTGTGCAGAGGAGGGGACATCGATAAACATTAATCCCAACTACATTGTTATCATCATCATCATCATCACAGCAGCAACAAGTACCAGATTTACCATTTATTTTCGTTTCCTTTCTGTCTCGGGTCCCCTCTCTCCTACACACACAGACACACAGACAAGACAAATGGTGAATGGCCATCTGTGACAGAAATACAATGATTCTTGGTTGTAAATCTCCCTCCCGACCTGTGAGGGCGCTAAGCAGCGAGAACAGAGCTCCGTGAACGGGCTGGCCTGACAGTTCTTTCCCAGGGTTCAAGGGAAGTCGGCCAACTAGAAAGGGGACGGGACTCTGGTGCAATAACGCATTGACCCGGAAGGGAAACGATGTAGCAACCGCAGATTGGAGAAGCGGTTGCACTCGTTTACCAAGGGGTCATGTGTGACAGCATAAAAGGGGAGGGAGAATCGCAATCTGTTCCTTCGCTTTGGTTATGGGAAATAACCTGGAAGGACCAGTGCAGTATTGTGAGTGTTTGTTTTGTCTTGTCTATAATTGTTGCTTTTTGTATATTAATAGACAGCTAACACGTTCTGGAGCTGTCGCCAAGGGCCAGCACAAAACCCAGAATAACACTGCACTATTGTCACACATTAAACTTTATCACCCACCACGGGCACTACAGCACGCACCCAGGACTGGTGACCGTGTTTATACATTGTGGGATGGATACTTGTGTAACTGTCTGTTAATTGCGCACTGCATCACTCCTGCACCTGAACACAATCAACCACTTTGCCACACGATCGTAGAAAACTATTTTCAATTGCCGGGTAATTAATTAATTCGCTTCGGGTGCTGAGTGGGGAAGCAACAATAAAGTGCTACAAATCAATCCTAAAGTGCCCTATCAAAGAAACCGTGCGCAAATCAAAATATACAAATAATAAATAAAAGTGCAAAATAAAAATGTGAAATAATAACGGGTCATTTCGACCCGGTTACAATAGGAGCAGGCACTTCTTATCCTATAATATTATCCTAAATATGCATATTCATAGTACTGTATGCTGTATGTCTAAGGATTTGCTTTAATGTTAGGCCTGAATGCCTGCCTGAGAGAAATCGCATATGCCTTTGATTATAAGGTACCTCCCAGATCCTGGTATGAATTTCATCGCAACTGATACTGGAGCTGCATGAACAACTTAGTAGATGCAGATAAAGGATTGTATTGACTGAGTTTGTCCCTTGATAATGCATTTGCTTTTCACTTCTATGACCCTGGTCCCACTGCAGCCCAACAGTGCATGTCTAAAAAAACATTTCTATTTGCTTAGTGCTGGAAGGTGTGGTACATCCATCAGCTCACTCCCATTCCAAACCTTATGAACACTTGCCAGGATACTGTGAATTCTGGTGTACAGCAAGGAAGCCCTGATTTGACGGAGGGCTAGGTGACCGTAACTCAATGGTTTCCTAATTCCAAAAGCTGCGACTGGGTTTGAGATGAACAATTAAATTAGTGAATTGAGCTGTCAATAAACTCAACTATGCCTGATCTTGAATAACTCAACTATCTGTACTACTGTCATGTAGTGCCAATGGTATTGCTACGATTTTCATTCTGTGGGTCTGTGGCAAAGTGGCTGGTAAGGGGAACAGGTGTAGCGGTGATGCAGTGCAGGAGTGACAGGCAGACAACGGTATTTCAGTGAAAAATGCTTTTATTTTATATCCTGGTCTAGTGACCGTAAATAATAAGCCCCGGCAATACACAACGATGTGTAGAGCGCGGGGATGAAAAACACAGGGTACAGTCCTGAACAAAGTAACAAAAACACGTTCACCCGTCTCGGGTGCGTGCAGTCGTGCTGGTGCTGCATGAATACACTTTATTCTGTGACAGTTCGTGATGTGGTGATCCGGCTTGTGCTGGCCCACGGCGACAGCTCCGGATGTGCTTTAGCTGTCTGGTGAATTCAAAAACACAGACAGTTATTTTACAGCGACAAACAAACACAAACACACACACACGCAACTCTTTACAGAGTAATACAGCAGCTCTCTATTACGTCCTTCTCGGTCCTTGGCTTAACCTAAACGAAGGAAAAGAACAGCGTTACCCTGGCCCCTATATGTAATCCCGCATGATATCTAGGTAAACGGTTGCAGCTGCCTTATTACTTGCAGCTGCCCCTCGTTTACCTGTCAAATCAATACGGTCTTACAACAGAGTCTCGCTTCTTTCCAGGCTGACCCACTTCCCGGTCCCGGAAACGAACTGTCAGGCCAGCCCTTCCAGATACTTCTCCTCCCGTTCTTTAGCGCCCTCACAGATCGGGAGGAAGATTTATCACCAGAACTCTTGTATTTCTGTCACAGGGTCACACACTCCACATCTGTAAGGTAATGTGTTATTCATCTTATTATCACGTATTAATAATTATAAACCTCACGAATCATCTCAGTCAAGACGTTTTCTGAGTCGAGCAGTTATTATCCCACAGGTAGATTCCCTCTGAAATGTGTACTCTAACTTGAAACTCTATTTAAACTGGTATACATTTTAAGGAGCCTAAGCATTCCATACTAAAATATAATATAATGTAAAAACACATTTTAAAAATATATATTACTAATATCCTCCTTTACTGTTTTGACACAGCGACAGTCAGGTGTCCAAGCCGAGGGTGATGGAACTAAATGAAAGGTAATGATCTCTCTGTTGAATATGAATGCTTAAAAAAAACAAATTACATAAAATGTATTAATAATGCATTATAGCACAAGTTACTAACTTTATATATATATATATATATATATATATATATATATATATATATCTCAAATGTACTTGTGAGGTTAAACATTTTATTTTGGGATTATTGGGTTCCCCAATATCACACTAAAAATTAAACTAGAATGAAAGGCACGTGGCATTAAATTATAAGGGGAGAAAAGAGTGTAGCAATATACTGATCTAGATCCTCCTGCCAGCTGACAGCATTGCTATAGGCTAATGGAATGAGTGCCTACTTGGACAGATAATATATTCCTAAACACTTGGCTAGGCATATAATTAATAAGCAGGATTTGATAGAACTCTGTGACCTATTGCCATTTTGGATGTTAATATTCTGATAACTGAGTAAAGTAAACAGAATACAGAAACACAATCTTTAGTAATGCAGTGTCTTCATTTGCTCTGTGCGTAATTACCGGTAAGTCAACAGAGCTCTGCATCCCTGGCCACTTCTCTGGAGATGTTACAGCATATTTTCTGCTTTTGCTAAACCATATTAAAGACCAGTTAGTTTAAAACTGTAGCTCATTACTAAGTGTCATGCTAAGGGTTGTACATTTAAATAAAACAAAGCAAGTGAAAGAAACTAGATTTGCCCATTATTATTAGATTTTCCAGTCTTGAAATCTAAAGCAGACAGTCTTATAAAGCTTTCAAGTTTACTCCGGTCATTGAATTCTTGTGCTGCGTAGTATAAGAAGGTGACCTGGTAAAGTGACAGCTGAAAGGTAAAGTTTTATGTGATTCTGTAGTTTTTATAGATCCTCCGATGCTCCATTTAAATTTACCATTGCTTGTAAAAAAAGCTACAGGTGTGTTGTAATCTCAGTAGGAGCAAAGACACTCTATTCATTGCTCCTCCTCCTCTACAAAATGGATTTAAATTAAACCGGCCCAGCTTTAAATTGCTCCCAATTGACTCTGAGAGTAAAGTAAAAGTAGCTTTGAATAGCTTTCTGGTAACATTTACCAGTTTAAAATAATTGCATTTACCCAAGGCAGATTCCTAAAGAACGCAAGGTAGAAGTTGTACAATAAACAAAAATTAAAAAAAAACAATAAAACTTTTACTGGTTTACAGTACTGCTTTTAGGAATGCAACCTTTTTTGAATCAGGGAGGTCAGGGAGACGAGGAGCCTTGGACTGCGATTTGTAATGGGTTGTATACAGTGTTTAACTGTTTAAGGCCACATAAGAGAAGACAGTTACGTAGTTTAACCTTTGTATACAAATGCAACAGAGGAAAAGTCTACTGCACAAGTCCACTTCATCTGGTATGCCTTAGGTAACTTTTGTTCCACAAATTACTGTTGTAAATAAAAGAACATCCTTGCTTATAGACTGGTGATCCCACCCTCCCACCTCCCACTCACAAAACTACCTTTCAGCACATGTCCTGTCCACCAGCATATGTGGTTTTCAGACACAATTCAAGAATTTGTTTATGGAACCTTGAAAATGTTATTAAATTCTGTTAATGTTGAATGTGTCAGTTTTCATAGTTTGAGTGAGGCTTACAGTATATGCTTAACCTATCAGTGTTGTAGCTTGTCAGTTTGGATATAACTGCTTGACTGAGGATGTTTAAGTGATGTAACATTGTTTGTAGCTACTGCTCTTGCAGTGCCAGCTGTTTTTCATTGTTATTAGCAACATATTTGAAAATAAATCTAAGTGTATTAATGTACTATAAACTGTAAACTAAAAAACATTTAACCTTTTTTTTTTTTTAGGTGGGAATTTGGTAATAACTTAATATTATACACTGAAATACGTTGGCTGTATTTTTCCACAGAATGAAGTTGCGCAGTTTTGTGGATGTATATTTAGCTGAATATTAATCCTTTAAAATATTGCTCATATGGTGTACATACTCCATAATGCACTGAGGCAGAAGCAATGCCATTTTCAGTTCTATGCTCTACAGCCATTATGATATCACAAGCTAACAAGCCAGGGAGGGGGATCTGCACAAACATTATTTGCTTTAGTTTTATGATCCATACAATAGCACAGGCAATATGAAGGCCTTCTAGTTTCCTCAGACCATTGTAAAGAGCAGGATATGTAAACAAACAAGCTGAAACTTCTTCTGATTTACAGTGCTGCTGGGCCCAGAGTGTGATTTCTCTGCTGCTGAGCAGCTCCTGCCAGCGAGATATTTCTATACAGACAGTTTGAGCACTTTCGATTTTATACCTCAGCAATTTTTATAGCGTCTTTAGGCCCTCATGTATATGCTGCACTATATCCCTTGGAAAAAAAAAGCAAATAAGAAGAAGAAAAAGATTATCGGCAAGAAAACAGTTAGGTCACATGCTTCACCCCCCCCCAAAACCAGACTATAATTGGTAGCGGACCTAAAGGAGCAACCAATATTCCCGATGTCTTTTCTTGATACGCAGCTTGTATCTTTTCCTCTTCTTAAGATTAAGTAAGGTAGGGTAGCCAAGCCTCTGAAGGTTTTAGCATCTGTGCTAGGCTGGTGTAAGTGATACTGAAGAGTTATAATTAAAGGTTCCGATTGACGGAGCCATGTTTAATATACAGCGCCTCTCTCCCATCCATCGGGGGTAATGGTGTGCAGTGCAACCACACTCCTGCTACTTTCCAGCCAACTCTTTCATTTCAGTCGCACCTCTGGGCTGAAAAACAAATTCACTCAGCACTGGAAGCTATTTAAAAAACACTCTCCTGTTTAAATAAAAAAAAAAACCAAAATCACTTTGTTTGGCTTATTATTATTATTATTATTATTATTGGCAAGCAAAACACATTGTCAAATAGAACTGTAAATGTGCTGTTAGTTTCTGCTTGGTCTAACACAAGGATTTCAAGCATTAGAATGGTTTTAAAAAGTTGGGTAAAATAAAAATAAATCCCATCATCCCAACAATAGCCAACCATGTCTCGCACAATGAAAGCTAATTTAATCATTTAAAAGTTTATCAGTCATAAGACTGAAATATTGACCAAGGAAAGGCCGAAAGGTGCATTTTATTAGATCATAAAATATAAATAGCATTGTTAATTACAACATATTCTTTGTAGATATTGCTTATGCTTATTTATGATATTTTGCACAAAGAAAAGTTTTGAGGTATACATACATGATGACTTGAACTGTAAGTATGACTTGTTTGTAAATTCGTGAAATTCTAGTTTAGCTGGAAGCAGTTGCAGTTCGTTTTATATTTGGAATATGACTCCATTCAGTTAAGTTATGGCTTGCTTTTAAAATCCTCCAAAGTTAGACAACATGGTACACAAGACTTTCCCAAGACCTTCTCATCTGAAATAAAGCAAAGACGATGGTAGTACCATAACATTGTAACTTGTGTCATACTATCTTTTTTTTTATTTCAGAATAAAAATTACCTGGGTATTTTGGGTAACTGGGCAGTTCCTGTGCAGTCTACAGCCATCGTGAAATTCAGCTCAAAAGCTTGTTAGAGACAACTTTTAGTAAAAAGAAATGTAATCTCTTTATCGGTGCAACAGAACTCAAAATCACTTGCAAATGTCCTATGGAAACATCTTTAGACCCTCATGTAAACACATTGGAAACTAAAATGATTGTCTTGTCATTGGACTCCCATACATGAGTTACACTGTTATTTTTGTGGTTTTGACCAAGACATAATCCTACTTTTCTTATAACCTAATTTTTATAGAACAATGGCCAACAAACATGTTGGCTGAAATGCCTAGACAGAATTGGCATTAACTTAGAATGTGTTTAATTCTGAGGAAGCAAGCCTTTGTGTTATATAACCATTAGCTCTCATTAAAGGTGAGAGCTTGATAGCACTGGTTATGGTTGGACATAATTCAGACATGTTCTTTGCTATTCTCAGCAGCCAATTAATTTTAGTCCATATCTGAGTTCTCCTAGACCTTAGAAACCAACGTGTGGAAATGTTAAAGTTAAATACAAGTAAACAACACAACCGAATGTTGCCTGAAAGCAGTATCTAGAATACATGGATCACCCCACTTGTCAGTTTTGCTCAAATATTTGGAGTGGTTTTTGAACTACACTACTGAGTAATAACATTGAACCACCAAACATTTGACTTAAGAAATAAGTTGGACTGAATAGGTCAGAGGTGAAAGGCTACTCCATTAATCCGATGTATATATTATTGAGAGTAGGCCTCCAAAATACTGTAGAGGCACGCCTCACAATTTATTTTCGGAAGATGGGAGTCTTCATTAAGTTTTTGTTTTCTAATTTAATTTTTTGGTCTGTTATCCTGGTAATACCCCCAAATCCCCTTTTATAGACACTTAATACTCCAGTGCCTACACATACGTCTGCTAAGAAATAAATAATAATAATACTCCTACTGGGCACATCTGAGGGAGCAAGCTTCATCACAAGCAATGGTTGAAGGTTGGCAGTCTTTCCAAACTATATCAATGAGGCTTCTCAATCAAACTGTCCAGCATGCTGTCACAGGGGCTGGGATAACAATCATTGTAGAGAAACTGGGGGAAGTGGAAGCGCACCTTTATATCCTCAGGGGGTAGAGTACTGCATTTAAAGGATTACCTTGACGTGATGTATTGATAGTGGTGAAGTAAATTGATGTGTTGTTGTAAACAGCATAGTACAATTTCCTGCAACACTGCAACAAGGTGATGCAAAATTAAATTATGTGTACCTAGTACATGTGTAAATTGATTTCCAAATGATTAAATTAATATACAGTACCATTGTACCCATATACAAAAAGATTGAGTATTCCATATAGTAATAGAAAAAGAACATTAAAAATCCCCCATTTATTTTATAATAGAAGACCATTATGAAATTCCAAGTGTCTTCATTGAAAACAATTGACCTTTTCAATAAACAAATATAACATACTTGTTTTTAATTTTGTATATATGCAAGTCATATATGTGTTTATGTGATGAATATTAAATTATTCATTTATGATGGAACATGATCAATTCCATAAGCACTCCTATTAACCCCTTTCTTATCCAAGAAATATTGTGTATTCACCACACATCTTTGATTGTAATTACAGAGGAAATACACCTTATATGACTTCATAAATTACAATTTAATCGCAGGGCAATTCCTTAGGTACATTACATTTATTAATACATTACAATTGTTATCTTTGCTGTTGAACTGCCATTTAAAATTGGTAGCCAAACTCTCATTCAGCTCCAAACATTTAGTAGTTCATGCATGGCATTGGTGTAAATGTGTTTTTTTAATCTTAATTCAGCACTGCATTTCTAATGTTTTACTGTTCTTGAGTCTTTTACCTACTGAACAAGGTTAGCTCTTTCAATTGGTATATATTGTCCCCATTATTCATTCCCTAGGTAGCAAATCAGTTGTGACAGCTAAATTTTGACAGTACAGAAAATCTAGCCTAGGTCATTAGAGTTAATATTATGTTTCTTTGGCAATCCCTCATCATTTTTGGGCCTCATTGACTATTTTTCTTTATAAGATATTAAGTATTCAAACCTCATTTACATCCTTATTTTTCAATTTGCTGCCGCAGTAGTTTAATTTATTCCATATAATTTCTTTTTCTGAGGGGGACATTAATCATTGCCCTGTACGTTTTAGTGCCTCTGGGATTTTTTTTTTTTTTTTTTTAAATCAATAAAATAAAGGCCCCTCCTTCACTGGATATGATAAAACATTTTGCTAAGGGATATCAGCTTTTACTGTGCCTGTGTCCAGGCAGCTTGTTTTTATATTACACATGCAAAGGAAGCCTTAGGTTAACATTACATGAAAAGGGTTTGAATGCAGCCAGACATTTGATGCTTTAGAAAGATGCTATCCTTATATATATATATATATATATATATATATATATATATATATATATATATATATATATATATATATATATATATATATATATATATATATTAGATTTGCAGGATATTCAGGGTTGTTTTAGAGCTTTAACTATCCTTTACAAATTGATTCACACTCCACCACCACACGGGGTTCAGTCGATAAATTACCAGGAGGACACAATCTTAATTTCCCCTCTGAATAATGTTACTTCATTGTCTTGTGCTGATTTGGCCAATCTGAAATCAACTGGAGTTTTTTGACACAGGATTTTCTGTAGTTGAACTGACTTGAACCCTGTGTGGAACTGGGTTAGAAAATGCAGTGAACCTATGAATGGGCAGGTTAGCCACGACCTGGCCATGATTCTAGCTACATTTGTCATTTCTTTATTTCTGTTGCCAAGGTCAATTGAGTTATTCAAAACATTCCTAGTAAATCATGTGCACAATCCATTCCACAAATAATCAGATCAAGGAGGCAATATTTCTGTTGCCACTATCAAAATGTAAGCTCTCATCATTCATATTATTATTATTATTATTATTATTATTATTATTATTATTATTATTATTATTATTATTATTATTATTATTATGATTATTATTATTATTATTAGTAGTAGTAGTAGTAGTATTGCTACTCAGTGTGTCTTTCATATGCTTGCATTCTCCAGGTTCCAGGTTATACTAACAAAGAATTTACCCCAGTGTTAAGTTTTTACCACTTTTTTGTGAAAGGAAAAATAAAGTGGTAATGTTACAGATTTATCTGAATCTTTCTAACAAACGTTTAGTTTCCTTTTAAGACATAAATAAGGGTGTAAACTTCAAAGGTATTTAACTGTATTGTTATTGTAACATACATGGGTTTATAATAAATTATTAAATTATACCTGGAAGAAAACAAAAAGAACATATTTTAATAGGAAATTATTGTATAAGGAGAATAATACCATGTGTGCATGCATTCTGATCAGAAATAAGCATAAAAATAAAGTGAATTGTACCTCTCACATATTCTTAACATTGCAGCATCTATATATATATATGTATAATCTCTACACACACACACACACACACACACAGTACATAGTACAGAAGCACATTGATTTGAATCAGGGCCAAATCCTGAATCCCTACTTTCTTGATGTGTTTTCATCCTATTACCTTCATTTTATGCTTGGCTATTCCGTGGGATATCATAGTATTAATTCCTAGGCTTAGCTGAAACAGGTCTTAAAAGATAAGCCTTTTAGGAAGACATGCAGTCTTCACTGTTTACATGCAGTTTATTCCTTTTTCACAGTGTAAATTATGTAACTTGGGTAAACCATTTTTTTTTTCTTTTTTTGTGTACATTACCATGTTGACCATATACCAGATGAAAGTCTTGTGTCTTGATATGCTAGCAACTGGTTTCAGGACCGTGACCTTCAGGTAAGAAATCTGCACACTTCAATACATAATTCAGTAGGCAATAATACTTTGTGCTTGGCCAGTCCCAGGCTGTTTAATCACTAGGAAAAGACCCTCTGTCTCACTCCATAAACCTTACTGAATAAGAGGAAGGGTGTGGGGGCACAATGTCACTTGTAACTCCCAAATTAAACTGCCCAGATATTCTGGTTAAAGAGCTTTTTTTTTTTCTTTACTTGCGACCTATGCAGAAAATCATGCAAAGATCCCATCTCTTAGGAGTCAGCAATGTCAAGGCTGTAACACTACCATTTAGCATATTTTAAACACCAATGCCACCTTGTAAAACATATCATTACAAAATAAAAAGGCTGCCAGGCCAAGTGAAAACTAGTATATAAAATGTCAAGCATTTCAAACAGAGAAATAAAAGCTGCGCTATAGAGTGTTGTACACACAAGAACATAAGAACATAAGAAAGGTTACAAATGAGAGGAGACCATTTGGCCCATCTTGCTAGTTTGGTTGTTAGTAGCTTATTGATCCCAGAATTTCATGATGCAGCTTCTTGAAGGTTCCCAGGGTGTCAACTTCAACAACATTACTGGGTCAACATTGTCAATACCTTTTCGAATTTTGAATGCTTGAATCAGATTGCCGCGTAGTCGTCTTTGTTCAAGACCGAATAGATTCAATTATTTTAGCCTGTCTGCATATAACATGCCTTTTAAACCAGGAATAATTCTGGTTATCTTCTTTACACTCTTTCTAGAGCAGCAATATCCTTTTTGTAGCGAGGTGACCAGAACTGAACACAATATTCTAGATTAGGTCTTACTAATTTATTGGAAAGTTTTAGCATTACTTCCTTTGATTTAAATTCAACATTTTTCACTATATCCAAGCATTTTGTTGGCTTTTTTTTATAGCTTACACACGTTGCCTAGATGAAGACATTTCTGAGTCAACATAAACTCTTAGGTCTTTTTCATAGATTCCTTCTTCAATTTCAGTATCTCCCATATGGAATGTATAATGGACATTTTTATTGCCTGCGTGCAGTACCTTACACTTTTCTTTATTAAATGTCATTTGCCATGTGTCTGCTCAGTTCTGAATGCTGTCTGGATCATTTTGAATGACCATTGCTGCTGCAACGGTGTTTGCAACTCCTCCTATTTTGTGTCGTCTGCAAATTTAACAAGTTTGCTTACTATACCAGAATCTAAGTCATTAATGTAGATTAGGAAGAGCAGAGGACCTAATACTGATCCCTGTGGTACACCACCGGTTACCTCACTCCATTTTGAGGTTTCTCCTCTAATCAGTACTTTCTGTTTTCTACATGTTAACCACTCCCTAATCCATGTGCATGCATTTCCTTGAATCCCTACTGCATTCAGTTTGAGAATTAATCATTTATATGGGACTTTGTCAAAAGCTTTCTGGAAATCTAAATAAACCATGTCCTATGCTTTGCAACCATCCATTGTTGATATTGCATCCTCAAAAAAATCAAGCAGGTTAGTTAGACACAATCTTCCTTTTCTAAAACCATGCTGACTGTCTCCCAGGATACTGTTACCATAAAGGTAATATTCCATTTTGCATCTTATTATAGTTTCCATAAGTTTACATATAATAGAAGTCAGGCTTATTGGTCTGTAGTTACTTGGTTTGGTTTTGTCTCCCTTTTTGTGTATTGGTATTACGTTTGCAATTCTCCAGTTTGTCTCAAGAGACTATTGCATGATCTTAGTTAGCGATTTGTAAATAACTTCGATGAGTAATATCGGGAGGATCTCATCCGGCCCAGGGGATTTGTTTATTTTAAGAGCTCCTAGTCCCTTTAACACTTCTGCCTCTGTTATGCTAAAGTTATTTAAAACAGGTCGACATGTGGGGCATGTTGTCCATATCCTCCTTTGTAAAAACTTGTGAAAAGTAATAATTAAATATACTTGCTATTTTTTTCTCATCATCTACGATGTTGCCATTTGTATCTCTTAGACATTTGACCTGCTTGTAAGAACTAAAACTTTATTTCTTTTTCTGTCACATTAGTTAAAAAGTCAGGACATTGGAAATGATGCCTGTTTAAAACAGTTACCGTAGTAACCTTAGTAATAATAAGACCTAGCTGTGATATAATCATATAATCATATTCAGTGTGTGTGTGTGGGGGGAGTTTAAAATATTGCCAGTTTTAA
Source organism: Acipenser ruthenus (assembly GCF_902713425.1). Classification (NCBI taxonomy): domain Eukaryota; kingdom Metazoa; phylum Chordata; class Actinopteri; order Acipenseriformes; family Acipenseridae; genus Acipenser; species Acipenser ruthenus. The sequence continues at coordinate 28,275,915 of NC_081201.1, forward strand.
AATTACTGTTATTTTAGTCTTTGTTTTTCTACAGATTCATGTTGATTGCTCTGCTCATGAAAAGTGATGTATTAACAGCACCAGAGACAAAAGCCTTTGATCTCTCTGCTAACAAGGTATAGCATGAGTGAGCACAATGCTGAAGTTGGCCATACTGTTAGGTGAAAGTGTCTCAGCACTGACCTGTACAGACCACCCTCTACTGAGGAAAAAGTGTAGTTCAGCTGCTTTTCTTTACTAGAAGAGCCTTGGTGAACAAAACAAGACATTGAGGCACATTCTGAGTTCACTTAGAAAGCATTTCACTCAGCAAACAGGTATCTATAGTTTATGTTTTTTGTTTTGTTTTTAAAACTCAAGCAAATATAGGTTATGTTTAGAGAAATTGCCTTTTGAAATGTATTACATAATATGCAAAATATATTGGCACCTAAGGTGATTTTCAAAGAGGAATTCAAAAGTTCTAATTTTGGGTCTTTGTGAAAAGAAAAAAAGAATGCTATGCCATTAAAAAACAGTTATTTTCAGTTTCTGCCCAAAACACACGGAAAGTGATGATAAAATAAAATGCATTACAAACACAATTTGTATATTTATAGTTTAAAGAGAAAATACATTTGTATAGCTTTCATATTAAAAATTTGCAGCTAATTTTGCATTTATTATAATTCAGTAAGATTATATGTTAATACTGTATAGAGAGGGAAGGAGTGAGAGGGAGGGAGAGAGAGAAACCATTAGGATTCGCATTTAGTTTGTTACAGAATAGATTTATGTGGTTTCATAAGACAAAATAAAGAGCTTTTAACATTAAAATGGTCTAGATTGGAGCTTGGTAAGGGATATTACTTATTTAAAGGCAATGTGTTCATTTAGATAATGTGTTAATTCCAATTAAATTAACATTAAAGTAGTCTTCATATAGTTTAAGTCAGCATTTTTTTTTTCAAACTTGTTTCCTTAATTACATCATTCTTCTGCTGTCATTAAGGATATTAAAAATTCATTAGCAAGAATAGTACAGTGGTACAGTAAAACTTTCAGTTCATAATGTCTAAAGATTACCACCATTACCCATTCAGCTTTGAAGATTCAGACCCCCATAATCCCTGGAACCCAGGCCTCAGCGAGTTCATCATACAGTCATACTTGCAGTCAAGGTCACTCTTTTAATGGAAATGGAATGAATATGACTAATAATAATAATAATAATAATAATAATAATAATAATAATAAGCTATTCTTACATGTGCTGAAATTTATATATATATATATATATATATACAGTGCCGTGAAAAAGTATTTGCCCCCTGTCTGATTTTCTGCATTTTTGCATATTTTTGACACTGAATGTTATCAGATCTTCAACCAAAACCTAATATTAGATAAAAGGGACCCTGTGTGAACAAATAACACAAACATTTGATACATTTCATTTATTTATTAAAAAAAGTTATGCAACACCCAATGCCCCTGTGTGAAAAAGTAGACTCAATAACTGGTTACGCCACCTTTAGCAGCAATAACTGCAACCCAACGCTTCCTGTAGTTATTGATTAGTCTCTCACAGCGCCGTGGAGGAATTTTGGCCCACTCCTCCATGCAGAACTGCTTCAACTCAGTGAAATGTGTGGGTTCCAGGTCCTGCCACAACTTCTCAATGGGGTTTAGGTCTGGACTTAAAGGTCATTCCAAAACTAGAAATCTCTTGTTCTTCAACCATTCTGACGTAGACTACCATGTTAATACCATGTTGATTAATGTGACAGAGAGTGAATGAATCCTAGTCAACAATCTCCCTCCCGACCTGTGAGGGTGCTGTTTAACCGGAACAGAGTGCCTCGTACTGGTTGGTCTGGCAGTTCATTCCAGGGTCGGAACAGCCAGCCAGGAAGGAAGTCATCGCCCTAAAGTGGTATGAGATGTGTCAGTCATGGATTGGAGAAGCTATTGCAGGGGGCGTGACTAAGGGTATAATTGGGGATGTGACGATGTAATCTGTTCCTTTGATGTGGTTACGAAACTGACCGAGAAAGGAAACGGACTGTGTAAAATGTATCGTGAGTGTTAAGTGTTTTGTTTCTTTGTGGAAACTAATTGTTTGTCACTACTAGACGGCTAACACGAGCCGGGAAGCTGTCGCTACAGGCCAGCATCAAGCCCGGACTACACTTACACCAATTGTCATGAATACCTTGCACCAGCACCTGCATGCAGAGCACTCACTGTCAGGAGAAGTGCTCGTGTCTGTGTTGTGTGTTGTTTGTTATTATTATTTCGGGACTGAACCACATGGTTTAAAGCTGGCATAACACATTGGTGTGTAGATCCAGCATTTATTAAGGGGCTGTATTAATAACTGTACTGTATAGGGTAAACCCTGCCACGGGCACAGGACAGCCTGTAACACAATTGGTTCCCCAGTCTTGTCGGCCTGAGGTCATGAGGCTGGCGCATGATATCCCTATTGCGGGGCACCTCGGAGCTGATAAAACAAGAGAAAGCATATTGGCTCGATTTTGTTGGGTAGGACTCCATAATGAAGTGTTGAAATATGTAGCCACATGCCCAGACTGCCAGCTAGTAGCGCCGGGTCGAGTGCGCCTGCCCCTTTGGTCCCACTGCCAATTATTTCCACTCCTTTTGAGCGCATTGCAATTGACACGTAGCCTGGACATCTTCCATATCCAGGGAATTTGTCTCTTTAAAATAACTATTCCCAATTCATAATGGAGGGCAGGTTTTTGATTTGCTATTCTGAAATATCCTGACTTGCCACCTGATATTTCTGAACTCATGGAAAGCCCTTATAGTATAGTGCAAATTAGGACAGGCTATTAAGAAGTCCAGAGCTCAACAGTGCTTATAAACCAAGGTCTGTATAAATGATTTACAAAAACCTCAAAGTGATGATCTTTGTACCGAGCTAGTAGACACCCCCAAACATGTGCATCACTAATAACAAAGGCTTTCTTTGCTTTACTCAAGCTACAGAAGACTGTGAGAATTGGAAGCACAACAGTAATAATGCTGATGAGATCCTAGCATGATGATTTGATTCAGCTGTGAATTAGAGTTAAAGAGAGCACCCTGCTGAGACTATACTTAGGACAATCTTTGTCACTTTACAGACACTTACTGTTAATCTGAGTTTCCCAAGGATTCTTCTTAATGATAACCGAACGAATACTACTTAAATACTCAGCACTCTTATCCCCTAAATAATACAAAGTCTTACGGTAGTATTGGTGAATATGTTATAGTAAAACCAATTGACCAAATGGACAACACTTGGTAACACTTTATGTATCTGTATACGTGATTATAAACTATCTACAAACATGTTACTATTTATGCTATTGACAATTGTAGAATATGATTAGAAATAATAAGATGATTATTATTATACACTTTTGTATTTTTTCTTTTCAGGTCTGTCTCTCTTTCTTTATATGTCAGTCTCATCAATTGTTTGGGGTTGCTTTGCTTTTGCAATATAATTATAATACACATTTGCCATAGTTTTTTTTTTTGTTGTTGCTATTGTTTATAATCACTTATAATGGATACCTAAACTAAAGTGTTACCCAAAGCTTTTAGGCAATTACCCAAAAGAAAAATGTGATTTTTCAAACAGCCTTTAATAGATTAGACTAAGGGTTGTTATGTTAAGGGTTTATATATATATACACACACACACACTACCAGTCAAAAGCTTTAGAACACCTCCATTTTTCCAGTTTTTATTGAAATTTATGCAGTTTAATGTCTCAATGTACTCTGAAATTAAAGCATAGAACAAATAAACAATTGGAGATAAAAAAGAAATCATGGAATCGTTTTGTTTAACAAAATTTAATCTAAATTTTTGACTCATCAAAGTAGCCACCTTTTGCAGATATAACAGCCGAACACATTCGTGGCATTCTTTCTACAATGGAAATCAAATATTGTTCTTCCCAACACTGTTGCAGAAGTTACCACAAATGTGTTGCACATGTAGGTTGCTTTGCTTTCACCCTTCTGTCCAGTTCATCCCAAACCAGCTTGATGGGGTTTAAGTCTGGAGACTGTGCTGGCCATTCCATGATTTGAAGCCTACTGTCTTGTTCTTTTCTTCTAAGGTAGTTCTGACATAGCCTGGAGGTATGTTTTGGGTCATTATCTTGCTGTAGGATGAACCCCTGACCAACTAGGCGTATACCAGAGGGTATTGCATGGGGCTGCAAAATGCTGTGGTAGCAGTTTTGGTTCAGGGTGCTACTCACTCTGTGCAAGTCGCCGACTCTGGATCCAGCAAAAGAGCCCCAGACCATCACGCTTCCTCCTCCATGTTTGACAGTTGGTGTCACACACCGAGGAACCATCCTTTCGCCTACTCGACGGCGTACAAAAACCCTGTGTGATGAACCGAAGATTTCAAATTTTGATTCATCGGTCCATAAGACCTTCTTCCAGTCTTCAGTAGTCCACTGGCGGTGCTTCATGGCCCAGGCAAGCCTCTTTTTCTTATTTTGCCATCTTAGCAATGGCTTTCTTACTTCCACTCGACCTGTCAAACCTGCAGCTCAAAGTCTTCTCTTCACAGTTGAAACTGAGACTTGCTTACTTCGACCAGTGTTAAGCTGTGCTTGAAGCTGTTGTCCTGTGAGCCGCCTATCACGCAAGTTGTTGACTCTCAGAAACTTGTCTTCTGATTCTGTTGTGGCTTTGGGTCTGCCAGACCTCTTCCTGTCAGAGTTTCCTCCAGTTTCCAAGTGCCTTTTGATGGTGTAGGAAACTGTACTCACTGACACCTTGGCTTTCTTTGCAATTTCTCTAAAGGAAAGACCTACACTTTTAAGGGTTATAATGGTCTGTCTGTCTTCCTTTGTTAATTGCCTTTTTCTCACCATTATGAGAGCAATATACTACTTCCTGCAGTACAATACTGTCCAAATAATGCTTAAGAGGGTGTAGTAACACAGTCTGTTCCAACACTGCTTTTATACAGACAGAGGGTTTGTAAGTAATCAACAAAAGTTGGGACACCAGTAGGAATTGTTAGCATCAACTTTCAAGGCTTAATTTACTTCCATTGCTGCAGAACAGCTGTAAGTTGTTAACCCATTACTTGTTCCCTGAAAAAGGCCTTTTTGTATAACTCTGAAATGTACATTATTTTTCAGTTTTTGGTAACCTAAACTTTTTTTTTTAACCTCAGTTACCACTTACCTTTGTACCATTTCAGGTTATTCACTGGACTTGAACTGCTTAAATTTCAATAAAAACTGGAAAAATGGGGGTGTTCTAAAACTTTTGACCGGTAGTGTATATATATATATAAATTTTTTTTAAAGTTTTAAAAAACAATTGCTTCATGTGTAATGGTAGTTATAGCTACAAGATTGGTTTTTTTTGTGTCTGTTTGAATTAAAAGAGACATCATCAAGTTGAGAGAATAGCTTTCACCTTGGTTCAGCTTTTGGTGAGTCTCCAAAATCGCAGGTTCCTATCAGCTTTAGAGGACAATAAAATAGGGACAAGGAACTGCTGCATGGAGGAGATGGGGAGAAGGATGTGTTTCCTTTGCAGGTAAACTTTGGGGAGTGTATGTGCAGGAGGATAAATAACAGTGATGCTATTTTTAGATATATTGGGAATTATATAAAAAACAAAACAAAGATAGACACAAAAATATACTTCCATTGTCTTAGTTACACCAATAAAAAATACACCATACAAGGTAGTTTAGCAATAAGGAAGACTAATTGAGGTTTATATTAATTATCTAAACAGTGGTGGTTCTTAATATTGCCGTCCGTCAATAAAACTCAGACTCAGAGTTGCCAATATTAAGTAGGGACATTGAGAACAGTGTAATCAATGTGATACGCTTATCAGCTGAGCGCACAGGGGGTTTAATTTAGGAAAGAATTGTTGGCTGTTTAAGATTTCGATTTTGATAGAGGGAGAGCTGTAAGCTTAAGACTAAAAAAATCAATGAGGCAACTTGGCAGTTTTCTTTTTAATCCATAATACACAAACAACAGCCAATTGAAATGCGTTCTTGGGTCACGATCCAGCCAATTTGATTTAGTACATCACCCAGTGATTCTATCTATAAAGACAATCAAACATTAACCTTATTGCTCTCTTTTAAATTGTATTGAGCCTTTACGTGTATGAGATGTAAATATATAGGTAATAGCATCATAGTCTGTAATTGATAATACAGTTAAGGTCAGATTATCAAAGGATATTTTTTAATTGAGTAATGCAGATGATATACAATTTCACTGCACAGGCAACAAGAAGCCTGCATACTGTATTTTCCAAGCACATCTTTACCATTCTTATGAGAGGATACTTTGCAAATATGCTAAGGCTTCTGACTGCGGCTAAAATGTATTTTATATTCATTTAAATGCTGCCTTACTTAGCTTAACCCGTATCCATTACCTCTTTCCCAAGAATTTGATTGAAAAAATGTAATTGTTTGGAAATTGGTTATTGATGTTGTTGTTAGTTTGTTTGAGTGTTTGCTTTACATTAGGGGCTCAAGGACTTATTGTATGGTTTCATAATGCTGTTACGAAAGAGATTGAACCAAATGTTTTGATGAGAAATCCTTGTCTCTTATAGCACAAAAACATATTGTGGGAAAATTTGCCTAACTGTATTGCTAAGTTTACTTTTAGTAGCACTGCTTATCATATGCTAACGTGAGCTTGACATGTTTGCTAATGCCATGGTATGTTTGGAAAGTGAAATTTGATTTGAACTATGCCATTGTACAGGGTCAAAACTGTACTTTATTATTTTATTTTTATTTTGAAACAAAATTATGAGGTATACAGGTACATTATCATTCTTCTACTAGACATTTTCATATATAATCAAACCTGGACTATCCACTGACACACTGAAGAAAAACAATTAGACTACACAAAACAATATAGTACACCCCCACCCCATGTTGTGTTTGAACTAAATACATATTTCTATGAATGTCTGCTTTGCCTCGGGCCCTATTACTCACCCAAAATGATCTGTAATGACTGGTAATCACCAACTTGGAGGGCCTTATTGCATCATTGATTGCTCTTCTTACCAGCTATGGTTATGATGACCTAGCCTTACAGTATTTGCATAACTTTTCTTTGTTTCATGCAGTCTGCAGATAGTAGGTTTATTAAGCACAGTTCCCAATCATATATTCCATTCCTTTTGCAGATTAAATGAATGAATGACGTTATTGATTGTCATTCCAAGCTCTTAGTCTGTCTGTTTACATATCAGCTGTGTTTGATTGTGTTCAGTTTCGGGACCTATATCCCTACAGTGTAGGAAATCCATCAACCTTGACAGGTCCATTATAAAGCCAACCTTTATAAGTTTTGTTAGGCTGTCCATAGTTAGATTGTACCACTAAATACGAAGCTACAGAGAAAAAGAAGCCGACTCTAGGCAGCTATTTTGTTTAAGAGCTGTTTATATATATATATATATATATATATATATATATATATATATATATATATATATATATATATATATATATATAAACAGCTTTGGACAAACTGATTCAAAACATGTTATCTTACAGATACTACTGTAAACTGTTTTTTTGGTTTTGTTTTTGTCTTGTTATCCACAGTTAGCACATGTCATCCCATATTATCTTGTGTGAAATATTAAAGAAAAAAATATAAACAACAGTTGTATTTGTTGATATACAGTGTAATTGGAAATTATTTTTCCACTTTTTGTATAAAACATGGCAATAGAAGTAACCGACATTAAATTCCCACAGGGAAACAACGGAACACTGTATTTATTCCATGTTGATACACGTATCGTTTTATTAATACCAGTAAATACCCTACAATTCCCATAAGATTTTACTTAATTCCAGCAAAACTCAAATTGATACTGTTTAACCTCTGCTTCAGCTGGCCATAAATTCCAACTGACTCATATATTCCCGGAAAGACAGCCTGCTTAAATACAGAATCTTACATTTAAATGATTTGGCTGGTGACAGGCCTGCTGTGAGAGAATACCAAATTCTGTCGAACAAATAGGCCCTAGAGCCCAAGACTCTCCCAAGAGTCAGTTCCTTGCCCTAAGGCAGTGTTTTGTAAAGGACTTGTTTCTGTACGACCTTACCTCTTGAAACATATTGGCTTTGTTACACAGGATAAAATGCTAATTCACTGGTCGTTGTGTGTGTGTGCGTGTGTGTGTGTGAGAAAGAGAGAGGAGAGGTTAATTATTTATTTCACTATGGAATTCGTATAACAGAATACTCCTGCTTATTCACCATGACTGATAATCTTGGTTAATCCCTTATTGGCTTCCAGGGCCTCTTCTTTAAGGCCTATCCTAGTTATTTTAACAGCTGCTATTATCGCATTATCGCATATAGCAGTAATTGATCACTTCCATACAACAGTGAGCTTCACCAATGCAGTTAGCCTGCCCACAATAACTTTTTTGAACACATTCAGTTCTCTAATCTAGTTTGTGTGTCTGTATATATATAGTTAGACTATACAGTACATGGGAATTCAAACATATATTTACAAATGGTATTTATGCATTTGTTTGCAGGGAAAGCGATTGCAGTACATTAGCTTGTTTTCAGTTACAATTTTAAAAGGCAGTTGTCAGCTAGGTTTAATTAAATTGACTGAATGGGAGATCTGTATGGCCAGGTTTAGTTGGGCTCTTTGTGAGTATGATCTTGTGGGGCCCCATAAAATATTCCAGCATTCTCAATTTAAACAGGAAAGCCCAAGTCTTTTTACTTACCTTTTTGTGGAGAGTTGGACAAAAGCCAGTTTTTTTTTCAGAAATAGCCTGTTAAAGGCCATTCTGTAATCAACCAACCATGGCACTCCCTCAAAGAGTAGGAAGACATTATTCAGCTTCCTCCCTCTGATCTTGGGTCCACAACAAACCATGTAATCCACGGCTCAGTGGCCGAAAAAAAAAAAAGAAAAAGAAAATCGCAAAGTACTCCTGTCACCAGTCGCAGATACCATGGAGCATGGGTTAGGCAACGTGGACTACTTCAATGTTCTGCCAACAGCACCCACGTGCTGCAGTGACATATGCTAACATAGCTGAACATTGACCCCCGTTTTAAATTTAGGGCAAGTTAAAGGCATTGAAATATGAAATTGTCATGTGCATCTATTTAAAAAAAAAAAATATTTTAAAGTTTGCTAAAATCCCTGCTCTTTTTTTGGGAAATAATACATTGTTTGGTAACTGTTATGATTATTTAGAAATGTGTTATTAATATACCCACAGTATAGGCCTGGTCCCCATTACCCTGAGAACGACGTAACCCACCTTCAGCTTTGTGAGTCAGAAGGTTGTGGATTCAAGCACCAGCTGATCAGTGCTGTAAATAGGTGCTTAAGCAAATCTTGTATATCTTAAGTCAAATCAAAATCCACTTTAAATAGTACTGGACCTGAAAAGTTTGCCACAAATTTCCATTTCTCTTCTGCTAAAAAACAGACAACCCCCCCCCCCCCCCTCCCCCCACAGTAAAACCAAGATTTCTCACATTTGACTTGCATTTATACCAATAATTATCATGAAAAAATTACACTGAAATAACAAAAGGTTTGAAATAGATTGACTTCATAGTTCCAAAGTAGAAAATAATTTATCCTAATTTTAAAATTAGCAAACGTATTACAATAGTTGTGTTTATTTAATTGAAACCCGGGCATTAATAATCTTTGTCTGTTTAACAGGTGTATTTTATGATTTAAGCAACATAAATATAGTGATATTCTACCATTTATATAAGCCTTGATCACGATTTACCAAAAAAGCAAAGGTTACTGCATTAGTGCACCTGTCTTTCCTGTTTCTGATTACCCAAGGACAATACACAAATATGTCATTATTTTGAATAGTAAAGACAAGTCAAAAGCCCACAGCCTAAACATAGGTCCTCTGTTACCTCTTATAATAAACACTGGCCTAACCATGGGATATAATTAATACCCCCAACAGAGTAATTAAATGAATTCTCCATCAATAGCAATAGTGAAGAATAAAAAAAAATACAAAAAGCATATCTCAGGGGCAAACATGATAGAATTACAAAATGAGCAGCTTGCAAACTGTCTCTGCTTTGATGAAGTAACATTTAATTATCCCCCAATGGAAAAGATCCCCTATTGTTTAAACCTAATTTGTCCCTTTTGGCTACTTCCCTGGCCCACAGGCCGAGCCATCTCAAGTTTCTACCCTCTTCAGCGTCTTCCAGTATGACCCGCTGTCACATTAAATATTTGCATTCCAATTCTTGGTCAACCTCAACGCAATTAGGCTAGGACAATATTTTATCTGTTAAGTGTTGTCCTAGGATTTTGGCTCTCAAGATGAGATGAAAGAAAAAAGCACTGCTTCCCTCAAGGATCAGCCAGGTCAATTTCGTCTGACTTTCAACTGGCAAGGGTTTGTATTCTCTGTTCCACAAAGACCATCATTTGGGTTGACCTCAAGGCAAAGCCAGGTCCCACCAGCCTGTGTTACCCTCACTTGATACCTTGGAAAAATAAAAGGCGATAGGTGTCCTCAAAGCATTACTCCCTTTTATCGAAATAAGAGATAAAACTCCCCTACAAAAACCTTCAACCTGAATGAATTAAGATAGAAACTGATCTAGCATAATTCTTTTTTCTTCAGGCACAAATCATCAGTAAACATTGGTACAAGAACAGCCAGCCTTGATAAGAAAATAATGTTATCACTTAAACTGGTAAAATTTATTATTACATGTGTTGTTAAAGATTATGTAGTGAAGTGATCAAGTAATAAATATTCATAATGGTAACCAACTCCCTTCATGAGTAAATGACCGAAATGATACCCTTTAAATAGAAACTCCTAAATATAAATAGCTATATTTTAAAAGTAACCCAGGAGTTAGGGTCAGGATAATCCCTTGGGTCAATGTGGGTCACTTTAAACTGCATGTGTGCTAGCTGGTCTGTACTTCTAGACAACTTATCTGTGATTTTTCTAAATTTAATTTTATTGTTATTAATGCATTACAATATCCTTTTTACCAAATCCTTTTCATGCAGAAAACTTGACTAAGTTACTATTAAAACTCGGTTTCCCAGAATCATGTTTAATTTTACACTAATAAATGATTTATTGGTGAACCTTTTTCCATAGTTTAGCTGTCTGTGCACTGTGCCATATCATAAAGACTTGTTTATCAGTTTGATTACGTTTCCTAGGTGTAGCTTTCTCCCTCCTTGAGGCTTTCTGGTCACTCAGTGAACAAAACAGCCACTGCAGAACCCACAGCAGCTTAGAGGTATTAATGACATATGTAAGCTCTGTTTTAAAGTCTGAAGTGACAACATCATACACACATTTGTGCAAAATAAACTCTACAGGATCACTATAAAACAGAATCCTCATTTTACCTATTACACTCACCATGTTGTCATCGCAATAATTCGTCTTTTCTGTATAAAAACGCCAGTTAAAGCAATAATTGATAAGACTTCGACACTAAAGAAACATGGATTGTACTGGAAATAAACAATAATACGTAGACACAGGTATATAATAATTAGTCATATTCATAAACATTAGCACTGGTGTATAGGATTATAATGCTCATGGTTTAGGATACACCTAATAATACCAAAAGGCAGAAAAATATTATGTTCTGTATATTTAATCATCTAAACACCTTAATATATTCCTTAGATAAAGAAGTTAATTATATATTTTCGATTGATCTAATAGCAGCAAATCTAAATACCTCCACTGTTTAAATATTAAACTAGGACAAACGTACAATTTGACTTATTTTTAAAGACACTTACTCAGACACAAAGTCCCATTTAATTAATTATTAAAATTATCAGTATTTAAATCCACAACTATTTAGATTAGTTGAATAGACTACAGTTATGGTGATTTAAAGATACCCTTTGATTTTTTTTTTTTTTTTTTTTTTTTTTAAGATTTTTTGTAAAGATTTTTTTTTGTAGTCTTTTTAAATCTCCATTTTATTTTAGGCTCATATACAGTGGTGAGTGTTCTTTGTCCAATTCATTGCCTGGCATCTGTAAACAACAGACCAGAATAAATTCACATTAGCCTTGATAGCAGCTCGACTTCACATTCTGATGCAATTTAAAAGAAGCATATATTTGCATACTGAATTAAAATTAAGACCTAATTATGCAAATAAATTATGGGATGTGGCAGGAGATGCTTTTCATTTAATTTATTATCCCATTTTGTTAGACAATAGTCACTCCATAGTTAATTTTTGTGTAAATCCATAAACTTATATTAAAGATTTACTTTATAATATTTAAAGGGATTTAAAAAGATCCCTTATATAATTACTGATTTTTTTTTTTTTTACATTTTTACATTTTATTTATATATAGCATCATACAACAAAAGTCCTTTATATTGGCAAATAAGGTATATTTTCCAAGGCCATCTGAAACAAAGTGGCTTGGTTCTGTAAAAGAAAGAACGCTGAACTGCCCGACATGATATAAATCATAACTTGAGCCTTTGACACTGATGTAGGTATGTCCTGTATAAACCCACAATTTAAAAAATCAAGGCTTAAAACACTATCACCAACATTACTAGATATCTGAATCAGATTTGGTATCTATATCATTTTACTTGGATTTGATTTAGTTTGTGTTCCTGTTTTATACTGAATGCATTCATTTCTCAGAATGACACTGCTAATATCATCCAACTGCCTTTTATATGACTACTTTTAAATGATCCTTCTTTGGTTCCTCAGTAACAAGATCTGTTGACATCCAATATGCTTGGATATCTGCAAGTTAAGAAGACATTGCCTAAAGTACAAAAACATGAAATGAGATTCAACCAGGGAGGTACAATGGAACCCATTTTGTGACTGGATAGGTCCTTGAAGAGTGGAAACAAACATGAAACCTTTGATCTGTTAAGGTTAAGCTTCAACTGTTTAATTATTTGTTTCTTAAAGCTTTTTTTGGAATTCGTATTCAACTTAAACAGTAGTAAGACATCAGAACACAATTTTGAATATGCTAGGCCAGTGTAATTAAAGTCTCTAATTTAGCAATCCAAAGTTTTTCCTATCCTATACATCTAGCGTCTTTCAGGATCTTCCTGCAAGTCAGGAGTCACTCTCCACTGTGATAAAGAAAGCTGGTGCTCTCCAAAGAAAGCAGAAAAGAAACCCATACATATCAATAACCTTACAGGTTAGCCAAGCTCAGCTTATTGCTGGCTGTGAACTAGCATTATATCAGGCATTGACTCTCCCTGGCTAACTTCCCCCCCAAATACATTCCTGCAATATCTTTCTAATAACAAGTTCACATACTTCTTTTGAGTTTCAGGGCAATCAGGGCCATATTCACAAAGCGTTTACCACAGTAATGGAAAACCAACTGCTAACGTTACGGAACTTGCAACAAATTAACTTCTTATTATTTATTTAAATGGTGTTAACTTTGTAAACACGACCCCCAGTGTTTTGTTTCAAAATTACATACATACAAATGTATTATTATTATTATTATTATTATTATTATTATTATTATTATTATTATTTAAATATACCACTACTATCATTATCCACTGAATTCCATATTCATGAATGAGGAATCTAACAACCTTCTGTTTTCTCTTTTTGCATCTACCCATGTGGTCTATTTCTGTAATTTTCCAGCATTGCAGTTTCACACTGTGTTAAAACAATAAAAAGATTAAACTTCACTTCAGTATTTGTTTAAATGCACACAAAATCTACAGCACCTAAATATAATAACTAAAAATGTATCACCACATATTACAACTGTATACCATTTGTATATAATGAATTAGTAATATAATGAAGTACCAGGGCATAGTATATTTCTAGATGTCCTATCCCTCAAAAATGTAAACAAGCCACCATAGCACATTTTATTCTATTTGTATTAAGCGTTAAAATATTGGTAACTCAAAATGTAGCTGAAATAATCATAAAAAAAGTGGAAATGAAATAAAAACCTCCAGCAGAGGTCATCCTGTGAAAAATGAACAGAAAAGGCACTTTACTGGCGGAGGCATTTTATTCTTTCTTGCTGTTGTATTGGAATGCACTTTATAGCATTCATGGCTCTTCTTTTTAATTATGACTTGTTTCAAATCATGCCATTAGCAGTCCGGAAATGTTCTCTTCTCTGGTAGATGGTTTTTATGTTTAAAAGGGTTGTTGGTATAGTGCTTTAATTAAGACTTACAAAAGAGAAAGTATGTATTTAAAATGTCTGTTTCTTTCGTGCTTAGCCTCAAGATTTGGTTTATCTGGGTATGAGAAATAAGCAGCTAAGGTTTAGTGAACTGAACAAACATAAAATGTTATATAATGAAAGTCTTAATGTAAGTAGTTTTAAATAGTAGACAAGGAAATAACAAAGGTCTAGGTCTCATTTTATATAAGCATGCCAGAAAGCATTAGGAATAAGAAATGCAGTATGCCTTTTGTTTGCATTGTGTATACCTGTAAAATGATTAAGGTGCCACTGTCGAAGCTACAAAACTGCAGTAGCTAACATATATCATTTTAAATATTTGCCTCATTCTGTGGCTAATTTCAAAGGTTTATTTCCTGAAATGAATCCTCTTCATCAAATCCCTTGATCCTTGTAAAGCCAGTGTAATATCACTGTTTGTATAATAAATTGACCTATAATGTAGATTATAAAAAAAAACAAGAAAGAAAAAAAAAGAACGCCCCTTTACATTTACATTTTTCCTTTTGTGTGGTTAATCTAAAACATTTAAGGCTGGAAATGAGCTTCTCCATCAAATGTCCCGATTCCATTTACATTTCTTGCATACAAGTCAATTTGTGCCTGCCCTACACCATAAATCATTGCCACCGGATTGCTGTGTAGGTACCTCAAGACATTACCCTGGCGCATGCTACTTTAAAAAAGCAATTTAAAGCTCCATTTACAAAAAATACCAGTCAGCTTTCAGTGCAATACCACTTCTTTCAGCACAATGAACATTGAACCACATCCTTTAAAATAAATAAATAAATAAAAAATAATACTATTTTCATAAAATTAAGACATATTTGTTGTTTTCAAAAATAACATGGTTCTTGCTCTTTATCCTCCTGTACTCAAAATATAAATACAAATTACCTTGCCTTGATTAATAAATGTACCTTTAAGAAACTTTAATGCTAACTGGACATTATAAATAATAAAATCAATATAATTAAATCAAGGTTCATTTAAAGACAAACCTTGATATTAGCTTGGCCCTGCAGGCTGGGCATCGCACTGTTCTGCAAAGTGCCTTAAGATAAGGAATGAAGAATCTTACTTTTTGTTATTACTAACAAAGGCATCAGGGGGCAGATTAAACAGAAATTGTGTGTGCCGCCATAGCTAAAACTGGATAAATGTTGGCATTACCACTAGAAATTTACAATGTCACCCAATTATTATTTTGTTGTTATTGATTGTATTTTAAGATCTTGAGACAACCTATTATTAATTTACAATGTTAAAGCAATGTAGTCTTTAGCCACACAACAATAAAGGCGCTAGTATGCTTAAATCTAAATATGTAAATATCTGGGCAAGATGATAAATATGTTTTCTTCCCTCCTGCTGTTTCTATGCATCTACCGTGGGTGTTTGTGCGGTTCCACAACCAAGTAAAATATCACTGCATTATATCCCTGTTCCCATTTTGTAGAGCCTGAAATTGCAGAAATTGTTCGATTTGACGCTGTGTAAGTGAAACCGCAAACAGAAAAAACGTGCAGTTCTTGCAGCTTCCTCGCACATGCTTCCTTATTTATAGATTTAATCTACACCCCTAAGAGTGAAGGATGCGGCATCTCTGATTCGTTGCCTAATGAATCTATAATATGACAATTTATGTACTAAAATAAAAAAAAAACAAGACAGCTTTATGATGGCACACACAAAAACTTTTTTAAAAATCTGGAATAGGTTTGGCTGTTCACTCAAACTACAACAAGTCCTACTTACAAATGGCAATTCTTCAGTAGAGGATCCACCTTTTTACTACTTATACCTGAAACCCAAATGCTCTCTTTTCTTACTATAGAACAGATTGAATTAGATGTTATTTAAATAAATAAATTATGATATCCAGGTTGTTATCCAATGGGAATAACAGAATGTACCATGTGGAATGTTACTATATGTTTCTGCTATTGAAAATATTCAGATCTAATATACATACAATATAATATGTGCATATTAATTACTACTTGTGTGCACTAGGGGGCCAAACAAGTTTGGTGTGCAGAAAAAGGCTATCACCACTTACAGTAAACTTTTACTTGAAAGCCCCACATTGCACAGCTTTTTAAATCTTGATCATGTTATAACTTTTTCGAAATATAATGTAAGCATGGTTATTCCTTTAGAAAGTATTTATTACTAATTATAATACTATTGAGGGGTACAGTTTCCTCTTGATTTATTTTTACTATTAAAAAACAAATTGGTTGAAATTCTCCCTGTTATTTGCAACATCAACATCTTAAGCCTGGGAATAATTATACACAGCACAGCAGTTCAGTCAGTCTGTATTTGAATTGAAATCTTAGACAGCGTGAGTAGGTTTTTAGACAGAGCGTCATTATGAAATTTAGGGAAATAGCAACACATCCCAAGTTGCCACCTACTGTATATACACTATACAATAATAACGTGATTGGGATAGGGGATGTTAAAATGTTGACATTCTTATTGTCAGCTAATATATAAATTAGAAATAAAACTTTTGACAGAAAAAAGACTAATCTGCACACAGGAGCTCTTTTTTTAAAGTCAGTAAATAGATCTTATTGTACTGTCAGAGGAAGTAAAAACATATACTATATATATATATATATATATATATATATATATATATATATATATATAGGTGCCAATTTCCTTAATTTGAAGTCTACACAACTAAACCCATATTCCAGTTAGATAGGATTGAAAGGTGCACGGCACTGTAGCTTGTTTACAGTGCTTACTTCTTCCATCAATAAAAGACTGATAAAAAGAGATACTGTCTCCTAGACAAGGAAGTCGTGGTCAGTAAAACAGGTACAATATTGTGAAATGTATCTGGAGATAATTGATGACCCTCTTCCTGAGGAGCTGAAACAGAGCATTAGGAAATCATTTTCAATCTTTGGCTTAGCAGACTAACAAAAATGCTGGTAGCTTGCTCTGTCAATTCTCACTCCTTGGGGTCAAACAAACAGCTTTTCCAGGGCCAGCTCAAAGGCTAGTGTATGGTCAGCCAAGCTGAAAATGTCCCATGTCCTCCACAAAATGATACAATGTAGCATTTCATTTACCGACTGTTTGTTATTTGTCATTGACAAAGTTATAATAAGAGCAGCCTTCATATTTATTGACCAGATGCCCTCCCCCCATATCCCCAAGCCTCAAGCTCCATCGCTGCAAAGACCCGAAGTTCTCTTGTAGTTTGTGCATTCTTTTTGTTACCACATTTTAAATAATACCTCACAAGCCTCTCCTCCCATTACGCTAGGCCTGACAGAAAGGGTTTAGAGAATCTGATGACTCTCCCGTGACCTCTGGGCCAATTAGCATTTTCATGGCAAGTGATCTGTTTATCTTTGACTTTTTTATGTGAAAGTTGTCTAGTCAGCAACCTGCATGACAGAGTAGCTGGGCATGGTTTGAGTTATATTTAGGCCTCTAAGAAGCATTACAAAGACATTGTAAGACCTGGTATGTTATCCAAGAAAGTTAGGATGGGAAATACAAGAAAGAAGCAAGTCGATGAACATTAACATGGCTCTACACAGGTTCTGATCTGCATTATAAAGACCTCCCTCTGCACAATTAGGTCAGGACTCATATCAAACTTGACACATTGACTTCCTCATTATCAGCTTGTCACAGATGGCTGGACGGGTGACGTCACAGACCAGGAAATACACACACAGGCAAGGTATGACGGGTTGAGTCGCCTATGTGCTCTGTCTTTATGAATACTATAAATCAAACAAACAAAATAACAGGCGCAAGGGCCAAAATAAAAAGACTATACAAAACACCCACGGACATAAATACCACAGGACGAACGGCAGAGCACAGAACACGAAAAATACACGCCACATACCTCTAACACCAACATTACCTCTAACACATTAACTATTTCACCACCTGTGATCACCTTATTTATACACCTGTGGCTAGTCTTAATGAATCATTTAAACATGTATTCAATTGACGGCTCCTGCCACATTCCCACTTTGTTTTTGCAGGAAGGATATTTGTTCTTATAATATTATTGGCAATCGACAGGCCTATAGAAAAGAGAAGATATATTCCAATGGTACTGGCAGTAAATAATTCTTGATACACGATCATCATGTTTTGAAAAACATGATTGTGAATTAACTGAATGGCAGTCACATGGTTATAATGGATGTTGATCGTGCATTATACAGGTCAGGTGGTGTGGAGTGGGTAAACAGCATGAGCTAAGTTTTGAGGCCCATCTATACTGACATGTTTGAAGTGTGAAATAGAATTTTTTTTTTGTCCTTTATAAAAATGTTTGTAAATGTATATTAGATCTGTGAAAACTGGATTAATCTGATCTTTCCTAAAACATGCATTCTGTAAAAAGAATGCTCTCAAAGTAGTAGGGAATTTAACAACAGTAAGAGAAATATAAAGCCTGTTGTTAAAAAAGTAAATCGAAATATATTTTGTTTCTTGACCAAACATTGCACTTTCCTTTTTGTATGTATCATTTTACATGGCTTAAATGTCTGTACAGCATAATATATTGCTATACATATACATATTGCATTAGTTAAATTCTGTTTTTGCAGGCAGTTAGATGGATGTAGCTAATGGTAATAGATATGAGTTATGAGTAGCCTAAGTACATCCAGATTCTTGTTTATTGTAAAGCAATGTATTTCAATAAATATGAATTAAAAAAGAATAGACATTTGTGTTACCATACTGCATAATAGCACTGATTCTGTCATTGTTATAATAACATACGGCAAGCCCTTAAATCAACTGTTAGTATAATAAGGCCGATTTCACCACCAGTTGATTTATTATATATATACAGTAACCAATTATCAGCTTCAACCTTAACATAATATATTGTATGGATTTTTTGTCTGTTGTTTTGTCTGGTACCCTTATAATGTACACGCACTTAATGTTATCAAACATTTTTGGGAGAAAAAAAAATGATAAAGTAATACATTTATGTTATCTTATTCACACCCTGAAACTCAAACCTGACACAAGTTCTGCTGTTTAGCAATTTATTACTCCACTAATTGTAAACTTGGTGACAGCCTTGTAAACACAGCAAAATGAACAGCAAAGTGAGCAAACTACACTACGACTTAAGAAACAAAAATCACTGACTGAATGAACTGCCAATGATGGATTGTGAATCCAAGTATCTTACAGGAGAATGGTAATACAACAGAGGTAATTCAATCCTGCAAGGTATGCACCATTTGCATATTTGCAAATAAAGCAAAATTGTTCCTTATTAAATATTTTACAATAATGAGCTCCTTAAAATTATATTATCATGTTACATTAACAAAATGAGACACTTCAAATCACACACTGAATACTGTGTGGAAATATACAGAGGTTTAAGATTCTCAGATTTAAACTTTAAATGTATGTGCTGTGTTTTGCCATTGAAGGGATGGAGGTTTCTAATCTATTGACTAGAAAAAGGAAAAAAAACAACCTTAATACTACACATGTGTGCAGCAAATCCCTCTTCACATCTGTACAACATATAAAAACAGAACAAATGAAGTAGTTACACACCAACTGATACTAAGATATATTAATAATAAAATCAAACTGGGCTTGAAAGAGGCAAAAAGTGGTTACATTTGAGGTTACATTTGAACTCCTGATAACAATGTATGTCTTCCCATGCTTTTCTAATGATCTGTATACCCCATAAAAGCTAAAAGGGATACATTCCAGTATGTAACCCATGCATCTAGTCAGTTTTTCTATCAGGTCCTCACACTCTGATAGGTTTAATTCAAATTTGCATTGGAATTGGTTAAATTGGGTTTGGTTTGATCTTTACTGTCTCTGTGGAGTTAATTTATCCCTAATGAGGGACTCACACTTGTGTGTTTTGTGAGGGGGTTCTGGGTATTATCAGACCCTGAAATCATCCCTAACCTATTTCCAGTACTACTGGTTAGATCTCAAATGTCTCTTGTTCTGGAAGTATTGAAACCCCCACCTTTTTCCATTTCAGAATTTAAGGGGAAACAGTTACTTTGATCACATATCTGAATCCAGCATCCGCCCCTCTCCCAAGTCTCTTTTGCTTTCATCAGTATTGAATAACTAACAAAAACACTTGCATCGCATTGTAATGGTTTAAAAAACAAAAGAATGACCTAGATATATGGAAGATATAGTAAATATTACTTTTATCAAATTAGATTAAATAAAATTAACTTACACTATTAAATCTAGTAATCATTTGAATATATATATATATATATATATATATATATATATATATATATATATATATATATATATATATATATATATATATATATATATAAGAAAAGGAAACCAACTTAGATATCTTAAAACTGAAAATATTCAGGCTTTTTTTTTTTAAAGAAATACTACGTTTGTGTGGTTATTATACCAAATACATTATATCATTAAATTACTTTCTCATAAACGATACTTGTCTACTTAAACTTTTTTTGTCAGTTAAAAAATAATATTGCATTGTTTACCAGTTGGATAATCTGGGAATTAAATCTGTAGTTAAAGAATATTAGGGGAAAAAAAAAAATCATAATTGTTACCTTTGACTATCTTAAAAAAAAAAATGTCTGCTGCTTGTTAAATATTCCAGAAATTACTGCAACATTTGTTAATTTGTATTTGTTGTCCACTGACACTGCATATTTAATTTACCATTTAACTGTTAAAATGGTTTATAATAAGGAAAACAAGGGTGATGTAATGTTTAGATGGCACACGAGCTTGGAAACACAACATCTTTAAAACTATGTGTCCACAGGCCTTCTGCTGCCTCTGGGGTTTTAATAAAAAAGTGAAACCAACAGTTTACCCTCTCACAGCGGGGCTGAGAACATGCTCAGAGGGGGGGCATTGTGAGGCATTACCAAGACAATGCTGCCATATGGGGAGCAGAAGGATCTCCCGCTCGCCCATTCAAAGCAGAGTGAACGCCAATCCAAATGTGCATAACAGCGGTCACTTAAGGTTATAGTTTTTAACATAACAACTGATGAAAAAAGGCATTTTGTTCCCATTAAGGCTTATTATTCTGGGGATCACATATGCATGTATCCCACAGTTTAAATTAGGGAAAACACACTGACCCAGGCAATGTAAATGACAATGGATTTTCCACTGTATTAGTTGTTTTTTAATCCTATTTAGTGTAATGTGATTTTTTTTTCTTCTTCTAAGGCTTCATTTAATTAGTCTATTAGAAATGAATGTACATAATAAAATGCAGGCACATATTTATAGAAATGGAAACTGCTTATACTACAGAATACACTATTGGTGTAAATAGCTTAATTGTAAATGTATTCCCAAAGGAGGCCTTGTCGAAATTCAGGCAAAAGCTGACATCAATCCGTTTAAATCAGCCATGGCCCAAGGCCGTGTTACGGGAGGTTTGTAAGTCTACTGTAGGGGAAAAACGTTTTTGCAAACCAGAGTATCCAATAATACATTATATTAAGAAACATATTACATGTTTACATGTTAGGAATAAATGGGATCTTTGTGAATATTAGTTTGCTTCAGTAAGCAATAAAAAAATCTATTTTGGTTTTGTTTCTATAATAAACAAGTAGAGCACTACAGTACTGTGTTTTTTCTAATTAGTATCTAATGATGTATCAATTATTGACTATAACTGACTTTACTATTAACTGAAAATAAAAATGTCCTACTTTTATTGTTAATTCCAGTGCATTAATTGCCTGTATTTATTAATTATAGGATTTTTGTAATTTGCATAGGTAAATTATATCCAGTTGCTCAAAATAAACATTTGTATGACAGTATTTGCTTTTTAATGTATAAATACAATATCATATACATTAATGATGTATAGTAGGTAAGTGTAATACAATATATTATGTGAAATAAACAATGTAGAGAAGTAGTCATTTAACACTAAGTCCATTATTGACCTGGACAGCAGTGGACCATATGACATGCTTCTAATAATGCCAACTAGTTCCATCAGTGAACTGTACATTAGCAACTTTTGTAAGTACGGTATATCATTCTCATATCAAGTTAAATAGAAATGCATGTCATATAAAGACAGTGCTCAGCTTCAACAGGATCCTAAAAAGACAATAAAGGAGATTCTACCAAATTAGAAAAAAATTAACCTCCAAAGAACGGCTGCTACTTAGCAACAGCCCATTCACCTAATGGGTAGCCCAGCAGTGAGTCAACAACATTATAATCCTAAAATGTAATGGCTTTTCCCCCTAGAGCAATTCTCTAAAAATATAGTTCTGTCTAAAATAATAGGTTTCAAATTAGTTTGCTGTTCTTATTATAAAATTATTAAACAAGTGACATTGCTGAAGATGGAATGTAAATCTTTTAACCATTCGCAAGAATCTTTTATAGAAATGTTCTTATAAGATGCCTGTTACAGTAGACAAGTAAATTCAAGCAAGGTATTTTGTAATTTAATTGAATAATCTGCTAATTAAATTGTATTTTGAAAAAATGAATAAGCGGCTAATAAATTAGTAATGTAATAAACATTATTACACTATACTATTACACTACTAAACAGTATACTATGGGTTAAGTCAACTTGATGGTGCTTTGAAAATATGTCTGCACATTTCGAAACTGTTGTCTTACCTGAAGCTCCTGAATGGTTAAAATGGCACACAGAAACACTGGCAGGAAATTCTGTGTAATAATCAAAGACAATCCCACACAGCACCCAGCAATAACAATGTCTATCAATATGAACTGTACATGAGGGCTGCTGTGAAGTGTTGTTATTGTTGTCAGTGTGTGATGGGAAACACACCTGGAAGCGCCAGTGAGTTTATTGGGTCTTTCAGGTTCAACACTCATTCACCAAGAGACTGTTTCTGAGCACATACTGCAGTTGTAAAAGGGAATCTTAATCTACAGATAATCCTGAATATACACTCAGTCTGATATCTCTGAGGATTAGCACAACGATCACTTTGATTTGAGGTCACTTACTGATTCAGGCCAAAGGCTCACACTGCACAAGCTGCAGTATGTGCATTAAACAGCTCTGCTGTGTAAAGAAGCCTCTAGCTGGAAAAAAACCCACAAAACTATAACATTATAAGTGTCCTGAGCTTGTCTGCATATTTGGAGATTTTCCCTGAATAGTGCTATTTCCAATCAATCAAATTACTTACAGATGACTGACTGCACTCACACAACTATGCAAACTGCAAACATAACATGTACATTATATCATGTATAGCTGCAAACAAGTATGTCTACACTTTGCAGTTGTTTTCACAAGTAATGGTTGAACATCATAAGGTCATATAGGCTCAGAGTGTCAAAAGAAACATAATTTAAAAATTAATTTGTAGTACATTTACACTAACATTTAGTAAAGCAAGAAAGTTCTTGGTTGATGACAAGCAATACATGTTTGGTTGGTCAAATTTATACAGTATGAGATAATGGCCAATAAGTTATGCAAATACTTTAGTCACTAAACTATTTATTACATTTATTGTTTTTTTAACTAACTGGAAAAAGTCACTGAAATTAAGCCTCTCCGCAAAGTCACAGCGACTGAGTCCCCTTATAAGAGTTTACCATGGTAAAATGACATGGGACTTGTTTACATGCCTATACTTTTAACATGCTTTACCATGTTTTCACCGTGGTGTGATTTTACCATGAAATACTACAGTACTTAGCCAGTAGCTGTAAACTAGTCATGCTACACAAACATTCATGACAATGTAAGACATCAAACATAAACTATTACTTCATAAGCGAAATAACATACTGGTGCACTGAACGCATTTTAACAAAATAAAAAAAAGTAAGGATAAATATTATTCTGTCTAACATTAATAAGAATAAGATTACAAAAAAAGTTCTGTAAAAGGGCTAAATTGATTTAATTATTAGTTCCAATCCTGTCAATAATTATTGGTCCATCTGTGTGTAATAAATAGACGAGCCTCATAATCTACCTCATCATGGTTTAAGGACACCAAAGGGCCCACTAAAGGACTGCAGAGACTATTGATCCACAAGATAAATGCTCTTTAGAATGTTAATAGTCTAATTTGCTTTAATGATTTCTTTCTACTTATTTCAGCATCAGACAGGGTAATATATACTTAATAATAAAGTCAGGGCAGTGGCGTAGAAATGGCATTTGTTCTAGAATGAGAAATTCTCTGTTGAATTGAACTTGAATATTTTCATAGACAGCGATAATTTAAAAACTCACTTAAAGACAACAAATTACCTTTTTTTTTTTAGATACTCCCTTGGTTAGGATTGTAAACAGAATGTCTCCCACCACAAGAAAATTAAACCAGATATGATATACTGTACAGTGCTATATGCCAGTGGAAGGTAACTTGATGAGTGGAAAATTATGTGGAAAATTTAAGTTTATAGTCACAACTGTATTTCAGAATCCTTAGTTTTTAATATTACTTAGGCTTTTTTTATGAAGGGCAAAATAAAGAATAGAGGTTAAAATACAAATTATTGTTTATAGTTGAATGGGATTCAACAAACAGACGACAGATTATATCTCTTGCTGGGCTCCAGAGTTTTTCTTTTACATCTCTAAATCAAGTGACAGCTGTAAAACTGGAGTATATACAGATTTCCCGCATGTGTATAGGATAAGTATGGTAGTATCTTGAAATCTTAATGGGAGTACTGTTCTTACACTGAGAAAATTCAGCTTGGAAATGGAGAAAAATAAACAAATTTACCAAAAACTAGTACCTGTAAACCTTTAGATTTTTATGTCCTGTTAGATATGACTACAATAGTTTCTGACATAAATTGCATTGCCTTTCTCAAGTACTGTACACCTTTTTAAAATGCTCAGCACCTACTGAGACACATCTGCAGTTGACAAACAGCTAAGGAGTAACCTGAGTCTATGTTCTCTTTACTGGCAATTTTTATATTTTATCATTGAAGTCAATGAGCCAATCTGCAATTTACACTATCAGGAGCGGGATGAGTGTATTCAGAACCCGGTCACACACCCAATCTCCTACTAAAGAGCAGTGATAATGTAATAATGCTGCACTGATGTGCAGCTAGTAATGGAGCTGAACATCTCACATTCATCTAACACTACCTGATCATTGCTTTAACAGAATAATACATTACCCCTGAAAACAGCTGTAAACCTCTAACTTTATCTTTCAAATGCACTATCCCTTTTTCCTGGGACACATCACAGCCTCTAATAGAATAAGATAGTAACTTCCAAAGAAAATAGATGCAAAACCACTGAAAGATTTGTATAATAGCACATTATTTTATATTAACTTATGACCACTAACTGGAATGCCAGTTAAAATGAATAATAATAATAATAATAATAATAATAAAAATAATAATAATAATAATAATAATAATAAATGTTTAAACTTCACTAGGTAAAGACTATCAACCATCTGATTTAATGGGCTAAATAATTAAATAAAATGCATACCACTTTATGAGAATAAATGAGTTTCCCACCCACTGTGTTATCTATAATGTGAGTAAACAGCTCAGGGACCTGGTATTATTGGAAGACAGTAGCTTAGACAACTGGAAGTATCTGATCAAACCCTTGGAGATTAGTTAAGATGGGTTTTAAAGATTACAAGATAAGCCAAAATTTTAGACAACCTTAAGATAAGGCAGAGTCTTTGTAGCACATAAGCAGAGATGAAAATATACAATGATTCAAACAACAACAAAAAACTCCCAGAAGCTACCAGAAATGTGTAAAATGCCCTCTAGACAGCATTAAAAAAGAAACTTGTATCCCACCACTGCACACATAGCTAGCAGGACTTATTATTATTATTATTATTATTATTATTATTATTATTATTATTATTATTATTATTATTATCATTATTATTATTATTATTATTATTTATTATTTATTATTATTATTATTATTATTATTACTTGGCCAACATCTGTTATTCTACACATCATCACCCTTTAATTACAATGAATGTTAAGTAATTGGATATAGGGCAGAAGCAAGCTGATGTGATAATCACATAAAATGATATTAAAAGGGAGTTGATATATTTTCTTTCACAAGATCTCATCATTTTGTATTGTGATGACACATGTTATATACTGGTAATAAGGAAATTGTATTTGCTTGTATCTCTGCAGCTACCGCTCTCCAAAGCAAAAAGAAGGGTCGCAATTGCCTCCAAGCACGTTTTGCTTGGCTATCTGGGTTTGAATTTGCACTTGTGGGGGATTTCTTTAATTTATTCATTCAAGAGCAAGGGGTAGAAACCTGTTGGGTTAGACTGGCACTCAAATATTTGGCCTTATTTCTCTCTTAGACAACCTTAAAAGTTATCAACAACATTGTGGCTGTAACAATAAATCTTTTTACGTCTAATTGAGAGGAAGATACACTCAATGCACACAGACCACCGTGTGCTGTATAGAAACCTGCTGTGGCATAAGTTAACTAACAAAAGGCAGATAATCTCTGAGCCCCTCACACCTCGAGCACCCATACTACACTGACCCTTACTTGTTTGCTAACAATCTTGTCATTTCAAAATAATCCATTGCTCTAATTTATCAAAAGTTTACATTATTGTTGTTATTTAGTTGACATTTTCCTTTTACCTTTGTTTTAAAAGTTGGTTTTAATTCAACAGTATTTATTTTTACAACATACAGAGTTAGATGGGGTATCCTTTTGGTGATCACAGACTTTACAAAAGCTATGGTCAAACGTTTTGCAATTTAGGATTGAGACATAATTATTACATAATTTTCTTTAACATCATGTAATCAAAGAAACTACAAAATAATATCGTGATATATCAATTTTTGTAAAACCCATAGCTGGAGATTATTCACTTTACAAGAAAAAAATAATTCTCAAGACCATGCTCAATTCACTGACGCTTCCTTGGTCCTATACGTGACACTGATTTACGGTACTTGGATCTATGATTTATTTGAAGACTTTACATTTAGAAAAAATATGGTAATGCTGATGTGACCACCAAAAATGTAATAGGTATATTCTTATTAAGAATAAAACATTAAAGAACAAAAAAGAAAATAGGTGCAATAAAGTGGGAATAAAGGGTGTAAGTGCCTAGATACTGCCCTGCTGTAATATTAACTTTATTTACTGTGTTAATTGTATTGAGGCACCCAGGGAGTTCAAAATTAAAAGGTATTATATGCTCAAGTTGCGTTTTGTGTGTACACTTTCAATTTACTATTAGTTTGGAAGCCAACTGTCTAGAGAAAAGACACAAAACAGTAATAAATTGACTATTAATTTTCACACGCTCTGCTAGGTTAACCCTGTGTGTCTTACATTCTGCATTCAGCTGCTAAATATGACACTGTCAGCATTTGCCAGTGCAGCCAGACAATATGGAAACTAGAAGAAAAAAAACCCACAAAAAACCTGTGCCTTACTGTATATGCAAAAGTGTAATGGTGTGTAACAAATTTTAAAATGAGCACTGGCCCTGTGGCACAAGTTTATCAGCCTTACCAATGTAGTTCAGGAGAACACCCCAAAAAGTAAGCAGACACTGAGCACTGCACACAAAAAATACAAATGTAGTTTTAATACTGCTGCTATACCTGTGGCACTTTTTATTTTGTAGATACTGTACTTAATATGTTTGGTGGTATTATTACAATATTAATATAAAGCTGAAAATGGCACCCAATGGTATCATCCCATTTTTATAGCAGCAGTCCTACTTCTCGCACATAAAGTCTGGATGGTGAATTTAACATGTGACTACATAATACAACTGTGGCATTGTCAGACCTGAGATTGAAGATTACTTTTATAAATGTTGAGGTGAGAGAGAGAGAGAGAGAGAGAGAGCACTGAACAGAGACAAGAGTCCCTGGAAGGTGACATCTGCTATTAACCTTATATCAGGCCATTTTGTAAATCAATGTCACTCACATTTAATAACAAGTGTAATCAAAGAAATTATGCAAATTTAATGTGATGCTTCTTGCATTATGCAAATCTTCTCCAAATTTAATGAATCCTGACACGTGCCCAGCCATAGTGTATTGCTGAAATATTTTTTTTCTCCAGTGCGTGGCAGGTTTGCTGACGGTATACACTCTATATAAAAAGAAAAAACCTAAAGGCATTGATGTTACTGTCATTGCGGAAAGGAAGCAATTTCACATGGATTGTTTTTGAAGGTAATATAACTTTGAGCCTATATGACTCTAAATTAAAGCCCCACATCTCCAAAATATTTCAAATAGTCTTTAATAACCAGAGGGCTTCGGCCTGCATTGGGATGCAGTCAACTGCTTCAGCATAACCAAATGTTACAGAATAAAACAGCATGTCATGGTGCCATTTGACATGGTGAAATGAGATTAGATGAAGTTCATTTCTAAGTGGAGAAAATTACAGCCCTTATTCTGCACCCCCACCCCCAAAGCAGAAGTGCACTCAGGCATGAAAGCTAACATGCTTATGGAATGGCCTGACCGGCAATGCCACCATGGATATTAGCTTTGAAAATGTACATACACATATAAACATAAACATAAATTGCCATTCCACACAAATAGATATACATATATAGCTATACCATGGCTCTGGGGGCCATGATATACAGTGCCTTGCGAAAGTATTCGGCCCCCTTGAACTTTGCGACCTTTTGCCACATTTCAGGCTTCAAACATAAAGATATGAAACTGTAATTTTTTTGTGAAGAATCAACAACAAGTGGGACACAATCATGAAGTGGAACGAAATTTATTGGATATTTCAAACTTTTTTAACAAATAAAAAACTGAAAAATTGGGCGTGCAAAATTATTCAGCCCCCTTAAGTTAATACTTTGTAGCGCCACCTTTTGCTGCGATTACAGCTGTAAGTCGCTTGGGGTATGTCTCTATCAGTTTTGCACATCGAGAGACTGAAATTTTTGCCCATTCCTCCATGCAAAACAGCTCGAGCTCAGTGAGGTTGGATGGAGAGCATTTGTGAACAGCAGTTTTCAGTTCTTTCCACAGATTCTCGATTGGATTCAGGTCTGGACTTTGACTTGGCCATTCTAACACCTGGATATGTTTATTTGTGAACCATTCCATTGTAGATTTTGCTTTATGTTTTGGATCATTGTCTTGTTGGAAGACAAATCTCCGTCCCAGTCTCAGGTCTTTTGCAGACTCCATCAGGTTTTCTTCCAGAATGGTCCTGTATTTGGCTCCATCCATCTTCCCATCAATTTTAACCATCTTCCCTGTCCCTGCTGAAGAAAAGCAGGCCCAAACCATGATGCTGCCACCACCATGTTTGACAGTGGGGATGGTGTGTTCAGGGTGATGAGCTGTGTTGCTTTTACGCCAAACATAACGTTTTGCATTGTTGCCAAAAAGTTCGATTTTGGTTTCATCTGACCAGAGCACCTTCTTCCACATGTTTGGTGTGTCTCCCAGGTGGCTTGTGGCAAACTGTAAACGACACTTTTTATGGATATCTTTAAGAAATGGCTTTCTTCTTGCCACTCTTCCATAAAGGCCAGATTTGTGCAGTATATGACTGATTGTTGTCCTATGGACAGAGTCTCCCACTTCAGCTGTAGATCTCTGCAGTTCATCCAGAGTGATCATGGGCCTCTTGGCTGCATCTCTGATCAGTCTTCTCCTTGTATGAGCTGAAAGTTTAGAGGGACGGCCAGGTCTTGGTAGATTTGCAGTGGTCTGATACTCCTTCCATTTCAATATTATCGCTTGCACAGTGCTCCTTGGGATGTTTAAAGCTTGGGAAATCTTTTTGTATCCAAATCCGGCTTTAAACTTCTCCACAACAGTATCTCGGACCTGCCTGGTGTGTTCCTTGTTCTTCATGATGCTCTCTGCGCTTTAAACGGACCTCTGAGACTATCACAGTGCAGGTGCATTTATACAGAGACTTGATTACACACAGGTGGATTCTATTTATCATCATTAGTCATTCAGGTCAACATTGGATCATTCAGAGATCCTCACTGAACTTCTGGAGAGAGTTTGCTGCACTGAAAGTAAAGGGGCTGAATAATTTTGCACGCCCAATTTTTCAGTTTTTTATTTGTTAAAAAAGTTTGAAATATCCAATAAATTTTGTTCCACTTCATGATTGTGTCCCACTTGTTGTTGATTCTTCACAAAAAATTACAGTTTCATATCTTTATGTTTGAAGCCTGAAATGTGGCAAAAGGTCGCAAAGTTCAAGGGGGCCGAATACTTTCGCAAGGCACTGTATATAGTGCTAGGATTTAATTATGGTTATGTTATACCAAATAATAATGAACTGTGTGCAATTATTTATTGATACCGATTTGTTATTTGGTACTTTTTAAAAGGTGATATAAGGATACCCACAATTCAATATATATTCTAGGGTAGACATGTCAAATAAATGTATTATGAAAATATGTTTCCTCTTGGGTTACACAGAAAAATATTTATGTATCTGTATGTATTTGTTGTTGACCAGGAAACACCCTTGAAATTAGCCATTTTATATAGAGGCCCTGTTTATATTGGCAGAAAATGTTAAATGTTAAAAATGTTAAATGTAAAATAATTGTTGAGTTCTAGACGGTTTTCCTCTTTTTAGTATAGTAGTTTCTGTGTTATTTGAAAAAGGCATGCAAAACTGGCAAATATTTCAGCTAGAAGTCTTTTCTAATGTCTTCATAGAAGACAATACTGCAATCATTTTACTGATTTAAGTTTTTATTTTTCCTTCAGTCCCTCAGATACTTTTTTTTACAGTTTAAACTTGGCCATTCCCAGTGGTTTGGATGGCTGTAGATTTATTTAGGTTATGGGCTGATGGGAGTTAATCCATCTTTAATAACCTTCCATTGCCTATTCACATGTGCAAAGCAGTCCTTAGATAATCTGCCATAGAAGCAGAGTGCTCCACTTGCAGTTTTCTAGCAGCCCCTTACTAGATGCCACTGATAGAGATAATTGAAGGTATTCTATGCTCATTCACAATCTCTATATCAGCCATGCTTAGATCCCTTCTAAAGTCAAGAAAGTGTAAATGTTAATACTCTGTCAACAGAAAAGATCATTCTTGAACAAAATGCTGCTGCTTTCAGTAGTACCTCAGCTAAAGTCTTGAAATCATTTGGTTGATTTCTCAAAAGACTAGATTAAATTGTTAAATTAAAGATTAGATTAAAAAAAAAACAACATATGTGACATTAAAATATTTGACTATTTTCTATTTCACCCCAGGTCCTCTGCATTATGTCATCACTCTGTTCCACAGGTGGGCTTAAAACCCTGAGAGATGAAAGCTAGCACAATTCATTCTTATGATATTACATCCTGTATCTTCTATAAAGAAAGGTGGTAATGTAAGTAACATGCTACATACTGTATATATATTGTAGTAGGCAGCAAACCTGCCCAATTTATTTATGATTTTAGCCAAGCTTCTTGACAACTTCCCATAGCCATGTTTAAAATCTAATAAGTAACCCTTATGAAGGTTCATAATTAGCTAACCCAATGACCATTGATTTTCTAGTTCAGCTCCTGTGCCTTAGAGTATTATTTTAGCAACTGTTTACATATTGAACCCCTGCAGGTGGGTTTATAATTTCAATAGAGGCTGTGTTTTGTTTCACTGTTAATAAAAGAAGTCAACAGTTGTCCAACTTATCTCTCCTTTCTGGTAATCGCTTGGTTTAGCTCTCTATGTTCTCAATTCACAGCCCCCAAAAAACCCTGAGTTTCTATATCAATCTGTGTAACATTCCATCATTGACTGCATGGACTTTCCAGCTGCCCGTTCTCATAACACAGACAGGCCTGGGCCTTCCTTAATGATTCTGGTCCTTTAAAGGTTAATTGCTCTTGTTAAATCCTGCTAACGACTGTCTGTTTCTGTGGTATGTCACGTATTTGTTGAATAAGACACCTTTTTAGTAATAGTCTGCATTCAATTATGTAGGGCCTTGTGGCGCAGTTGGTGTTAGACGGCTGCAGTTGGTCTGTGTGTTTTTAATATTGGATGATATGTTTTGTCTGTAATTTGCAATGGGCCACCAGTGCTGACAATAGATCACCTTTATAAATGGGATGTTCGTGCAGGTGTGGGGTATATAGGGTTACCTTACACACCATGTAAAAATTAAAATAATGGTGTGTTGTAAATCTTCCTGCAATGGGCAGGCATTTGGGATCATTACAATTAAAATACATTCCTCAATAATAATAAGAAAAAGCTCATTAAGTGAAAGTTGTGTGGTATAAA
Organism: Acipenser ruthenus; assembly: GCF_902713425.1. Lineage (NCBI taxonomy): Eukaryota > Metazoa > Chordata > Actinopteri > Acipenseriformes > Acipenseridae > Acipenser > Acipenser ruthenus. The sequence goes on from NC_081201.1 coordinate 28,308,552, forward strand.
GTGAATTTGGGCTAGTGTACCATATTCTGAGCTCGCTCCATTCTATTGTGATTTACCTGAATTAACACTGCTAGCAAAAAAAAGAAAAAATAATCATGCTTAAGATTTTCTCTGCATGCGTGTCTGTACTGAATAATCAAATGCCCTTAACAAATGAATATTTAAATTACTACCATGCAACTTCAAATTATCATTAATAATTGTGTGCAGAGGTTTTTTTTTTTTATTTATGTTTTGAAAATAGAGAAAATTCAAAATCTGCACTTTAATTGCTGTGACCTCAGAGACTTTGCTGAAATCTTAGCAAAAAATAAATTCAGTCAAAACATATGAACCCTCTCGGTGCTTTGTGTTCATTGTTAACTTTATTGATGAATAAAGTGCTCCTGAGAGCACTAGAGTTCAAGTTGTCTGTTTGTCCTCAATATATGTGTAGCTTGAGCAGTAACATACAGTAACTAGCTTCCCTTGCAAAAACAGTGTGGCTCAACCTTACATTGAAGGGACCTGCCCATGAAGTTTTAGAGATTAGTCAGTTTTCATGCCCATCTTTACCTTATTTTCTGCAAGACTGACAAAAATAGTGCTGATTAGTGCCATCTGCTGTGAGGGTGATTTTGTTATGTAAACACCTGTCCACTATGAAATGGGCTAAGATCACCAAAACTCAATTCCAGCCATCTGATAAAAATGACTTTTAATCACTGGCACCCTAATCTCAGTGAAGAGGTGAACCTGTCAACCCAGCTATGGTTAATCCACTGAGCCACCCTGCCTATGCACTTTCTTCCCATCTTATCAAGCCAGGGCTGTGATCACTGCACGATCCCTAAAGAGAATCTTATCATTTTAAACAATTTACCACAAAAAGGGGACTGCGAAAGAATCATTTGGTCTCCCATGATTAATATTGTGGTGTAACTTTAGAACTCTGGAGGCTAATCAGGCCAGCACCATTAAGTTCAATATTGCAAAAGGAAGCCAATAAAACACGTCTGGGTGTTTGCTCACTGCAACTGTGGCCTGTCAATTTGCTGCCCCTAAGAAGAGTCCTGCCATTACAAGGACATGAGAAACAAATGAGGCCAATTCCTCTGCCAGAATCCTATCTGATATGTCAATAAAGATCCAGAAACCATATATATATTTTATAAACCATATATAAAACTTTCTTCCAATAGGTGAATTATCTTTAGAGGAGTCACAAACTAGAAAGTTCAATAATTTATTTTCATGTAAACATTGGGCTATTTTATTATTTTTCCAGTGTTTAATTATAAAGCTAGTAAATTGATAAAAAAAAATAATAAAAAAAACTATCCACAGATCAGTAAAGCACAGGCTTTGTTAGTCTTTGACTACTCTTGTTTGTATTATGCAGTCTTTAAGTAAGTGTTATCACAATGTGGTATCTGATTGTCATAATCAAGTTTAGGGACTTTTTGGAGTAAACTGAGCTTTGAATAACATACCCATAGCAAATGTTACATTTTATTTATTTATTGAATCACCACTTTGTGTCAAAATCAGCTACGTAAGGCCTGCAACTTGAGTCTATATTTGTTATTACTGGCATTTACTTGTTAGTTGGTATAATGCATTATATATATATATATATATATATATATATATATATATATATATATATATATATATATATATATATATATATATATATTTTACTGGTAACATTTTTTAATCAGATTATCAGAATACAACAAACAGTGAAATAAGCATATGTTCAGGTGGTTTGTGTCCTCAGGCACCAATCTGCCAGTATCCCATCTCACTGGTAAGATAAATTGTTGAGGCCACTTTCCATTATGCTATTTCAAATACTCTCCAGATGCACTGCTATTAGTACTATTCTGGGGAGGACTTTTTGTTTCAATGTTAAATTTAAAAAAATATATATATAATTGATTACACATTTAGCTTAAAAGGTTGTTTGGATAGGGTTCTCACAAAAAAAACAACAATTAAACAGCTTGCTGAATATTATGTATTTTATTAAGAAATTTAATGAAGTGCTAATTGCTGTGTTAATATATTATGGGAATATTTAAATAGACAAACAGATTGACTAGTTGAAAATAGATTAAAAGTAAAGTACAATTCTTCTAGATCAGTATACCATTCTGTAAATTAAAATAAAAATATCATTGGTATGGCCCAACAGATAGCATTGTTCTATCCTGTCAACATGCCGTTTTAGAACTAGAATATGGGAAAATACACGGCGATCTGATTCAAGCATTCAAAATCCTAAAAGGTATAGACAATGTCAACCCAGGGGACTTCTTTGACCTGAAAAAAGAAACAAGGACCAGGGGTCACAAATGGAGATTAGATAAAGGGGCATTCAGAACAGAAAATAGGAGGCACTTTTTTACACAGAGAATTGTGAGGGTCTGGAACCAACTCCCCAGTAATGTTGTTGAAGCTGACACCTTGGGATCCTTCAAGAAGCTGCTTGATGAGATTCTGGGATCAATAAGCTACTAACAACCAAACGAGCAAGATGGGCTGAATGGCCTCCTGTCGTTTGTAAACATTCTTATGTTCTTCTTATGTTCTATTTAACATCTTATGCATATTCCGAAATGTAACGATTTCCCACATACTGTATGTAAATAGTTGAACAAGCACAAATGAAAATGTCCAATGGGTGTTGCAGACTTGGGATCCAAAATAGATCAACCAATTAAACTGAAGGTAACCCACTGAGCGCTCTTCTGTGTATTTAACCAGGAGTCACTCAAAGTTTCTGACACCTTGCTAAATTACAAAATACTATTAACAACTTTTATCCTGCCTCTGGCTGGAGCCAGACCACCAAGCAGAGAAGGATGTTAGGTTAAGAAAACAACTGTCACGGCATTTGACACTGTAATTAACACAAAGGTGCTAAACCATCCTTCTCACAGCATGGGCTGCAGCCGTAATATTATCCTGGTGCAGGACACCTCAGGTCAGGCCTCTCCAAGCTCACTCAATTACAGGACCATAAACCACGTTCACCACAGTCTATGTGAGTTTTAGGGCTGTTTTAAAATATAACGGTAGGGGTGAGTACCGTCCCAAGCTTGATGGTAGTCTGTCGTTCTTATGGTACTGTAATATGTCTGAGCAGTTTCCTGACATTCTGTTAGTGCACTAGTATTTTATGCATCTAAAAGCCTCTGTTGTTCAAAGCTTTTTTTTATGTATTGTTTGTAGTATCATTTATACTGGTGTTGTTTTCATTAAGCTAAGGCCTGTGGTGTTTTTTTTATTTTTGTATTTTAATCTGCTGTAAACCCCAATGTTGATCTTTAAAGGGGAGAGTGCACATTTAAAATGTTTTAATTAGACACCATTTTTAGGTCTGTCACAGATAATGTGTATGGTGTAATCTTTTGAAAATTCCTGCGCAGACAGAGCAAGTAATGTTGTGCATGTTTAAAATTCATTTCCATAAGTAAGTGCAGTTTTTGTACAGTTTGTTCCTGGTTAATGAAGTGAAATCTTGTTTGCATTCCTCCCAATTTCACCAGGAAACCCATTCAAGCATCCGCGTCAAAATTAAGGGAATAAAAATTAAAACGCTGCTAGCTTTAACTGAACACTCAACCATTCAAACTAAACCTGTTAGTTGCATGTTAAATGTTTTTGGTGATCTTTAGTTTTAGATTTTCAATAAGATGTTTATTATTATTATTATTATTGTTGTTATTATTGTTATTATTTGAGATTATTTAAATGAAGTTAATGACAGAAAATGCAAATGATGGAAAAAAGGAGAAAATGGCTAACATTTATTTATTCTTGCTGTTCTCCTGTCTTGCTGGTGTCATTAGAACAGCTCGTTGCATCCCATTCTCTCCCATTATCTCAGCTATCAGCACAGCCCAGCAAGATTCCAGCAGGGCTATAAATACTTTCCGTCGACCACACGCGGTTCCCACATCATCTTCCAGCCACAGCTTAATGATAGGAAAAAAATTCTAATGTGTTTTCTCTTTTTTCAAAATTGTACATTATCTTCTAAAATGTCAACCAAGCCTTAAAGTTTTATGTAGTTTAAAAAGGTACATTAACACCTCATTTGCAAGATATCTGATAAGATGTATATTATAAATATTAATATTGTGATGAAAAATGGGGAAAGGTGTTTTTTTTTATTTTTTACATGACATCAGGGCCACTGGTAGTAAAAAAAAATGGGGTTGAAATGCATGAATGAGGTTTACGAACAAACATAAAAATGGTATTGTATCTTACATTTAGGCCTACAATAGTCTGGTATTATGTGTGAATGAATTCCACTAATATATTTTTACATACCCCATTGGTGGCATTCAGACTAAATAAAATTAATACATTTATAACAGGACTCAAATTTGACATCTATTGACAAATATAGTAGCTAAGTAGCTATGTACTGTATTAAAAACTCAAAGGATGTAGGAAAACGTATGCAACCTTATCTAATTTAAATTAACCATTTGTCCCTTTGGAACTTGTAGGACTTAACAGAATCCTTCTTACAGTTGTGGGCCATCCAAAGTTTGCATAAGGGTTGTCATGCATTGAGCCAACAATAGTTGTAATTGTGGTGCTAATTGGTGGGCTTGTAAGTTATTTTTTGGTAGCTACCTGACAAAGTCACAAGATATTACTTAGAAAAAAGGTTAGGAAACTCCTCATAGTTTACTTGACATCATTATGTAAATTGCGCTGTGTTGTCTACAGAAAGGTTTGCAGTCAATATGTAGATACTATTTTTTTTCACTTTAATTAGAAAATTATTCAGTATCATCAGCCAATCAGCTACCCAACGAATCATTAAAAGTTCAAAGTAAATCTAGGTTTTTAAAATGTTGTTTTAATGAAGATAACGAGAAAAGTTGTTTTCTAATAGCGAGTGTCCTCTTGATGAAACAATAATGCGGTGATTATAGTTTTACTGTTTAATAAATAATTTCACTTTGTTATTCATCCAGTAGCTTATAAAAAAATAATAATAAAACAGTAAAAAAATAAATAAAGAAAAAATCACATATACTTATGAACTTGAGTTGCCTAAAAGCAGTGTGTGCAATCAATCAGTTCTAAAAGAAAACACATGTTAAAACGGAATGAAATAAGCCTTGGTGATCACTCATATAGCTATATACTTTTATACATTAGTGTAGGTTAAGTATTAGTTTGATTAATGCTGGTAAATTAATTTCAATTTTAATAGAAATGATGAAATTAAATATTATATTAAGAACATGTCCCAGAATGAGATATAAACTTCCAGCAACTTCCTGTTGTTCCTGTATTAAAATAATGGTTATAAAGCGTATCAAACACTGCCCTCTAAAATCTAATCAAGTGTTAAGGACTAAACAAACAAAGACACAACTAAGGTACTAACTCTATGGTCATCGCAGTCTCCTGACACAGTGAGGACAAAGCGTGTGCCTCATTTCCCTCTTCTAATCAATGTTTACACCCATCAGGGTAGTGGCAGCCATGGAAGGGGTGTATAAATCACAGGCTGATGGCACTGTATCATGAAGACACGCAGAGTTTTTTTTTTTTTTTTTTTTTACTGCTTATTTGTTTTCATGGTGATCTCACTCTCTCTAATGGGTGCCGTGGAATTACAGCTAATTAAGGATGTAAATGGTGCCGGAGAGTGACAAAGAGCCTGCTTGTAATTCTGCATTAAATTGTCTCTTACCTCAGCAGAAAATTTATCACAGGAGGCAATGTCAACTTTTACAGGGGAGGGTTATTTGCATTTTTGCATTCATTAGTGCTACAGCATCCCTTCCTGACATGATTGCTCTGAAGATACTGTATGCCCCTAAGCAACCTGTGGTGTAAGGGGGTTCCACAGCACAGTTTGCATTGGCTCCCCTTCAATAGCTAGGTTTACTCAGAAACCAAACACAGGCTGTAAGTGGAAGGGTACTAGGGCATTTTCAGAAACACTTATTTACAGTCTTGCCTACTTTAATTGTGCAAGAACAATTCCCAGGAAGTTACACTGTTTGAACTACTCTGAACAGTCTTAACCTGGCAAACAAAGGATTATGACTTCTTGCTGTCCTCAGAGCTGCCTTTATGTCATTAGAATGTTGTCTGTGGTTATAAGACAAAACAAATAAACATTTCCTCTGGGGTAGCCTTCCAATACCCTTCTGATGCAGGGTTTGGAGGGAGTTTTTTGAGAATATCTGCATTTGCAGTTGTGGCTTTGAATATTGAACATTGAATAGTTTTTTGAGTTTTTTTTGCAATTCTTTGTTATTTCTCTATGATGAAGGTAATTCCCCGTTTGACATAGAAATCACAATATGTAAACAGTTAGGTATGTGAGAGACAAACAAAGTTGTAAACTGACGGGGACCTTAAAAAAAAAAAACTGAGAACAGCTGGGAACGTACTAAATGAAAATTAAAAATGACACAGCCTCTCACAGGTATGATGGTCAGTGCATTAGGTCATTTTGTAACCCTCCCTTACTTTTACAGTAATAAGACATCTACATGCAAGGTGCCAAACTAAAGCTAACACTAAAGTAGAAAAAAGATGATGTGCTTAGTGATGTGTAGAAATGAAAAGTGTGCTGAGGAGAGCTAATTATCTGAAAACAAAACTCTTGGAGTTAAAAGGACATAACTAAGCACATAGTGACTGGTCTGCTTAAATCCCCCATCTGTGACTTTGAGTGCTGAAGATGTAGAAGAGTGGAAACTGAATCTACAAACAGCTAACTGTTTGTGGTCTCTGAAAGAAAATTACTAAAGCTGTTGGTTGGTATTGCCCAATGCAAAATGTGTTATTTCTGGTGGAACATTATTCAATTTGCTTTATTGAGATCATTGTTTTTCTCTTATGTATTTATAGTACTGCCACAGAGTTTTCGTGTAGTGGCAATGGCAGCCATTTTCCAAGATGGCCACCATCCGTTCCTATTTTGCCAATAATCTGGTAGACTGGATCAAGTTGTGGGGTTGCAAACTTGATTCAGATGTATTATTTAAACTTTATTTGTATTTATAATGCTCACCAAGGATCATAAAAGATAATATAACTGATCTATCTATCACACAGTACAGCCTTCATCGAGAGGGCTCTATAGCTATTAGAAAATGATTTATTTATTTAATTATTTTTCTTTTTAAAAAAAAATGAAACTTACATTTACTTTCAATAGGTAATATTTTGTTGGGTAAGCTTCCGCTGAGGAAAATAGTACTATACATGCAAAAATAGTACTATACATATGTACTTACAGTGGAAAAACAACATACATGTAGAGAAGAAAAAAATACAATATATTTTAATAAACCAAATATTTTATTTATTGATTAATTTATTTTTTGTCATGTTATTTTATGGTTTCATGCTTTCTTATTGTAATGTAGTATTGTAATGTAGTATTTTTGTATTTAATCATATCCTGATGTAACTCACTATTTAATCATATCCTGATGCAACTATCACTATTATCTGCTGTATTATTGAACTGTGGTTTGTCACACTTGAACAAAAGTTATTGTATTTTTTGCTCTTATTGTATTACTTGTATTGTAACACTTGAAATGTATTTGCTTACGATTGTAAGTTGCCCTGGATAAGGGTGTCTGCTAAGAAATAAATAATAATAATAATAATAATAATAATAATAATTGATGTGGACACTTCCAGAGAAAGTAGTGTTTCTTTAACAGACAGGCTAGGTTGGAGCACATTCTCCTCCACAATGGCAAAGGGAAGTGCACTGGAGAGCTACCATGAGGCATTTGCACTGTCCTCTGCAGCCCTTCTTGCAATTGCAGTGCAGGAGTTCCCGATAAGCTTTCATAGCTTGTGGAAGAGTTGTCCAGCATATTTCCCAGCCACATTTGTCGTTTTTGTTCCACCCTCACTCACTTGGAGATGGAAGCTCAGGAGAACTGTCCAATCACTCGGGCCATCTTGGAACCAGATACCATCCAGCGCCGCAGGGCTGCGGGGTTCTCGGTCAGACCCACAGCCCCGCCATCACCTTTGATTGTGGCGTTGTTTTGCTCGTGGGCCTGGTCTATGGCTATAGGAGAGAACACACGTGCCGTCTTCTTCACACTAAAGTTTCCTTTGAGAAACTATGCAAAGACACCAGGATGCTGGACTTCCAGTGCAGCCGTGTCATGCATATGGACTGGTATCCACCTGGCATATTTCCCAGCCACATTTGTCGTTTTTGTTCCACCCTCACTCACTTGGAGATGGAAGCTCAGGAGTCACAATCATCATCTGGGCCCAGCAGTGACCAGACTGGTATGCAGCCCTTTCTGTGTGCTGGATGAGTGCTGCCTTTGTCGGGGGAAGGCCATCGAATGCTGGTGTAGCACCCAAAGCACAAAATGCTGGTGTGACCTCATCGTAGGCTTTCCATGTGTCCCATGCAGTCTTCTTCCCCCTGCCTCCAAAGAATGACACCGTGCCATACCCAGTGAATGCATGGAACATTGGCAAAGCAAGATGCTAAGAACTGAAGGTTCTTTCCAGTTCCAAAGGCAACCCACAACTCAGGGATGTCAAGGCACTGGGCTGATGTCACTGCCAGAATTACCACATCTGTATCAACTGTTCGTATTGACACCAGTGTATCGGCCTCCTCATGATTGCATGGAGCAAGACCTGACACATCTCAGGGCTTAGTACATAGCACACCATAGTGATGTGTGCTGATGACTTGCTTGTTGGTGTCCATGGCTGCTGTATTGGTCGGCAGGAAGGAGAACAGGTCCATCTTGTTGTCATCAATTATGAGATACTCATACCAGTTTCGAGGAACTGCACTGGATGGCTCCACGCTTCTCCAAACTCCCTTCCCCCTCTTGCTTTGTGTACCTGCTTTCAAACTCTCTGGGAAGTACTTATCCCACACAGCATCTACCTGGCTTGCTTGCTTCAGCTGGGATTCGATATACGGCAGGAACACTTGTGTTGCATAATCATTGAATGTCTTGGCTGGGCCAGGTTGTAGCATGTTGACGCTAGCAGCCCCATCAAGGATAATGACTTCAGCAGTGGGAATGGGAGCACTGTCTTGTGCAGATCTTCCAAGCAACCTACCAGGTCAGATTTCGTTCCAGTTCTCAGCTTGCCCATTTGTTTTAACGCGGGTGGACATGCCTGGTTTTCATGCTCAAAGAACTCGTCAAGGTCTCCATCTCGATGACAGCTTTAGCTGTGCTCTTGACTTCTCTCGGACTGGAGGCCGACTTAAGAGGGGGAGGTCGTTCCTCTTGATGGGATCAGCAATGGTTTGTTTGACAAGACGCTCTTTGATATAGGTGCCATACAGCTCTTGTCCAAGCTGCTCAATCTGGCGTACAGTGTCTATGACAGCTGGATCGGTAAGTTCTCTGCTGTCCAGTACGAGATCATTGCTGTCATCACTGAATGGATTCCCCATCTCTCCTATGACATCTGTTAGTGTTTTGACATCTCACCCAAAAGCCATCTGTGCATGTCGCCACTGCTCATGATGCAGGAGTTCTGTCTTCTTTCTCTTCTCCATTGAGGTTTCGAACTGTCCAATCACTCGGGCCATCTTGGAACCAGATACCATCCAGCGCCGCAGGGCTGCGGGGTTCTCGGTCAGACCCACAGCCCCGCCATCACCTTTGATTGTGGCGTTGTTTTGCTCGTGGGCCTGGTCTATGGCTATAGGAGAGAACACACGTGCCGTCTTCTTCACACTAAAGTTTCCTTTGAGAAACTATGCAAAGACACCAGGATGCTGGACTTCCAGTGCAGCCGTGTCATGCATATGGACTGGTATCCACCTGGCATAAGTAGTGTGGTCCAAGGCGAAAAACCATGGAACGTTCTTGGTCAAAGCATCTATGTAGAGTAGGAAGTATGCCTCTCATATTGCTCTAACATAGATCATCACCTCAAGCTCCAACAGCAAGATGATGGAGCAAAACTGGAACTGGGGACTTGCTTCAGCTCTGTCAGTACACCAGTCTTCCAGGGACATCAGATTCTCTCCCAGTAAAAGGGGATGCTTGTCCCACTCTTTGACAAGTGTACTTCTTGAGCACATTTGCATTGTCTTCACCAGGCGATTTCCTTTTCTCTGCCTGTTGAAGTTTTGTTTTGTTGCAGTCTGCACAATTCGTGACATTTGGCCTTGCAACGCTGGAACATTGCTTCAATGCCCTCACCATCATCCAGTTGTGACAACTGTATTGTTCTTGGCAAGCAACCAATCTTATTGAAACCAATGAGATTGTCAGCTAGGGTCTTGTAACCTGCTCCCTCTGTACTGCATCTTGAATAAGTCGGACAGTGGAATACCTTGGGTGTGTCCTCCTGACACAGAACACACTTGTCCCAGTCTATCCGACATGACGTCCAAAATATATGACAGATAAGAGCAAGATAAAAACTCAACCAACTGTGGTGGATCCTTCCATGCAAATCATGTAGAAGTATGCACTGAAAGCTTTGTTTATATTTCCTCAGAAATATTCTACAGTACTTTCAACCTCATACCCGTACTTAAGACAAAAGTCTTTATCTATCATTCAAATGTATTTAAAATATTATGTTTAATGTGCTGTGCAGTTTCACATTGAAACAGGTTGAGGCCAAACAACTATATTTATATTTATTGGTGTAAACTTTGATGTTTAATAAAAAAAGAAAAACACATAATAAAAGTATCTTTAATTGAAGTTTTCAATTTATTAAAAGAAAGAAAACACACATTTATAACATAAATGCATACCTGATTGTTTTAAATGTATTTTCAGTTAGCAGTTGAAATTTGTTTTCGAGGCTTGTAAGTACACCCTGCTTTTAGGGAAAAATATGTATTTGGCTGTTCGTCTCAAATATGCATTGAGCACAACTAGCAATGCACGAGAAAAGGCGGACTGGGAAATGCCAGCAACAATTGTGATTGTTTAAAACATGGTTTCAAAAGTTCTTAAAAAATGGATGCAATTGTATGTGTCGCAATTGTCTGCAACTTTTGTACATCTCATTATAATATTTGAGACCCTGTATTTGAGAATTTATGCAGGTACGCCCATAATTACATATTCATCTGTGCTTGAACCGCAAACAGAAACTGCAGCTGCAAAGCATTCCCTAAAAAAATCACAAATAGCATTGCGCCTGTCTAGTACATTTCACCCAAGACTTCCGACTCTGTTATTATTATTATTTATTTCTTAGCAGACGCCCTTATCCGGGGCGACTTACAGTCGTAAACAAAAATACATTTCAAGAATCACAGTACAAGTAATAATACAATTTAGAGCAAGATAAAAATGCAATGACTTTGGTTCTAGCAAGTACAAGTATATGACAAAATACGATTCAATAAAGGAGCAGAGAACAGTGTCAGTGATAGTTACATCAGGATATAATTAAATACAAAATACTACAGATTAAATAACACTTGTGACAGATTACAGTACTCTAAAGTACAGGATTAAATGCAGTAAAATAAGGGGCAGATAAGAGCAAGTAAAGCGCATTTAAGGAAGAGTGATAAGTGTCCAGAGGGAAAAGAGGAGTTCTACAGGTGCTGTCTGAAGAGGTGAGTCTTGAGGAGGCGCCGGAAGGTGGTCAGGGACTGGGCAGTCCTGACATCTGTAGGGAGGTCATTCCACCACTGAGGGGCGAGGGTGGCGACTATTGCAACAGGTGCAACACTTTAGTAAACCTACCCCTCAATGTATGAAAAAATATGTCAAATGATGTCAAGTTTAGAGTACAACTATACAAGGCAATTAGTAACGACTGCAGCTGTTTTTTCTTTTAATTGTTTGCCTGGGATAATTTAGCTGAGATACTATATCTTGTTTACAGCAGAGTCCCAATTTTATAGCTGGGTAGTAAAGTGACTTCACACAGTAAGTTAGTGATTGAACCAGATTACCACCACTACACTATATACATTAAGAAGTATTATCGTACAGCACTTAAAACCATTACATGTGAAGAAAAAATATACTTATTATTTAGTAATATTATTTCCTATCTAGAGAATTTAATCACTGGCTATAACTATCCATTCTTTCATTTGGCATGCACAGTGGGTGAATGGCACAACATTATTAATAACCACATATAAAAATGATACTGAATACTGCTTGACACTTTTTATAGTTACTGAAACAAGATGTTTGAAGCTGAGGAATTACCAGCAATGACTATACACCAGTAGATAACTTTAATTCCACACAGAAAAGAAGTAGCCAGTAACCAACTATTAACATTTCAAATCATTACAAATTAAGCTATTGTATTGGTGCTCTACTGAAGTAGTGAGGGGGCTGTGGGGAATATTGGGACCATGGGAGGTAGTCAAAGAGAACAATCAAAGTGTGGGCAGTGATGGTAAGGATTGATCACCCCTCTGTGATGTATTTATTCATTTCACTCAACTGCTCTTTTTTTTCCCCAGCTCAATCCATTTACATTTAGGCAAGGCGCTGCTTGGCCCAATTATTTATACAGTTCCATTAGTCCACATTGTAGTCGATTCATTCATCAATTTGCGTGTTCGTTAAAAGCCTATCAGTCTGAGCAAGTTACTGGCCTAGGCTGCATGACCTGCACTTGCTCCCTTTTGTTTCTGGTAACAAGCTGGAAGAGGGCTTGAGAAAGATGTTTTGCCAGAGGGAGAGTGGCAGCAGTTTGAGATTCAGAAATTATAGAAATATTCAAATTTTGTAGATAACATTTTCTTTATTTTTGTTTAAAAATAACTAATTTTGACTTTTTTTATGAAACAGAACACAACAAAAGGTTTTAAAAATTCCTGGAATTTCCGGACCAGGTCTCGCAAATTGCAACACAATATAGGTAGATTAATTTGTACGTTTACCTATGAAGCTATGTGGTTGTTTTCAGGTTTGTATATGTGTTGTTAACAAAAATGACAAGTTAAACATAACACGTGGAATAAGGTTTTTAAATTCTGCGTTGCCTCAACTCACAACTACACTCAAATTACTGAATCATAATGACATTTTGTGCATAATGGCATGATGGTTCAGAAACACTCAAAAACAACAACAACGAAAACATCAAGGATCTTTACTTAATGATTAACTGGAATATTTAAATACATTATAATTTTAGTACAACAGAAAAAGAAACAAATACAGAATCCAATGGTCCTTTTTTACCCATAGGGGAAAATACTAAACTTTCAAAATACAAATATTGTGTTATATACTTTCTACTTAACCCTTTTGCTCCAGCGAACATTCTACCTGTTTGAGGTCTGACTGACATAACATGACTTTCGGCTTGTGTATCAGGATGTATTCACCGAAAGTATACCGTATTATACATTTCTTAACAGCTGAGAATCTGAATAGTATCAAAAGAATAATGTTTTCACTCTTTGATGAACTATACCTTGTTTCAATGTAAAAAATAAGTTTTAAATTGTACTCGAAAATCAATTTTTCTTTAGAAATGTCATTTAGTGATCTCCTTCTTAAAAACTGTAAAAATGTCAGCGGTAGCCACAACTCTCAGGAAATAGGATCAGAAAGAATTGTATAAATACCATGTCTGGTTCTCATTTTACACCAAATTGTTTGACGGGTGCGGAAAGTGAAGAAGTTCGCCGTCAGATAGATCTGTCTACTCATCAACACTTTCTGTAAAAAAAATTTAAAAAAATCTTTCGGATCGGTAAGCATTTTTTGGTTATGTAAAGCAATTTAGTATGCTCTCCGGTAATGCTGCACTTTAAAATCATGGCATATGCAGTAATCAAAACAGAAACCAAAATACTGAAATGCTGCTGTTGGCCTGGGGCTTTAGTGAAATGTATTTTGATTGGAGAGTCATCCGTGATGTTTATCCTATGAATATTATTTTTGGATTTATAAACATTTTGGATGATTAAGTATGATTTCTGGTAAGCTTGTACTTGTGATTGCAGAATCTCCCGACATAAAAAAAAAAAAATTAAAAAAAACCTCACAGCTTTCTGTCTAGCTAACTTTCATTTTGTTTTGAAAGTATATAAAACCATCTCTGATTGGTTATTTGAGCCTTTGGTCATTTGGTAAGCAACTAATGGTTGTTTATAATGGCTTAAAATGGGCGCCTAACATAAACTTTACATCATCGTTCATATGTGAACAATGATGCAATGGTGACGTTAGACGTCCATTTTCGCAAGTACAAGCTTACCAGAAATCATATTAAATCGTCCAAAATGTTTTTAAACCCAAAAAATAAATTTCCAAACTAGTAACTGTAGTGAAATATTCAATAGGACAAACATCACAGATGACTCTCCAATCAAAATGCATTTCACTAAAGCCCCAGGCCAATAGAAATGCCTTTTATTATGAGGTGCAGCATTTCAATTTCGATTACTGTATATACCATGATTTTAAAGTGCAGCATTACCAGAGAGCATACTAAATTGCTTTACATAATGTAAGGCTTTATTTTATTATTTTTTACCTTCTCCGTGGTCTGGATTCGAACCATTGACCCTCAGCACTAAAGGCAGACATGCTACAGTTTTGCTAAAGGGGTATCATCCGTAGTGGGTTTGTAGTCAGTGTCTTTATGGACACATACAATGTGCCTATTTGGCCACCAGGGATAATTCATTACAATAACCAAGAATGTTCACCGATCCGAAAGAGAACTTTTTTTTTTGTATTTTTTTTTTAACATAAAATGTTTATGAATTGACAGACCTATCTGATGGCGAACTTCTTTTAAAGTCATTTAAAGTCTGTTTCAAAGCTCTTTTAAAGCTCTAGTGCACTGATAGTGTAAGGATTATTGCCCACATTGTCAAACAGGTAACACAGCAGTACTGATCCATGATGTGGTACGGAACAAAAAAGCCAGAGCACTTGTTTTTATGTTTTTTTTATCGCTCTTCCTGCAGTGATTTAGACTACAGACCTCAAACCCCAGTACTTAGAGTGGATATTTTGAAAAGAGCTTTGAAACAGACTTTAAGTTCTAAGTGTAAAATGTTGTCAGGATGTTAATGAAAAGAAAAATTACAGGTAGGTTATTTAAATAATTGTTGAAACACGTGGGGACGGGTAACGCTATATTTTTTCGAACCCCGCTACTTACTCTTTAAGTGCTACCATTTGAACGTTTGTCTGCATCTTATAGTTTAATCAGAACTTTAGGTACAAATTCCATGGTAATTAAAGGGATTTTTCCACAATAAAAATGTATTTATTCATAGACATTTGTATAAATATTATATACAAATGTAAACCCCTGTGTGACAAGGATGGCTTGGTGGTGACGTCACAGACCAGGAAATACAGGCAAACACAAACACAAGAACTGAGCTTGTTTTTTTATAAATAAAAGGTTTAAACAAAACAAAATACTTTTACTCAAACCAAAAGGCACGATGGCCAAAACAAACAAACAGATACAAAAACAAGTCAACTCCAACAAGCATAGCATTTGTTATTATTTAGTTTCACTTTAACTTACATTCCTCCTCTGAACAACACCCAACCCCGAGTGAGCAATCCTTGCCTCTTTTATGTAGCTGTACCTGGGCTCGATTGCGTGTTAAAGTATTCAGTCAGACCCAGGCATAGTCTCCATTTGAAGTCATTTGGCAGAGAAGATAATTGCTCCTTCCCTGCCGACCTAATACACCCATGCACACCAAACATACCTTTTAACCACTAATAACACCACACCCCGTGCACCAATACATACAGGTACTGGACCAAAAAATGGAAACACCTGGGTAAATGAGGGACACCAAGTATATTGAAAGCAAGGGCTTCCACACAGGTGTGGTTCATGCGTTAAATAAGCAAATAACATCCCAGCATGCTTAGGGTCATGTATAAAAATGCTGGACAGGCCTGGTTGCCTATAATTATGGCTAGCATGGCCGCAAGAGGAGACCTCAGTGACTTTGAAAGAGGGGTGATTGTTGGGGCGTGTTTGGCAGGAGCTTCAGTGACCAAGACAGCTCAACTTGCTGACGTTTCACGAGCAACAGTGTCTAAGGTCATGTTGGCATGGAACTCCGAGGGAAAGACATCATCAGCAAAGGGCAACAGTGGGCGGAAGCGCATACTCAAGGATTGTGATATCCGTGCATTAATTTGAAGTGCAAGGCAAAACAGGCGAGCAAATGCAGATAAATTGACTGCAAATTTCAACCTGGGGCTCGAGCAGCCAGTTTCATCAAAAACGGTCCACCGAGAACTCCACAGAGCGGGATACCATAGTGGCCCAACGCCCTATTAAGTGACTTTACATTGGTGTTTCCATTTTATTGTCCACTAGCTGTACATTTAAATAATAACACAAAATAAACAAAATACACACAGGGCCACACCCCGTTTGAGAAGCATTGTCTTCTGATTAGATCAATAAATCTAGGAATCAGGAGATCTTGGGTTCGACTCCCAATGTGTCTCATTCTCACCAAGCTGTACAATTGGGTAAAAGAAATAACCCATTGGAAACAAGTGATTGCAACTCAGACAGATATATCTATTGAATGTGTAAGTTAGGGAAGGTACAGGTGTTTCATAAGATGAAAGTTTCCATTCGTATTCAAAGTAGAAGCATAAGGCAACCAGGGAGGCAGTACTCAACATATAAGTCAATGTTATGAGTTTTTTTATTATTATTATTGTTTTGCTGCTGCTAGAGTAGTTTAATGAATTACATAAAACTATATCCTTAAAAAAATGATTTCAAGCCATGTAAAACTACTTAAAATTAAATTCTAAATCCTTATTAGTGTTATCCCATGGAAGAAATGCTTTACACTCCCTGAATAAACATGCATAGACAATTCAACATTGGTTATAGTTATTCTATTTTTATGAGCTGGGTAATATGAACTTTGTATTCTATTTTGTCATTTACAATGTAATTGCAATGCAATTGCTTTCCAGCAACAGTTATAAAATGCTTATGGAAATTCCTCATTAAAAATGATATTATAAGATAGTTCTCATCTTATTTTTATTCTATTCAAACTGGTCTAGTTTTTTACTTTCTCAAACCCTATGCTACAGTGTTCATTGCATTATTTGTATTATAACTATATTGTACTATATTGAACTATATCGTATTATTTACTGTGTCATTTCTAATGTTCTTACATTGTTATAATCCAAGTTAATCAGTAACAGAAAAAAAACACAGACATTTTATTAAGATAATAAAATAATAATGATCGAATTTGTCTGGATTCTTGCAGGATTTGTTGTTTGAAATGGTATTAAAGGCCGTTTAGGGTGAGTTGGGATTTGTGTGGATGTCTAGGTTGGCGCTTGAGGTTTAAATATAAAGTTTCTATCTGGACACCGGGTTGTTTTTCCACTTGCATGGGAACTCCTTCAACAAATCGAAAGTCATCCTATTAAATTAGTAAAGGAGCCCCCCACCCCCTACCCCATACCCCCTACCCAACTCGAAATGGAGAATACAGTGACAGGCATGCCTTTGAAGTTGTGTTATGTGTTGTTCTGTCAGAATAAGCTCTCCCTGAAACAGCCCTAAAGAAAACAATCTCCCCACTGTCCTACCACTCAGTTTGTTTAATCTCCTGACCCCTAGTTCAGACATGAGCTTGGAGAAATATCAGCTCCACATATTTCTTACTATTTTGTAAAGCACTTTGTGATGGAGGTCCACTGTGAAAGGCACTATATAAAATAAATATTGATTGATTGATTCATTCATTCATTTAATGATGGCTGTTTGCAGTTCTGTTAAAAATCTAAAGTGGTTACATACAGAGTTAGGAAGATGACATAGTTTATTGACCACTCACTGCAAAGGGATTATTTATGTTGATTATCCAGTTTTCTTATTATTTAAAGTTTTTGAAACGTTAATTATAATTGATCATTTAAATAATTACATTCAGTTCCACAACATAAAACAGAAATTCATTTTACCCAGAAAGGACTGTTTTGTCACCAAACAATCCTTTTTCTCAGACTCAAAAAAAAAAAAAAAAAAAGTTTAGAAAATATAATGAGCTCTTCATCAGAAGCTTTGGCAATGAACAGCCCTACTAGACACCCACACTGACAGACTGGCGAGCATGGTCTGGTGGTTTCAATATTGCTGAGGTTGGAAACTCAGATTACCACTTGAGGAAATAAGCAGACTACCCAGACCAGTGTATTGTTCAGTGATTCAAAATACAAATGTTATAAAAGCTTAGACTTGGACCTACGTATATATACTGATTTGTATTTTTCCTCTTTTATTACCAGTACATTATCACCGATATACAGTAGTTTTGGTGATGTATATATTTTAAAACATTTTAAAACCCTACAGATTTATTTTTTGTACAAATTTACTTAAGAAAAGCTCTTTCATTTTCAAAAACATCAAAAGGCTTTATTGTTCTGAGGCTTTTTTGGCTGGAATGAACGAAATAATAAGCATTGTTGACAATTATTCTTTCCCCAAAATCTGGGGTAAATAATGCCTGCAGACCACCATAGATAATATTAGCAAAAACATTTAATATTTGACAAAAATCCTAATAAGTAACTCATTTAAGGACTAAAAAGAGTGCCTAAATTGTTGGTTACTGATTTTGACCCATTAACATGTTTGTTTGAACAAAAAATCTGACTCATTCCTAATATTTTCTTTTCATAATTCATTTTACATTTTCCTAGCAAAATGTGGATTTTTTTTTTTCCAAGGGAGAACATCAGCATGAGGAGGCCTAATAAATGTTGGATTGACAGTCCAGCAGGTGATGGTTTGCGCGTGATAAACAATAGCTGGGAATTGGAATGTACATTTATTGGCTTTTTTTTTTGGTTACACAGCTGGTTGATAAAAACAAAAAACAACAATACAGGCTTATGACAACTAGATTATTTTAATAGTTCATTTCATTGCAGTCAACGGCCAATAGACAATCAAAGTGTGAATTGAAATGAATGTGAAGTTGACGAGCATTACAAATCTATGACTGAGTGTGACCTGCTGAAAGATTTCACAGCCAGCTTTGACCTCTGAATTTCCAGTAGGTGTATTAGTAG